>NC_088315.1:5101423-5738788 GCF_910592395.1 Lineus longissimus
ATGAAGGGATTTAGATAGAGCAAATGAAGGTTGTAGCTTTGATATCATGGGAAGCAAAGATTATCAGGAGTGCCTGGAAATGCTCCACAGGTCTCTACATTGCCTTGGTCGGATCTGCGCAGAGAGTGATGGAATATTGAAGGTTTTCATTCTTTAGAGTGGGCGTACTGAAGGTCAGGTTTTCTATAGAGCATTAGGGAAAATAAGGTACCGGTAGCTAGGATATCAAAAGAGAGTAAACCAGTCAGTATTTTTAGCAAGATGAAGTGCATTTACTTTGCTAAGCTTTGGATTTAACAGCTTTTTAAAAGATGGATAACATTTACCTTCAGGTGTTTGTAGAAGCAACAACTACCATGAGCTAATAGCTGTCTGTAATGTGAGCTATTGCTTGAAGCTACAATATGATGCTGAAAGTAATGCCCATAATCCAGCTTAGGGGAATATGGGGTGACAGAGCACGGCTTAGGTAAGAAGTTGGTATGCAGCTCAAAACTGCTGGATTGATGGAAATAATATTGCCAATGGGCATTGCATGGGCCAACCTCAACCTCAACCCAAAGGGTCAACATGTTGCAGCCAGAATTATTCCGCAGCATAATGAATGGATGTGCATTTGCACATTGATCAATTGGCTTCATGCTCCAGCCTCCCCAACTGTTGCTTTATAAAGAAGCAGCATCATCCACTAATGACCCTAGCGTAATATCCCGCCGCAATGTCACCAGAACTATTAAAACCGCAACACAATCTGCCACTAACATCAGGCAATGTAACCACATCATTGATCCTTGCTTGATCTCATTGGCAGTCAGCCGGTCTGAACCAATCATACATTGATTGAGACACCTCTGGCTACGCTACATAATAGCGGGTGTGTCTGCCATCATCCCTGATGATTTATGGACGAATTTCCAAATATTGGAGAACACCAAGCTTCTAATTCGATAGAGCAAGGGCAAGGGCAACTTGGAATATGTTGGGCATATGCCAAGGGGAAACACAAAACACAACAATAAGATTTGCGTGGCATACATACCTCTTCACATCCATCCATCCCAAAAGAGTTTACACATTACACGCATTCAGTGACACCAAAGCCTTAGTGAATTAGACGTCAACAGACAGTATCCAAAGATGAATCCCATCATCATTTTACAAGCTGTTTACGAGCTTACAAGCTGCTTTAATGTACTGCTTGTCAGAGAAACAAGCGTACACCAGTGTATGATGAGCTTCCCCTGATGTAGGTATACCCCCATCATATATATCTCTACCTGGAGGAAGTGGTGATAGATGGAATAATGTAACACTTGCCTAGCAACCTGCAGTTGTGTGATAATCCTTCCTGCAGGCACCGATCCAGAAATTGCAAAGTGCTACCGGTTTTTGATGGTTTTTGATTCGTAAGACCTATAAATTTCTCCCCACATTTGCTCGAGGGGTAGGATTATGAACATAATATTTCCAAAACAGGCAAGGTAACATATATCTCTCCTACAAACATAGGGCTGTGATGCTTCTTTGCATCCCATTTACCGATACTGGAGTCACCAGGCCAATAACCCGGCCCAACTGAGGAGAACTCTGAGGAAAGGTTGCCATTTTCAGTTCAACTGAGCGCAGAAGACCATTCTTCGGAATGGGTAGTGATTTTTACTGACAAAGGGACAGTTACACCATCAGCTGAAGGTCACTGTCTGAAGGGTGACAACTTTTGCCCGAGACACTGGTCTGGCCTTCTACAAATACGTTGCCATATACAGCTTGGCCATCCATTATTTCCAAGTTTATAGTAATGGCTTCCAGTACAAAGACAAATCCTACCAAAAAGTACGGAGCAAAAACGAGATATCATCTGTCATTTTGGATTTCCCTGGAGAGGACAATTATTGGTTTTAGTTTGCAAGCAATCTATCTATTATCCTTAGAGGATCATATATTTTATAGTGAGTCCCTAGATGGTTATTTGTCTTGAATATTATCTCCGGGACCTGGGGATTTCTAACTGGGGAGCCAAGGAGGATTACAGAGCATTGCTGCATGATGCTTCTATTGGTGGGAATCCAAACTGCTATTTTATGAGATGAAATGTACACCAACAACAGAATATTATGATGGATATGACTGGCATCAAAAGATGATGACATTTGTTAAATAACCCATACACTCAGAAGTAAAAGGAGTATCAGAGTTGGCAGGGGGTAAAAAGTGGCAGCCCACACAGATTTGGCCCACTCTACAACATATTGACATTAGATCAAAAGATTTTATCACCCGTTATGTTGGGAAATTATGGCTTATAGTTGAGTCAAATTTTCACATGATTTTAATCAGTTATACTTCGCTTGTCATTTCGCTTGTGTCAATTTCTTAAAATATGAGGAAATGAAATTTCATTATCTCCCTCTTTTAGAAATTGTATTAAATTGATACCGCTGGAGGTCTTTTCTTGTTGTGATAATGAAGTTTTGATTCAGCAAACAACCATATGAAAGATCGGTACACACTGCTGAAAAAATTAAGAGCTGGAAAAGCAGCTTATAAAACCACCCAGCAACCAAGCAAGAAGTAGAGCCAACAACCAATCAATACAGTAATGAAGTCAACACTATTCATAAATAAAATATCAAAAACATAAACATAAAACTGTTGGCGCACACTACATGAATTTCAGTCCATTGGCATTTCAATTAAGTGGCCCATATTTTGGAATCATGCCGTTTTTACAGAATCAATGTTACTTTTTGTTACAACACATACTCCCTGCAGGATGCATCATATAAATTGACTTATGCTACATTTACATTAGGGTTTACAGTAGGGTCCAGCAGTGACAGCCACAAGCCTTTAAAATCAGCCAACACACCTGAACCCAGCTTCTCCCTCCGACTAACAATAATTACTCTTACCATTATCTTCACTAGATGAAAGGTAGAATTAGCTTCAGATAATAGCTGACTATGCTAAGCTACATGTATTAGCTACAGTGTCATGGAACTAGCTACTGTTAGCATCATACAGTGACTCTTACATTACAACAAACCTCAGTAGAATTCGAACCCCTTCATCAGATGAACATTTGACCTTTTATTTCAAAGTAACTCAAACTGATGAGACATATTGTAAATACACATTTCTTGCATGCCTAACATATGATATCAATTGTATCAATTGTACATTTCTATATTAAAGGGAGACTACAGGCAAGCATGTACGTGGACCAGAATATGTGTTGGTATACAGAATGAAAGGTACAGCCTTCAGGGTCAATTTGATTCGTAAAAATTGACAAATATGCTGTCTGGCCTAGGGAAAGATTGCCAAAATACTGTCTCAAAGAACTATAAACGGAAAGATGCTTATGATGTGCACTGCACAAGGGGAACTATAATGCAGCTGAAGTTATATGTGTAGCAGTTATTGGTAATGTTAGCATTGTACATGTGTTATGTAATGATGTTATGTGAGAGATGTTCTCTGGACATGTTGACATCTAGATGCTTTATATACAGATGCAGAAATGAATACACTTTCAGCAGCAGGATTGATCTCTTGGGACATCTGCCATATACAGAGGGGCTACAGTACTGGTCAGAGTAACATACCTTGACAGACGCATCTTTCACTCCACGCCCTTCTCAGGGACATAACAGTTTAATCAACAAAATAGGATCTTTAAGACCCAGTCCATCCAATCTGTTATACTTATGACAGATTGTTTCTGTCTGTAGCTATTACTGTTCCAAGAACAAGAAGTGTTACTTCTGACCAGTACTGTAAATGCCTTGGTTATCGCTTATGTGAAAGCAAAGCTTGAGATAGACTACCACTCACGCTTTTATCGTCCACCAGAGTCTGAAAGGTATGAAAAACATGTTGGAAAAAATTCAAAAAAACTGACCAGTGACGACCTTGACCTACTAAGTTCAAGGTCAACCAAAAGCTTCAGAGCAAAATGGAGCTACTCTGCTGGGGTGCAACTTTCGCTGAAAGAGATTTATCAAAATAAAATTGAAATATCAATCAAACTTTATGCCTTACCCAGTCTGTATGTAGTCCCACATATTTATAGCGACAGTTACCGACACCATGAACAGTCCTTCCTGACTTATGCCTTTCAATGTTATCCCTTACACAAGACTGAAGAGAATTTACTATGTCTCTGAAGCATGACATGACTCAAGAGAAAATTAAAAAGTCAACTTCCAAACAGAAAGTAGAGTAGAGTGTATAAAATGGAGAGCCTCACACCCAAATTGAAATTCACACAATTGTTGTGAAATACTGCTGAAATGTTTACAAGGTGGGAGTGTCATGAATTTTTAATGGTAACTTTATTGGTAAAAGGTTATCGCTATCATGTTCAATGGTCTGAACATTCATGCTCTAACTCTTCCATTTATGTTCACATCTGTAATCAAATGCTGTGTATGCAACATCTGAAAAAATGTTCTTTGATAAGTTTTGATAGATCTTGATTGGGGAGCCACATAACAGTTGGTAGATTTATTTTCAACCCATTTCAAGCTTCTAGCCTATTGGACATATTGAACCATTGAGAGAGGTAACTAAAAGCTAGCTCCCCATCTAAGTCAGCAGCAACATTAAGCTGTGAATGCATCTTCCTTCACCTTCCTGCAGGTTTTTTTAATGGTGCATGTTTATCTTTTTTTCCTTATGAGCATCATTAACCCTGATGAGGTTGCCAATTAGCAGGTGGTATGTTTCTTACCATCAATCAAAGGATACTGGTAGGACCTATCTTCAAGAGGAACTCTTCAACTTGAAGTACTAGTAACAATGCTTAAGGCTATAATCAGTCAGCGCTAACACTCATGAGCATTCTCAAAACTTTTTATCAAAGCCTGTTCATCATTTCTTACACGAACACCATATATCAGGATCAGGATCAGGATCAAGTGGCCTACCACTTCGAAAGCAGGTGGAAGGTTGCTCTATTAGAGCAATAGCAGCATGATAGGCTACTTCCACATACCAGCTGAGGATCAGGGAAGTGGGCAAGTAAGAAACTATTATTTATAGGTAAGATGTTGGGCTTTCAGGATCAGACACACTTTCCGAAGATTTCAGGTTGAAGCCATCTTTATACCAGTCAGTGGAATGACCTTGAACCTCACTAGAGTGAAATTAAGAGAGTTCAAGGTCATAATACAATGTCACAATACAAGGTCATGATACAAGGTCAAGGTCATAATACAAGGTCATACTGCATAATAGTTCTGGCAACTGGTCTGATTGCCCTGAGCCTGGCCCGATTCCTGGTAACGTATTGAAGGGGTGACCAGGATATTCAGCCCAGGGCAAGTATTGTGTTTAGTGAATAATGTGGGCGGCCATACTCTACTAAGAACTTGCTAGAACAAAGAAAGTTGAATGACTGATTCTTGATTAGCATCCACTCATTAAAAATGCAAACTAAGATACTATCAAATTTGGTCAGTGTCTGAGTAAGCAAATCAAATGAAATCACCCTCACACAAAATCAAAATCAAATTTAAAAGGCATAATGCTATAATAAGGCTAATGAGAATTTCATATCAAAATTTATTACATAATTAGCTGGTAAAAACAGCAGACTTCATAAAATATTTAGTCAGATTTGAATTCGAGTCATTAAACCAAGAAGAAATTGTTTATGTCTACTGAAATAAATGTAGCCAGAAAGTTCCAACTGCCCTTGGCAGGCTGTCTTTCAATAATCTCCCTTGATGAAGATGAAAATCCATTGGTATGAAACCCATTAGCACATATAAATAGTATCTTCATGTTACAAACTGTAAAGCTGAATCTCAAACTACATGTACCTGTATGTAACATGAATGAAGCACCTCAGTAAAGAACACAAACAATCAATGAATACTACGGAAGTGGAATGTGACCAAATCAGTGACCATTTTACTGAATGAAGCGAGACGATAGGAAATCAATCAAGGAAATACTTACAAAACTCTCAGAATTCCTGGTTTCAAAACCCTTAGAATTCCAACCACCACTGGATTATACTCCTCACCACAAAACAATCAATGCACACTATTCAAGCATGAAACAACACCATTCCAGCATCCACTCTCAAAACTGATTGCTGCCAGATAGCAACCGGAATAATCCATCAAAGTGAAAAATTACTCTTTTTACTGACTAAGGTTGAAAGAGATCCTAGTAAAACTACCCACAAGTAAACTTTCTCCACTGACACTGACTGATATTTCAAATCGACCGCAATGTATCAGATGCTTTCCAAGTATGAAATGAATTAAAACCACATCAAGGCTCTCTCCAGTGCATCACTGAATGCAGCCAGACAGCTCACAGCAACCAGAACCTGAACTATCCATCAATGTTTACACTTCACAGTAATCCTTGTTAGCTAAGATCCATTAGTTGATATACATAGAGAATCTATATGTAATGATTTACTTGACTAAATCTGCATTGAAGATGGAACTTTTCACCATGTACCTCATTAAGGAACTTATTAAATGAATGAAGGACCAGTAACATGAATGTTTGTCAAACACAGAAACACAAATATTCATTTGAAAAGATTTGCTCAATATAGTAGAATCACCCTTAGGGTGGACACCTCTGTTTGCAGGAGACTCTCTCTATCAGGGACACTGCCTTTGTTCCCAAATTGGATGATTCCATTCAGCTTCACTAATTTTAGGACATATTTCTATCAAGGGCAACATTTGTAGGTCCAGAAGGTGCCCTTAATGGAGAGGTTCTACTGTACCAGTATATGACTGGGTTTTTTCTACCTCCCCCACAAACATACAACCATCAATCCCCCACCTGAGGTCAAATCAATCCCCAACACATCAAACCGCTGACGGAACACCAGAGACATCTGATGGCCAAATCCTGAACTGAGGATCAGATTAGAATCCCCAACACATCAAACCACTGACGGAACACCTGAGACATCTGATGGCCACATCCCGAACTGAGGATAAGATTAGAATCCCCAACACATCAAACCACTGACGGAACACCTGAGACATCTGATGGCCACATCCCGAACTGAGGATAAGATAAGAATCCCCAACACATCAAACCAATGACGGAACACCTGAGACATCTGATGGCCAAATCCTGAACCGAGGATCAGATTAGAATCCCCAACACATCAAACCACTGACGGAACACCTGAGACATCTGATGGCCACATCCCGAACTGAGGATAAGATTAGAATCCCCAACACATCAAACCACTGACGGAACACCTGAGACATCTGATGGCCACATCCCGAACTGAGGATCAGATTAGAATCCCCAACACATCAAACCACTGACGGAACACCAGAGACATCTGATGGCCAAATCCTGAACCGAGGATCAGATTAGAATCCCCAACACATCAAACCACTGACGGAACACCTGAGACATCTGATGGCCACATCCCGAACTGAGGATAAGATTAGAATCCCCAACACATCAAACCAATGACGGAACACCTGAGACATCTAATGGCCAAATGCAGAACTGAGGATCAGATTAGAATCCCCAACACATCAAACCACTGACGGAACACCTGAGACATCTGATGGCCAAATTCTGAACTGAGGATCAGATTATATTGAACCTTTGAAGATGCAGGTCACTTCTTACCTGTTCATTGACTTTGGCTATTGATGGCCCGTGTGTCAGGAGAATGTCACATATCTCAGCGTTTCCACTCCACGCCGCCAGGTGGAGTGGGTAACACCCGGTGTTGTCCACGATGTTGGCTGAGGCATCGTAGTGAAGCAGGGTCTTCACTGCATCCCTGCAAAGATGGAAGTGAAGAAAACGATGAGCTTTATTTTACACTTTGAAGGCAGAAATCCACGACACAGCAGTTTGGGTAGTTATGGTTAGTTCCACGTTCTAACACCAGATAGAACTACTGCGCCTTCTCTTCCCCATCACTGACAAACAATCATAATAGATTGCAGGTAATTGGAGCATGATTATTATTGGGATAAGCATTGA
This sequence comes from Lineus longissimus, assembly GCF_910592395.1. Taxonomy (NCBI): domain Eukaryota; kingdom Metazoa; phylum Nemertea; class Pilidiophora; order Heteronemertea; family Lineidae; genus Lineus; species Lineus longissimus. Next base: position 5,109,422 of record NC_088315.1, read on the forward strand.
TTGACCAATACTACAGACAGAAGAAAGGGCTATCATAAGAACAACAACCATAGAAACACAGGCTGAAAGAGACCAGCAAAGATCTGGTTTTCGTTTTTTTCTGAAATGACTATCAGTTTTGTTATTGTGGAAATCATATCAGGGGTCCAGTCTCATTTAATGAGGATGATGATCAAAGCAAAACGATTCATATAAACAAGCAGAGATAAAAGAATGACGTCAGCTGAGCTGAGACCAGATAAATCATGCAAAAAAACATACATCAGAAAATTAGTGTTTTGTTGGCTATAAAGACAAATGTTACTCTGAAAAAAACCACTTCGCATGTCGAAAAACAAGACCATGTCATGAAACTAAATGTTTGGTAAAACCATTTACTAATTTAAAAGCTGGCAGTATGGTCTACTGGCAGAGCTGAAAAAAGAACTGATGGGTATATAGTTCCCCTGATGAGCAGACGCAAACAAATACCTTTACACCTCTGAGCTATATTTCTAATAAATCGATAAAAAGATCTTTCAAATTTGCCGGAAATGGCAAGATTGATCTGTGGAAGGTGGTGAGTTAGTAATTGAAGACGTTTCCAGCAAAGGTTGTCTTGGGTCACAAATGAAAGATTCTAGGGATGTGAAATATCTGTAAATGCCAAGCACAGAATAAATCAAACAGATACACGTATTGCACTTGATGTGCTGCGATGTTTTTTGAAATAGCTAGCATTCAGGAGTAATTACAAATGAAACAGACAAGAATGTTAATTCTGATAATTACACGAAGGGTTTTGTAATAGTAAAATGGGTTACGCATATCACACATTCTCTTATGATATGCGACATGAAGCAAATTCTCCATTAACGAAACATTTCAACTCTAAAAAATCGTATTTGCCATTGGAATGTCACCGACATATCATTGCATGTTATTATGAGTACCCCTAATATCATCTTCACATATCCCTTTCATCTTAAATTAGTCCTCCCCTCAGTCATTGCCGATGACGTCTCATAGTTTATTGTTACCATGGTGAAATAAATTGTGGGTAAATTGCCGTACAAAGCGTGGGATAGATTTTGGCAGGAGGCACCAAAATAGCTACTTTGTAATCATATATGAAAGCTTTGTATTGATGTATGAAGACATATCTTCTGTTCTTATATATATCACGCTGTCCTTCGAGGCAGCCTAGTTGGAAGTGACTAGACTTGCTTTGAATCAGTTGTGAAGTGGCGAAAATGCATCAGTTGGAGCTCTCATCGTGTTGTCCTTAGAGGGTGCAGAGTCAGAAGAAGAGATGACTTGGGGGGGGGGGACTATTGGCAGATGCTAGGGATCAAATCAACGGAAGGTCAGAGGAAATTTTATGGCTGCAAGGTCCTTCAGCAGTGTGTTCGGAGGCAACAGATAAGAGCAGACGCTGTCATCATTTATTCAGTAACCTTCATTGCCATCAGCCTTGTTGATCCCCACTACCACAGCACTGCCAAATTGTTCCATGAATACTAAATACAGTCAGTTATGTCCACGAGGAGAACCTGTTATGAGACAAAGCCTCGTTCCATGAAAGACTGAATACCCCGACTCCCCAGTGTACCTTCTCTCAACGTCAAAAACATGCCACTCGATCTCACAGGGAGAAGAGGGCTCGTCATCGATTTTTCAGCAGGCAAGCAGACATTGCTGGGGAACATACCAGCAGACTTCAGTCAAGTCACACTGCTGCTAAGACTGCTGCTATACTGATTGTGACGGATCTCCATATTAACCATTGTTCCTACAGTGAGTCTTTGAGTCTTGTCGTTTGGAAGCAACTGATCCGAGACTGCACAGTCATCATTTATTCAGCAACCTTCACTGCCATCATCAGTCTTCCCACCTCCCACAAGTACACCACTGCGATAGCAAATTGTTCCGTTCATACTAGATATGGTGGCAAATGTCTGGAAAGGAATTTTGTTGCAAGGAGAGCTTGATTTGGCATTGGAATGACTCCAGCTCTTCTGGTTTTATACTGGTGGGTACACCAACACCATCCAGGGCTCAAACACAGCTCAGACAAAAACCTTGTTGTTTTAGCCGGACACATATTTCACAGTCTACAGTATTGCAAAGCCCAACACATAACACTACCAAACATAGCTTGTGCAGTCCCCATAAAGATCAATAGCGACACATGATGCACGCCATTGCATTATTCCGGAATATTGCATTTTTTCCATGAGATATTGTGATAAACTATCTTTCTGACATCTAGTGCACCAACAGTGACTCAGCTTTGGTTTTTCTACGGGTATGACAAATCACTTTTAGAGGACGTGTAAAAACAAATTAATCCCAATTGTTAAATGCAGAAAAACACTCATTATGAGACTGAGATTTAATTGAGTTGCATTTTCCCCACACAGACACCAGCTATCATTCCATAAGAATGCAACGAATACAAAATTCGCACTATGCAGTGTTCTTTACCAATTTAGCCAAGAACGATGTGAATTTGTGGCAAATATGCTACGTGTGGATTATCGGTGAATTATTTATGAGAGGTGGTAAAACATTACAAACTAAATCATCATAACACCCATATCCTATATTTACATTATGAATTATGGAAGAGTAATTTCTGTAGCCTCAGGCAGTTGGAGAGATGAGCTGTGTTAATGCCTCTTGGGTCTGTAGTGAGGACACTTGGGAAGCTGATGTGACCATGATATTGTTGAGGAGCCTTACACTGGTGGCTACCAGGCTATATGACCAAAGTACAGACTTAAGTCACATAAGTGTTAACACTCTCGCATTATGAAATGCGGAATGTTTCATTCACTTCAGATTCTGACTAATCATTGATTCTGATATCATCTCTTGCATAATTATCAATAGGTCACATTGAAAAAAAGGACAAAGTCCCCATTCATGATGTCAGACTCATTCATTTCCATCCACATCATAGTGTCTAACACAGTCCCCAGGGGTCTGACACACAGAATCTCCCCAGACAAATTACCAATTAATCCTGGCAGATGGTTTTATCACACGGGATTATCTGGGAGTAGAAACAATATGTCTGCCAACCAGTATGATTTGTGTGACCGCTTTTTGTATTTACTGGTGGTCCAGGAAAATAGAAATGCAGTAATTTGGAAATTCTCAAATTCAATATCAAATTTCAAGGAACGGTGCAGGCTTTTAAGGACAAAGTGTGGCTGCAGAGAATACAGTGGCGCTGGAGGGATCAATCGTTCGTGTGCAGTCGAGATAGGCAGCATACATATCAAAAACATGCAGTCATATCAGTTTCACTGGCACGCGCATCTATAGAATCAGCCACTGGGGACTTGCCTCCGATCTACAGATCATCAATAGATTTGATCCCACACCATTCGTCACTGGGGACCCAAGCATATTCGAAATCAATTCATCACCCCATGACGTCTCATCTATTCTTTATGATTCAATCTCGATTCTTTGTGAAACTCAACTGATTGATGATTGTTTCGGGAGGCTACGTGACTCTCAATATCTCATTGTGAATTTTCAATATGAAAAAGTTTCCGGAATTCTTTGTCTTCATTACAAAGAATTGAATAACTGAATATGGAATAAAGCAGCGCATGGCATGAAATTCACGACAGCGGTTGGCAAAATGTGTTCCAACGATAGGATTGCTAAGTATCTCTTTTATATTGCAATAATTGTCTGGACCCTCTGATCAAGGCACTCTACACATCTTTACTTTCTCTGTTTAACCAAGGGATATCACACAATCCACTATATACCTAGTAACCACAAATAACTCACTAGTGTCAATCCTCCACCATTATTTTCATCACACAAACGTATCAGTATATATTCATCACAAGATGTGACACAAGGTTATCCCCCCAAACCAATATCACTGAGTGCCCTATCCACGACCTGTCAATCCTGTCAGCCTCCAATGAACGCCAATGACCGATTAATCCCATAATGCACCACATTAATGCAATTGATGACTAATGGACGTAGTATTGACATCATGTTATGCCCAGTTATCGCTGATGTTGCTAAACTGAATACACATGTAGAAATATCCTCGAAGAATGGACCAAGAAGTGTAGGTGTATGGCTTTGGAAGATGTAATTTTCTTATTTCATAATTTCCACTTTCTCTGGCAATGTCTCCACCAGCCATGCATTGAAAGTACATGACCATAACATCTTGGCCTCTTATGAGGGACGCTAATCTCAAATCTGGACACCTGGAATCATAGCTAACATAATTACCAACTGACAATAGACCCATGCCGTCACCTAACTACATTAAGGTACCAATGCAAATGAACTAATAGACACCACGTCTTCCGAAAGACAGGAAATCAGTGATAAATTCATGGACAATGGCAGGAAGAGCAGTGATGATGTCATCAATTGGGACCCGCGAGAGGATAGATTGCAGTATATCTTGCACAAATGGTCATTAGATCCTCATTAGGATGGGACCAATTAAACCTTGCTGGACTCGGTATCTGATCATAGGAGATTTACGGCCCCCAAGACCGCCATTGGTTAATGAAATGTGATAATGATACGGATCGGTCAAAGGATGTTATGTAATCTGGGTTCACATACTGCGGTACGTTTGCTGGAGTGTACACTCTAGCCCTTTTCTCTGGAGAATTTGTTTGTCCTGGTGATATTGAGGTAGCATTGCAACTTACCTGAATATCTTTTGAGTGAACCCTTCCGACGCGACCCCCTCTGCCATCTTTACAAATCATAATCCAAAATATCAGCTACATCAATTTCCACAAAATACATTTCCCCTGACGAAGCAAAAGTAGGGAGCAGAATCCTCAAACAGAACTTGCAACCAACACAGATAATGGTCAACTACATCCCTGTAACCATCCACTTTATAACGGTCAGTACCTTTTGAGCCAGGGCCCCCATTTATCACAATAACTGTCACTAGATAAGTCCAACCCACGGCAGAACCTGAGCCAGGGCAAGCCACTTTGATCCCGGGGAAGATAATTTATATCCTGTTTTTGATAAAAGTCTTCTTAGGGAAGCCACAACTTTGATACAGGGATTATAGTAGCATTTTTACTTGTTCCTACAAAAAAAGTTCATAGATAAATGAACTAGTAGGAAGACTTCTAGAACTAGATGGAAAGGCTCAACGCTGAGCCATGTTCACAAGTGCAGCTTCCGAAAGTCCTCTCCACAAATCTGATAGTCTGATGTCCTTGCTGAATGTTAAGAACACAAAACAACAGACAGCTCCTTCAGACTAAAGCAAACCATTGGGCCAAGTTTCTGCCAGTTCTATCCACCACAATCTCAGAAGAACAATATCTTTGGATCTTCTGTCAGATAGTGAGAAATCGATCCCAATGAATCAACTAAGTTCTGCCATTATTGGCATTGCAAAAAGAAAAACTTGTCCAAATAGCTGTGGTATCACAAATCTTTCTGAAAATGATGGATGGTTCTCAAAGGAGTTCTGTCCATTTGTTCCAACAAGTCGGGGGAAGCAGTGTCAGTCTAGTAGGAATCATATACTGCTTGGACCGCATGGGTTTCGGACAAAATTTGACAACTTAATACCAAAAGGCAGAGCAAAATAAATTGATTTTGAACAAACTCACATTTCTCAAACGGGAATTATACAGTTCACCGGGCGGATTATTTCTGAGAGTATACGAAATCTATCAATTGAAAAGTAATTCACCAGTTATCCCTTGTGGAATGAGATTTATCGATTCGAGACAGATCTGCTTCAAAATTGAATCAATTTTCACCAGTCTCAAGTGATGGTTTAGAATTATCGAGATACTTGAGCAGAATGCTTCAAATAGTACAGTAGTATAGTAGGTGAGGGAATGGAGTAGCTACAAATGTCTAAATGAGATTCTGCCTCAATAAGCAAGGGTTTATCAACCATATTCTCAGTGGTGTCAAATAGATATACCAGTTATGGGCAATAAAAGACTTCCCGAGAGCAGTGACTGCTAACAAACGTCAAACTAACTTACCCATTGTATTGGGAATGAATCCTAAACTCCATCTCGAGAATCATCTTATCATTTTGTGCCATTGTTCATAATATTTACTCCAGAGTGAAATGCACTTCAATAACTAAACAACCTTAAGGTATCACCAATTATTTGTCTAATCCAAGTAACAAAGCTGGCGTGAATTATATTCCCGGCAACCTCAGGTCTTATTGTACATTCGAGTTCGATTCAATGTGACATCTGGTTTGAAATACTCCACATATCGTCTGCTTCGTTATACCAACTGGTGCAAAACAAAAGAAATCCATCCCCTATATTAATCTTTGCCTGGGGTGTGGTACCAGTTGCGGGTGATGCATATGGCAGGAAAAGATCAAATAAGTTTCACATGACACTGAATTCATTAAACCAAATCAATACACCTGCTGCGTATATCAGCTGTGTATATGAAACAACATAACATTGATACCAGTGGAATATCCAGTCCCTTTTTGAAATAACACAATGCCAGAAATACACACCTGATGTGATCACAGTTCCACAATGTAAAACCATTCAAAAACAACCTGTTGAAACTGACAGTGTTACATCAACTCCTATAGAGGCACAGAGCCTGACTAATAGGGCGGGACCACATGGACATATTCACATATGACTGCAGATTTATCATATTATCACCTTATCATTACTGTGGCAAGATTTTAAAGGTGTTCAATCCTTAACGATGTATTGTTTCCATGGTTATGGCATTCATACAAGCCCCAACACTCTTTTTAAGCCTAACACACTTGCGAGATCCCAGTATGGCATCTAACACTGAATTCTATACTTAACTGCCTTCAGCATCATTAGAAGCAAGTTCCTAATAGGAAGATATCGATATACTCATTCTTTTGATTAAAAGTACCTTTAATTGATTATTGATGATTGCCTGACCTTGGCCATTACCTTTTTGTTGATTATCATCCTATGGGTTCTCATTGACAGATAAAGACTGCAAGGGGATGTCCATGATGGAGCCAGAAATGGCCAAAGCATTGAAACCAGTCTCGTGAAAGAAACATGCTAAAACCAACTACACAAAACATAACACATCATCTACTATCACGGACCTTCACTGTCCTTGCTTTACTGATTGCCTAGATGTAACCAATCAAACACAATGAGTGATGACACGCTCAGAAATCAATGTGCACCGGAAAAAGTCCATCAGCCCACACAGAGCCACATGGTTATTGAGTCAACATCCATAAAATGAGATCTACTGAAAACAAAGCAACATTCTGTACATCAGTTGGATGTATATGACATACAACCGTCACAGAAGGAAGTGATCTGATGTCAGTAAATATGGGGTGTTTGCCCAATGCCATTATGATTAAATGTGTAGAACCGTCATGAAGTAGTTAACCAGCAATATGTGTTGACATCATGACATGCAAGCTAGCGGATATCATTAAAACATCTTTATACACTCAACCTCTCCCCATCATTTCTCAGTGTCTGTCGGCCTTGGACATGTTGGTCCTAATCCCAGCCGGCAGCCACCATTAGGGTGATAGTTACCAAGGTTCGTTCTCAATGGAAAGCAGTGTGCAAGATCTGATGGCCTTGTCATAATCCCAGCTAGCAGCCACCATTATAGGACCCATCTGCTAAAGTTGACCGACATCCTTCTATGTTGATGGTTACCAATGTTCGTTCTCAATGAAAAGCCGCCTTGGTCATAATCCAACCTAGCAGCCACCATTATAGGATCCATCTGCTTAAGTGGGCCAACATCCATCATGCTGATGGTTACGTGCCATTAAAAAGCAACATGTGATTTTGGTATTTCCTGTCTAGACAGTTACTTATTGAGGTTTCTCTAAGAAGAAGAATGGAATTCTGACGACAGGTTTTGGCCTACTCCCTGTGACACTGAATGGGTTCTGATGCAATGAAGAAGCCTGCTTCTGTTGATGGAGAATCAATAGTCACTTATGTCACCAAGCTAAACCTTTATGAGGGAGCAATCACCTGAGTATCACCTACCCGATAGCCTCAGATCAATAGAGCATTGCCGCATACAATAGCACCCATTAGCATCTGCGAGGTACAGGAAACCCATCAAACTCAAAACTAGGATCAGAATACTTAGAAGAAGGAAGCAAGTCAAGCAATGAATGATATTAGAACACTTCAGGTGAGGCTTCTTCTATGGAGTTTGGGTCCAGACTAGCAAAGACGGTGCTAACAAGCCTTCCTTCGTAGAAGTCTTAATTTTTTCCCACCAATGGTTTGAATGACCAAAATCATGAATCTGTGAGGCTGATGTTTTGTAGGACGTCAGAAAGACAAGTCCTAGCAAAAATGACCAAGTTAGACTTACCATGCTATAAAGACATCTCGTTGACGGAGCACGTGAGACATTACGTCTCCCATTTCTCATCCTTCTTATCCTTCCGTTCTGTTGCAGTGATTGAATCCAGCTTTAGTAAGATCAGCAACAACCAAATCATCGTAAACTCAAGTTTAATCCACTTTGCTTATTCGACTGGCAAGTAGTGAGTTATATTTTTCTAAGCTGAGAATGAGAACCATCTGTAAGCGTTCCCATTATTTCTTTATTCTATCAGTCTTAAGTATTCCGCCTTTGTTTGTTCATGCTTCACCAAGCAGAATCAGAGAACTCGAGATTCTCCTGAGAGTTTTGCGATAATGTAGCATCACCATACCATTGATTATTCTTTAGCGAAGAGATGTCGCATTAGACGTTGCATATTCTTTCACTTTTGTGGGAAACATGTTATCAGACGAGAGGGGATTCTTCCAAGTCTTGAGGTCTCTCAACTTATCCTGTAGCCTCTGAGAGCATCGAGTAGACAAAGTAGTGAGAACAATAGCTTCATGAAGAAAACATTTCAGCTTACATGTACTTGCCCAACATAATAACAAACCATTCGATTGATACAAATTGGGTTCTTAAATTGTAACCTAACCTCAGCCGCCTGGCAACCCTCCCTTTCCCTTAAACGCTTTAAGACTAGATGTCTTTCAGTTAGTGAAGCCTCTGTGGGCGCAAATTCTTCCATAGCTAAGGAAGACATTTCTCCCACACACCACTTCTGTGCTTTTTGTCTGCCGCCATTACCCATCTTTGAAACATGGAAAGAAACAGACAATATCCTTTCTGTTGCTTCACAATACCAAAGGCGATCAGAATGCATTTCTTTATATTGGCATATCAAACCGACTGCGGAGCCATTCAGCCCCAGCAAAGATTCTGAGCTATCAGTCATCCAGTTGAAGTTTTATGTACGCTGTCAGATGAATACAAAAAAATCCACAAAATAGTCTCGCTATGAAGGAGGGATGTCACATACAGATTGGATTCAGCAGCTCTCGTTATTATTGAAATCTCCATCCAATCTAAGCCCATATCGCAATTCAAGTCATCAGCCCCACTAGAGTCGATGCCCTTCAACATGTATGATTTGACCACAACGAGTCGGTAACATCAAGTTTTCTGATGGTCAAGATGTGGTGTTTTGGCTTGGCCTTTTTTTCAACTTTGATAAAGTGGTCTTAGAGCGGTGGAACCAGTGTCATTGCCAGTTGGATGAGAGCAGCCCAAAACCACACAAGCGAAGAAATATCACAGGCAGAGGCCAAATGGACAAACAGAGCAAGGTGACCTTGCTGATGTGCTTCTGCTGAAACTGATACTGATACCATCCCAGCGATTACCCCTTCTATGCCAGCATTCTAAAGATACACAACAGCTCCTTGCATGCTTGCCACCATTCATCACAATAAGTCAGTGACGCAGATAGACAACTAAGTCCTTTGACAAGAACTGCCCGAACAAGATATAATCGAAGAACCTCTGGAGTATGCGACATACCTTCGTCATCATGCTTTTCAAAAGGCATTACAAGTATGTGATGTGCCTAGATATTTGCTTTTGTCAGGGAAGTCAATTCATACTTTCATCTGGTAGAGATACGTTAGAGGAAGACATAATGATCTCTGAGCCCCTCTGAGCACTTTATATTCACATGCACATCAAGAGACATCCTGACAATAATTATCAGGCCATACTTACTTGGAAACATGCGTAAGGAGAAGTCATGTTGTAGGCCCTGTTTGCAAGAAGATGATCAAGAGAGAGAGGGGCATTATAAGACCTTCATACCACCCAAAGATAAAAAGCCTATCATGGAGATATGCTCCAGTTAGCAAAGTCATCAACAAACCAAAATTTTCAAACAGATAGCATGAAATCTCTGCCAGTCAAAGACATGGTTCACTTCCTCGATAAAGACACACTAGATCATCAAATACAACACACAGATCACCTGATAGACAGACCAACCAAGAAATCACGTGAAGCAGGCACAAGCTACCAAAGAAGGAAGACAACCAACCTAATATGGGCATCACATCTTTTGTTACTATAAATAGCGTTATCTTGATTCTAAGTATCTTGTAACCTTTATAAAGTAGATTACATGAATCTTGACGAACACTTCCACGTGATATTTTCCACTTTTTCACAACAGGCTATATATAAGTCGAGTGGCTACGTGACGAGACTATAGAATAATCAGAGTAGGTGGATCAGATTTTGACTAGCGTTATCATATTTTTCATAAATTCATGATGGTGGTGACAAACATATAGGAAAGCCTAGGCAACAGTTAAAACATTATGTCTGTTGCCACAGTTCGGGGTCAGCAGTTTTCGGAACACTTTACAGATTTGCCATTATCCACAACAGGATATTTCATATTGAACAAAACACAGATTGTTTGTCCAATCATAGGTATCATGGAGACAAACCCAAATCAATCTGATGAAGATGGTAGAGCATCTTGCTTTAAATCTACATCCCAAGCCTGGCTTAATTTTTAACAAAGCTCTGCAATCTCAGAGCCTGTTCATCATGAGGATAGGGCCGCTATTGCTATCCAATCTCCCTGACAAACAAATAGCAAGTTAGCATCATGGAGATGTTTCTCAGTATCATTTTCCAATGGTAGTGTTACTTTACAAGACTTCAGAGCCTGAACGATACCCATTCATCATGTTTACCATTGTTCTACATTGTTTTGTCACCTGAGGCATCCAATCCAAGGCAGTTCACTGATGTCAGTTACACAAGCTATCTCTGGGAGAAGACGAGAAGACCAAGGGATGATGAAGTGCTTGAGCAACTAAGGGACCCTGTAGAGCTGACCAGATGATTTTTTCCTCCATCAGTCTGAAAATGGGCCAAAATTTGCATTTTTGTGACTTTGGTGGGCTTTAGTCACCAGTTCCCCCTCCTCTAGCTATCGCCCTAAAAAGAGCATTATCTTCTTTAAGTTTGCAGGATAAATGATGCCAAAGTCAGCCTAACCAATGTTACCAACTTACTGATACCTGCACCACAGCTGTGGGAATGTTGAGTTCACCTTAGCTACTTTTTAAAGCTTTGGCTGACCAATGTTCCCATGGGTGCATGCTGATCTTGTTATTTGAACGCATGTTTACACATGGATACATGCACCATAGTTCTACATGTCAGGTTAACCTAAGTTGATGTTTCTTCAAGAACGTTTCAAGGAAAGCTTTGGCTGACCAATTCCTGAAGATATCTTTACCACAGGTGCAGACAATGTTGTTGGATACATGGATACAGTTCCCTTCCTTCACGCTGTTCAAAGAATGCTTCATCAGTTTTAAGCTAATGGGCCTGTCTTCGACTTCACCACTTCACTGTAACAGGATCTAAACCATTGTTTTTTAACATCAATTGTCAGCTACATGATCGACTAACGGCTAGCGCAAGTTTCATTTACATTCCAGCTTATGTTGCACTCCAACACAAGTACAAGGAGAAATACTGCCTTGCCTAATAAGTATTTTGCTGGATACAATTCCCAACATCAAAAGCAATTTCCCGTAGCGCAAATAACAAAACTCTAAAGAATACTGCAATCTTCCCAGCATAATACAGCAAATTGTGTGTAATTTTCAAAAGAAACCTTTAACACTTCGATACCAAGAAATATCTCTCAATAGTGTGAAGTAGGCTAAATCTGTCCAATCAAGTCAACCTTAGGCTTCTCTTCCTGGTTTTGAAGCCATCACCACAAAACTCATGAAAAGGGCCTTTGTGATATGTGTCAGCCTTTCTTTCTTGTCATCACAATCATTATCATATGGAGAGTTTTTACCTCACATGCCGTATTGATCCTATGATGTTACCGAAAGCACTTTGATGCGCATGCAAATGTCAGGCCATCTACAATCCCTGGTGGCTTAACAGCACTAGTGCAGAAGAAAATTAACCATTCCTCTTTCCAATGAGAAGGCTCAAATTCTTTGGCTCCATGAACCTGGGATTTGAGAATCATTTTTTCCACTTTTTCTTGGATGAAACTAGTTACCACTCAACCCCCTACAGAGATAACAAGGTACTGAGATGATACTCTCAGTATAATTGGATGGATTTCAACGGCTGGTTTTCAAATTATCAACTTAACGAGATGACTCAAACAAAATCTCTCCTGAGAGTGAGAAGCTGAGAGCATATGTGATCAAGTTATAGTTCTTTGAAAAGAGTGAAGGGGGAGCCAGGAGAACCAAAAATTGAAATTATTGAAACTTTTGAAATTCCTGGTGAGTCTTTAGATTTGTTTGAACAAGATCTTGGAGAAGCAAGAATTTTAAGTAAGAGTTCATACTGAAGTTCCCTCAGCATGCACACCCAGCATTATATAAAAGCAATGCTCCTTTAAGTCAAAATGAGGTCACAATACATTTCTGAGGATGACTTTCACGCTTTAAGCAAATTGGAATCAAAACAGCTGATTAATGCATTACCGCCAAAAGCAATATCTGTAACATCTTAAGGGTCATCACTGACGGCTCAGGCCAGTAATTGGGCAACGTACTCTCAAATTACTAGGTTCACCTCGACTGATTGGGTGAGGTGATCGAAACTGCTCCTCTACTGCCGTCCAATTACGTGAGGATATGCTGCGAAAAGCCTTCAGTACCTACTCCAATAGCTCGAGAGGGGACATGTTCCTGGGATGAAATTGCCATGGAATTGGGACTTGCAGACAATCCATTCTGAACATATTTGCACACTGCAGCTGAAGGCTGTTTATTTGCACTGACTTTGCGAACAACCTCAACAACAGACAGTTCCGCAATAATCCAATATGAGTTCATTTACCTGCCGATATCGGAATGAATCATGAAAGTCCCCAAGGACTGCTGCGCCAGTCTAATCATTTTGTTAATCATGCAGAGTACATGATGCGGTGTAGTTTTGTCTGACAAGGCATGTTAGCTGTACATCCCTCATGTTCCTGACCTTGGAGATGCGATGTATGAAATGTAATTGCAGTTCAGGTGACTGATGTATCTCAATGGTACCGTACAGTCAACTCCAAGCACTGGTGTGCCAGTCCAATGCAAAGTGCATCGCTGGATGTGATGCGGTTTTATCTGACAAGATGTGTTAGCTGTACAACCCTGACCTTGCAGTAGGGGGATTATGTCAAGGACCCCAGAAGCCTATCCAGGATTGTGACCTTGGAGATGCTACGTGATTTGACTGCTTGGTCGCGTCTCAATAGCTGCATCGACTATTCAGCGCCAGGATGATTTTGAAATGGGATAGCCAAGGACAACCCTTATCATCCTCTTAGTCATACAGTATCACTATCGCTGTGGCTTTATCTGAGTGGACACACTCAGCCTCTCGACTGCAGCATCCAGTTGTAACACAGATTGAGATATGTTTGCCTCCACATACACCAGACACACGTGAATTGATGTTTCCCTCCCTTACTAGAACGGAGTTCAGATGCAAAAGCAACTAATTCCACTTAGGTCTTTTTGAGTAAATGCAACTTTTCTGCCTGCCGTTGTATTAAAAGTGATGTCTTATTACCTGTGTTCCAAAAGGATTTTTGTGGGTTTGCAATGAACTGCTTTAGAATCAAGATCCAGGGTACTGACAGCTTCCATTTTATTGAGTTACCTTAACTTTTTTCGGAAAGGCTTTTAGCAGCTTTTTGCAACGGAACTCTTTAGATGATGGCACAGGACATAACTTTATGTAAATGGTGACAAGACAACATCATGTTTCAAAATGGTAACTTACTTGTGTCCATTGAGGGCTGCCAGGTGAAGTGAGGTATCACCATTTGTATCCTGTACGTTGGGACCAGGGCCTCGTCGCAGGCTGAAATGAGAGGAGGATAGGATTAGGTAAAGATTTGGCTAACTCCATGACACAAAGATACTCTGACAAATTTGAGAGAATAGTCCATGGCCACATTGATTTCAGGACACCTGGAAACAAATGATTGGCTGTGACCTGGGATTATGATTGTTGCTATGTGCAAGAAATAGTTCTCGTCTGGAATATGCAAGGAATCTAGATAACAGAGATTGCAACCCGCAGCTCTAGATGTTAAATGCGTACTGGCAGCTCAAGGTAGAGTGGTAGCCACCTCACAACCACAAGTTGTGGGTTCAAACATTGGTCTGATCACCACTTGATCCTTTCCTGTCAAGTCGAGCAATACACTGGATGATAAATAAACTCAGTCGAGACTTCAAGACATTGCAAAGCAACCTGAAGTCCTCATTCCTTATACAACATCATATATACTGTGACGACTTAGTTCACTCCTCCAGCCTGTCTTACAAGGAGTCTAGTCAACCTTCCTCTTATGGCATTTATTTTCGTCAGCACCGCTGCTTTTATACCGAAGGACACGTTGCCCTCGCAGTTTTGAAAACTTTGTCTAAACGGAGGCTGGCCAACAGAAAAGGGCGCAATCCATTATATTGGTATTTACCAAGATTCGTATGTTCATCCATATACACCCAAGTAAGCACCTTGGGGCCAGTTTGTTCAGTAACCATGGTGTCGAGGAATAATCAATAAAGTTCCAATTTTACAAAAATCTACTTCCCGTCCTGAACTGTAATCCTCTTAGTGTGTCTAGAACCAGCTGCACTTTGTGATGTCAGATTCAGCACGACATGCCATGGCAGTGGCCATGCTCAGAGCAGTGGTGTCAAATATCCTAACTGCCAACTCCAGAGCTGTAGCTAAAAGAGCCAGGGGGCAAATGCAAATTCCCCAGGCATCACCGAAAAACATGCACTTTGCCACATTGAGGCCAATTTTGGGCCAAAAGAAGTTATTTGCCCCGCCAACCTTGACCAAAGCGCCATGGGAGGAACCAGGTAGTTGTTGAGCTGACATTCTAACCCCTCTACGTCACTGACACTGAGACAGAAAGCTGAAGAAGCCTTTCAAGTTGCTACAACTGATAAATTATCATCGCTAAATTAAATTGTGCGCCATAGAAACAATCGCTTGCGGTGAAATCCAATATGACACAAAGTGCACCCACATTACTTGCGGTGAAATTCATTCAGTTCGTTAGGTGGTAATCAGACAATTGACTCTTGAATTACTTCCATTAAAAGTGATGGTGATGTTGATGTGATCTGTATCATGCAATGAAAGCAGAGACAGTTAGTTCATAACAGTGAAGCAGGTGCTCAACTTGGCATCATAACTTCACAGGACCAATTTTATTGCTGTAGTTTAAGGTTGTTTCCATGAGGGATCCCACATGGCCAACGCATTTGAACATGAACACAAGAGAAACGCGTTGCTGTTGATCTGGTTAGTAAAGTTACCTCAAGTCAGATAGAAGCAGCAGAGGTCATACATCGTACATTCAGTTGCATGAACCACGTTGCAGGCAACTATGAGTGGAGTCTGCTCAGATGAAACCTGACAGCAGATGAAGCAAAGTGAAAGAATTACACTGCAGGAAAAGAGGAAAGGCCCTCAAGGAACAGCAAAGCCAACCCCATCATCATGGCCTACTCTCGCTATGCCCCTCTGTATAGAGCAACCTTACGTGGTGGACGGCTCCAGGCATCAGTTAAGCAAGGATGGAATGCACCAATGCACCTAAAAACCAGCCAACGATTTGCAATAGAACGGAGGGGGAGAGAAGACTCTTCAAACATACCCGTGTAATCCAATTTGGAGCAGCTCCTCGATCGAATGCTCCGTCGTCCATGACTTCTTTCGCCTGTACGTCCCACTCCAAGTCCCTGCCATTGATGCAAACTTCAACCCAAAAGAAAATCCAATAAAAATTTGACACTGATTGTTTACAGCACATTGATTGTGTTGAACTTCAAATAAGAGATATCAAGTTGAATTTCCAGAGCATCAAAGGCTAACAAAATGAAATTTGAACCACTAGCACCGAACCGGATCCTGCAGGCTACCTCAAGAACAAAAAATGTCTTCTGTTAACATTTGCAAACAACCTGTTTCGAATTCCTGAACATCCAACTTGCTGAAGAAAGTCCATCATATTAAAAGCAACCTGAAGTTTCCATGAACTCATGCAGACTGCAAGGCTGTGCGGAGCGTGACCAGCCAGACCTCACACACCAAGTCCATTCCGCTGACTGCTTCTAGACCCTATCCTTCAGATACCTGCACCTCTTTGGTCTTGTAGACGATCCCCGAAAAGACCTGTCTCATCTGTGCTGAGAGATGAAGGATCAAGATCGAGAGTGCGAACAGACGACCCACCACCATGAGTCTTTCCCCAGACTGGTTCGAGACCCTACCTAGAGGAGATACCTAAACCACTTTTGTCTAGCAGACGATCTGGTGTTTACAACACTTGAACATCCATCCTTGAGCTCTTGGCATGTTGATTTTACATAGGTAGAGAACACTGTGTCAATTTCAGAAGATAACAGAGCGAAAAATGATACTCAGATGAAGGAAAGGAATGGCAAAAAAATTCAAGTCTGCTTTCCTCATTTTAGCACTTCCTGGGAAAGCAGCTAATTGGGAAAGTTGCATTATAGGAAGAAACAACCTAGATACTTTTTTCAAACTGAAAGAAGACGCAGTGACTGTATATCTCTTCAGAATAGCAATGAACACCACGCAAAATTGAAGCAACTTGCAAAGCTTTTAACAGCCTGTCCCAGCCTCTGAGGGCAAAACAGCCAGGGAACTGCCCTCCAAACGCATCTTATACAGCAATACCTTCATGAGTACATGTTTATGCAAATAGAATGAACTGACATTTTTCATCCAATGGACAATTCCAAGTGTTGTGAGCAAAAGCATTGACTGAATTTGAGTCATAGCTCTTTCTATCTTCAAAGTGAAGAAGTATCTCTATCTACTCTTTGCAAATACTCAAAGAGCATGCACACACTGCATCAAACTAAACCCCTTGTCTCAAAATCTGACAACTTGCTGGAACTTCTTTTGAAGAAACTAGAATTGGTTGACAGCAAAGAATGAGGCACCAAACGAATGAAGTATTAAGCTACCAGCAGCACAACTGAAAGCAAATCCACTTTGAGAAAAGTAAGTGAGACAGTCATCTTTTTCCTGACAGTTTTGCCAAGTATTCCACTGAAATTCCAGCATTTATCACAAATCCACATAAAACACCCAGCAATTCTGCAGAAGTACCTCCCTCGATCACTGCCAGAAAGTAGTGTGTGGAACTTTATAAATCTCACCTTCCTGAAACACCTTTGATTCAAGTGTAACATAAAAGAAAACATGATAGAAGGGAAACCCTTAGGCTTACCGTATCACCTGTCAGAAGGTAACTTCTATTTGCTAATCCAATTACCCTAGTCAGAGTACCACGGTAATGCAGCAATACCATACAAACTATACATACAAGAATACAACCCTCTTTCCTCAGCTCAGCCCTGTCTTCTCTAGGGATGGCGATGAGCCCCTACAACACTCATGCCGTGGTCACACTGGGGTTTTAACACGAATTGAATTCGAATTAAAACGTTGATACGTATTGGGGCGTCACACTCAATTCGGTTCATACCGATCTCAATCCGCTTTAACCAACACGGTTCTTAAACCGAATTGAATGCGAATCAGCTAATCCGAATCAACGAAACCGTATTGAGATTTCAAGTGTGACGCGCTTGATACGAATTAAGGTTTTCGATCGCACTGCGCATGCGCCCGGCGCATGGAAAGTGACCTTTGACCGCGTGAACTAGTGCTCCGAACTAGTCAACTGATGTATTTAAATGATCTCATTAACTCAAATCGTTTTTCGTTATGCCATAGAATAGGGAAAAATCAACTCCCTTGCACGTGACTTGCATTTCCATTTCCTGGCAAGGTATGTTGCCGCCGGTTCGTTGGTCAAAGGTACGCTGGTCAGCAACATCGTCGCGGCGGGGTTTTCCCCGGTTTCGGCCTCGTTTTCGAGGGCGAGGCCGGGATTCTCCGCATTTAGCGACGGTGGTGTCGACTCGCTGAGGACACTCCTCTTTGACCCGAACTTTGGCAATAGGCATGGCCGGGAGATGGAAATGGTCAAGCACCTTACGCGATTTTAACTTGTTAATAATGACTGTGTGAAACTGTGATATTATATACTTATATGTTTTGTACTTGAAATTTTATTCCCCCATATGGGAGGTTAATAAATAATAATAATAATAATAATAATAATAGATGGCGCGTCGTTAGTATGCATTGAGTGTGGCGCGTTTTAAACCGATTTGAATGCGTATTCGGGCCAGTGTGACGCGACCGTTCTGAAACTGGATTAACCAATTCGTATTCCGGAGAGCGCTCTACGGAATTCGGTTTCAATTCGCATCCAGTGTGAACACACCATCAATCAGTTCTCAACTCCAAAAATTGGAAAGGCAAAGTGGCTCGGAATGGATTCAAACCAAGGACTTGTCAATTTAAGTCAGCATCCTGGCAGTCATATGCTCTAATCCTTTTCATGCAATCTTACAGCAGACTGGTGTATAAAGGAAGCATCAGCTAAAATCAATCGCGCATCATTCGAATGCTTTGAACTACTTCAAAGGAATGTTCTATCACTTGGTTGTGTGAGAAACATTAGCTTTTAATTATTGGTTCGATCATAGTGTGTATGCCGAATACAGAACGCTGAAATCAATCACATTCATGTGCTTTGAACTGCTTAAAGCACCATTGATCAAGTTTTCAAAGGATGCAAATGCCCAAACCAAAACTAAAAGTACTTGGTGCGTGGAACCAATGCTTTTATCACCTTTCTATCACAATTTGTAGCCATTCCATATGAGCTCACTAATGGAAAAACTGATCAATGTCGACAAGCTCGTGATGGCCAGAGGGCATGGAGAGTATGCCACCTGGGTCTGATGCCAATATTCCTGGCGGCCAATCGATCAGTTTGGATTCCTGTGTGGCAATCAGCTCATGGGTTAAGTCCACGCCAAACAAGAGCATTGTAAAATGTTATCTTTATTGTTAATGTTATCTAAAGGACTATTGCTGTCGAAAGCAGAATTCCAGTTTCCTTCCTAGTTCATTACAGTTGAGTTAGTCATGCCATTGTCAGGGTTCATCATTAGGTGAACGGGCTAAACTGATTCAGAATACAACCACTAATCAATGGAATTGGCTTGGGGGCAGTATACAACCAGCTGGGTCAGCCAGTAATATTCTAAACCTGGTCTATATAGGAAATGTCAAGGACTTGGAACTCCCTGGGCTCGAAATTCATGGAGGAAAAAGATGCTAAAGCCTTAGTGCCCCTAAACTCTATTGCCCTTTGCCTTGGTACCCTTGAGCTTTCTTCCCTCACAGAGGCAACTCTTCATGTACATTTCAACGTGACTTCTAACATTAATCGAACCATTACCATCAGACAACTTCCTTCCTCTACTGATTCATGCCATGTTTTCAGATCATTCCGGCATCCTATGCCACTGTGCCAGCACACAAACCTTGGACAAACCAGTCCAAATCAATACAAATACTGAAAAGCGTTTGGAGGCTTGGTGTGATATGTCGCTGGAGTGTATCAGGTTTGGGGTCTCTATGAGATGACATGGAGTATGTCTGAACTGTGCTTTTGAGGACAATAAACGTATGTATGTTAAATCGGAGTGTGGCTTGAAAGAAATGAACTAATCATTTGCATCATGACATAAAGGCATAGTTGTTCCTTCCTGGTAAACAGATAGTACCAGAAAAGCATGAACTTTCGTACTCTGCATTTAGGCCTAGTACATGTATGATCATTATTTCTAATTGCTTGATGAGACAGTAGACAATCAAGAAATGCCAACAGGACTTCGGATGAGGTGTAATTAGTGCACTATCATTTAGAGTCATTGAGCTTGCTTTTGCTGAGTACAATATAGGCAGCACTTTAACAATCAAAATATGTAGAGCAATGGACAGTACCCAGGATGTAGCCTCACTGCTGCTGATTCATATAGGCCTATTCAGTATAGGGTGTCTGAACATAATACAACACAGGTGACATTGACCAAATTTTGTGGAGTCTGGCACCCTACACATAAATCTAGTCTTTGATTTTCTCAGTTTACAGAACATAGGCAAAATCTTTATTTTATTTTTTTAAAGCAATAAATCAGACAGATACCGGATATCAATAATGAACACCTAGGGTAATACAAATCGAAATCACAGTAATTTTTTGATTGGGTTGACAGTATAGACTAATTATGTGGTGAGTAATACATGTAGGATGGTACTGGTTGGCCTAATACACATTATAACTTAAAGGTCAATGTTTGAGTAGCATGCCATTGTTTGTTCAATTGAAACAATTGAAATAATTGATAGTAAGGCCTAAGTTGAATAAGTTTATGTAATTCATAATGACCATATGGCATATTTTAGGTTGACTTCATTTTGGGCGGCCATCAATAGGCCGAGATGGTGATGTGCCTTGCTCAATCATCTTCATCAACATCTTGACAATGATGACGATGATGATGATGCTGCTGCTGCTGATGAGGATGATGATGATGATGATGATGATGATGACATTTTGCGTTGACTTCAGTTATTCAGCCATCAATAGGCCATGATGGTGAAGTGCCTTGCTCAAGGACATGGATTATGGAATGATGGGTAGAGAATCTTCATATTCCAGGGCCAAGGCCAATCATGCAGATTGCAGGACTCGCATGGCATAAATTAATACAAAGCTTTATTTTCACATGCAGGATTAAAAGCCCCCACACAAATGCACTTATTGCCTTTCATTATGCATTGAATGACTCAAACCCAGGAAGTGGAACACACACGGGCGTGTATAATGTACAGCAACAACAATGTATATCGTTAGTGTCATTTTGTCAACCTACCTTGCAAAAACTGGAGGCACGATAGAGCCCGTTTTCTTCGTCCGAGGACTGAGTAATTTCTCGATTACGCTTATGTCCCCGGACCTGCCTGCTTCTAATAATTCCTGATCCTTTCCCATGATTAAATCGAGCAAATAACGGAGTTTTCACTAAGAGAATACAATCCGTTTACTCCCATGTTTACGTTTTGGCGGCAGCCATATTTCACGTTTTTTAAATTGGCCCTTTAAATCATGCAGTAGAGCCCTCTTGGGGTAGAGAGACGAACTGAAATAGTCGAAAAATTTATAACGATAACCAGCTCTGAGAGTGTTTTGCGAGGAATTGCGCTTGTTTCGCTCCCACTCCTTTCTCCAAATCGAAGTCGTTTCGCTCCCTGGGACGTTTTGGTGGGGATTGAGAAAGTACCACGGGAGAAGTGTCAAAGTAGATGTGCTTTTCCAGGGTTGTCAAATCTACAAAGAAGGAATCGTTTGGTCATCTGCTGTGTAGTCTTTGGCAGGTCACTGTCTTTCGTTATCATTCGTCGGTCATCAAGACGACAAGAGGAGTGTGATCCTGGGCAAAGTCTATCTTCTCTTGTAGTCATCTGGGAGTTATGAATGGGTGTTTTTAACTTGCTTGGCCCCAGGCCTAATAATTTCAGAGGTCTGCCAAGATGTTTGACCTTTCTAGAAATTGTGCCAAAATATTTGTATTGCTCGGGACAATGTCACAACCTGTCAGGATACTCCAGGAGTGACATCCAAGCCATGGATGTCTACACCAACCTTTGCCGTAATCTATATTGCCTGGGACAATGTCACAACCAGTAATGATGTATTGCATGCCAGTGGCGGATCCGGGGGGGGCAACAGACCCGGGCCGTTATAAGCCCAAACAAGAGTTACAAAAGTCGCCCATAAAAAAGCATTTTTTCAGTGAATTAACGAGTAACAACGTCTCTCAGACACTTGGGGAAACGCGTCTGAGAGCATCTGAGTTTTAAAATTTTTCTGGGGGAGGCCGCCCAGAAACCCCCGCCGTGGGTGAGCGCCTGCGGCACTCACGTGTTCGGGCTTCGCCCGCAATCGCCCCCCCCCTTCCAGCTGCGCTGGATTCGCCCCTGCATGGAGATTGTGACATTGTCCCAGCCATGTCGCCATGTGCCTTTGTTGCCTGACGTTAGTTATCAACCCCGCCGCCTGGAAAACAGCGCCCGCCCCATTCTCCAAGCGTCGTTAATGGTGGTCATCGTTGCCAAGTCTCACTCGACCTCTCACTTCTAGGTGACAATTTCAGCGGGTGCATGAAAATTGGACACTTGGCCCGGCGCCCAGGAGATTGTGCCCGCCCCCCAAATTCAGCCAATCAGGAAATGGTTTACAAATCCTTGACCTCAAGCACCTCAAATGACCTACTTACAAATCAGTGACGTCACGAGTTATCATTGCTCCAATTTTTGTTAAACATTCGGACGAAAAAGACAGCATTTGACACGAAGCAGATATCATTTAGACCAAAGATGCCCAGCCCTTTGACTGTTGTAAGTATACCCATCCGAATACCACATTTCTTTTATGTAGACATTCCTAGTTTTGTAAAAGATCGTCATTTTCTGATGAGGATTTCAAGACCCAAAATGTAAACATAATTTTACTACGCATGATGTGGGGTCAATGTGTGTGTTAGTAGGCCTATGTATTGTTGTGTACATTGATGGAGAGTCAGTCAGGCATATCATTTTACATGGTTTCTGTGTATTGGTATTTGAGATCCCTATCTGGTTTTTGTATGGTAGGTTTGCCTCTGATCTGACTGAGTGTTGTCTGTTAAGACGATTAGTTGGATTGTCGTGCTACCACTCACTACTCACTAGGCCTAACTCAGTCCTTTTTGTTGCTTCCTCTGATTCTGACTAGATTATTTTATCAGAAGATAATCATATTCTTCTTGTAAGAAGTCAAGGAATAACTGAGTGACACCCTCCCGGCCCCGGCCTCATCTAATCAACTGACTGCCACCAAACAACATGTGAATTCCTCTTACCAGCTGACCATTAAATAAGTGATTATCTCTGTGGCTTATTGACTACAGAATGAAGGCATAATTAATTTGGGCATGGATTCAATGAGTCAGCTGTGGACTCATTTTCCGAGGTCATGTCGGCACATATGTAAGGCACATAAGATCCACAGTTCATCCAACAGAGTTCACTAAAATGCGAACACTAACACTAGTAACAGTGCCTTTGTTTTTTGTTGCTGAAAAAAAATCTTTCATAATTGTAAAGCCCATATTTTTCATGAACATTGTTGCAAAAGATATTGTTGCACAAGATATTGTAATTTTTGCTGTTTCATGTGGCGATTGTGACTGGTGACAAGAGAAAAATAATACTTCCGGTATTTGCAGTTGCACTTAGCGTTGGACGTGTTTCAATTTTAAGTACACTGTCCTGAAAGGTCACCTACTTCTCTGAAGCTCATGTGATAGCTTCACACTTATGATTATGATTTGTGCAAATGTGTGTTACCATTGTATTATGACATTTGGAAGACTATATCACGTGTCACTGAATTGTCCATTGATTAAACTTTACAGTGAAGTTACTAAACCTAGAGGCATTGTTTCCCAAGCTAAGGGGGCAATCATTAAAGAGAAGCAGGGCTTGTTGGTCACCCCAGGCCTCCATAGGTGTGGAGTTCAGTATCATTGCCAAGCCATTCTCTGTTCTCTGCAGAGTCACCATTGCTGCATGGGATGCAGTGGCAATATGGACATCTCTGCTAGCCTCCTGAGTACCATCATTGATCTGGGCGACACACACTGACAATTCCTTTATT
Source organism: Lineus longissimus (assembly GCF_910592395.1). Classification (NCBI taxonomy): domain Eukaryota; kingdom Metazoa; phylum Nemertea; class Pilidiophora; order Heteronemertea; family Lineidae; genus Lineus; species Lineus longissimus. Next base: position 5,133,462 of record NC_088315.1, read on the forward strand.
GATCATGCTGTGGTCTCTGACATTTAGAGCCTGGATCTTTGTCATCACAGCTCTACAATGCCTCCTGCTTCTCTTACAAGCAAGGAAATGTCAGTCGGTGTGTCTATGTCTGTAACCCTTGGAGATGTAAATGTACCCTGGCTTTAATTGATGGATTTTCTGCATTTGCACACGTGTGTTTGCAAGCTGAAGTACTTATTTTGATGCTGACAGAGTGTTGTTGGACTTGTGTGGTACTCTGTTATATTGAAAAACTAAAATATAATCAATGATTAAGAAAAATGTTACATTCACCTTTCAACAGACCATTGAGAAGCATGAGCTGGTAGCTTTAATTTTTGCCTAGCCTTGTGCTGGGCTGAAGTCAGAGGGTTGCAAATGCCCCCCCCCCCCCCCCCACAGGGTCCCCAAAAGATGTTTTTTATGCAGATTTCAGTGATAATGTATATCGTTCTCTTTTCAGGTGAAGAGCGTTGGTCCCAAGTTGGTGCCATTCTTCAAGACAGTCACGCTATTCTTCATCCTCTATGGCGGTGGAGATTCCAAACCTGGCTTCATCTACGTTGTCTTCAAATGTCTGCCTATCATCTCGCTGATATTCTTCGTCCTCCTCCATGGGATGAACTTCTCAGAGGTGTACTATTATTCGAGGCGTGTCCTTATTGGCTTGATCTTCTCGTGCATCGGTGACATCGGCATGGCGTATAAAGACCACGGGTATTTCTTACCAGCGATAGGAATGTTTGCAATGGCGCAGGTTATGTATGCGACTGCATTTGGATTCCGCCCTTTCAGGCCATATCACGGACTGGTAGTGTTTGGAATTGGTTTAACCTTGCTGTCATGCATTTTACCAAACATTGCATACGGTCCGCTACCTGTTTTTGGCGTCATCTACTGTTTGCTTATCTGTTTAATGCTGTGGCGGGCCGTAGCACGTGTTCAGTTGTTTGATGACTTGTGGACATGGACCAAACTCTGCAGCTGCGTTGGTGCGATATTGTTCATAATCTCGGACTCTGTTATTGCCATTGACAAATTCCACACAAAGATTCCGTTCGCGCAAAATATCATCATGACAACTTATTACGCTGCTCAGCTCGGAATAACATTGTCAGTCGTCGATAGTCAGGTAGATGCGCTATTGGAAGGCAAAAAAACCAATTAAACTTTTCATGGCTTTTCTGATTCACTTGTTGGAAGATTTTTGATGTGTTGCATTTTTGACTTTCTTGATGGGGCCGCTTTTGTGCTGTAAAGTTGGACAGTGCAGATAGAGAAATGTGAATTCGTTGATGCTGTTACCGTTAGTGTTAAAATTAGACCAGAGGGTTGAACCAAGTAAAAAAAATTTATATCAGTTTTGGGCAATTGTACATATATTTTAAATTAGATAGAATCTTTGATCAACTGATATGAGATTATGTGTGATGTGACTCTATTTCATTCAGGGTTGTTGGAGTCTGGTTGTTCAAAGTCGATATAACCAGCAGCTGGTGACAATTTTAAAATCACTGTGATGCCTTTTCATTCACAACACCTGCCGCATTGATGGGAACTGAACCAATATGGTGCGGCATGTGGATCATTGTCTTTACACAATGTTAAAGGGGAAACACTAAAACCGTAATGGTTCAGTTTTGTTTCAAACATTGCCAATACAAAATTGGCAGAAAACATGGTGAATATACTAATACTTTTTGTGCAAACACAGATCAATTATCATAGTGTACATTAATGTCAGTGCGGTATGTGCAAAAAGTATTTCAGCTGCAATTTATTATTTCACATGTAATTCTAATCATCGACATTACATGTATGGGTAGTTTCTTCTCATCTCTGAAGGAATCAATATCGCTCTTTTCCTCGTTAAGTTCTCCTCATCGTGTGCATTATGGTGTTTCCTCTACTCGAAGAGCTTCAATATTTGATTAAGTACACATTCTAAAACCAGTGTTATTCGTCTGTAGGTAGGCGCAGACGAATTTTAAATTGGGTAGCTACATGTTATGTCATGAATAAAGTACTGTACGGCACTGTATCCTAATCCATGTAGAAGACTAGAGAGTTATTTTGGTCCTGACCGAAGTACGTGGATGCCTCTGTAAGGAGGATGTCCTCTCAGGAGGGTCTGTGAGCTGGACCATTGACTCACGACTATATGCTAACGATAACGTTAGATCATGCTAGCCTGAGGAATGGGAGCATTATTGTCTATCAATTTATTAATGAAAGCTAATGTCATAATGAGTAAAACACATCACTTATGTTTCAGAAATTAGTTCTGGTAGTGTATCTAGTCCATAGGTAGACTAGTTTGTGATTTGCACTGTTGCGGCTTGTACATAGCAAGTTATGTTCTACTTCTTAGATGTGTTGTGATAGTTATAATAGCCGGTTCATGATTATGTGTCATCTGGGATGGATGGCATGGCATTTACAGTCTTTTCTGACATTCTATTCTAACTTTCAATGCAATTTTTTAAAATTATTAATACCAAGTATATATTAATCTATACTAGGTATCTAGGTAATCTAGGTGGGTTGAGAAACTTGATATTGGAGAGGGATATGATAAATTTCTCAACATCTTTAACCAAACTTAAGCTTCAATTTTGATTATTGAAGCAGGGAAGAGATGATGGTATGAACAGAGACATGTTGACACAGGTCTTCAGTGTGTTGTTCCATGATCGTTGGGTGGGGGCAACAAACAAAATATAACTTTTCATGTTTTGGATTTGGTGAAATGTAATGGCAGTAGCTCAAAACTACAGTATTAAACGGGTGCTGGGTTTTACTTTCAGCCTGGAGTGAACCACAATGTTACATTGCTTCATGACCATGTCTCATTACAACTCGAAGTGATACAGATGTATATAAATGTAAAAAAATGTGAAATATTGTACATGTTGGGCTTAAGTTTTGTGTGACTTTGATCTTACGAAAAGGAGGGCTTGTGCAGTATATTTTGTAGAGAAAGATGTACACCATTTATTGAGTATTTTAAAATCCACCAACTGCAGGTGCAAGTCAAAGATTTCTGTAATGTGGTTATTGTAAAAAGAACAAATATGAATAATTTGTGTTTTGTGAACCAATTGTTGTAGAAGTTGAAAAAATGTTTTCAAAACGCCTTGTGGATAAATGTCCTGATCGTATGAAAATAAAAATTGACATCTTGTTACCCAAGTCATAGTTTTGTGGATTCTTTATGTTGTAGTCTTGGGTACAGGAGTTACAGTTGTACCAGTATAACCGAGTGTCTACAAGCTGAGGAAGTATGCTGTAAATGTATTGATCCAGTTGGAGCATGCTTAGATTCTGACTTTGTGGATATGCATTTGTTGGGTGCATGAGCTTTTCCATTTCCAATCGGAAACTTGACAGTCTACATACTGGTTGTCCTTTAGTTAGAAGAGATATGATAATAATGTCCTATTGTTGAACTTCAACAGAGATGGGCAACTTCTTACAAATATTGAGTGAAAAGTTCAGTCTTTCTCTGCTGTCCTTGGCACAGGCAGAAAATGATGAATGCACCGTCAAGAGTAGTAAAGACAGAGGATGATGATTGTGACATTGTATCTCTCAGCAAGGACGAGGAAAAGTTTACTGCAAAGGTTGAGAGCAGAGGTTTTGCTTCTACAACTAACACATCTCTGATAAATTCCTCAGTAATTGAGTGATCAAGGTTCATTGTGGAAGCAGTATGAAACATTCCCTTTTGACATTACTGTCCAAGGTGGACTCTGGCCTCTTTGTTGACTTACCTTTCTCCACCCAGGTATTGAGTTCTGAAAGGTTTCAGGATAGACTGGGGTCAAAGTGAAAAGTCGGATGACATCTCTACCGCAGTTGATATCAGACTACTTGACCTGTGTTTTGCAATAACATATTGTTGAAGGACATTGATTTTGATTAATGGTGGCTCAAGAAAATAGAAATACAGTTACAAAATGCCGTACTGCAATTATCATGCATGCACCAAATATGCTAAAACATGGTATCTATTGTATTTGTAAACCTGTCTACGCAACGTCAATGTGGAAATATATATTTGCTTTGTATTACGTAATTGGACATTTTCAAATTCATTAAAAAATTTCACACTTTAAAGAGTGGCTTAAGCCTTTAAAACAAGCAGGTACCAGTTTGAGATGGCCCTCTTCAAAAGGAAAAACTATCACCAGTCACCTGCACTGGGTTTCTAATCAATAAAAGTGTCTGGATATTCTAAGATTGTCTCATTCATGTAAGTCATCTATTTTAAGGCACACTTGTGAAAGTAATTTCAAAATCACATTACTGTACGTTGTACTAAGTTACACAAAAAAGATTATATACTTTTGATTTTGAATAACTTCCATATTAGCAATACGAAATTTAGAAAGTTTCAGTCACATGAAGCTGGGATCGATACACTTTGTTTTCAGTTTGTTTGATCTCAGCTCAGACCACAGTTATAATTGGTCATTTATTGATTTAGAATTTCTGTGAGTGGTGAATTATGGTGGTTTTGATTGGTCAGACATAAGGCAGCAACCTGTTCCACCACCCTTGGAATATCAATACGCTCATAAAAAAAGCCATAGATCAGTCTTTCAGTCTTGAAACATGGATACACAAATGGGTGAACACAGATGGTTGGTGGAAACATACCTAACAATCGTTTAAACAGGCCACTGCGGTACTTACTGCGCTTCCAAGGACAAAACTGACCATAAGGGCAAACAGGTTGTGATCATGTCATGATCACATCAAATGTCATTGACCTTTAACTTGAAAACTAGGCATTGTCTTTATTTGAAGATACTTAATATTTACGACTGGATTTCATCAAGTCTCAAGTTCATCGGTTCATCCATCAGATCATTGGGAGATGTTGAATGACCAGCCCTAAAGCACTTTATATTGAGAACAAATACTTACACTGCAAACTCAGCCAGGAGCTGTCCCGTCCTTCAACATGTTCAATTGGAAAAATCAATACTGTTGGTGGCAAGTGGCGACAGACAGCTCCTGACCATTTTATAGCAAATTTCAACCACAATCAACAATTTTATTTTCTCTATGCTGGCCAAGTGGCAATTGGAGTCCCTTATATAGGGTTTTGAGTTTCCCAGTCCGAAGCAGCAGGTTAGGTGCATTCCAACCTTGGAGCCGCCAATGAAGGAAAATTTTCTGATTTCTTCATCAATAGGCAAGCCCATTGCGAGACATCTCAATGGTCCTTTTGAGAATCAGTCATTTTGAGGCACGTGTCCAAGGTGGACTCAATGCCACAATTGCAAAGAAATGCTCCCATTTGATGTATCCATATATATTTCGTATGAACACTTCACAAATTCCAATACATCATACAAAGATTTGTTCGATACGTCATACAGGAGCACTTTTTCCTTTCTTTCCGTGATCCGCAAATTAATAAAGCAGAAATCAGCTTTAACCTTGGATTAGATTTTATGCAAAAATTAACAAAACAGAGTATATTTTGCTCCACTACACTACAAGAGGTATTCCTCTTGGATGATAATAAAAGATCTCAAAAATTCTCTACCTACAATATTTGAAAGACTATACTCTAGTTACATGTTGTATAAAGACAAAGAACACACTCAAGCAAATGATACAGAAAGCTTTACTTGCTAGTTCTTCCATAAAGTTCTCACGATATGGACTAACCCTATCTTACAGCATTGGCCTTGAACAACACTGATTATTCACAGATATATGCTGAAGAGTGCCCGTACCGTACTCAATAGTTATTGACCAAATTCCTAGCCTGATCATGGACCCAATCTCTGAACCTTGGACATCAGGCTATGTCCAGGTGTGTTGCATTTGCAGGGGAGAGGCCACAGATTTAGGAAATATAACCGTAGTTTGTTGTCTCTGCTCTTCAAACCAGACCACCTATTAACGCCAAGACGATTATTTTCAGATGGTGGTGCCACCTACCTGGACACAATTGAGTCATCCCACAGCTGTACCTTTGTGCCAAAACAAATTAATCCATGGATTTCAGGGGGCATGATACATGCTACATCTCTACATTATGATTGACAATATATTAAAATTCATTGATTATCTTTGAATGCCTTTAAAAAGCGAAGCTCTAGAGCAAATGCCAAAACAAAGTATGACTATGGTTAATACTGACCTACAATTTGAACACCATGAAAGTTTCTGAGACAGATAATTAAGGTATATAGAGTATAAGACTATGACTGGTATACATATAGAATAGTTTTACTAATAAATGAAATGAAGCAAACACCTTTTTATAATTCTTATTACCATGTCAACACTCCAACATGGAAAAACCAGTCCACAACATACAAAGATACGGTTACAACGATTCTGATACTATATGCAATGTGTACTGTGATATGGAAAATTCATGTTGCCAAGAACACAAACTATAGAGTAAATTTCTCAAGTCCCTAGTTACTTATCCAAGACTATGATGTTTAAAGTCTTGTTTGCATTTGCAGATTCTCTTACTCCTAAGGTTATCCTATCTTCTTATTTGGTCTTCTTATGTTCCACATGTCCGTTTGTCCTAGCATCTCCATTTTGGAAGTGTCCATTTTTGGCAGTTCCATTGCTGGATTCGGCTGGTTTCTGAAACAGAAATAGAGAATTTGAGTTTTGACACATTCTTGCATATCACTAGACACTGACAATGACAATGAAAACAATTGTAAGGAATTTGACAGTACTTTAGAACATGTTTGAAACAAATTGAATACAGCGTTCAGTTCATTTGGTAATTAATAGATGGCATAGCTGAAGTTGAAGCTATTTCCTTGCGAGTCCATCATTTATTGTTTATCGGTGATCAAAAAGACTTGCGCCTACTGACAAACATGTATATTCGTCATCATACAAATATAGCTGCCTCCCATTTACATAGGGACAACAGGTGCCAAATCTGACAGTACATATGGTATGGTACCAACATGCATTATTTACGATGATAGACATGTATTACCAAGAACTGGTACAACAGATAACTAGAATGTTATTTTAAAACTATCTACATCACTGCACTATGAAAATAATGATTGCGTTGAAAATCCAGAATCGGAAAGAAGCTTGTTACAGTTCAGAGAAGACACCAAATAACAACAGTGCAAAGGATTTGTGGCACGAAAATAGTTACCGTATTGTCTTTTTTCTAGGAGTTTCAGTTTTTGTCTAGGCAGTTCACAATGGAATTAACACTACTTTGTGAATAGTCAACTAAATTTACAAACATCTGCATTCTCAAGACCTAAGCAAGCAGGGAATTGGATGTTGTTGAAGTTCATTGTCCATGCAACTAAATTTGCCCTTCCATAAAATGTTTAGTTTTGGGTGGCTTTGAAGGCCAATGTGCTTCAGGAACTGATCAGCTGGAGTACAACCCTTAACACATCCTGAACTGAAGAGTACACCATCTACTCTCTCCCTTGGCATCAAAACATGGTGGCAAACAGAAGGTTGCCTGACAACCAAATGCTGAAGTATATGCAGCAATTGGACACACAGAGTCTCTATTCATCATAAATCTGCATAACAAGCCCACTTCATCAATACGATGTATTGATGTTCAAAGCATTGCTCGACAGGGACACACAATGAACACACGGCAAGTCATATCAGTATTGATTATATCCTTTTACGTTTAATGACTCTTTTACGGCTAATGACACATTGCCACATGGAGTGAAAGAATTTCAACACGACAGCCCACAATCATTATGAGGGGCCAAGAAATTACTTCAAAGATTTTGAAAAGTTACTTTGTTAAACTGTGTCGAGGAGAACCATTTTGCCAATATTGACTACTGTTCTGCTCCGACGGCGACACTTGCTACAGGTATGGTATCATTATGATCGACACTTTAGGCTGTTGTATCATGAATGAAATGGCCAGGGCCATTGTGCTCACCTCATGTGGAGGAAAGATGGATAAAGAGCATGGTATTGTGTCATGTAGTGTTAGGTTTGATGTAGGTCCAAGCAATTACAATTTCCCCAAAATGGCCAATTTACAGTACATTCGACCTATGTGACCTTGAAAAGTAGGTCAAATCAAAGAAGACCCGGGTGACACATTGAATGGTTGTTAGAACTACATGTACCTATGATATAAAATTGGTGCCAATCGGGCAAGTCATTACTAGAAATAATGGCATTTTGAAGAATTTAGGATTTGGCCCCCCTCCCTGGAGGCCAAACGGCAAATCAGATCGCACCAAACTTCGGTACCTGCGATCACCTGACCAAGGGGTACATGTGTACTTAATTTGTGATCAATAGTCATTGCAGTTAAGAAACGTGCCATAGTTACGGCCTGACGGCGAATTTACGCCATTTGACCTCTGTGACCTTGACAAGAAGGTCAAATTAAAAACCTGTGTGACATATACTGTATGGTGGTTAGATGTACCCATGATATCAAATTGGTGGCAATCGGGCAAGAAGTTAAGGAATAATCACATTTTTAAGGTTTTTGGATTTTGCCACCTGGTGGTCAAGTGGTGAATCATATTGGACCAAACTTCGGTCCCTGAGATCACCTGACTAAGGGGTAAATCTGTACCAAATTTGGTATCAATAGTCATTGCAGTTTAGAAACGTGCCATCGTTACATCCCAATGGCCAATTTACACCATTTGACCTCTGTGACCTTGAAAAGGAGGTCAAATCAAAAACCCGGAGGATATATGATGCACCTTTGCTAGAAGTACCTACCATATTTTTTTCAAAATTTCCCGACTACTATTAAGGGAGATATTGCATATTTTCACTTTTAACGTTTGGCCCCCTGGTGGCCAAACCATGAAACGAATCGGACCGAAACTTGGTCTCCAAGGTGTCATTACATAAGGGTACATGTGTACCAAGTTTCAACTCAATAGCTCTAACAGTTACGAAACGTGCCCTGCTAACGGACGACGGACGACGACGGACGACGACGACGACGACGACGACGACGACGGACGACAGACGCCACGGTATGGGATAAGCTCACCTCTGCTAAGAGGTGAGCTAAAAATGTGTTTGGATATAGGACTCCATGAAGAATCTAAATAGAACACAGCAAAAGGGAGGATGCATCTGACATCGGGCTCTTTAATAGGATATTAGCTTTACCTTTGTTTTCTTTGGATGGATGTAGGCGTGGAAATAAAAGTTGAGGAACAGGCTCAGGATGGTCAGGCCGTAAAAAATTAATGCCCACTGCATCCAAACAGGGTATTCACACTGGACGAACAACGATTGAGCTGCATGGAACATGCCAGCCAAAAACTGGATCTAATAAAGAGATTAATAAAGGAAATTAAATATTAAACAGAACACACATATACAGTTACAGTACTACAGGAACACAAAAGCATAAAGCATCAATAAAGGGAAATTCTCACTCAAAAATAACAGCATGAGCCTAGATGCTGCTTTTCTGTAGCACAACCCATGAAACAGTTCGACAATTATTTGTGAGAAGTTCCCCTTAATCTGCATGTCATAGTAGAAGAAATCTTGTTCGTAGGGAGTTCAGGTCAGTGCAATTTGGGAGAAGGTTGCTGAAAACAGATCTTTGGATTCTGAAAGGATTCACCATTCCAAGAATCTATGGCATTATGAGAAAAGTTATGATATTAAGAAAAATGTTGCCATGGTTCAGTCTTAAAAATTCATCAGAAAAATTATGCCGAAATCGAAGCTACAGCTCACAGTGTCAAACTACTCACGCAGATCTCAGTACATGAAATATAGCTGCTATCCTATATCAAATACAACATTGCACAACACTGTGCTAAAAACTGCATGCACATCCTGGCCAAACTGCATATTCACTACAACTGACATAAAACTAACATAACCATGACAACAATACAAATATAGGCATAATCAGTCTCATAAAATGCCAGGTCTATATGCCCAGGAAAATATATCTGATAGCGAGGGTTAGTTTCTGATCTGTTATTGATGCTTACATTCAGGTCCAGAACTGTCATACAACTGAAGCACATGACCTGTAAGCTCACTTATAATGCCACTGTCGGAGTACCAACAATATACCCTGTGACTTGATCCAACGACAGGATCACAGATTCATTTCAGACATCTACAGTTCGTGTATAGCCTAACATTTGTATAGGAAGTTTGCAGAATACAACTGCGTGAATCCCACTTTTCCAAAATGTTAATTTTCCTGGGCATAGAAAGACTAAGATACAATGTAAAGAGGAAAACACAGAGAATATAGAGACAAGAAGAAGACTCATAACAATGAAGACCAGCAGTTTTTACCTCTCTGGTTTTATTGGGCATAATGTAAGCCCGGATATAAAAGTTCATAAAGAGTGAGATAATTGTGATGCCGTAACCGAGTGCCATGTATTGCATCCAGCTCGGGTACTCGCACTCAAAGTAGAGACTTTGAGCGGCGTAGACCATGCCAATAAAGAATTGGAGCTGAAGAGGGAAAGTGAGATAGATGATAACGGTGTGAGGTAGAATGTGTACGCTGAAAAGGAATTGATCTGAAAAATGATGATAATGGGTATCGCTGGAATGAATTCTGAAAAGCAAGTTTTCTGGAAATAAAGGAATTATCACTCAATTTTAGTTGAGATCATGATTTTTTACTTTCAATGACAAACTGACTGAGAATTTCATGACAACCAAACGGCAAGTGGTTTTCTTCACCCTTAAAACATTCACCAAGGATGCGCGATATAAAACAAGCTGTGTTGTCAGTTTCCAATAAATTTTCTAAACGAACTTGATGCTTCTTCACTTGTACTGAATTAAGTTCAGATTAAAGTAAGACTTATTCAACACTGAAAGTGCAGGGTTTTACTCACCAGCTGAATCTTAGTAAGATACCGTTTCCACCAGAGATATTTCTGGAATTCTGGTCCAAGGACAGAAATTCCGTAGTATGTGTACATGATTACATGGATGAAGGAGTTGATCATGGCACCAAAGAAAGCTGTAAGAAAGAAAATAAGATCAAGAATCGAAGATTATCTTTAAAACACAGAACCCCTCTATTGAAGACATCCTACAGACCAAAAACAACTACAGTAGTGCCTCTCTTGGGCCTGATAAGTGCTGTCCTAAATAAAGAGCAGTCCTGATATGTCAAATAGTATACAAATGATCAGATTGGGACCAAAATCAGTGTGTACTCCCAGTAGAGGTTTCAGCAGACACAGTCCCTACTTTACTTACATTGTCCACCAGGGACCCACTTGACTCCGATCCACCATATAGGGAACATCGTGGCATGGTGATAAACATGAAGAAACGAGACTTGATTATTCTTCTTTCGCAGGACGAAAAATATGGTGTCCAAAAATTCAAGACATTTTGAGAAGTAATACCACCATAATGCTTTGGCAATCTGAAAGACAAAAAATAAGTTTTTATATAAGGTGAATAAACAAAAATCTTCTCTACCTGTATAGTAGTCGTCAAAAACAGCCATCTAATTTTATGGGGGACCAATGCCCTTAATATTTGGTGATGTAAACTGGTGGTGGCATTTTGCAGAAAGAAAAAATAACAATGGACTCTACCCATGAGATAGACAGATCCAAAAAAGCTCCAAACATTGGCAGATGTGTAATTGTTTGGCTCTCTTATTGATGTTGGTACTATCACTTACCCGCATTTCATCAGGATTATCAGAATAATCTACAGGCTGACATGTATAGCTATAATTCCGTCTAGTTGTGGCAGTGATAAGCTGAAAAGATGACAATGATGAATTTCACTGAATACATTAAACAGATATCATCAAGTACAGATCCATACTTGATATCATAGAGAAATTTATATGATACTTTGACATTGGATATTCCCAAACAGGAATCAAATAAGACATTTGCATGTGCCATATCATGTTTTATCGATGCAGCGCCTGGTTTGCGGATCATAATGCAAAATAATAGTGAAACTCTTGACATGTTTCAAATTGACGAGCTTTGTGTTCAGGGAGAGCAAAAGTAACGGTTCTCTACTGATATAAGATGAGTTGGCAATATCACTTCAAACTCACCTCAAAAAATATATGGAAGTTTAAAAGCACTAGTCCCATGTTGTATATAAATAAAGTATATTTGAGTTTGAAAGCTTCTCTGGTCTTCATGAATTCTATGCCTAATTTGACTGTGACTAAGTACATGAGGGTCATGACTAGGGTTGGTGTGTAGCTCTCCATCAGCAGCCAGTTTTCCACTCGTTTGTCTGAAACAGATAATAAATACCATTTTATGAGAACTAAACAACTGGTACTCCTGTCTGCAACAGGATGGAAGAGGTACTGACACTCATAAGGGAAATGACAAGTCTTCTTTAAAATTTTCTTACCTGCTTTTTCAAGGCATCCTTGGTAGAACTCCTGGAAGCCATTCCATTTATCCACCACTAACTCCATGACGGATTACCTGTGATGTGTCCTTGCTTTTGAGATCCTGAAAGACACAAAAACCAATTGAAAGAAGGATATTTTAACATCTATTAAGCCGCACAGGCTTCATCACAAACTGTTGGTTGTATAGATCAGTTTAAATCTCTCTCTGTGGATTCATTGTCTTGTGTTGATATTATAATTGTGAACATGCCATGCTCACCTCTGCATGTTCATTGAAGGAACATGAGCCTTGTCTTGTGTTGATATTATAATTGTGAACATGCCATGCCCACCTCTGCATGTTCATTGAAGGAACATGAGCCTTGTCTTGTGTTGATATTATAATTATGAACATGCCGTGCTCACCTCTGCATGTTCATTGAAGGAACATGACGGAGACCATTGTTTGATTTTCACAACCCATAAGAATATAGTTTTGAGGAATATTTGCATAGTGGAATCGAAAACTGCCCAATCATTCTGGTTGTGACTATGTCCAAATGAGCCTAAAGGGGTGAGGGCTTAAGAGGAAATTCGCCCTGGTAGTTCTGTGAGGACAAAGTCACAACCAAAAGAATGGGAAATTTGGCATTTGACCAAGTTTCCAAAATCAGCAAGCAAAGATTGTGCATTTGCTTTAGCCTATTGGGGACATTTTGGAAAAAAACCAAAACGAACAAATCAGATTATGGACGACAATTCAGTCAGGATCAGTTCAAAGGAAACCAAACATATGAAACAAATGTTATCATGCAAGGTTGTCACAACAACTGTTGCTAAGCGTAGGAATTAATCTTTCTTGTGTCCATGACCTCAGCATTTCAATAGGCCTAGCTAATGCTTTTTTGGCACACAAACATATTATATGAGGGCTCAAGTGCAAACACCACAGTATTAGTGTAGCTAAGTATTGTTTTCATGTCTGGACAGCTGACTGCATGCTTAAGCATGAATATATGCTTTCTGTTGCAAACACGAATGCTGAATTCTTAGTGTTACTGAAACCAGGACCATGTCGGTATATCTTGGTGAGATGCAAAAACCTTGGTGGTCAAGATGAGGGACACTTAACATACGCATTGTATTACTCACAATCTTGTCAAACCACAAAGTCTCATGAACTGAACTGTGATACCGGTAACTTTTTAAATCGAAGTCACTCTTTCTTGAAGTTATATTCACACTCTGTTCATTGTGCTCCGCCTCCAAACCATCATTTCAATATCTTAGATAAATGATTGATCATTGTGTACATTACATACAAAAGATATTATACCTCAAATCTCTCCAATATTAATATGAAATTGTGTCATATTTACTCTAACCAATGCAAACATTCAAAACCATTATTTTGAATGGGGACACTTAATGGAAAAGATAACGAAACTTAGCTACTTTAAAAAAACACCTTGTACAACAAGATGGGCTAGGTCATCTGAATAATTACCTGAGCTTGAGGCAATGCCATTGGAAGAGGTCCGCCCAAGCACAGACAATATCACGCACACTACAAGGGCACAGTTAAGCTGGGCGCTAAAAATAATACCTCGCTTAGTGGACACCTCTCTATTAAGGACAACCTCTCTATTAAGGACACTAGTTTTGGTCCTCGGTTGTCTCTATCTCTCTATTAAGGACAGCACATGTCTGTCCCGAGGGTGCCCTTAATAGAGAGTTTCTACTGTAACATGATTAAGGTCTTGGCCCCAAAAGTACCTGGACACCTTTTCTATATCAAAGAAGCCCACATATCCAGCATACATCCTGTCTTACTGTGCACCGCATACTCATACTGCATACTCATTCTACATGCTCTAGTAGTCTACATTGTATATCCATAGTGCTTTATGTACAGTGGCAACAGGGAAGCTGGGCATCGCCCCACAAAAAAATCGAGATATTTCACTGGAATAGACGAAATCTACAACATATTTTGAAATACTGTAGGCCCTATATCAAACACAAATGTCATACTTACAATCTATCAGGCCGAACGCAGTGGAGGTAGTCCACAACTGATCTTTCAGCAGGATTATTATTTTTATGTTGCTATCGACGACAAGTCAAAATTATGCCGGTTTTTTAGCCAATGGAAAGTGCCGTTACGAATCGCTCAGCCGAAACTAATTTTGTAAGAGGCACGTGGATTGGTTTAATTAGTTGTTACATAATGAGTAGCGGTATTCGCAAAACGTGACCTGACAGGTCCTAGCAGACGAACTTTTTGAATGGGCCTAAACCATGCTATGGCCGTGGGTGTGTAGGGCCAGGGGTAGGGCCTATCAGACAAATCAGCTGAAGACATGCAAGGCCAGGGACGGGATAATAAAGTGTCTTGCCCAAGGCCCAACATCAGTCAGTGAATAAAATCCCAATGATATGCTGCTACATTAGAGACAAATGCAATCAAATCAAAAACTATAAGACAATACCATCAGACAAATGCGATCCGATCACAGTGTGCTCTTCAGGTTTGTCACCTTGGGCAAGACACTTATGATATCACAAAGGTTAGTAGGCCTATGTGATCCTTAGGAACGTATCCAGAGATTCAGGCCTTAACCTCATATATCAAGTTGTAATATCA
This sequence comes from Lineus longissimus, assembly GCF_910592395.1. NCBI lineage: Eukaryota > Metazoa > Nemertea > Pilidiophora > Heteronemertea > Lineidae > Lineus > Lineus longissimus. Next base: position 5,148,467 of record NC_088315.1, read on the forward strand.
AGAGGCAGTAAACAATGATGTACAGATGTTGTCCTTTGTCCTTCACCATTATGAAGACCATATGCTCTGATGCAGTGTGGCCTTGGGCAAGACATTTTATCATGTTCCTGATTTGATCTGGTATCTAATTTTGGGCAACACACATGTAGGCCACCATCTGTGCTATTGGTGGGATGTTGTTACAGCCTTGTGCAACACTTTAATATTAACGTTATGTAATAGAATCACCTTGGGTAAGACAGATCAACATGCATGAGAGGCATCACAGACAAATAATCAGACAAACCCAGAGACCTATAATACTGTAACTAAAGAACAGACTAAAGGACATTTCACTTGTGGAATCAACTTTATTTCAAGATATGCAGTGCTGCCATCAACCAGTAAAAGCAATCACTAAATGATACAACAGATATCTTTGAAAATGAAAATAAAGATCAGGTATCTTACAACAAAATGCATTATAGTTAAAAATATTGGGTTGTGAGCTCCAATTCAGCTCATTATTGGCTCGTTTGACAATGATTGGACAATTACAGTTAGAGGAGGAAAGTGGGCTACCTAAGAGGAAACCGAAGATGTCATCGAATCCTGCAGTTTCGGCTCGAATCCTGGAGTCAGAAGTTTTGGCTCCGAGTTGTTTCTGATGCATACCACAGTAACTCGCAAAACTCATCCTATAACTAGTAGTTTCCTAACTACAAACCAATAAAGAACTTTAATATGGTGGCACCCAGAAATCTTTGTGACCATTTGATATCACAGTTTTCTGAACTAACAACATTTACGTCTATTTTATTCAGCATTTTGACAACTCCATAACAGTAATTTTTGTGACCATCTATTTTGTAATTAGCTGTAAATGCAAACAATGCAAAAATAAACAGCACACAAATATTTCTAGGTACAGTAGGCCGACAGCAGTAAAATGTCTTCACAAAAATAGCACATTTGGATGTTGAATATCAGTAGGCCTACTGAATATCTTACAATTGGTAGATTTTATATACACAGCCAAAGTAGACCTTATTAAGCACATAAAGCCAAAAGTATCACTTTTTGAGCACAATTATTGTCACCAACTCATCTGAAGCGGTATAGAATAAGAAATAGTTGGACCCAGCAGTTTACTAGTGCATTGACATCACTACAATGTCCAAAGTATGCAATCAAAGTGTCTTCCTCATCACTGTTTAAGCAGTGCTGCCTAATTCTATGTGTGCTGACCCCTATGACCATTTGCATGAATCTAAGAACAGCCATAGCAATAAGTATTAACACTCTCAACTCATTCGACCCAGGGCTGAATGTTGAACACCCTCACCAGACTGCTAAAACACTCCACCCACTCAGGCTTTGCCCAAGAGGCCCATTCATTCCAGAATGGCCTTTACTTAATTCCTATTTGATGCATCACATCAAATGATAGTGCAACAACTCTTCAGCTCTTACCGGACAACCCCCCCCCCCCCCCCCCCCCACACACACAGGCCAGGAGACACCCCCGTGCTACCCATGATCAAAACTAATTTACCACTCCTCTGAATAAATGTGGTTGAAGACTCCTCATACAACTCGTTTCACGCAGAAAGACTGAAAACCCAATGATGCCAGTCTTCTGGCTATTATTTGATTAGGACTAGCTTTCACTAGATAAAATCAGGTCATGGATTTCTGGCGTACATGTTCAAGTCCTGTCAATATCAGGCAAAGTTTAATCTAACCTAATCCACTTTCACAGCGGCATGGCCATTAGCGTAACCATTCGCATTAGCATAACCGTTCTGTTCCTTTAAGGATCCGTTTGCAACATGTCCATTTGAAACACCATTCTGTTCAACTTTCCGCAACTTTTGTTCCCGCGCCCGTTTGACGTACGCCTGGTAGTAGAAGTTGCAGAAGAGGACGAAGTATGTAATGCAGACAATGACTTGAGCCCAGAGCCAGTTTGGGGGGAATCCACATGGTCGGATTATGCCATACATCGCTATAGAAATCATGGAGATGAACTGGAACTGAAGTGGAAAGGGAATGAGTAACATATTGCGTTAACAGTGGCCAGCACCAGCACTACTGATAGTTTTACTCTGTGGAGAGTTAGACAAGGGTATATCACTGCAGTTTCTGGCACCAATAATGATCCATAGATTCTCCAAAAGGCTTTAAACAATCTTTCACATTTTAGGTAAAACCAGCTGGTGTCCTTCCAACCTTATGGTTGGCAATATCTAATCTTCAATATTGTTCTGAGGTTTTTTTAATGTGGTCTACATATGCAAGACATATTTTGACCCCCAACTCGTTACATTTTTATATGGCTTACCAGTTGTAATTTTGTCATGTACTTCTTCCACCAAAGATATGGTTGCATCTGGGGTCCAACAGCGGCCAGCATGTAGTATGTATACATCAGAGTATGTATGAAACTATTGGCAAGAGGAGCATAGTAACCTAAAGCAGAATTATACATTCAATTAAAATCATACCTTGCTAAAAGTTACAATTGAACTATTGAGTATTAACAGTTTTGTTTTTACAGCAAATTTAATGCTCCACCTATTTGATATAAATCAATGCAAGCAAATACATGACACATGCTTTCAAGCATAATTCAAACAGCGATATCTCTTTGCTAACATTCTCATTCTCAATTCCCTAATAATAATTCCCTTAAGGACTTTGAATAAGTGTAGCAATTGGCAGAAGTTAAAACGATATCTCTCGATTCTAACAGAGTTAACACCTGACATCACATGACTCTTGAATTGTTAGCATACCAGCAAAATACATCAAAGAGTTTCTAAAACTTACTGCAGCCTCCGCCAACCCATTTGACTCCAGAGTACCAAAGTAATGGCATTGTAAAATGATGGTAGACATGAAGAAACGTGATTTGGCTGTTTTTCTTCCTCAGCACAAAGAATATCTGTTGAAGAAAAAGACAGTTTTGTTTATCTTGTAGACCAGCAAATTTGCGTAGGTGTTTTATCAGTTCCAATGTATTCTAAACAGAGAGGATTAACCTTACTGCTGGTACATGCAGGTCCACCGATATGTACCTTTGTGAAACATGGTGAACTGAAGAACCAACCATGAATATGTTTAATGATCTTTAAAAATATTCAACCGTGACAAAACGTGTACTTACAGTGTCTAGAAACTCCAATAACTTTGAAAAATAAAACCACCATATAACAGCTCCAAGCTGAAATTTGAAAGCACATAAGAGAAATGTACAAATATCATAATTTTGTAAAACTTATCAATTCAAAATGAATTGTTATGATTTGTTCAGATGGAAAACACTAGTTTTGGTCCTGAATTGGATGTTTCCTTTCAATTTGACCTCTCTAATTAGAACACATCTCTATTAAGGACAGCACTTATCAGTCCCACGGGTGTGTACTTAATAGAGAGGTTCTACTGTAATACTGGAAGTGTACCAGCAGAGTTGCTATATTTTTCTGGATGAGTACAATTGGTTGATCCCATAATGCATGCCTTATTGGCCAGAAACCGATCACCTACCCGTTTTGGCCAATATTCATCTTTATAATCAACAGCTTGACACAGCAGGTGAAACTCTGGGCGAAGCACAGTTGATACAAATACCTTGAACAGAAAGGGAACAAACTGAAGACATGAACAGACTGTGAAGAGTCCTGGGGTATAAATGTAGCGACCTGGCTGACAGGCCTCTAAGCATCACGACACAACTTTTAATACATAAAGAAATCAAGCCCAAACTATCCTTAAATACCATCTGCAAATCTCTGAGTGCAAATAACAACTGCTGAGCTATTAGTTTCTCACTCACCTCATGGAACATGTATACAGACAACAAGACAAGTAAAAAATTGTAGATCACAAGGCAGTATTTAAGATCATAGGCTTGACGGTCCTTCATCCATTTTTGTCCCCAATGTACAATTGCCACATATGCAAAACACATGCCCAGGGTTGGGAGTGGGCTTGACATAAGGAACCAGTCATTAAAACGAGGATCTGCAAAAGACAAACCAATGATTCTTTTGTATACCATGTTTGATTGAAGAACATTCTGTAAACTCACCAATTAGGACAAAAACCTCATCTTACTTTTCTGTTTTGGATATCAGCATAACGCATCATGAATTATTGATACAATAGAAGTACATTGCAGGTGTTTTTTTTCTTAAAAAAACTACTGTTATTGAACACTCACCAGCATTTTTCACATTAATGAGATGGTACCACTCCTTGATTGCCTCCATCTTGGCAGTATTACGAGACAATCTGGTCAGTCCTGACTATCCAACACAGCAGAGGAGAACCCACCTGCGGTGTCCTGAAATCAGAGATTAGAATTACAGAGCATATTCTTTGAATGTTCAGACTGGAGGATTGGCAAGATAATAATGGATTAGCTTGAAGATCTGACATTAGCCATCACAACTGACCCACCCTGTACTGTCCTGAAAGATATTGCTTCTCCCGTGAGTTCAAGATCAAAAGTTAGGATTTACCCCTTGAAGGTAAATAAACTGCAATGTCCGCTGTGATCTTCTATCACTTGACTTATCAAAATACCAAGCATAAATTACGACAATATTTACACTTCAATCTCAAGATCAATCTCGTGTCTTTAAGAAATATCTCAAGTCCAAAGACCACAATTAAACTTCTCACTGAATGATGCAAAGGTCGCAAGGTCGGCAATCACCTTATAGACAAAGTTTACCCACGAAATGAAAACATGATCACTGGTTAAAGAAAAGGTCAGCGGCCATTGTGTCCACCTGTTTTGTCAGTGAATGGAATATGGTTACCATAATGTTACATTCTGTGATGACTTATACACTGATCTACTTACACACTTGTGTTTGGTGAACAGGTGTCGCTCAATTAATGCCACATTTGCTGCTCCGGCCAAAATTTGACGCACACATGATGTTCACCACCACACCAAAATAGTAACCCCTTCATAAAACAAAAACAAAACACATGACCAGATGTGACCAGTCAGCTAACCACCACAACAGACGGCCGGAGTATTGTATTAGCTTCCAACAGCGGAGCAAAAACGAGAGTGGACCAGTCTTTGGCCTAAATCCTTGGAGCTCAAAACAGGAATAGGAAGAGACTTTGAGACACCAGGCAACTCTGTGACTTCCTGGATTGCAATGTCAACATAGACTACTGATTAGACCAAATTCGTGGAAAGTTCGACAATTTAGTACATACCGAAAATTTTCTACAGCGTAAATACGTAGGCCTACTGTATATAAATGTAAACTGTAGTGGAGACAGATTTGATGTTGGCTAATTAAAATGTTCTCAGGGCATTATTGATGTGCAGCTCAACACATTTTATTGATCCGATTTTTCAACAAGGGTCGCAGTTGTTCCAAGGTCATAATGCACTTTCACATCATCAAAAATGCATCAGCACGCCATATGTATTTTTGATATCATGTAAGTTGTTTATTTTAGTGCTGGCAACATTTTGTTAAGAGAGTTTGGCTTATGTCATGGAATAGGCTAGAACTAAAGCAGTATCGGACTTTCTTGATTAAAAATACATGTAGGCTACTTAGCAGGGGCGGATCCAGGATTGTGAGAAGGGGGGGGGGGGGGGCGCCGAGCTTTAGAGCAAAGCACGAACATCATAAAGCACTATTTTTAAGCATTACTCTCAAAAGAAGAACCTACTTTTTTTCAAGTCAGAAGAAAATAGCCGGGTCGGCCCCCCCTTAAATCTACCCAAGCACATGTATATGAGTAGTTCTTTGAATAGCTCAAACATCTCCTGAGACATCCCCTGAGTCACGGCACTCTCTAAGCTACTCCCAAGATCTGAGAGGTACTATTCAGCAGCATCAACACCAGGGATGTTCAGCGCCATAACAAAGACCAAACCTAAACCAAAAAGTCTTTATACAATACAAATACCAGTACAAGGAACAATCACTGTAACACATTTTGAAATCAAAAGATGATGTCAAAAACTAATAGCAACAAAACCCTGACATCAGTTCCTGTAAGAATCAACCATATGTTTCATAATTAATCTTTGTTTTACTTGACATAAACGAGAGATGAAACCCATGACAACACCCTAGCAACCTTCATGACTACGTTGAAACACCTAGTAACCTTAAATCACGACTTATCATGTGCTATATATCAGTACTGGTAACAGGATCTTCTCATTCAGAACTGGCACATTGACGGATGTCAATTCCCTAGGGTGATTAAACCTTTAATCAGAATCTGATGCATTTTAGCAAAGCACTAATGAACACCCATTACAGAGATTTGAGGCTATTAGTGCCAATATATATCAATATTAGCCTATTTTATTTGCCGCAAATTCCTGTATAGCCTATTTCCAAGTCCCAAAATTAACTCCCACTTACCAATCCCTAGAACCTGGAGAATCTCCAGTGCAACATGCAGATAGGCTTTTCAGTTTTTCTCCTCCATATCTCATTCTAGCACTGTACTCTCCTGGGTACCAACTCAATAGTGTGGGTATGCTATACCAGTAGGTAGCTAGCTGCATACATTGTATGCTTATATTCCTATATCAACTACCGGCAAGTCTAGCCGGATAATATCTTACCTGAGCCTCTGCATTTACATGAATAACAATATATATAGAAAAAACAGAAACTTACCTCGGTAATCAATAGATATTGTGAAACATAGCAGGGCGAGCTGGTCTCACTCAATTGTCTTTGCAGCCTCCAACACCAATGGTCTAATTGCCAGCACATGGACAGCCCAGCCCTCTCGGTTCAGATGACTATGTTTAGATGGCAGCATAGTACGGTGGTAGGCAATGAGACACAGTCACAACCTCCCGAGTACTGGGATGTCTTCTGTCTGGTCTTTATGTCAGTAACCCTCATAAAAAGGAATTCCTTATACATGTATGTATACTCAAGGTTAATACTCGAGCGGAGCAGAATTATGGGGACAAACATCAATACATCTTGACATCCCTTTCAGCCATCATCATTGGGGTGAAAGTCAATAAGGTTCACCCATCATCATTGGGGTGAATGTCAAGAAGGTTCGCGAAAGACATGACATGGCCTGCAAGGGAGACATCTAGCATTTTCTCCCAGCAACATGTGATAATCGATGGCGAAAGGGTCGGGCAGTGATGGTCAAACTTTTTGGGAGTGTTTCCGTAGTCAACCGGGAGTGATTAGGAGTTTTCAATGAAGGAAAACACAAGGTGCACACAACATCAAATTCACCCACACTGTTATTTTGGTTGGTGCAGGCAAAATTGAGGTCGCATGTCAATGTGCAAACAAATCGGGAAGAAGTTTGATACCCGAGATATGCCCATTTGAGACGAGCCAAACCAACAAGGGCCAACTATAAACTTCTGTAAGGCAAATAACTCAAAACAATTACTTTACTTTCTTTAATTTATTTTTTTGTGATGTAAATCTGTACACATAATTTGTTGGTTTTTTTACTGCTGCTGTTGTTGACGCTCTGGTCTATCAGATCGACCTCGGCCAAAACCACCTCGGAACTGGAATCCTTCGGTTGCACCAGCACCAACATCGCCCTTCTTGTCTCCACGGTCTGAAATCACGAGAGATTTTGTGTAAAAGATTAATAATATCCGAATAATGGAGAAGTGATCATCACACCACAAGATCCAATTGGTTTCTGAAAATCTGAATTCAAAAACATGGTCTAAAGTTCACTGATGTGTTGTATTGCATATCTTTTATTTGAAATGATTTCCGTTTTTTACGTTGTCACCAGGCTGATGCAAGCATTAGTGACCAGTGGCAGTAAGAGACACAAGTAGTTTGTGATGTACTCCTCCTACCTGACCAAAAACGGTCTCAGTCAACAGCAACAGGCCAAGAATCAAAATGAAACAAAATTCTGCTTACCACGGTCGCCACCCCTCCTGTAGGCTTGTCTGTCAGCTCCACCGAAATCACGACGTCCCTCACGGTCCTCGCCAGGTCCTTAATCAATAAAGAAGTCAATTATTACAAAGGACTATAATTGTCTCACTGACTGAATGGCCCACTGAACGTCTTCAAAAAAAGAGATGACATCCATGTCAAAGCTTTCGATCAGCAACAGCATCATCTGTAACGTAGCACTTAATATTAAGCGTTAGCTCAACCCCTGTACTACAATGTATAGCAGACATCAGTCACAATGCCTAATGGTATGGATTTTTTACAAAGCATTGCAGCCAGTCTGAATGAGTGCAATAACTGACTCAAGAGTCCTCAGCCACAAGACAGTTTGCAGTATTCTAGGCCAATGTATGAACAACATTTTGACCATGACTATGGAGATCACAAGCCCTTGGCTTGCTCAACAGGATCTTTGCAGGATTGAAAAACGCTGGCATTAGATGCTTACCCTTTGATGGTCTTGGGCGTGTTGTTTCTGGTCTTGCCTGCCTCTTGAGTGTTGAGGGGACAATCTCTGGGGGGAGATGGAGAAAATCCCTCAAGTACTGGATACCTTCATTTGTCAGGTACCAGTAGAAATGGCGCCAGGCAAACTGCTCCTTCACGTAACCCTGAGACTTCAAGGACTGAAAAGAAAATCATTATAACTTTCAGATTTTCACTAACTACGAAACAAGAAAAAGCTTTTGCCGCAGAAAGTTTTTGCACATGAACGATAATGAGAAGCCTTTGCTGATTGTTATGGATGACACAATTTCATCTACTCACCTGAAGGGCCTTGATAACATGAAGGTTTGGCACTTCAACCTCGGGATGCTTAGGTAAACTGTTATCCTTCTTGGCTACAAGCACACCCTCCTTGAAGAGGTGCTCGAAGATCATAATGCGGTTCTTCTTGGGCATCAACATCTGTGAAATAAGATGACAACAATTAAAATGACAACAATTATCAATATCAACAAAAATATTTGATACCAGGAATCATGGCCGAGAGTCTGGAACAGCAGATCTTAGTTTTTCAATGGATTTATAGATAGACAGAACTGAAGTACATGTACAGACAAGACTGTCAGTTCGTTGTCATCAAGTAACCAATCAATTCTGCCTGCAGGGCTGGGAGAGTGTCCAACCATTGCATTACAAAACAAGCCCAGCTTCATCGCCAAGGCAATATCGATTGGTCGTCTGTCGATGTGTCATCTGTGCTGCGTCTGGTCAACAATTACTGATCCTCTGCTGCTGCACTTTTACTGTCAAGTATGTTACCATCATAGTGTTTTCACATTCAGCCATGTTGGAGGGCAGAACAATGTCTTTAAAAGTTTAATGATGATTTGTCATGCCCAACTTAACTGAATCAAATGCCGTCTTGGTTATTTGGACTTGCTTTCTTTTGTCTGCCCTGGCCCTCCAACAAAATATATGGGAGGGGATGGCGTCACGTGAAACACTCGTTGCCAGACCATACCATAGACCAGAGGTGAAAATAAATTTCGGTCATCTTTTCACAGGCAGCACCAGTTTATCTTGACAATGACATAACAGTCATGTTTTAAATCAAAACATCACGAAAAGCATTCAAAATATCATGAACATTCACATTGAAAGGCATGGACAACTTGAAGTAAATTGCTTGAATAAGCTTGTATATTTTTACTTTTAGTGCCATGGTAAACAACGTTGCCTGTGAAAAGTCGTTTTGAAAAAGCCGAATTTATTTTCGCAGGGTGCCTACACTACAGTCAGACATGCAGGCTGTAAACACAGGTCCCTTCACCAACAACAAAAAAACGTAGGCGGTGCCGCACTCGTCACACATCATGATATTCATATTAGTACAGTTACACTCACACTGGCCTCCGACCAGACCGACAATGCAACAATCAACATAGGCTACATCATCATCATCATCATCTGCCCATCAATCATCAGGCTGCTCAGCGACAGCACCAAGAACTGTACGGCCACACAACACACACAGATACGACATCTATTCTAACCACATTATTTGTACATGTTCAATGATGCTGTAATCACATTTGCCAGTTAGCTGAATCCCAGCAGATGCATGGCTGTGCTTTTTAGAAGCTTCAAGTTCAAATGCATGGGAAATACACAGGGCATGCAGGGAGGACGACTTTCTGGTCTTCCATACGTATTTACATCGAATTCAAGTGACTACAATTACTTTTTCAGAGGATATATTTTTAAAAATCACTCTCTTTCTGAATACACGAGATTATCACTTATATGTATAAGGGGTCAACACTGTGTTTTATATACGGATTGTCCTGATATAAGACGATATATTGGAGAAGAAATGGCACTCACTCTGCCGATATTTAATGGCCGCTTTGGAAAGACCGATTATCACGCGAGAATCGACGAGTTTCCAAGAAGGCTGGACGCGATTTGTAACATCCTCGATATACACTTGTACATATTGAGGGATGTCGGAGTTCTTCTAGGTGTCGCCACTATTAGTTCATGAGTTCCTATACGCGGGATATACGAATACGCACGTGCGGACTTCGTTGCGTTGGATAGGATATTTTTAAAGGGATTGCCCCCTGTAGGATTTGTGATAATGTGAAGGAGGTCCTGGGGGGAAGGGGGTGCGGGGGGGGGGGGGGGGGGTTGTTCCCAGCCTTGGGCGTCTGTTTAGCCAGGATTCATACTGGTGATAAACCATTCAATGGGAACTCAGGTGAATGTGATCGGCTGAGGAATCGGATGTGGATAGGATTCATACTGGTGATAAACAATGTAAACTCAAGTGACTATCACTAAATTTCATTTCATTTAATATAATTTCATTTCATTTTTATGGTCATCTGAGAGATGTGGATTCATAGTGGTGATAAACCCTTCAATGTAGAGGGATGTCCAAACATGAGTTATAAAAAGGGATTGCCCACTGTAGGTTTTGTGATAATGTGAAGGAGGTCCTGGGGGGGGGGGGGGGTTGTTCCCAGCCTTGGACTTCCGTTTAGCCAGGATTCATACTGGTGATAAACCATTCAATGGGAACTCAGGTGAATGTGATCATCCGAGGAATCGGATGTGGATAGGATTCATACTGGTGATAAACAATGTAAACACAAGTGACTATGATCATCTGAGAGATGTGGATTCATAGTGGTGATAAACCCTTCAATGTAGAGGGATGTCCAAACATGAGTTATTAGTATTTCATGATTCAGTATTTGTTGAAGGACTATATTTTTATCACTTCATGGAATGTTGCTCAACTTCTATTGATTATTCTTCAATTTCTGTGTGGCGTTGGTCTCAATCTAAGCTTCCACATGACCTCACGGGGCTCAAGGTCATGTATTTACCCCCTTATGATGTCCAACTGCATCACACTCCCTACAGGACATCACAATCTTTGTCCTGGATTTCACGCACATCCCCCCAGATGGTGCACAAGCAAAAGCCACCAGACTCTCCAGAGAGCTGTTTAATGCAGGGAAACTTGTGTCTATGGGGGAGGCAGTGACTGAGGCCATGGTCCAATGATGAGAAAGCTATCTTTGTGACTTCTCCATCTGGTCAGCTGGGCTATCTGTAGTAGTGCCATTGTTTAAAGTACACCTCTCAACTGGCTTGAGCCTGTCGACAGAATGTCTGACGTTTGTCTTTGGTTATTACTGCTTACTGATTAGTGATGGTGTCCCAACAGGCGAGTCAATAATAAAAAAACTGTTTCTCTTTCAAAAACTTTATTGTTGTACATTACAAGGAAACACATGACGATTTGGAATGTAGTGTAGGAGGAAACCCGCATACCGGGAGAAAACCTACGCAATCGGAGGGAGTCGCCATCTCCATCACACAGGTGACAGGTGCTATGTTTGAAATGACTTAATACATTGTACATTATAGTTTATACAATGATCGTAGTACATTATCTTTTTGCTGCACCACTCTGAAAGCCCAATACAAGAAGTTGACCAGGAGATAGGATAATAGCACTATCCCTTTAAGACGAGATCAACTTCTTTACAAAGAAACACTGACAAGTGTCCTTGCAACACAATGCTAAATTGAGATCAAACACTAGACTCAACTACTCCACCACAATGGTTTGAGATAGCATTAATTCTCTTCATGCATTCATCATGTTTATAACACATGACTAGCTATTGTTATAAAACCTATTGTTTATGCCTTCAAGTGAGCCATGTGAGCTTACAATAGGTTAAGTCACTGCTGTTGATTTGCAGGACCCAATTTGAATGACAAAGGAACCATGTTTGTCATGGCCACTGGACAGAGCTGGCTGCCACTTAGCATGACAAAAGAAGTAGTTCTGACATGTCATTTACATCACAAAAGAGGTGACCTTGACAGGGCAAAGATTAGAGGTTGGCTTTGCCATCCTTTTTGCCAAGTCATGGAGTCTAGATCTCATTTAGACATTTTACAAAATATTTACACTTAGGATTTACAAATGCATTCATACAGGACAAAAATTTTAAAACGTCTAAAAGTTGACGTTTTTAAATTACACTTTTCTCAATCAATTCAGTATCAAGTCCAAAATTTTCATGACAGCAGGTAACATTGTGCTCACATATTGTCCAAGGAGATGTACCCATGGACAACATCATCATCAACAATTTTGGGTCCCTGGTAAGCCGTAACAAAACATGCATGCATGCCACCATTGTCGAATGACATGCTTTGATAACGGCTCACTCTGTGACCATTAGGGAAGGATCACTCCTTAAATTTTCAATAAAACAGTGAGAGTTTAACTAACTGTTTTAGTTCAATTGGAAAGATGTTTTGGTATTTCAAGAAGGAGGAAATTCAAATTCAACATATCACTGTTGGTCATTGTCTCGAGCATTGAGCAAGTGAGCCAGCCAGTGTGATGTAGGTCCAGGGCATCGGAGCCCATGGCCATTTCAGTTGATTCTGTGGTACTGATGAGATTGAGAAACAGTATGAAAGGCCTACAGTTCCATCAGACACATGTGTTCTTGTTTCGTGGGGTCAGCAAAACAAGAACACATGGACCCCATGTCTAAAGTGATGGATATACCAGTAATCAATGAATATCTGATGAATTCGGTGATTTTTATGCAGAAAAATAACTTTTGCCTGAAAAGAATTTCAGGGTCCTGATATGCCCAAGGCGGCTGTTGGCTCCTCTGGTAGCCAGAAATAACCCATCCTCCCAAATTGTTGTCCCTTCTTATCTCAAGCACAAAATTTAGCTTGAAAATTATTTTATGGCATGCCTAATCATTGGCTCCCTTGTTCGCCAGAAACAACCCAACCCCCCATTTTTTCAATTATTTCTTCAAAAAGTGTAAGTTTTTGAACCATGGCACAAGTCATGGTCATAACCAAACATAGATTAAAAGAATCTATGCTTGTCATAAGCAAGGTAAATATTTGCCTTCTCACCATCAGAAAAATTAGAATTTTCATTAAATCACCTTTCAATCAGATATTTTGATAACACGATAAAGCCTACGGTGACAAAATACAATCTAACCGTCGTACTGTTACTTGACGGCGATGGGAGCTTGGTTGGGATGTGCTGGGTCAACAACATCCTTCTCCCTTCTGTGGGATGGCTCATCATGCTGAAAAGAAAAAGACAACATGAAATTAAGGTAGTTCATGTAGGTGCACATGCTCAAGTTGATAATTCAATGTCAAGGGGCCATTGTACTGACCGTATAGATATCTTGTAGTAGTAGACAATTCATCCTGGTTAAGAAATGTGCTACAGGTTTCAGACAAAGAACTTTTCGAAAACATCTTCTCTATCAAACCTTCATTCAGGACTCTCACTCTGAGCGCTGCTTTGAATTAGCAAGAGACACAAATCTGTGTTCCTCCTTGACATGCCTGATGTCATTACAATGACTAATTCTATCCTTAAAAAATCAGCAGTTTCAGAGGGAGGTAAAGGACTGTAGAATTTGAGAAGTTTCGTCAAAAGGGTGGTTTGGTTAAGGAACATTTTCCAAGTCATTTTTTGGATTTCGGAATTGATAATGAACTGGAGGTTTTAGGTTGTCTCGCCAAAACCGCGAGGGTGGAGCTAAAATGTAGACCAAAATCAAGGCGGAGCCGAGGTTTAGCTCCCACCCTTGCGATTTTGGTTAGTCGATCAATACCGACATGGCACCAACCCAAGCGGCCTAACCATAACCAGTGAACTCAAAACGAGGCTTTGTTGGCACACGGTGCATTTACACTGTAAAATGCAGTTCATTCTAAATCCAGGTGTTTCAAGATTACTAGTTACAATGCGATTTTCTTCAGAACTGCACAGATGATAGTTTTCACCATTCTTTATATTAAGTGCAAAAAAGGTGTCGCCATAATACTTCTTTAGTAGTAAAACAACACACTTTTTATCTATCTGTACTGGGAACTGAATGCATTATACCTATCATTCATGTGAGTTTTTCAATTTTTAAAGGTTCCACTTCACGCCAGAAAAATACAATGCCCTAACTCCATGTGACCATGAAATTCATCAAGAATTTATGATTGAAACATCGACTGGTGTTGAATTGGGCAGACATAGGAGTTGAAAATGTCCCCCTGGAAAAAGCATCCAGCCCTTTTGTTTTTGGACAGATTATGGTGGGTGGTTCTATAGAGACCCTGAGCGTCACTACCTAAGGGACCACTACCGAGTCTTCAGCTGCTGTTTATCAGCAGCAGTTGATATTTATACTCATTACAAATAAGTGCAGTCAGTGTAACAGAAATATCTGTCCCAGGATAGAATGTCACAGGAGCAAATTATTCTATCATGAAATTTTAATCTAGAGAGTTTAATAGCAAACGTCTTTGGTCTCAATAGGACTGTACAATAGGACTCAATAGAATCAGACCAAAATTCGATGTCAGTGGTTATATGACATAGGGGGTCATGTGTACCAAATTTCCAGTTCATAGCTCTAGCGGTTAAGAAATGTGCCATAGTTATATTCAAACAGCAAATTTACGCCATCTGACCCCTGTGACCTTGAAAATTAGGTCAAATCAAAAACCTGTACGATTTGTGATGTATCCTTGCTAGGAAAACCTACCATAAAATGTTTATTGAAAACGAGTCACTCATAAGAGAGATATCACACTTTTTAGGTTTCCTCTTCTGGCCCCCCTGGTGGCAAAGTCAAGAATTAGATCGACCAAAATTCATTGTTAGAGGTCACCTGACCTGAGGGGTCTTGTGTA
Source organism: Lineus longissimus (assembly GCF_910592395.1). Classification (NCBI taxonomy): domain Eukaryota; kingdom Metazoa; phylum Nemertea; class Pilidiophora; order Heteronemertea; family Lineidae; genus Lineus; species Lineus longissimus. The sequence continues at coordinate 5,163,631 of NC_088315.1, forward strand.
CAACGTTTCAAGTTCATATCTCCAGCGGTTAAGAAGCATGCCACTTAGGCTTCAGCATTACCCTAGTTTTGTTGATATAAGACCAGTACTGAATAATCAGAATTTTTATGCACATGGTTGTTCGACACCATGATACATGTTCAACTTGGAACTCAGTTGGCCATTGGCCATTACGTCACTGTTCCAGCTTGGCCTTTGTTTTGATTTAGTAATAATATATCGACCAAATTTTCGAATTGAAACTAACTTCACCGTGGGTTTGATGAAAATCGCACTGTAATTGGTGTCGCAAAAACAACGTTGGAAAATTGTTCCTCAGCAGAGAGCTCATGATTTCTAAATCAGGCCAATGGCTACAACTAATCAAGGACATTTGAAAAACTGAAATTGATTTGTTTATATTACCATGTGATGGCATCCTTCCAAAGGTAAGAGATGGGCTGTCCTCATGTTGGCTGCAGGATATCATGTCAGGGCTCTATGTTTGTAGCTTTCCCTAAGTCCAGAGAGACCCTTCGGAGTTGGATTGTCATTATAGTCCATCAGAAGATTGTCATCATAGTCTATTAGAATGACGGACATTTAAGTGTCCAATCCATCCACACAGCAAACACGTTCCCTTCCTGATCTTAGCGAAGGTTGTCCTTGAATTGGTCTGTCAAGGCAACGTTTGCTGAACTGTGGTTCATCACTCCTGCACATATCCCTCAGCGCAACCATTCGATCCACTGAATCCACTCGACTCTCAGTCGTCTGCCCGTATCTGTGAGCGACTGGAAAATAAAATTTATGGTTACTCCATTGTTCTACCATAATTAATGCAATTGTGCCGTAGGGCCTTTCATTCAGTTTCATCAAATTCACCAAAGTGGTTTATGATAGAATCTCAACCCTTAAATCCTACACCGTTCGTTATAAACGAGAAGTCTGTTATTGAATTCCATTTCCAATTGCACAAATATACTTTACTCCAGTAATGAAACGAACTTGGCCCATGGCGTGTTTACCCATATACTGTCTTGTCATCTGTTCATATTTACCATACATGCATTGGATTCCTTCATCATCCAAAACTTTTGAGAGTCACATCTACCATAGCACAAATTGTTGATCTTGGTTGAGTGGTTGGATCTCCTTGACAGCCATCATCTCAATCTGCAGAGGGCTAGATAACAGGAAAAATACATTCAAGGACCTATCTCAAAATGAATAGATTGAAACCAAAAGATATTTTTCTTTTCATTTGGGTGAGATGATCATCATCGGATCGAAACCCGCCACCCAGCCGGCTACTGTCGATTCCTTGATGCCGGCCATGTTTAATACCAACCTCGCGGGCATAAATAACGCTCTGCATACATGTATAGGCCTGTGCACTGTGCACAATTGCGATACCTGGAGCAGAGGTTGTGTACGCGACGGGGCTGACTCAATGGTGTAACGGGGGCCGTCTCAGTGATTTGAAATAGCTTATCGCAGTTCTGTATTTCACTTTTAAAGCATGGGTCGCGAAATCGCGATGCACCTATTTTGAGGAGCCTTGTATCTTATGAACGCTGCTAGCTAGAACCATGAAATTTTAACTGTGGGTGCATGTCATAATGGTTCTAGAATTAGAAATATAACCCGGGTTTTTGATTTGACGTACTTTTCAAGGTCACAGAGGTCAAGGTTTGCTCTCGGCATCGCCGTTAGGCAACAGGGGGCACTTTTCATAACCGCTGGTGTTACTGACTTGAAATCTTCTGCATATGTCCCTCTAGGTTAAATTACCTGAGACTAAATTTCGATGTGATTTGATTCATGATTGGCCACCAGGGGGCTATGAAAAACTTCTTTTTTTTCTCTCACCTTAACTGCTGGTTGGACAGTTATGAAGTTTGTTTCATGAGTAGATATAATATCAACCAGGACTAAGTGATGCTCACCCTGTAGACTGCAACATTGTCTTTTGTGTCCCTTGTCCTTGTTCATGTGACCCTTGTCCTTGTGGCCCTGGACCTTGTGGCCCTTGTACAATGTTGGCTCGGGCTGCCTAAAAAGAATCATATTTTTTGTTGAGGGGTTTATCTAATTTCTGAGTGTTTCTACTGCATGCTCCCTTCACACTGAATCCGATTTAAAACTGTTTTCCAGAGAGCACTCTCAAGAATACTAATTGGCTACACCAGTTTTGAAATGGCTGCACCACACTTGGCCTAATGCGCATGCAATTCGATTTTGAAAAGTGCAACTCTTGCCACATTTTATAGTAACATGCCTTTGTGGATGAATGTCCCTACCCTTTGTTAATTAGAAGATAATCAAGACAGGAACAAACTTGTGTGCATGCCCTCTGCCAATAGACTGTTTTAATACGTATTAACGCCCACACTACACGTTTCAAAGAGACTCAGTTAATGCGAATGCAACAAAGCACATTCAAATGTATTCTGGAACCAAATTGGTTGAAGCGGTTTCGAAACTATGAACAGAATTGAGTGAGGCACCCCAATACGTATAAAAGTTGATATTGTACGTCAGATTGATACTTTTTCGGAGTTATTTTAACATCTTTGTGGTGTTTCTTTTAATGCAGACGTAACTGAGGACTAAGCGATGCTTACCCTGTATGGCTCCAACATTGGCAGCAACATATCCTTGGGTCCTTCCAGTGTCTTCTCGGCTGACAAGCTGGAGGCCGGCGCTCCTTCTTCATCGCCGTCTTGTCGATTTCAGGGGGTGTATATTATTAGCTTTGTGAGGCACAAGGAGGTCAAGAACACTGTTGTTATTCAAAGAGCCCAATGTCTTCGTTGTATGTACTAAACTGGTTTAGCACAAGTCCCACACGGACACGCCTGACATTTCGTCCGACAAAATTCCGCAGGTTAACAACAGGCCTCTTCCCCAGTCATTCCATCCCCCTCGAGATCAGGTAGGGGATCGCTGGCCAGCTATTGCTTACTATTGTTAACAGTCGTAAGACTTATCCCGCCAACACTCTAAAACAAGGGGACCAATTGAATGACTAGCGACACGCAACCGTTTATTGCCCCCATCAATCAACCACAATGACTCAACGGGAACACATACCCTGAACCTAAGTCCATGTCATCACCGTCGAAACTTAGATGAGGACCGTGGAACAAAGTGGCAAGCATGCCTGGGACCCAGCCACCGCCCTTTGGACATGAGATGAGTTAGACTCAAGTCGCCAGTCACGATAGCCAAATACACCAAGCGTATAGCTTGAATCGAACCCGATCTATCATCGTCATTGGTCACCTGACCTGGCCTGGACAACTGAAAGCTGAATAGGTTCAAATAGATGATAAGCAGGAACCAAAAGAATAACAACTATAATAGCTAGATAACTACGTAAGCTAGATAACTACGACAACTACTCTAACAACTACTCTAACAACTAGACTAACAACAATAGCTACAAAATGAGCAAGTCTGTGATCAGACACACTTCCAACTCTCACAACGGTCACCATAGTCTCCCCCCTCCCCACATGACCTCCCGTACCCTTTCCCTATCCCGTCTCAAACACGCGCACACACACACACACATCATATACAGTGGTTACGACTTTTGAACATCCACTAATATGAATTGCTGATTGAGGCGTCACTGTCAATCTATATAACAATTTGTTCAAAACTTAGTGTACATTGTAGGAGTTGCTTTATTTGTGCATTTAAAAAAAAATATTCTTGGTAAAAAAAAGGCAAAATATAGACAAGATAGTTTTGAATCCTTGATCTCTCAGGAAAGTGCACATAAACAGGTCCTTGCAATTGGGATAAAAGTGGTATGTGATTTGTGATATTTTTTAAATTTCAGTATTAGTTCATATACCTCATTGATAAGGCTTGGTCTATGACAAGTGTTTGACTTGCATATTGGTTGGTTATTTCTTTCACTAGTCATACTTACAATAATTAACTCTAAGTATGTGGCTTCTATCAGTTTTCACCAGGAGATATTGCTTTGAAACCGAAGCAATGAATGCAGGCAAATTTGCCATTAGCGTTGTCAATTAATTCTTTAGCTTGCTGGCAGATTGCTGTAACTACGAGTGACACATTTGGGGACTGACTTTTCACTTGTGGCCTTCAAAAGCGTTGTTTTATAAACTATTTTATTCTAATAAAGGTTAAAAAAATTGACAGCGGCAACTCAATCAACAATTTGGGCAAGTTGTTACTTGATGCATACCCTTCATCCGGTCATCTTGCGGTTCATCCAAAAATCTTCGGTTGCAACTGCGGACCAGGTTTGTGGCATCTGTAATGATAAATTGGAACAAATGCATATTGCACTATTACAGGAATTCTAGTGTTTTTAGTCATGAAATTACTGCACTGCCCAGGATGATGTTGAAATACATAATTTTGAGTCATGAATTACGTTTCCTTCATGGAATTAATGGAATTTATTCCTTTTACCGGTATTTCATACAAAGTTGCCATTCTTACGACTAGTTATAACAAGGATTTATGCAATTTTGGGAAAGGGAGTTGAGATTGGTGTTGGGTAAGGGTTAGGGTTTGGGTTAGTGCCACGTGGAAGGATTAGGGTTTCGGTTGGGTTCAGGATTAAGACACAAAAGTGAATATGACTGTCGTAAGAATAGCTGGTAGTTTGTATGTAAAATCCAATGGGACCATCAGAACAACAGCTGCAGCCTTGTACTTATGTAAACAATGTGAGCTAATTCATTTCTCAAAACTCGTGATCAACCCAAAACTAGCAACCAATGAGATGGCATCACCGCTTCAAATATGGCCTCCTGATTTAGTGACCCGATTGTACTCTCCAGTTCTTTTGTGCAAAAGCACACAATTCTCATATCTTTTGGCATTGACAGTGGCATCTCTCCAACCAATCGGAAAGTCAGAATCTAATACTTTATTCATATACCTACATCTAACCCTTCACCTTGCAAACCATACCAGGGAGAATCTTTCGTTGCAATTGCGGACAAGGTATGCGTCATCTGTAATGATAAATTGGCACAAATGCATAGTTCCAAATTCCTTAAGTTGAGAGCATTTTCATTTTTAGCTCAGGTGTCGAGTGGTGTCTGTCAGTTAGTCCCTCGATCCATCAGTCCTAAGGGGCTAAATTTGACTAAAATTTTGTGTACTTGATTTATTATTCATATCAAGAATTTTTACATCCATTCTCGGGTTCCAGGCAGCCATCTTGGTTGTAGCTATATACATAGTGATGAAAATTTTATGCTGAGAACGAGTTTACAATCCTCATTCACGGTCCAAAAAAAGGTCATCGGTTGACTTACGAAACGGCACTGTTCAATGGATTTATAGTTGATCAAAATGGCATCAAACTACGTCATTTCCGATCGGGGATTGTAAATTTTAACCTTATGGTAGGTGTGTCTGATATTAAGGGGTGATCACAAATTATGATCGGAGTTGTTGACTTGACCAACCTTTCAAGGTTACACGAGGATTCAAATTTAATTATTTCACCAGCTGGTGGTGTGTTTTGTCGTTGTTCAATTGAGATGGTTCTTATTTGGTCCCTCTTTGTGTACGCCAAATATCGGCAAGATCAAAACTCAAATATGGCCATAATCATTGAAATTTCATTTTTTGTATATACCAGAGGGTGTTTGTTCAATTCCACTTCCAGATACTGACAGCAAATTGGTGCTGGGCAGTTCATGTTTTGGTGGTAGGATGGATAATAGTGTCATTTTGCCATTTGGCAACCATTAAAATGGTTCTTGGAGGTAGATTCTTTCTCTGTATTGAAAAATACAAGGGGAAAATACAAAGACAAGTTCCCCTCTTCAAAAATCCATTAGGCCAACAAAAATAAAACATGAATAACATCAAGATTCAGTTAGACAGAAGGTGATACCCACCCTGCAGAAGATTTGTGCTAAGCATAAGTAATTTTGCTATTTCAGATGTTGAAACAAGTCAAAATTCGAGCAAAACCATGTGCACCTTGCTGCAATGAATGTTCAGCCTGCACTGCACAGTGGAAGCCAAGGCAAGCATTGGAAGGCATATAATGTGACAGGTAGTGGAGTTATGTAATGTCACTCCCACACATTCTTTCACAGTTGGCAATGTCTTTTGTCCCTCCAAACAATCAAACAAAGAGGTCAGCTGAATACAATAGAATACACACGTTTGCAGACTTTTCACTTGATTTTCTTGATTGGGGGGAAAATTATAACTACAAGAAATTTATGAACATTCGGGGAGGGGGGCAATGCAAAATGATATCCGCTCAGGGATAAAATCAATGGTCTCTTAAAAAGGAGACAGAAATGAGCAACATCTCAAGTTAATGGCTTGCTTGAGGGATGAATTAATATTGGAGATAAACCAGAGTTTACATTGAACAGTTTAACCCCAGCATGAATGATTGAATCCATCATTCTTCTGATTACTGAAATAATTTGTGATCACATTGAATGGTTTATCTCATTTGCAAAGTTGGTAAAAATCCCCCAAAAATATATTTTCCTAGAAAATAATGATTCGTAGCTTTATAGCCTTTTAAAAGTAATGATGACTGATACTCAAACTTACCACCTTATACAGGGTGGTCCAGAAAAAATGCAACCGGCTACTTCCAGTTCCACTACCAGGGGGTTAAAACTATTGATACCAGTGGATGGGGAATCTTTCTAGAAGAAGAATGATACCAACATTGTCCGATTCTGTTCAGTAGTTTTTTGTTGTAGAGACGCCTTTGTGAAGCAAGGTTGAAGTCCCTTCAATGATGCAATACTCAATAAGAACACGTCAAAATTATCATCAAAAATAAGAAATAAATTCCAATAAACATATAAAACGTGCACACGCAAATTTTGGCGAAAACACCAAGTTTGTCAATCACGTTCTATTCACAATTCGGCATTCTCAAAGGGAAAGGCTCTAATTCTTGAAGTGAATATACTCTCAACAATGTGGACATATTTTCGTCATTCCCGCATAACTGTTCAACAGTCAGTGCCTGACGGGAGACAAAACTGCATACAAATTTGGCTAAGCTATGAAAAATAATAAGACCTGTAATCGACGAAGAAAAACATTTAGAGGCAAAAATAAGGATCACAATTGTGAACCAATAATGAAATGGCTTTATTGTAACAGTAACAGATATAGTGTGAAACCCTTTAGAAAAACCCACTCAACTTTGCAAACGGGGGATTTTTACCACGCACCCAGCTAGCCCCCCCCCCCCCCGGGACACAGGTCCCCCTTCTTTAAAAGTAACAAATCCTTCGGAGGGGGCATCCTTATTGTAATCTAAAATCCTCCTAAGACTCCTCCTGACTTTATCAGGCCGTTTCACTCGATAGATACTTTTCTGATAATTATCATAGTTTGGGCCCGCAACGACTTCCTCTGCCTGCCTGGCCTGGTCGGTGTATACGTCTAGACTATGACGTGTATGTCTTCCTTCGCCTGGTGACAGTGTCAACTACTAAGGGTCTATCATGTATAGTCGGATAGTCCCTCCCTTCCCCCTCCCCTGTTCGACAATAACAGGAAAGCACTGCTCCGTCTGTCAAACTGACCAAATCTATCCTTATCATTACCTTTTTCATGGGAATGTACAACATGTACAATGTTCAATGTTGTGCAGTACATCATGCGCATGCATCATCATGTGCATAGTTCGTGTAACCAAAATGCATGCATGTTTGACACCCATTTTGCAAGAAGTACAAGGCTGAATTCAACCAAACTTTCAGGGAGTGTGGAAATATATATGCCGAACACATACCCGACATCTCAAATGTCTCCATCTTCTGCTGAGGAGAGGAGGCTAAATCTCTAACACGACCGCGACCTCCCCTAACGCCCGCCATCTTGGATGCGATTTGGCGGTAATGGTTACAATTAGGTCTCATTAGGTCTCGTTAGGGAGTTTTTCCCAAACGTACGCGATGATGACGTGCCCCATTAACAGGACGTAACATCTATTTTAAAATGCGTTTCCAAAGTGAATGTATGAGGACAACCCATTTGTGTCGTATATCACTGGAAACGCCCGATTCCCCTGATTCTGCAGGATGTTAAATCGGGCATTTTATTTCTTTAAATAAATCATAAGCGTCGCATTTGCTCCTAGCTCTGTTCACCATCCCAAATGGCAATAATATTGCCAATTGGGCCGGACAATCACGAAAAACCCCAAATATTATTATTATACATTTCTTCCTGAATAATTCTTACAGTGACCATTCTCTCATGAAAGACAGTTGCTGACGCTACACAAAAATAAAAAAATCGAGGGTCAACCATTGAACTTTTGAGATATGTTGAATTTTGCACAAATCAGCGAAAAACGCACCAACTGGCACTGGACGGCATTTCAACACGGGACCGACGCACATCCCAAGTTCAGTGTACACATACGTCGGCAACAACAGTATAAATGCGTAGTTTCTTGTTAGCCGCCTATTGCACCATGACAGAAGACGGACGAAATAGTGCGACGGTCTTCATGATTTTGCTTGGGTTCGGGAGTTCCTGGGCTGTTACCATCCAATGCTAAGTCTCAAGGAGACACATATTGATGGATACCATCGGTATGTGGTCTCGAGAAGCCGGTTCCAATGACCACTCGTACTCTGGAAAGAAGCTGAGATTGCTCTGGGACTCGCTGGTCCCCACGGGCCCGGCTATAAAACACCGGCACCCCGACATGCTCGTCTTCGATGAGAAGGAAAAGGAGGTCCTAATCATCGAGATAGCTGTCAGCTCCGACAGACACGTCCTAGCACGTGCGGAGGAGAAACGATCGAAGTACTGTGTCTCTGACTCTCTCATCTCTCTCATCATGTTGTCAACACGGTGGAGCAGCCAGGACTAATTCGGCCTGGCTATGACCGTTTCATCTCTCTCATCATGCTGTCAACACAGTGGGGCAGCCAGGACTGATTCGGCCTGGCTGTGACTTCCTCATCTCACTCTGTGACTGCGTCATCTCTCTCGCCATGTTGACAACTTGGCAGAGCAGCCAGGACTGATTCGCCTGGCTGTGACTGTCTCATCTCTCTCACCATATTAATTACCAATATGAATGCACATCCCTCTGATGATCGTTGACATTAACTTGAGTTCATATTGGATAGGAATTCGTATCTCTCGGATGATCACATTAACTTGAGTTCACATTGAATGGTTTATCACTGAGTATGGCTTCTCCCCCCCCCCCCCCGGGCCCAAGGTCCCCCTTCTTTATCCTACGGAGGGGGCATCCATTCTTAAAAATAATTCCTCCTGAATCAGGCCGTTTCACTCGATACATACTTACTGCGCAGAAGAAGTCGTGTTGTAGGCCCTGTTTGCAAGAGGATGCATATGCATCCGGACAGAGTGATCGCTGCAGGGCCCTTCTGATACCATTCTTAACCATCAGAGTAAATCGGTCCGTCCCCTCGTAATGATGTCCAGGTCGGCGGCCGGAGTGGATCCATGGCTTGAGGGTAAATATGTTCTGATCTGTTCTGATCTGTGCTGGGGACCGCAGAATGTCGGTGGACGTCCGGACAGCGGGTTGTTTCTTAAAGGGGGACTATGCGTAGGAGCTGGTATGAGCTGCGATAGTGTCATTGATAACAAACCATGTCTTTGAGGATAGCTTTTAGGACATAGTCAATTGAGACAGTAAGTACCACCATGGAGGTATAAATAATTATTTATAACTCCATGGTACCACAGAGCTAAAAATACCAGTATTATCTCATCCAGGAAGACGAGAGACCTGATTTATTTGCCTTGAGTGAGGACAGAATTTTTGGGGACGAAGTATTGGTCTTCGCGAATCGAGGCTAATTCGTATTTCCCACGTTATGAACTAATGGTAGCGTCACCTGTTAATTCTAGAAGAACTCCGACATCCCTCCAACTTCTTTCCATAAGTTTTTTCTTTATTAAATCGTATGTCATGTTATAGAATTGCTAATTCCCAGAGGCCGGGACGGCCGGGAGATATGTAGGCTCTATTTCCTGAATAAATGAAAGTGATTTTAAAAAAAACAAACTCCGACATCCCTCGAAGTGTACATCGAGGATGTACCAATTCGCGCGGTATTAGCTTCGTCCTTCAAGTCATGAAAATCTTTGTTTTTATAGTTTTGGCAGTTTCTCTTTGCCTTCATGTTGAAACGTTCAGAGAAATAAACAAGAAGGACATGAAAACTTATAGGTATATAGGCAAACCTTCAGTTCAGAGTGCAAAATTTCAACGTGATGAGTTTTGATCCTTTGATTCGACCATTTCAATAACCACGACTGCAGCCCGAAGCCAGCACTGCACTGCCACTGCCATGTTAATTGTTATGTAGTGGCAGTTCACTGACTGTGCATACTGTCGGCCCCATAGTGTGGTCGTAGAGTGTTGTTCCAATTTCCACTGCACTTTTTTTTCAATGCTCCAACCCATCTGGCGACACTGACACAATGACGTCATCGATGGTGGAGCACATCCACCTGGGCCTGGCCCCTGGCTCTGGCCTGGGTCCTGGTTAGCCTGGAAGTGGTGACGGTACGGTTTAGATAATGGGAGACTGCTAAAATGTGGAACCAGGAATGATTGTATCTCGCTTTGCCAGTTGGCAGATTCTACATTTTAGCAGTCTCCCATTGTCCTAACGTACTGGCGCAACTTAATCCTGGCAAACTTCTTAAGTGTCGTGTATTAAAGGGTCACATCATTATGAAGAGCGCGTAATTGTAATAATAGGCGCCTTCGAGTATATAGCCTAGATTACTGAACCACGTCCCTGTACGACAATTCTTTTGCAGAGATCGAGTTGTGAAGATGTTTCACCATGCCTATGATGGTTATATGAAGCACGCCTATCCATATGATGAACTCCGTCCAATATCCTGTGATGGCCATGACACCTGGGGAAGGTAACTTTCATGATAATTCGTCATAAAAATTGATTGAAAGAAGTCCTCAGAGAAGCGAAGAAATTCTGTTTGAAATTATATCCTATCATATATAGTGTCTGATTCATTGCAGTCAAGACAATGTCCATGAAGCTTCTGTCCAAACTATCATTGTCCAAACTATTGGAAAGCAAGGACTTTGATATGTGTGTGGATGCTACATAATTGAGGAATAATGTATATGATTGTTATTCTTATTTCAGTTATTCCCTTACCCTGATAGATGCACTGGACACTTTGGCTGTGATGGGCAACTACAGTGAATTTAGGAAAGTTGCTGATCTAGTCATTGAAAACATTGAATTTGATGATGACATCAATGTGTCAGTCTTTGAGACAAATATAAGAGGTAACATTCCATAAGTTTGAATTCAATAAAGAAAGTTGTCAACTGCAAAATTTGATTTAGTGTAGGGACCTTATATATTTAATGCTCAAGCAACTCATTTGTACATGCATACATGTATGTACAATGTATTTATGAGGCCTATATGTATGACATCGAGCAGCTTGGCACATGCGGGATATGACAGTAGTGATCCAATATGCATAGATGAAAGCAAAACTTGCACTATGCAGTCAAAACTGTCAACCATTAACTGCTCACATATATAGAAGTAGGGTTTGATTACAGTCACATTATATTTTTCAGTTGTCGGTGGCTTGATATCAGCTCACCTTTTGTCCAAGAAAGCGGGAATGTTGCTGGAGCCCGGTTGGCCTTGTTCTGGACCGCTGCTTAGAATGGCTGAAAGTGCTGCTAGAAGGTTACTTCCAGGTGAGAAAATGATTTGGAACAGCTTAGTTTAGATATTGTACTGGCCTTGCTGGGATGTCATATTCCCAACTTTTGGAGAAATTTTATATTTTCTCCCTTCCATTTGATAGTGATAGCAAAAATGGAAAGATTTATGCCTTAGTTAGAATCCCTGATATAGATCATATGGCAATATTTCGGCACGGAAATTTTGTCAGTTGTGATATATCGAGTTAATGTCTCACGGGTAAACTGTATTTCGAACGATTTTAAAGGCCTTCTACTTGCTCTTTAAAAAGGGTGTTTCCTTGTTTCAGCTTTCAACACAACAACCGGCATGCCATATGGGACAGTCAACTTTCGTAATGGCGTCCCAAAGGGTGAAACAACAGTTACTTGCACAGCAGGTGTTGGAACTTTCATTGTGGAGTTTGGTGCACTGTCAAAGCTGACTGGAGATCCTGTTTTTGAGTTTGTGGCTATGAGGGCTCTGAAGGCATTGTGGGATCACAAAACTGACATTGGATTGGTAAGTTTCCCAAAGCTGTTTTGAGAGTTCATGTGTTGGAGAATCTAGTCTTTCCAAAGAAACTCATTCAAATGACAGTCAGATGATGTAAATATTTCATTTAACGAACATAAGATGAGAGATGAGAAGTTGTTGAGCTTCTCAAGGTCAGAGCTTCTACCTTAAAAAAAGAATACTGCCAATAAGATCAAATCTGATCCCGTCAATTTGACAATGCTCTTTGTTTGATTTTGCAGGTGGGTAACCACATTGATGTCAATTCTGGAAAATGGACAGCAGCAGATATGGCGATTGGTGCTGGAGTTGACTCATATCTTGAGTACTTAGTAAAAGGCTCAATTCTATTTCAATACCCAGAACTTATACTTAGTTACCAAGGTGAGAGTTTTTACTGGGATTTAATTACAATTTTAGTTAGTGCAACTGACAGCGACAGCCTGAAAAAGTGGCAAACTTGTGACAGTAAATCATAGATGTCATAAAATCATGTTTTTCAGCTTGTGTTTTAAGACCGTGGACATAATGAGAGGACCGTACCCTTCTAAGTTTGGTTGACAGGCCCATTTTAGAGTCATAATGACTTTCTAACTCCAGTCTGTGATTTGCAATTGTAAAGACATTGCCATACTTTCAGAATTCCTGGCAAAGATTGAGAAGTACATGAAGCAGGATGATTGGTACCTGTGGGTCAGTTCAAAGAAGGGTTCTGTCACCTACCCAGTCTTTACTTCACTTGATGCCTATTGGCCTGGAATACTTGTAAGTTATTTCTGTTGTAAAAATTCAAATTGGTGTTAAGTCAACTTGTATTCTCCCACATTCTTTACTGATTGTCGTGGAGAGAGTTGTGTCACATCATACATAGATGCTACCTCTGTCTCTTTAATTCAGATAAAACGGGGCCTGTTTGTCCCTGAACTCCTATCACATGGGTGCCTCACTGCTCATAATGTCCATAACTATGATGCACGTTCTGGGTTAGTTGTAGGCTCAATATCATCAAGTATGGATCCTTGATATCATTAACACAAAATGTATATTGTTCACCTATCTACGGACTGAGTGTTCTGGGCACTGCTAATAAAACCTTGGTTTATGGAAAAAGAGAACATCCCTGCTAGGTCTCATAGGTTTAACCAGGCTTTCTATGTTGGAATATGAAACGGCCATCTTTCTTTTTCAGAGTCTGGTTGGCAATATCGACAAAGCCATGAAGACAATCCACAATTACCATCAAGTTTGGAAACAGTTCGGTTTTACACCAGAATTTTACAACATCGGAAAAGCTGAGGCTGTCAATAAGAGAGAGGGATATCCATTGAGACCAGGTAAATGAAATACTGTACAGTTGTGAAATTTTCTATTGATAGGATGGATGTCCATTTCCATTCATCAAAAACCAGTGTACATTGAATGTACACAATAGTGGCTTACCAGATATTTGACAAAAGAAGTCCACCGCCCCACCCCTCACCTTCCATCTACACAGATAAGAGACGAAAACTGTGGATGTCTAAAAGACTACATCTTCTATTTAGCAATAGACACACTCAAACGCTGAAGACAGCATAAGATGTCACAATGTTCTGTTTACATTTCAGAGTTGATAGAAAGTGCCATGTATTTGTACCAAGCAACAAAAGACCCTTACCTCTTAGAAATAGGTGTTGATATCCTGGAGTCAATTGAACACAGTACCAAAACAAACTGTGGTTATGCTACGGTAGGTTTAGATGACCATTTCCACTTTTAGGGCATCACACCCCTCAACCAAAGATGTGACGAAATCTTGATGTTGTCGAAATGGTGCGGTATACCAGAAGTTGGTAACACAACGTAAACCAGTAGGATTATAAACCAACATGTCAATGAACACAATTTCTCTGAAATTGATTAGTTAAATTGTTCTCATAGTTTTAACAAATCTGTGCTGCTGGTGTTTCTACGAGACACATCTACCTCACATGGGGTAAAACAACCATTATCTGCCAGTGTCGATTATTATTGGTCATCTCTGTTCTAGGTGAAAGATGTACGAAGTCACATGCTTGAAAACAGAATGGAATCATTCTTTCTGGCCGAGACCACAAAATATCTCTACCTGCTTTTTGACACAGAGAACTTTATTCACAATACCGGAGGAAAGGGTGAGGTGATCGAGACACCCAATGGAGAGTGCATCATTAATGCTGGGGGCTACGTTTTCAATACGGAAGCTCATCCAATTGATGCTGCCGCCCTCTATTGTTGTAGTGCGGAAAAGACGGAGAGTGATAACATTCTACAGGAATTTCATGAAAATCTTGATCTTATGTCAGTGCTTGGATTAAGGTCTGATAAGAAAGGGAATACATTTGAGGCGAAAAAGACTACAAAGGATTTCAGTAGCAGGGAAAGTGATGAGAAACAAACTGAAAAGACATCAGAAAAACACCCAGAGACAAAAAAGTCTGTCGATTCCAAAAATTCTTCTGACGATTCTAAAAATGCTAATGCAACGAATGAGGAGTCCTTGAATAATTTTAAAAATGGTCCTGAAATTGAAGTAAATGTTTCAACTGGGACAAACGAGGAGATTTCTTCTGGGGAGGATGAGGGGTCAGGCGATGGGGGTGATGGTAGTGATACAGAATTGGACGATAAGCAAAAACTCATAATACAATTGCAAAAGGCTGCGAAACAGGCAGCGGATGCAAAAGTTCTACAAGTTGTGGTTCCGTCCAGTGGGGCTTCATCAACAGATACCAAAGGATCAGAAAATGGTACAAATGAGCAAGATGGGGCAGGTAGTGCAAAAGGGCCAGAACGTCCAGTTGTACAGGATAAGGAAGTGCCCTATGATGGTAGCATTTTAACATGTCCTGCTCAGCCATTCCATAGTCGATTGTCTTTGCTTGGGGAACTGTGGGAGGACAGCTGAGGAAAAGGAGGGGTAGGGGGTGAGGAATATATGTTTGCAGAGGGGACAATCACGCAGGGATAAACTACTTCAGTTTTGCAGTGTTGTCTGTACACCATGTATACGGAGGTGCCAAAATGTTAGCCGTCCTCTGCTTAGTTTGCACACATGTAGCTGCAAGTCTTTGGTTGAGGTTCTTCATGTTCTATTGTAGCTTAATTGGAGACATTCCTTTGGACGGGGAACACACATTTTATTGAAAGAATAGACAGTCAAACTGTACAAATGCATAAAAATTTGCCTCAAATTTCTATATGGTACATGTACAGTAGAACCTCCCTCAGCGGACACCTCTGCCAGGCGGACACCTCTACATTACGGACACGTCCGGCCAGTCCCGATTTTTTCTAAGTCATTTCCAATAACAAAAACCTCTGTATGGCGGACACCTCTCTATTCCGAATTGCGGACAGGGCGATAGCCAATTTTTGGTCCAATTCCCTCCAAATTACGGACAGTAGGCAAAAACAATGGTTTCCCGCGTGCGCTTGGAGAGTCAAGTTGGCCCGAAAGGTGTGATATTTGCGTAATTAATCAACGTAATTACCCCATGGCATTGTGTTTTTGTATCTTAATTAAGCCGCGGCATTTGTTTACTCATCTTTTCAACTAATCACAATGGCCTATTGCATGTATTGTGTCAACGGACACTCATAGTCACGCGGTTTTGTCAGTGATGCGGCGAATATGCGTTAGTAGAGAAATTAGAAAAAATTAATTATTAATCAAAGGTGGCTGATGGACAGAAATTATGGTGTTTTTTCACACATTATGACATGATTTTGCAATACAAGGGGCACCTTTTACTAGAGAGATTATTCACGCTCTGAGTTCCAAAGTAGCTCACGTCATTCAACGCAACATCACAAGCAAATACCGATCAGCCAACAGGTTTAAAGTTTCTACGCTAGATGTCGACACAGAGAAAACCAAGACCTGCAAGGCGGGAACTTCAAATCCATCTATCGGACGATTTGGCATAACCTTTCTAGTGCGGACACCTCTCTATTGCGGACACCTTGGCCCAGTCCCATGGGTGTCCGCAATAGAGAGGTTGTACTGTATGTGTAGAATATATCCTCTCCTAACCCTACCGAAAGTTCTGCGCACCAACTAAATACTTTAACTTGGACAAGATGACGAGACATTAGGAATGTGATTAGGAATGACGAGTGATTAGGAATTCGTAAATGCTTCCAAATCTATAAACCACGCCAGTTCTCCAGTTTCAGGTTTTACACCAGTAATGGGATATGATTGAACATCACTGGTTCCACCCTTGAGGACACCCATTATATCAGCTTTGCCTTTCCCTAAAATCAAAACTGCTATTCTCCTACTTTTGTTTATAAACGGGAAAGTTAACGTCATTCTTTTTTTTGATATTTTTTCTGGACCACCATCGCTATAAATGACATATTTTTCACTCTCTTGGAGAGATTTGGTGTGTGGAAATAGCGATGCAGTACGACCGTCTCCACCGACCCCCTGCACTAAGAAATCAAACTGAGAATTTTTCACATGGCGCCTAATACTTGCTGCGTAGATTTCATCCCCTCGATCTTCGTCACTGCATACACCATTTACTAACTCGACAGGCATCGGATGGATATTCATAAAAGGAACCCTTATAAATTTAAGAAGTTTTTCCTGGATTTTTCCAAAGTTAGACCTTTCGTCTTCAAATGGAACACAACGCTCATCCACCACCCAGATGTGCGTCTGCTGCCAGGGGAAGTTGTGTCTCAAACCCAACAATGCTTGGAAAAGTTTTGGAATTGTAGTACCTCCCGATAGACCAAGATGGAAAACACCCCTTGAAGTGATCGCATCTTGAGCACTTTGCAAAATATCCTGAGTCAATCTTTCAACTAGAGGAAAGGTTTCACCTAAATTCAATGGTGCATCTCTAAACACCCCTAATGAAACTCCCCCAGTAGTGTCCTCTAGACTTTTACTCTGCAAGTACTGAAGCTCAATACCATTGCTCATGAAACTCAACTCTTTTAGGTTGTCACCACCTTTGTAAACCTTTGGCTCAATGTTGTCAAGGTACTGGACTGCTGGGGTCCATTTTTCCCATGACACCATTAGACTCTCCGTGCTTACGAACAAGTTGTGATCCCCATGAAAGACACCACTTATCAGAGAAGAATAGGCATCGGCGTCTTTTGGTGGGATAAATACCAAAAAGTCTTCGCTTTTTTGTCCAAATATCATCCTGTTTTCGACTTTTCTGACAGACCAGTCCAAATTTGGTGTCGGTAGGGATTTGGTCACAGCTATTGCTGAACTCCCAATGTCACCATGTCCGATGTTGAAGATAAGAACACCAGGGTCTGTGTTACAACGTTCATTCACTTCAAAACAAGTCTTGCGATTTTTGAAAGTTACTTTCACGTAGCTTGCTCTTTGCTTCAGTTTCTTTCCCGATACGAGATGAAAGTTCACACCATGCCATCTATTGTTTGAAACGTGAAGTAAGGCTGCTGCATATGTGGACTTTTTACTTGTCTTTTCTTTGTCTTCATAATCTTCTCGGACATGGGATGCATAACCTTCATACTGACCTACAGAAAATAGAACAAGGAGGACTCACGCCATAGAAAGACATAAGAACAACATACTTAATCATCCACTATAGATGCTAGTAGTACCCTAACCTTTGTAATCATATACCTATAGTTTAAATTCACTTGTGCATAGATAGGTTTTTTGTTTTTGCTGTACAGCTTCCCGGCAACTTGTTAAAATTATTGATAGCATCTACGTCTCCAGCTGCTGGGTTGTTTGACCTTTGATTATGTTGAGATAACCAGGATTTGACAGTGATAGATGGAGATGCCACCATCTTATTTGTGGATGCAGCAGCCCAGTCCCGGCTGTTCGATACGTCCAGCGCCCATCATCTATTCCAAAAGCAGGCATAGGGAAGCATTATATTCATAAAATTCTTACCAACTAACACATTTCCAGGAGAAATGACATTGATATCTTTCAGAAGCTCTAACTTTTTCCTATGGATCTCTGTAACATTCTTCAGATTGTTCGGGAGGTCCATGGCAATCAGTACGAGAAGTTCTGTCAGGTGATTCTGCATGACATCTCGAATAACGCCATACTCATTGTAGAACAAGGTGCGCCCTAAAGAACAAACACATTTATGATAGACAGGACAATAGTTAGCCAATCACCAACACGTTTAATTTCAAAGGGCCACATGGAAGTGTGTTGAATTAGGTGAGCGGGGCACTTGACTACTGGGCGAGTGTTTGGGTTTTCAGTTGGAAACAGATGAAGATTTTGAATATATAATGATTTTCTTAGAAATGACTCGGACCTTCATTACATTTCTGCTGATGAACAATAGCAACACGATTGCCCAGCCTTCACATTCATATCATTGGCACTGTCATAGTTTCAACTCTTACCCTTGACATCCACTGTCTCGGACATGACAATATCAACTCTGTCAATTCCGTGGCTGTCCCACATCTGGCCAAGGGTGTCCTCGTTGTCTTTTCTGAAATATGAATTCAAAATACTATTTCCTGCAAAAATGGACAAATATCTGAAATTGGAACATCAACTTTTTGGAAACATAGGATGAAGCAATTCACACCCGACAAAACATTTGGTTGTTTCAGTGAGCAAACAATCTCATGATTTTTGTTCATGCAAATGAAATGCAGTACCTGGGGTACTGTACCACTTCTCATGAACTTCTGGCTACAATTGATAGATATGAAGACGTAAATCTAATGGCAAGTCATAATAATGATGCCATTTGCAACTAAAGGATACTACGGGTACTACTATTCTGAATAACCGATGATTTTTTTTCTGTCTCTGGGTCTCATTCTCACCTGAATTTGAGTATTTCCATGGAGACAGTTTTTCCGAGGTAGTGGTCAATTCTATACATCTCCTCCTCCTTTAGGGACAAACGGAGATCCGTCGCCAATTTCTTGGCACTAGCAAGGTCGTTACCAAATGGCTTCTCGAGGACAACACGGAGCCAGGTTTTAGACAACGCCGGCCGACAATGTTTGTCAATGAAAGTTGACGTCTCGGCATACGCAAATGGCGGAATAGAAAGATAGAACAATCGCCCCGACTCCTCCATGTAGGAATCTGTGAAGCAGACGCCTTGAGAGAGACCGTCTTGGGAACAAACAGAAGTGGAACTTGCATTGATCATGGAACAAAATCTAACATAGTCGTCTTCTCGTTTCAACTGTTGATAAACGACTAATTTCTTAAATTTTTCCTTGGCATCATCACAATTTTCGCATTTCAGTTTCTCATTCAGAACTTGTTTGATAAGTTCTTCTCCTTTCCTTGTGTCAACTCTTGCCCCGCCAAATATTTTGAATTGATGGTCTGATGTTTGTTTTTCTAAATAGAGATTGAATAGTCCTTGCCAGAGATATTTCTTTGCTAAGTCCCCAGTTGCTCCAATAAGGACAATGTTTGTCACTTTATTTGGTGATTGTGATGCAACATACAAGAAGCAGAAGGCAGCCAGGATGAATACAACTATCTGGAGTTTCATGGTTGTTCTTTTTTTATATATCTGAAAATAAAGAATTGAGCCATTTTAACATGTCATTACATCAAGTTAATCCAAGTCAAGGCTTGTCTTAGTGACCAGAAAACAATAGAATGAGACAAGACAAAAAACATCACTCCGACAACTTGTTGCTGTAAAACCAGTCTGGAGATTGCTAATGCACATGTGCCATGACAAAGACATGTTGGCTCCTAATCAAGTTTACAGTAATTGAGTGATAACAAAGTTTTACAGTAATGACATGCCATTCTCTATCAGATCATGACAGACATGTGGGCCCCACATCCCATAGACCTAGCTAGTGTAGAAGTGTACCAGTATATAGGCATATTTAAACCAAGTGTGAAACAATGTAATCCCATATCATATGATAGGCCTATCAGAGGTTCGCCACATCACTTTGTTCCAAGCATAAAGGCGAGATATTATTGATGCAACCGGTTTATTACCATTTATCTCAAGATGTAGTCAAGATCATATCATGATATGTTGTGAATAACGGAAGTGAAATCGATAATTGAAATATGAAGAGGAGCCTTTAAAAGCAGACAGAAATTTCAGTTTATCACATTTACAGTAGATGGCGATAGCTACATTAACCCTCCCATCCCAATGCAGTCGCTAGCAATCAAATAAATATAAATAACTGTCACAGCATAAGGAAAGCCTCATAGTCAATGGGTGATTACTTTAGGTCTTGCACTTTACCAAGAAGAAAAAGAATAAAAGAAGATTATTAATGCCCTGGCAAAACAATGACCCCGTGACCAAGCACTTTTGCGGCGGGGTGCAGCTGATGAATGGAACAGCAAATACTATAAAACCTCGCTCGCCTGGCTTGGCCCTCAAACTCGGTGCTTGACTTGTTTAGCTGCGTCAGTGAACGTACGGGCAAATCGGCGCTAAATCCGCATATTTACACCTTTTTCAATCTCAATTGATACTATAACTGAAACCAAAGATGTCTCTGTGTCGTCAGAACTACCATGAGGAATGCGAGGCCGGCGTTAATAAGCAGATTAACCTGGAATTGTACGCAAGTTATGTGTACTTGTCGATGGTAAGAATTCGCCATTTTAGCTTTACCTCCCTCCCCCTCCTGCCATGTAACGTAGAGTAACGTTACATGGTGTAGTCCTGTGCATTTCACCTGATTGTCCATGTTCACTAAACTATGCAGAAAACATTATTCCTTGCAGCAATTTTGTTGTGGCTATCGACATCATTTGGTCATTTGTTCTGTCTGTTGTTCAGGCTGGCTGTCCGCATGGGCTTGGCAAGGTGCGGTATTACTGCTACAGAGGAATTGAGAGCTGACCTATTCAGTCATTGAGTATCATCCTAGGGGGGTTACCATCCATCCATCTCCATGTCGTTTTTAACGCTAAAGCAGAGGCTGGCTCCATACCATAATAAAAGACGGCCGAGAACAGGGGGCTATTAGTATTAGAGAAGAGTCCCTTACAGTACAGCCACTTGCTAGCCACAACAAACAAGCAGCAAACAAAAGAACGCATGGTCGCACACCACATGTTTTTTTGTTCTTTTTTTGGCCAGCAATGACTTCCTCCACTCGGTGTAAAAGTGACTATTCTACCACTCGCTATAGCCAGAGGTGCGCTGGCCTGGAAAGGGCCCGAGGCACTATTCTCGGACTGAATCTTGTTTTATTACAGTAACAGTATTGTTTTTATTGCCTTCCAGGCTTCCCACTTCAACAGGGATGACGTTGCTCTGAAGGGCGCTACAGAGTTCTTCAAAAAGAACTCCGATGAGGAGCGTGAGCATGCCCAGATTCTGATCAAGTTCCAGAACCAGCGTGGTGGCCGTGTTGTCTACCAGGACATCAAGGTAATGCACCTTTCTTGATAGTGATTATGTCAACAGAGGCAACTGTTCGTGCATGGCCTGTCAATCTTGATATTGATTCCGTTTACAAATAATCAGACTGAAAGAAGTGTTTGTGTGAACTTGAAAAGGGGAGCAATTTAAAGAACTAGAATGAAATGCCTTTCCAAACTTGATTTTTTGTAACTGAGTGGAGAATTGAGAAATGTCGTTGTCATTGCTCTCATTGTTAAAAACATTTTGTGATGTTTCCAACTATAGCCCTGAACCTCTTTCCTTTGCAAATTCAGAAACCCGAGAAGGATGCCTGGGGCAGCTTACAGGAGGCCATGCAATCTGCCTTGGATCTTGAGAAGCATGTCAACCAGGCTCTCTTGGACTTGCATGCCGTTGCTGGCGGCAAGAATGATGCCCAGGTATGTTCTATTCTTCACATTGGCTTTCAGGTTGTATAGTAGTTCAGAAGTTTGTTTCAAATAATCGAACATTCCTTTCTAGTGCAAAGTTGACCTGTTCTCCAGTTATTTTTACGATTTCATTCGGAAGTCACTAAGCAGATGATGAGTTCACAACATTCTGCAAACTTGATCACATGTTTGATAGTGTCTTCCTCCGCAATTTTTCTTCCATCTGATTTACACTTTGATTGCCTTACAGATGTGCGACTTCATTGAGAACCACTTCCTGACCGAACAGGTTGAGGCCATCAAGGAATTGGCGGATCACATCACCAACCTGAAACGCAACGGGCCCGGGCTCGGAGAGTTCATCTATGACAAGGAACTCTCGTCATAATCTGTTTATTACGTCAAAGGATACCGCAAAATTGCTTATAGGAATGAACTTGTGTAATGCTGAAGATCTTTATGTATGATGTATAATCACTGTGCTGACTCCTCTTCTTCCTCAGTGGGCATGTCTGAAATGTATACTTTGCTCAGTCGTGTTACTGACAAGAGCGTATCTCGACTGAGGATGAACTGTTGTTACCATCAAACATAAATAGAAAACAGTAAAAAAGTAGATACATTGTAATTCGTATTCATCAAAATCTAGCACTTTGAGTAAGTCTTGAAACTATTCCTCACTTATAGAGTGGTGGAACAAAAGCGGTATTCCTGAACCAACTCCTCTGCATGAAAATATCTTTGGTTCATTTATTGTATCGAAAAAAACAACATCACCATTCCCATGTCCTCCTGACTAGACCCCCTTGCTATCTCACGTTTGTTATCTCATATCAACAATAGTTCTCTATCGCGTGTTATTTTTGTTTGGTATTTTATTTCTGTAACTGAAACAACGTAAATGAGGTTTAGATCCCAAGTGCAATTTTACTATTGTTCAGTGAGGCTTGGATTAACAAGGGATAAACAATAAATGATGTTAAGAACATATCTGTGTTTTTACATTTATTTGATGAAGAAGGGAAGTAAAATACCAGTGGAACTACCCCAAGGTAGTCCCTTTACATGTGACTTATCACATGGGTTAGATGTGTGGAGCTAGTTATCATAGATGAACAACATACTTGGAGCTGCTAGAGAATTTCCTTCAGCTCCATCTTCTTAGGATCATTGCAAAGATTACGAATTGGCTGTCCCCTTCTTGTGGATAATCTAAGAGGCATTTGGGGTCAAATGACAAACTTTTGAGATTTTCATTTGAATGCCAGTGTTCGTCCTTAGCTTGATATCTACAAGGAATGGCGTGACCTCCGTGAACACAGTTTGTCTTGATCTCGGACGTCTTATCGAAGTTCTCTCTCCTGGAACACAATCTTTTTTGGCGACTTGAATACTGGCTATCTCTTCGAACCAATTTTTATTCAGGTACCCAGTTCTTAAGACTCCTATGCATTTCATCATCCTGATTGTCTCCTCAATACGGGCAACAGGACGAGGCCGGTCCACTATGTCGGGAGTGTATCTCCTTGACATGAAATTCAAAGACATCATTGAGGTTTCAAACATTCTATGACAATTCTAAAATCGTTGGCCGATATTAATGGTCCAAAAATAGACTGACCAACAAAGGTGTTGATAATGAGCAGCCAGGTCAATAGATATCCACTTTATGGTGACACTGCATGTATGTGGCAATATGTTAAGTACTGTATTGAATATAAGCACTTTTCTCGAATCCAAAATTCACGTTCCCCTCATATAACTGACATTATGTTGGGGGCCACCCTTGGCACAAGACGAGTCACATGAATATGACGCATTAATCCATTTTGACGGTGCATGAATCATCTTAAACATTCAATGCATTTTCAGGAAGACATTCCTTAACGCTGTCTAGTTGAAATGTAAGTCAACCCTCTCATAGCTAAACCCCAATATTGAAGATCATATCATCTGGGAGTAATGGATATCTGGTACCACTGCTTTGACTAGAACATGAAATCGTAAACCAATTTGAACTCGAAACAAAGTGAATGCCAATATCAAGGGGTGGGAATCAGTTCTTTGTTTTCCAGAGAACAGGCTTTGACTCTTGACATTCACTTCATTCTGACCATCTTGAACCCCAATGTATTGACATTGAATACTTTCACTTGGCTTTTTTTAGCATTCTGAAAGCCAGATTTGAACACAATTGTTAAACTCAGAATCACCAATCACGAGTTCTGATCATGTTAATCTGTAGGCGATCAGTATTGACAGTATTGATAGATGGTCTGATGTTCTCGATGACCTCAATACACAAGATAGCTAAGTCAGGCAAACTTAAGAGTTGGCATTTTTCCATGAATGTAGGTCATGTGATGAGTGTGTGCTCTTACTGGAACAGCTTTAATAGTGGGTCACATGATATGACATCACATGATGACATCAGCAAGCTTTTCATGATTAATAGTATAGCTAATTTTGCAAGTCATCTAATGTCTAAATGTCCATACACTGGCACCGTTAACCCATGCAGCAAATAGTTTAAACCAAATATGTTAGCTTCTATTTGACCTCATGCATTAACACAGTCAACTTGTTTGAGACTCTGAAATATGTGAAATCCCAGGTGAAAATATTGATTATGACGCCTCTAATTTGATAGCAAGTACGACTAACATTCGCAAATCGCAAATAAATGAGTTCCCTTTGCTTAAATGACAAATGTCCATCAGCACTTTTTGTGTAAAAGAAGACTGGAAAGCATGTTGACCCATCAGTAGTTAACACTGTGTGAATTTCAAGATGCCATGAAGAAGATATTCATATAAAGGAGATGCCTTTACACTACATGTTTATTCTGTTGGAATACAACTGGTGCATGGGCAGTAAATAAGACCCTGAAGGCCAAATGGAAAAAACAAGGTTCAAATCAAGTTCAAAAACTCAACTTAACCTACATTAGGGCTTGACAATGCATGAATTATTTTAGCATTACATTAGGCCTCTGCCACAAGCATGTGAGCAAAACAACACGGCAGCCAGGAACCATTGAATTTTCTATTGAAATCCATTAATTATAGCATTCATGGTTAGCACTGTTATACCTTGTAACCAAAACAAAGCATTCCGCTGTTCATAACAGGGCTATAAAAGCACTGACTTAAACAATGTGAAATCTGTATAGTGTAAAATGTGAGATTACAATCCATGGGCTTAAGTTTTAGGAAAAACTAACAACTATACCATGGTCAAACGTAAAGAATGATTCTATCAAGGACGTTATCTGTATGTATAACTTCATCAATTCAATATACAACTGAACAATATAGAGCATTCAACTTCAGACAACAGGCATCCTGACAATATCAGGCCATTTCATTCATAATACATACTCCCTCAGCTCAGTGAACGAGTTAAATTGGGTCCAGTATTATAATCTTTCATGGAAAATAGCCAAGGTGAATCATTTTTGACAACTTAGATCACAAGATGAATAAATCGTGTCAAGACGCAGAAGAATTCCAAAACAGAAGGCGAAAGTCCAAGAACCACATGATCCATAAATACCTTAGGTTGATAATGAGAAGTGTATGAAGTACAGCTAAACTGACCATGGGTCACAAACTTAACTCATGAACTGTCACGTGTATGGTATCAAATCGTCACATGGTTCTTTATTCCAAGGATAGAAATGTCGAATATCATACAAGATCACCAACACTGCCGAAAAACGGGTAGGCAGAGTAGAAACTAGGAGAACTGGCGATTCTAAGGCAGATTCCAGACCGACAAGCAATTTTTACTGGATCAAAAAATTGCCTGGCGAGCACTCACTGGAAAGCTCCCGCTAGAAACATGTTGAAACAGAAATCGCTGGTCTGTCACTAGCCTGTCACTAGCCAGTGACATATTATATCCATGACAAATGACGATGATTCAACCAATCAATGGCCACTTTCCAATCACGATCCTCATGCTGCAACCACTCCATCACAGGTTGCAGTATAGAAATGACTTTTTTGCAGAGCTGACTTCATATAAAGCCAAACTAGACTCTACTTACTAGGGAAGTTGACCATTCTGACACGATGAAGCAAATCAGATAAATATTGACCACAAGGATATGTAAGATTAATTCGATAGATTTATTGGATTTAAATTACATTCGATACATTATTATATACACTAAAATATGTTCTAAGTAGTACAGTATATACAGATGCAACAGTGGGAAGAGATAAGATGGTTGGAACACAAATAGTTACGCAAGGTCTAACATATTCTTGTTGAGAAAATAAAACGATATGACTGGTGTCATTTGAGAAAGGATACGAAATGGAAAACTTATATTTCTGACCTTTCTTTAAACTGTTGCCCTCACCATTATTGAAATCGAGGTTGACGTTCTCTTTCTCTCAACTTTCCAAAGAGGACAACCCATTTCTCTTGTGAGATGCATAGTTGTATTTCAGTAAGGGAAATAGGAACGATTTTTGTGATATTGAGAACAAATTGCATTACCATCCCATAAAATGACATCCCACTGTTACTGAAATAAGTTTACAGATTAAATTTACAACATAAACTTGATCCTTTATACATCAACTTGAAAATGACTGACATGCCAGATATAATGAATCTTGGATTTTGTATTACATATGTCGGGTGTGATCCTATACAATATTTTGGGAGGAAATCAACAATGCTGAAGCAGATTATATAACCAAAGGTCAAGGTCAAGACAACATGTGGAGCCATTTTGTTTTTTTCACAACACAGTTTGGCTAGATTTCTTTATCCTGCATTATTTTTGCACAGGATTCCTTCAACATGCTCGAAACATGTTCACAGAATGTACGTGTTTGTAATATAGGCCAGACTCTGGCAAAATTTGAACAAAGATGGCCGTAGACGTAAACAATCATGAGCCTCAAAGGATTACAGTTAACCAGCAATGGACTGTGAACCTATTGTTTTCCCAAAATACATGCCCATGCCAATCACATGGTTTGTGAAGTCCATAGGTACAAGGCAAAGGCACCTTTCAGGCCACACCTGTCAAGTAGTATGTTGTTTTAGGTCAAACAACAACCAGTATTGCCCCCTGGTGAAAAATCTGAACACCTCAGTTTAGGATGTCAACACAAGAATCAGGTAGTCTTAGAAAAAAAATTTAGTAACTTCATTCATAATCTCAAACTCAAATTATAAGACGAAATGTATTTTAAAAAAACAGAAAAAACATGACAACAGGATTTTAGACATATCAGAAAACATGATCTTAGACAGAGAGCGATGTTTGAATTGAAGTTCGACTAATAATTGCTATCAGAAGTAAAACTGCATCGACACACATTCAATACATGGTCGCCCTGTCCAACAAGACACCCAGGCTACACAAGATCCTATGGCTGAAATATCAACAGTAAGTCAGTTCTAACTGAGCGCTGTGAAGCCAAAGGAGTCGCCCAATCTTTTTCTAAACTTCATGAGCATCGCGAAGGGCGGAATGAACAACGCTAAGAAATCATGGTAGTCAGACAGGGTTTGCTGGACAGAACAACAGAAATCTGGACAATACATATTGATGACATGATACATGAATATCATCAATTCAAATGCAAGAAGTATATAGCGTTGGATGTGCGATGCTGTTCTTGGAAAATACATGACCTATGTAAGAATCACCCCTATACTGGAAATGTTTTTATGGTGTAACACAATATCTGAGGAATGAGGATGTTAGTATCGCCAGCAATCTAGGTCACATTGATTCTCGGAATGCGACTGGGAAATTTAAGGCATATTATATGGTTCTCTTTTTTTCTCTCCATAAATGTGGCATCAACCGGCCAAGTCAGACTTGTCATCATCTTTGATTTAGAGCATTTGAGACATCAAGATCAGCTTTCCTGAGAACAGCATTGTCATCATAATATCATATTTGGAATGATCACATAATCCACACCTTCAGGACACTCAACAGCAAACTAGACAAAAATACACTTCAAAGTTCTCAAATTCTTAAACTATATCATAGGTTATTGTCTAAACTCGCAGATTATGCAACGAGAAGATGAACACACAAATCCTTCAAGAACATTATATTCATTAAAAGTATTGGGATCGCATTGTGATAACATAGGTTCAGTTCACATACAGCCGTAGACAAAATACATCATGAAATGAGGAGGTAACATGATTTCATCAAGTCACATGACATCATGCCTGATAACAAAATGTACAAAAAATGTACAACGCGAGCGAAAAATGAACATCTCTGGCACTCAAAAAATAGTCGTATGTGACAATTTAGTTGACAAGAGTGCTTACGTCTTCCCGTGCCATCTTCTGGTAAAATCTATCACTACTGACCAGCTGATGATTTGGAAATGGTTGGCAAGACAATGCAAGGATATGGACAGTCTCCGTGCATCGCTTCAGATGATGAAGTACAACACAAAATTCAGCTAACAGCTCAAAATCAAACTTAGTGACAGCAGAGACTACATGGGATGTGGTCACCTCCGTTCGAAACAGAATGAGTGTAATGGTGTGTGAGTAATTCCCAGGCCGTCTCGCTACAGATTGCTGACATCAACACAACAGATGAAAACGAAATGTTTTTCAAATCGCGACATTTTTAGTTGAGAACACAATGGGAGTGAAAGTCCATCTTACAAAAACAAAGACGGCCTTGATTAACTTCACTAACACACCCATAACTGACAGAAACTGAAAGTAGTGGTATATCTCCATGGTTTCCTAAGGTTCAGTTCGAAGTGATTTACAACAGATGTGATTGTCAATGTTGTCTTTAAATTTCTGGCAGATTTCCTCAAAGTAACCTCAAACAAAGTGGCTTCAGACTTGGGAATTAAAATGAATACCACTTACCAATGGAAAACAGTGTTTTTTTGGAAAGCAAATTGTTATTTGATTCTCGGCTTTAAACCCAAGTTTTATCCGTCATAAGTTAACATTACCATGGAGATATAGCCTTTCTAGATAAAATAAAACTTCCCTTCTGCAACCAGATAGTCTTCTATTGCACATTTTTGGCACTCAAGCGAGCTCCTCGTTTTCATTAGGTCAGTAGCCAGTGCGGTTGTTTACGGTCATAACTTCCTGGGGTCTGGAAAGAACAAGAGAAATAGGATGAAAATATCGTTCAAAAGGGAGAGGCGGTTGGGATGTCAATACATAAGACAGATGAAAATTAAAAACCATCACACCAGACGAGAGTTTGGTTCAAGATGTTCAGAAACGCTACAAATCGCTCTCACTTAGATTTTCCAGAAACCTATCTCAAACGAATCAGTACATCCTGACCAACGTTTTATAATGTTCTAGTTCCTCAAGAAATATTTTCAAACAACTCTGATCTATAACCTTTTTCTCAATTCTAGCAGTAGAAGATACAGGAGTATTGGATACTACATAAATTTTCAAGGGAAATATTAGTTGTACTACAGACCCTTACGAGAATAATGCTAAGTTGACATCGGCAAGTCTAACGGGTAATGTAGTAAGAATTGTGAGGGTTCACCTAGGTCATCCAAGGAGATTGCCCTTGCGCTGAATCTAATTTCTATTACTCTATTCATACAAAATATTATGCTACACCAGGAAGAGGAAACTTGGGAAACCTCGTGGTACCCCAACTTATCTAAAGTTATTTTTACTAGATGTCCTAGGGACTGCCCAGCCTCACACTCAAACTACGCCTCACGGTCATTTCTGTACCAGTATCTTTGAAATGGGGAGAGAAAAAATAGCATAGCGAGCTGAGCGTCCACTCTAGGATGTTATTAGCTCTCACTGACAGTATTGGGTGATATTTTATGTAATGGAGGAGAAAACCATCCACCCGGAGGGGACCTACACTGTCAGAGTTGCCCTGTCTATAACATGAATCATAATGTACTCTGACCGGGAATCAAACCCATGACCACAAAGGGTGGCAGGTGCTAATGTTGGTAACGATCTTTCATAGAGCCACTCTGATAGCTCATTCAGACAGGAGATATCATTGAGACGGGAGACTATCCATTTTGAAGATGATGGAAAGAGAAACAACATGGAGAAGCTGATCATTAGAAGTCATTTGAAGACGACTTAGACTGATAACACGCTAGCTAGACTTGTCGTCAAAGCTGACGTCAGAAAAAGTGTTATTTGCTCGCATGGTGATCAGAAAGGCTTTCAGAAAGGTATAACACACTGTTGGAATGGCATGAAATCTGTGCACTCAGAATCCAGAATAGTTTCGGCACAGATTGATACAAGTGACCACTGGACTATAGAAGGAATTGTGCTTGAAAACACACTGAAATGGTCCTGCATTGAATGCTGGGCCATTTGCACATGGGCTGGTGAAATGCACAAACTGATAACCCTTCAAATTGAACACGATCTTAAAAAAGATATCAAATCGTTTCCTTCTACAGGCCAAATAGTTGCAGAAGACAGATGTGTATTAAGTTTTTGTTCATGTTTCTTTTTTCACACTCCAAAATGGGAGGGAAAATGCATGGAATTGGGCTGAAATGAAACTACAAGTGGTAATGATACACAAACATAGACAAGAATCAAGTTTGCATTGCATCTTTGACACACTGTAGGCCAGTAACACAAAGCCTATTTTTGAGGCAGTTTGAAATTTATGGCCATCCCAGTGGATGCCACCCTTGACAGAAAAAACAACAAAAGTTTTTTAATACATGCAGGTGTGAAAATAAATGGTGCTGGAAAAAGCAGTATTCAAGTGAAATCAAACACTGATTCCTTTTGTCAAATTGGCCTGGACAGGTGTCAATCAATCGAGAGAAAAAGATTCTAAATGAGAAATTTGTTATTTGTGTTCAAGCTATCATTTTTAAAAAAGACCAACAAATGGTTGAGATTAATTTTGACGTCTTTGAAGTTGACATTCAAAGCACCCAAACTTGAACAAATTTTAACTCAATCTAGTACCCCTTTCTGTTATTCATGGCACTCAAGCTCAAATTGACAAAAGAAATATAAACAACAAAACATGTGATTGTTCGTTAGGGACGTACAGGACAAGGATGCTGAATTTCTTGCCAGACACCTATCACTCTTGTTTTGGAACAGGGCCATAGGGTATTTATTTTGGAAGAGCAACCAATGAGTGAATCAAGTACCGGTTACCAGATCACTACACAATCGAAGTCAAATAGAGTGTTCTGGGAATAATTTCATTCAAGTCTTGAGGGGGGGGGCAGCTGATAGTAAAGCACGTTACCGGTACAACAGTTTTTTTGTTCACAGAAGATGGTGTCGTGAAAGTGAAGAGTTCAAGCATACAGTCGTAACAAATAGTATGTTATGATGACATGCACAATTTCACTCTTTGGTTATTCAACAGAGGAATATGCTCAGGATTCAAAACTCACTGACCACCAACATATCTCTCACTCTTTCTTGTTACATTGTCCAACTCTCTCTGAAACCGACCGGTAATTTTTGCATTCGACTACCGTTTTTCCTTATCACAGACTTGTATCTAGCAAAGGAAAATTACAACGCTCTTTAAACTACTAAATCGTGAGAATATATAGCTACGCATGGGGAAGCCTTCACTTGAAAATTCTTCAGCAGTCTGAACAAAGAGAACAGAATTGGTAAGGCTATTTGGAAAAGATTTGAACCATACCAGAGGCAGAATTCAGGTGGTTAACATCTAGACAAGATTCGAAGCCGCCAAATCTGACTATGGGCATGGCAAACTTAAGCGTAGAAATGCCAAAGTAAGGTCATTTCAATGCCAAAATGGTGAAAATGTCCTCCTCTCTGAGAGAAACCAAAATCGTTAAATAAAACTAAGGCAACACAAAGATCACATTCAATATACAAACACAAGCAAAAATAAATGAAATTATGTTCCAAATAGCTCAACTAGTCTGCAAACATCGTAAAGCTTCAAGCAAATGACACCAATAAGTTTATTTTGATTTTTAGCCGTCTAGTTTTGTGTATCATAACCTTTCAACTCAATACAGGACGAAACAAAATTGTCAATGGATAGACTCAAGTCACACATTAGTACCTATTCAAAACTAAGCTGGTGTTAACCTAGAAAAGGAATTAGACATGTCAAGTTAGTAAAGAAAACATGGTTATGACAAACATAGTTGGTCAACATTGTATTTGGTGCTAATACGAGGAACTAAACTGGGTATGATAAATCCAAATGAACTGCTACTACTCTACACGAAGAGTGTTACTCCGAAGGTGTACTATACGAGTCAACAGTGACATTTTCACCACTCATGTCTAACAAAGACAAGGTTAATATACAGTGGAATCTCCCTCAGCCGATTTCCTGAAAGCAGGACACCCTCTCACTGTCACTGATTTTGGTCCCAAATTCACCATCTCCATTTATCTCTCTATAAAGTTATATAGCGTTTGGCACAATCATGGTGAAAAAAGTATAAAATCCAAATAACCCTATAAGAAATTGTCTAATTAGTGTTTCCCAGGCAAATAGGCTGTACTATAAGTACTTACTTCTTTCCAACCTTGATGTGGATGATGAGGAAGACCACACCAAGCAAGATGCAGAGACATCCAACCACCAGATAGGCAATGCCGAGGAAGGAGTTCTTGCCGCCGAGCCATGAAGTTGTTGTCAAAATCATACTCTTCGTGCCGTCGAACGCAGTGACAGGGAATGCTGGGTAGGGTCAAGGAAGCTTAAAGTGAATTTCGCATGACCAGCTTTTGTGGCTCACAAACTCACTACCCCTTTCAGACAACCGTAACTGTCCAAACAGATTTTGAATTGACTAACACTTTGGACAAAGAAGACGAACATTAAAAGATTAACTTGAGAATTAGTCTCACTGTGGAAGAAAGAGAACTTTAACAGCCTCGAGCAACTTGCTGCCTCAAATTTTCCACAAAATGCTGATAATCATGAACTCTCAGAAGTTATTCAAAATGTTACACAAGGATACCATATGAAATCTTCAGTTTGTAATTGCCAGCTGGCAAACCATCCTTGAATTCAGCCTGAGTGTGGTCGATCCGACGGTAGAGCTTACGGAATGTTGGCAGAGCGGCCGTCCTCATCCAGACAATCAGATCTTCATTCACATAACCATTGTTGGATTCCTCTGTTTCATCGAGCTCCCAGACCGGCTTCACCCAGTTGATCGGCTTGTGTGTATTTTCGAAAGCTGAAAAGTACCCATTTCATGAAAACCTTTCTTTCAGATTGGAATAAAAGATCTATTCAAGGAAACTAAAAGAACACTTTTTAGCCCTAAAGTGTTGATTGATTCTGAACTGCAGGTACCGACTGGTTGTCTCACCTAACATGAAATGTGAACTCCATCTGAGCAGTGTTTGGTGAGAAAACCAATACCAACAATCTTAAGGTATCAACTTGTATTCAAGCCAGTCGAAGATTAAAACATCAGCAAAACGTTAACTTTCAGACAATAAAACTTTGTTGGATTGGAGCTACCCAGATGATACAGATTTGTACATCTTCAAGGGAATATTTCTGAACTGAATGATATTTGGTAAGCACCCAACACCTCACAACAGCCCAAACAGACACTTACCAGTGCTCAAGTTCCCTCCTGCCTTTTTGGGAGGATTTTTGAATTTAACTGTCCTATCAGTAGTCCAGGCAATGTCGGTTTTGTTGAGGGCAACATTTACTGTGTCAGTGGTACTGCCCTCTTTATACTTCGCCAATTCCAAAGTATCTGCAAACATAATTAAAACCTTTTTTCTGCGGATTACATTTACACCAGTGCATCACTGAGTCGAAATTAAATCATGTATTTTTTTACTGCTTAATCATGTTACTTTCCGATTTCACAATCTCGACAATGCTCCAAAGGCCACTTGATGCTCGGGCCTTCTCCCACACTTAGTGAGTCTTGCCACTGCACTGAAATAATTGTACTGGAAATGTGGCACTGTTGTCCTAGCCAAGACTTGAGAACGAAACCCAGGAATGGGGAGGTTCTGTATCAACCTACTTACCATTGAACAAGCTGTTAGCAATTGCTCCGCATGGTGCGATTGGTACAAATGTTCCACTTTTATTGGCCGTCTTGAAGGGTTCACAATCTGAATTGAGGCTTGACGCAGTCACTGACGATCCCAGAAGCTGGTTGTCATCACGGGACTTGACATATCGGCGATGATTCTGATAGAAGTTTGTCAGCTGATAATACATATAGACTGTGCCCTGGAATGAGATTTCATCACAGAAGTCAAAGATTGAACAATTTTTGTAATGACTGATTTTATTTCGGACAGGTAACTTTTTTCTGAAACTTTCCCAAATACTTGAAGCCCTAGCCCTTGAAACAAGTACAAGTATATGTTCTGTTTTGAAGGAACTACATGCAAACCACTTACCACCATGTTTTCCTTGACAGTAAAGTCCATTTCACAAGCACATGCCAAGTTTGAAGCCGTATTTGATTTGTTCCCAACAAAACTTGAACATTTTAGACCGACACCATTCTCTCGACAATCTGTGTAGTCTAATACAATTTCTTGTATCTGAAACAGATAACCAATTACCGGGGGTATAGTTATTTTTTCGACACTATTTCGCATCACTGCAAACAATCTGATCCTATCTGCAGCTTGCTTAGGTCAAACAGACCTCAAGCCTATCTTGAATCTCCACCTAAATTTTCACTAGGTTTACTAGTAACTAGACACTTGGATTCCAAGGGGTCAGATGTGTGCAAAACAATTGCAAATACAATTTGACAAAGATCTAAATTCCTTCCTAAGGGAAGTTAGAGACAGTGTTTGATCATTCTTTTTCTGATTTTTTACACTTACATTATTAGATGAGATGAGTAATGCTACCCCAAGGGGGATAAATGCAATGCCAATGGCAAAGAATGCAGGAAGGACGGTGCCAGCAGTCAGAATAGGCTGCCATGCTGGCAGTCTCTGTTGTTTGAACTTTGTGTCTGAAATTAAGAGAAGATTTTTTTATAGCCTTTATAAAAATCGCTGTCTTTACTCAGTGTCAAAAGTCAAATGCATATTCTGTCATTCGACGGTAAGCCTACCTGGTACTTTGTCTTTTGAATTGATATCACTGTACATGTCAAATTCCACTTTGCACTCTTGTAAAATTGTAACAACAAGATACTAGATGTACAATGCGAATAGTCCCAAGTGATTTGTTCGATTGAAAGGGCAAGGAAGTATTTCAACTCCTGCTTCATGCCCAGCTGTTGTTTGCCAATAAAATAGAAATGTGATAAAAGCTGTTCACCATCTGTCATGTATTGGAAATTTTCAGAGAGGAATTTATGGAAGTTGAAAGGTCAGTAAATTTTGAATAATACCGCACTGGCACCATCCTGGTATAAGTGGTAGCGCCTGACAATCCTGTCAATCCTGGTAGCGCCTGACAAAATCATTTTTGCACCCAGACAGACTCACTGAGTTGGTGTTGCTTTTTCTGATAAAGTATGCAGCCAAATTTTGCTGTCTAGACTCTATAGATCCATGCACTTGATTGGGACCAACGTTTACGAAAAAGTCGCGTCTCGTCACGTTACAGTAATGTAAAATGCATGGTGACGTGACGACGGCCAACACTACGTCATGAAAACGTTGTTCCCAATCAAGTGCATGAATCTATAGTATCACTCTCAAGTCAAATCAGAAAAGAAGCCTATGGATCTTCTTGAAGAAGTTTGTTTGGGCGCTGACCAATCGGGGACAGTTATGCATTTCACCTGGAACAAAGGCTCACAGTGGCTTATGGCATTGTCCGAAGGGTGCCTAAGCCTTCTAACGTGTTTGAGAGCGTTTATTTTGTTTGAGGCCTCATTCGTCTTTGTCGAAAAGGTTGCAGATTGAGATTGTGCCATTGTGTCAATCAAAATGAGGTTACCAATACCAGCTCGTAAGTCAAGTGTAGCCCTATGCTACAGTGCGACGTCTATACAACTGCCCTCGTTACCGTCTATACAATTGACGAATTCGAAGAAGTATAGGCCCATTATCTACAACTGGTCGCTGTTGCAGGACTGTGACTATCATTATCAAATATTGCAATGATGTATGGTATGGATATAGCTTGCCGTTGCAGAGCCAACAACCTAGGGATGGGCAAGTCACCAGTCCACTCCTAGTCCAGTGCCCTCAGTGTTTGAGGAACTCAATCAGGAAGTGTCTTGATGCATGTCATGTCATGATCATCGGGCTCTCTGGGCTGTTTTTTACATTATTTAGGCCTATTCAATTGGCATTTCCCGTTGTTGTCCCGGACTAAAATTGGTCATGAAAAACACTATGAAACGCTACACAACCACATCAAATAACAATAAATTCATATTCTAAGTAAGTGTATCAATATTTAAGATAAAACACACCCTGAGGCTTTTTGCTTTTGCCTATCTCTTCGTTGGAAACAGGTGTTGCCATTTTTGTGTTTTCTTGTTTTCTTCCAAAATGGAGATTTTTGGCATACAGAGTTAGCGGTTTGTGAAGTACACGATACAAAAAATACTAAAGTACTTCGCACGGCCAAAAAAAGTAATATCATAATATGTAAAATTCAAAAAAATACCATGTATACACATCTAAATTTTATTCTGACACAATATTTCTGCATTTTGATGAAGTTAATGATTAGGTTTGTCGATAAATTATTCTTGCGTTTGTCTGAGATGCGCACACGTGTACTGCGCATAACGAAATCGTCAACTTTTCACATTTTCTGCAGATACTGCTGCATCAAATCCTTTCGTACAGCAGAAATGGTTTCCGTAGAAGACTTATATAAGCACTGTGATAATCTTGATAAAGCAAAGGACAAAATAACTGAAGTAAGCATTGCATCATTTGTTTCATTAATGAGATATTTGCATGTTCATTTTGCCGGTGTCTGGTTTTACTTGTGCACAATGTACGTGCGTGAATGTACTCGATACTTACAGGGAGTCCCAAAAAAACTTTTTTTATTTTTCGCTTGGAAAGGAAATTGTGCTTCTGCTACGAGGTCTTAAACTTACCTGTTTTTTTCTGCTTCAGCATGAGGACCAATACCTGGCTATTTTAAAGGCTGTCAATGGAGGGAGCAGTGAGAAGAAGCTGGCTTCACAGCTGATTGCAAGATTCTTCAAAAGTTTCCCAAATGTAGCTGAACAAGCTATCAATGCCTTGCTGGACCTTTGCGAGGACGACGATGTAGAAGTATGTTTTTACCAGTTTTTTTTGCCGTTACTTGGCCTTCTCCTTTCTGGTGCCACACGCTATCCTATGACCCTCCTGCAATGAGTTATTTGATAGCCAGAGAACCTATTGAGCCTTGAAGTTAGATTACATGTCATTGCCGTAGTTTGATATGCATTCTTATTGAAAGTAAAGCTATTTCTACATCATTGGCATAAGTTCCAAAACCATTTCACTGATACCCTTGAATGATATCATCAACTTCTTTGAATCTTTTCAAATTCTCAGTATAGGGATTATCATTATCATTCGTATTAGTATTAATGATCATGCACAAGCTCTTAAAACAACTTGACCCTTACCTGAAACTAAACCTTGTTTTTCAGATTCGTAAGCATGCCATCCGAGCCCTTCCTTCCTTGTGCAAAGACAACAAGGACTACGTTTCCCGAATCGCTGATGTCTTGACCCAGCTGTTCCAGACAGACGATCCACAGGAAATGCATCTGGTTCAGACGTCATTACTGAGTGTGTTCAAATTGGATCTCAAAGGTATGAGAAAACATTAGCTGTATAAAGGTACAACCTGCCGAAATGCTTCCTCTATCCTGATCTATCCCTGAATTGTTTCTTCCATTGGGGATTAATGGCTGGGCTTTTAACAAGGCACACCACTGAGTGAGACCACCTTGCAATCACTTTGTCCTTAGGTAAGGCACCCATAGTTCCTTTTGACTTGAGTACATTAAAATACCTCAGTGTGATATTAAGTCAAGCTCACATGTCCTAACTTGGCTCATTATTGGCTCTGTAGACAATTTTCGGGCGATTTGTTCTGTAGGAGGATGCTGTGATACAATCTTTAATTCCTCATCTTTCCAGATGCTCTCAGTGGGCTCTTTTCTCAGATTATGACCGGTGAAGATGTCATACGTGATGGTGCCATAAAATTCTTGCACAAGAAGATTTTAACATTGCCAGAGGATCTATTCTCAAAAGACATTGAGGACTTGATCTTATCTGAGAGCAAAAAGGTATGTTTCTGTTGATTGATTATTGGTTTGTCAGTGTCGACTGTCAGTGAGTGAAAATGGAAAACAAAATGAATAAAATTTCAGTAAAATAGGATTTTTTTACCATCGAAAACTTTTTCTGACTCAATATGTCTATCATCTAAACCATTCAGCAACAAGAGAAGTTCTCTCTGCACTCGAAATAAAAGCCTGAAAAGGATTCAGATTTGTGAAGACCAGGTAACCAACAGGAAGAGGTTAACGTTGGTGACTTAATAACCAGCTGGAAGAGTCAAATGCGTTTTTTCAATGTGTTGCATTGCTCACAAATTTCTCTTCTTTTTCAGGTTTTACAAGACGTTACCGGTGATGAATTTGTGGTGTTCATGAAAGTACTCTCCAACTTGAAGATCTGTGGCACGGTACAAGGCCGACAACAATTAGTAGACATTATAGCAGATCAGCTGGACTTGGACCAGACATTCTCACCACAGGATACAGATAGTGTTGACAGACTCATTCAGTGCGGTAAACAGGCACTACCATTATTTTCGGTAAGTTTAGAGGAAACTGAAAATCATTGTTATAACTTATGATGATAAGATGATCCGTAATCTTTTGTTGCATAGCATTTCTTTGTATTGTTAAACAAGAGAATTGTAAATCTAGGAGTTGTGTATCTCCCCTGTTTCTCTGTTGGGTGAAAGGGTCATGAAATTTGGTGTTGTTTGCATCTGAAGCTATATCTTGGTGTGTGAATGTGATTCCCAGCCTCAGCCAAATTGCTTTCTCTTTTATGAATACTGTAGATGTTACATTTCTGATGTGTGTGCCCTATCAAAAATAAGAAGTCTTAACATATTCTTTATCCTTCTCTTTTCAGAAAAATGTCCACTCCCGAAAATTTGTTGAGTATATCATTGACCAAGTTTTGCCACTCCTACATGGAATAGTCAGTGAAAATGAAAATGAAGACACACAACTGGAGATCCTCAAGTTATTTGCCGACATGTC
Source organism: Lineus longissimus (assembly GCF_910592395.1). Lineage (NCBI taxonomy): Eukaryota > Metazoa > Nemertea > Pilidiophora > Heteronemertea > Lineidae > Lineus > Lineus longissimus. The sequence goes on from NC_088315.1 coordinate 5,202,867, forward strand.
GACATTTATTGGTGAAATGGATAACCTTCCTGACAGACTTGATAAAGTTTACACCAGGCTGCTGGTAGGTTGTGATTGTAATGAAGTTGGTTTCACTGGATCTTTTCCCATCCAACTTGAACGCTGTGTTTTGCCATTAGATTTATTCTCGGACTACTTGAATCTTATGTTGCTTCAGAATGTTGGTTGCTTCTTAAGGAGAGTTGGAAGCTAGGATATAAAGGGTACATAAACATGTATGTACTCAAGTTCTGACTCGTACCTAAATTGAAAATTGAGTCCAATGTTGGGTACAGATTTAACCTTGTGTAGCTTTGTAGGACTCCTCGCATTTGCAGCAACCTCAAGTATCAAATGTTGGACTCAAATCTTATTTTTTCAAATATTGGACCATGTTAGTAAAGTAACATTTGATGCGGTCGTAACGTTAAACTTTAGTCCTATGATAATAAAAAGAAAGAAGGAACCAAGCATGTAACATCGTTATTCTTCCTCTCCAGGAATACATGCCGTTACCGCCAGCCGATGAGAATGGTGAATCAGACACGAGTGACCAACCTAAACTTCAATTCTCGTACGTCGAATGCCTCATGTATGCCTTCCATCAAATTGGTCGAAGACACCAAGAATTCCTCATACACGAAGACAATGCTGAGCGATTAAAAGATTTCAGATTACGGTAAGTGTAGGCCCTACCCCAGTTTGGCAAGTCTCATCATATTACAACATTGTACTATCCTGTCATTGTCGTATTTGACCACTCAAGGTACACAGAACTTCAATTACCCTGATTACGTCAATTGCTGATATCTTCTTGAAATTTGTTTTTCTTTAATCCCGTTTTTTCGGATGTTCCAGGTTACAATACTTTGCCCGAGGTTCAACAGCTTACTGTAAACAGTTGAAGACGGCGTTAGAAGGCAAAACCGGTGAAGCACTCAAAACCGACGAGAACAAAATCAAAGTAGCTGCTCTAAAGATCACAACTAATATCAATGCACTTATTAGAGACTTGTTCCACAACCCACCATCTTATAAATCCATCCTAACATTGTCTTGGAAACCACTAGTGGTAAGTATCCCTGAAAACCATCTGTCACTGAAAACCATCTGTCATGTGACTAGCTGGCTCAGCTGTTGTATTGGTTGTCTGAATCCATCAGTGAGTTTTAACTATTGGACTTCCACTCATTTTACCTATTCCATGCTTTCAGCGGCCGAGTACTGTAGCGGCACCAATCGCTCAAAAACGAACATCATCAACCGAGAGTGGTGCTGGTGGGAAGAGATCATTCAGAGAAGAACGTGCCATTTATGCTCCACCAAGTGGAAAGTTCAGTGACAAGGCAGGTAGTTTCCCAGGTAAGTTGCAAGTTTCAGGAGAATGTTTAGGTGCGCGATTTTGAAAAAAAATTCCACTGTATCAGGCTATTATAATGTACATGTATCTTTATGAGACGAAATAAAAAGAAAAATTACAAAAGAAACCAATTTTGAATATCATCTACTTTATTTTTGCAGCCGGTGCCGGTGGGCGAGGACGTGGTGGATTCCGTGGTCGAGGACGGGGACGAGGATTCAATCGGGGCGTGAGGTTCTAAACGTTTGGAGACAAGACTACCATTGCTGCGATAACGGGTCTTAACCGAAAACAGATTACCAGTGGTACAGCTAGTTCAAAGAACTGAACAACTGAAGTACCCATGGTGTCTGACAGTAGAGACTCAAATCAGGCGGAGAATTTTATTGGAAAACGAAACGGAACTTTTAAGGACAAGTTACTTTGTCCACGAATGGTATTGGAAATCCTGATCCAGTTTCGACTCTTTGATATTCCCTGATTTTGAGAACGCTTGCCCTCAGTACCAGATTGTCCGGTACGAAATAGGGCAAATGAGCTAGCAGATCCAGTTGGACTCAGAAACATTTCTAACTTCAACCCGCTTGTCTGTTACGATTGGTGTGATGTGGGCAGTTTCATGTAAATACACATCATAAGAGTCATTACTGTAAATATGAACTTTAGTTACGTATCGTCTAGTGGCAGACGTTTACAGAAACATTTGCATATTTCAGCTTTACCATAGCAGTTATAGTTGTACTGACTGGATGATGTGGGACCGTGTTTTAATTTAATTTTCTTCAGTTTCAACTCATTTGGGAATGCTTGTTAGTTATGAATGTCTTTGTATTGTCGGTTGATGAACATGTACATGTATGCATAAGGCCCTTGAAGTAATACCAGTAACTATAAAAGTCAACAGATCTATTATTGGTAGGAAATACGAATGTGAAGTTTCATCTGTTTTCTGAGCTATGTTGACATCAGGCATGATGCTATTAACGTTGGTTGCTAGGTCCTATTGCAGCCAACGTTATGTCTGATTCTAGCCTAACTTGATGTTTTTATTGATAGTGTTATGTAACAACTATTGCCAGCTATAAAATAATGTGTATCAATATTTATTTGAGTTTCTGCGCATTATGTTGCACCATGGCGTCAGTTTTTTTAAATGCTTAAATGTTTCTTCTTGAACAAAGTTTTATGTTGACCTCAGATTTGGGTCTTGGCATTTGATATATGAAAATAAAAATACATGTACAAGGTACATTTCAAAACAGAATTCTAGTTCTCTTTTCTGAGAAGCAAACTTCCCCGCCTCAAAGCTGGAGGCTGAAGTCCGATGATAACATACTATTGTCTTTGTACAGTAATCTTCATTCGACCAATGGTTGAATCTCTATGACTTGGTATGACAGAATTCTGCCATTTGCTCCATGGCGGTATCTCATCCTTACCACATCGTCACGCTCCTAAACAAGTTGCCTATCTCATTTTTCCAAATTCAATGTATTTTGTACCAATAGGCCTATATTGCCAATGAGGGAGGCATTTTTACAGATAGTGTATCACGTGGTTGGGAGTTGAGATAGGCAGTTTAATTTTCTTCAAACATTGAGTTAGGCAATTTGTTTAGGAGCATGACGACATCCTACTTCCTTTATAGGAAGGTTGAGTGATACCTGTGGAGCAAAGTGGACAGACAAGTATAGGGGAAGATGACCTATAAAATTGTCTATTGAGGAACAGAATCCCATGTGATGAACCTGGGCCCGGTTTCACAAAGAATCTTAAGTCTGTTTTGGTGACTTAAGTATGAGAATTTCTTAAGTTTTGTCTTAAGTTGATTCACAAAGAATCTTAACTCGCCTAGCCGACTTAAGTACCCCAAAAACTTAAGCACGGTAGCTACCGTACTTAAGTCGGAATGAAGGACACAAGATGCTTTGAGATTCGTACTTAAGTTTTTGACTTGGCTTAGTCAAAATATTATGACTTAAGACAAACACTTAAGATTCTTTGAGAAACCGGGTCACATTATAGGTTCAGTATGTTTCAATTAAACATGAAAGGTTGAGGATTGCTCCAAAGTAATCTTTGCTATCGAGGTCGTTCATTGGTCTACTTTGTGATGGGGCGGGTTATCAGGTGTGGATCTGCTCGTGCTGGCCTTGGCTGTGGGTGTAACAGCATCTGTTATCTCGCCAGGTCTGGTTGTGACAGTATCTGCAATCTCATCAGGCTGGTTGTGGCAGCATCTGCAATCTCATGCAGGTCTGGTTGTGCCAGCATTTCCTGTCTATCAGGTCTGGTTGTGAGAGCATATGTTGTATTATCAGGTCTGGTTGTGGCAGCATATTATGGTATGGTTGTTGCAGTATATCTGCTGTCTCTTCAGGTCTGGTGTTCTGATTTCATGCAATCCCTTGATGAAAATGATCAGTATTCATTCACCATGTGAAAATGAGACACAGATTTCTTAAGCGTGGAGACAAGGTCGACCCTGTAGAAACATGGTGCACTACGTTGGGAGAGTACACCACCATGTAGAGTTTCGTGAGTTTCCTCATCAGCCTCAGGTAGGCCAATGATTTTGACAGGACCTCAGTTGGCGCCATCTGAGCTAAAAAAGTGGAACTACGCGATTACTTAAAATTAAAAATTGCCTCATTGTGAGGTGGAAATATCCCCCTTGTTAGGGGGGGAACGGGGGACGAATTATTCCATGAACCCCAAACATGGTACTGCCGACCGTTGCCGGCCACAGCGTCTCTTTGCTCCGAACTTACTTACTGGGTAGGACCCTTATATGCAGTACAAATTCTCGCTGCATTACTCCTGTGTGGACGTTTCATGTGCGTACTATGTAGTATGGCTGGCCAACGGCAGGGGAGCCAGGAGCGGGCTCCGGACGCAATTAAATCTGCGATAGGGTCCGTGCACATTCTGTATACATACATTTTCGTGATTTAAAAAAAAATCAATGCTGGGAGTTTCATCAAACTTTGCAGAAGTGTAGTACTATATCTTGTCAATGTCATAAGTGAATTTGAAAAAGTTCCAATGATTCTAAATTATCTTATTAGCATTTTCATGAGACATGTCAGAATTTGACACTCGCCGACAGGCGACACGGCCCGTCACGGGGCCGTGTTTTTGACTGTTAATCCCATCTGCCATGTTTCAGGCCCTCTAAAACGCGAAACAGCCTGCAATGGCCCTCTGTCCTCTCGCAGGCATTCCCCCCCCCCCCCACCCCCTCCCCCGCTTACCCCCTCCACATACAAGTATAAACCCCGGGAGTACCCACGGACGTTTAGAAAGCAAGTTTAAAAATAATAGGTAAAATGCCCCTGCTGGTCTCAACTTGTCACAATCTTGTCCATTGACAATACAAAGTTATCTTTATGTGTGCATGGGCAGGAAGCCAGTAATAGTTAAGCTATCAATTTTAATTGCGAAACACAAACTCGTTTGACACCGTTCCCACCATCTCTCGGAGCGTGTGGAGAATAAAGAAAGGTTACCCTTATCGGATCAAATAATGTTAGACCTTAGAGTAACTAGACTGGGTTACTCTAAGGTTAGACCAAATTCCAGAGCGGCTCTATAGTCTCCAGGCCCATCCTATTCTTGGCACAACTTGGCCGATATCGGACCGATATCACGCCGATGAGTAAAACGACATAAAGGGCACTCAGACTTGGGCCTCTATCCTTCCTATTGACCTGGTCACATTATTGGTTCAGTATGTTTCAAAACATGAACGCGGATTGAGGATTGCTCCCAAGGATTGCTCCGAAGTAATCTTTGCTATCGAGCTCGTTCATTGGTCTGCTTTGAGATGGATTATCAGGTGTGGATCTGCTCGTGCTGCCCTTGGCTCTGGGTGTAACAGCATTTGTTATCTCGCCAGGTCTGGTTGTGACAGCATCTGCAATCTCATCAGGTCTGGTTGTGCCAGCATCTCCTGTCTATCAGGTCTGGTTGGGACAGCCGAAATGCTGTATTATCAGGTCTGGTTGTGACAGCATGTTGAGGTAAGGTTGGCGCTAGGAAATTTCGTCCCCGGAAAACTCGTCCCCAGAAAATTCGCCCCGAGGAAAATTTGTCCCTGGATAATTTTTGCTTAGCTTAGCAAAAAAATCATATCTTAAGTTTAAAACTTAAGATTCTTTGTGAAACCGGGCCCTGGGGTCAGCAACCATACTTCGTGGCATCCTCTCTCTGTGTTGTGAAACCTACCAGAGCACCACATCATACTGAATACTCAAAATTGTGACGACCCGTCCTTCACGCAGGTCCTGTCCTTGGCTGCAACACGGGTTAACCGGTAAATATAGAGGTTTATAGAGGACTACTTCGGCGACAACTACCGACAAGACTGCGCACGCTCGGCAGTAGTTCACTTCCGTCGATTTTGTTTTGGACGCTACCGATAAGACTGCGCACGCTCGGCAGTAATTCACTTCCGTCGATTTTTTTTGGACGCTGATCGAAATTTCCGACGTACAAAATGGGGAAAATTAAAGGTACGTGTGATTATAATCATGCCGAATTCAAATGGTATCGATACATTTTATTATGTTCTTCCTGTGACACAAATTTTAATTTTTCAGGGGGTGACGTTGTGGAGGTGAAGGGAGATGAAATGACTCGGTAAGTGGGCTGATGACGTGACCCAGATATTTTACTTGGTTGACCCAGTTTTTGACACAGCATTTTACTATACTTGTCACATCATTACATTACATTCATGTGTTTACGTGCAGACCTCGGACTTTGGACTTGTTCTTGCCTGGCGAGGTGGTCTGATGAGAATGCGACCTAACATGTCACTCAGTAAGCCTGTGTGAATGAAATACCAGTATGTAAATTAGTTCCCCTTCCCTCCAAGTCCAACCAGGCCCTGTAACAAAACATTGCACGGTATTGTATCACCCTTCTGCGTTATTCGCCATTTATGTTATGACATTAATTCCCATTAAAAATTTGTGATACAACACACACTCTTCTCACGACGTGGCGATACAACGACACAATGTAAAACAATAATCAAATTATCAATGTGAGTGTTGTTTTAAATAATTGATTTCAGGATCATTTGGGAAGACATCAAAGAGAAGTTGATTTTACCTTATGTTGATTTAGATCTTCATGTTTATGACCTGAGTATTGAATGCAGGGATGAGACTAATGACCAAGGTAAGGAGTAAGGAACAACAATGCTGCATCTGAAGCGGCGACACATGAGACATAGGCCTATATGAAAAAGATTTGACCGCGTCTTTCCAACACTGTCGTGCTTACATTGTGTTGAAATAACTGTAACTGAAATCTGTAACTGATAACCCAGGGGGTGGTCTCAGTGTGGAGGCCTACACCATTGCTCTTGTAAAACACATTTTAGTGAGAGTGGTTGCGAAGTGCTTTGGTACAAGCTCTGCTCAGTGAATTGCCCTGATAGATAGAAATCTCCATCTGCACGGCTTATTTTTGCTTTAAAGTTTAACCATGTTTTCCTCCTCAGTGACCATTGACTGTGCCCATGCCATCAAAAAATACAATGTTGGAATCAAGTGCGCCACAATTACTCCTGATGAGAAAAGATTGGAGGGTAAATAGTATATTTTGTCTTTTGTAATATTATTCTAAGGCAATTTGCTTGCCAAGGAACATGTTTGACTGACAAATTTGATTTGATTAAATAAATATTTATGAGAAACCTGAATGTGTTAATCTTTGGCTTTGCAAAGGTTTGCCAAATCTCTTAAAAAGTGTATTAATTTATTTCTAACAGAATTTGGTCTTAAGAAAATGTGGCGATCGCCAAATGGAACAATCCGAAACATCCTAGGAGGAACGGTGTTCCGAGAAGCCATCATCTGTAACAACATACCACGTCTGGTGAAGCCTTGGACGAAGAGTATTGTCATCGGTCGTCATGCTTACGGTGATCAGTACAAAGCGACAGACTTCGTCGTCCCTGGACCTGGGAAGCTCGAGATCAAATGGATGCCTGAGAATGGAGGGGAACCGATCACTCATGAGGTGTTCAACTTTGAGGGTGCTGGTGTGGCGTTGGCTATGTACAACACAGATAAGGTGAGAGTTGGTCGAACCCATTCAACCAAAGACTTGAACAAAAAACTTCCACCCACCAGCTGGTGCAGGCTGCTCTGTATACTATTATTTATAGTATTGAGTAGCTAGGTTTCAACACCACTATCAGTGACAGCCAGTGCATGGTTGATCATCGGTGAAATGTGTTTCAAGCTGCTTCATACTATCAAACCAGTGACACATGGTTTCTGTAGCTGTTTCTTTCTCTCATATGCTTTTATACTTTGTTGTCTTCTCTTGCAGTCCATCCAAGATTTTGCACATAGTTCATTACAGTTTGCCCTACAGAAAGGATGGCCTTTGTACTTAAGGTAAGTCAAATCACTCTAGTCTGATACAATGCAGCTAATTGTTCTTCAAGCTCCAAAGCAAAACGTTAAAAATGAAGTTTGTTTGTGATTGTTTATGATTTGACCCCTCATGAAAGGGCCAGCCGGATTTGGACTCCCACCCTTAGCTCACATGCTCTCCACTCAAGTTTGCTTTAAAGCTATCATTCTGTTATAAATCAAAGTTATTTTATCTTTCAGCACTAAGAACACCATTCTGAAGAAATATGATGGCAGGTTCAAGGATATATTCCAAGAAATTTATGAACGGTAATTATTACATATGGTTGACAAATTTTGTGTGTGTTGTATTTGATGCCATTGAAATAAAGTCACCTAGAGTCACAAGCACTGTGTAAGGGCCAGGTATAGTCAGTCTGACATTTTAACGGCTTCTTAACTTCGCTTTTTTCATGCTGTCAAATGTAAATTATTGCATAAGTTCTTTCCTTTTTCTTTCAGTGATTATAAGTCCAAATATGAGGCTAAAAATATCTGGTATGAGCACCGGCTGATTGACGATATGGTTGCATACGCCATGAAATCTGAGGGAGGATTTGTCTGGGCTTGTAAGAATTATGATGGTGACGTTCAGTCTGATTCTGTGGCTCAGGGTAAGTTTGACTCTACATGCACTGGGAAGTTCCTTGCTGCTGTCTCTAGGAGACCATGTTGTGTTCTAAACAAGTCTTTTTTCCTCGATTGTCTCGTCCTTTGTTAATAAAACTACAAAATTTGCCAGAAAATAACCTCTTATGTCGAGGTTTTCTGTTCTCCATTGGCTATAAAACTTTCTAGCTTAGTGTAAAATCATGTTCAGCGAAACCACTCTATCAAGGACACAAATTTCACATCTAAGATTCCATTGATCATTGAACTATCACTGTCTATTTTCTCTAGGTTACGGTTCATTAGGTATGATGACAAGTGTCCTAGTCTGTCCTGACGGCAAGACTTGTGAGGCTGAGGCAGCCCATGGCACGGTCACCAGGCATTATAGGATGCATCAGCAGGGAAAAGAGACCTCCACCAACTCTATAGGTATGTGCAGTATTTCAAATAAACCTAAAAATGATATCGTGAATTCTTTCCATTCTGTATGCCTCTTCATCCCCTTATATTTAGAGGGTGTTTCGGTCAAATCTAATTATGTTCTTTTTCCATCTCTAGCTTCCATATTTGCTTGGACACGAGGCCTACAACACCGAGCCAAACTGGATCAAAATGCTGAACTTGCTAAATTTGCTGAAAACCTTGAAGCGGTATGCATTGAAACCATTGAAGCCGGTTTCATGACCAAGGATTTGGCAATTTGTATCAAGGGAATGACTGAGTAAGTGCTGTTTAAAGTTTTAAATATTGGTTTTTATGGTTTTGTTTTTGAAGCTACTGGAAAGTCTTTGGTCCTTTCTTTACCAATTAACCGAAAACCTGCCAATATTAGCTATTTTTGATTGTCTTGTCTTTTCCTTGCAGTGTCACACCTGACGACTACCTGACCACTTTCAAGTTCATGGACAAACTTGCTGAGAACCTGGAGAAGAAGATGTCCCAGAGTTGACTGAACAATCTACCTAACAGTCGCCTTTGAACAAAGGAAAACAGATATATCATTAATGTATCATTATTATTGTGGGCTTGGTTATATGTATACCAAGAATAAGAGAATAGTCTCAGGGCTCTCCATCTTCTTTCATCAGCCTGACACCCCAACAAGCTGCTCACTGTAGATGGAAACCCCTGATCTTTGTTATTGTTTGTACACTTGTGTGAAATGGTTCAGGCAACTCAAGGGTGACATTCTGAGCAATAAATATTTTCTGTTAATTTACTTAACCTAATCTATTTCTATCTTGGGCCAACATTCTCAGTGCTGTCTGAAATTTTCCTTGATGGCCCAGATTTGTCACGAAATCTCGGTCAGCATATAAAACTAGTATATCTAAAAACTTCCCCACTCACTTTAGGATTCTTTTCAGTGTAGTGCTACTTTCTTGTGCAGTGAACTCCTATTCTAAATGTTCTGTTTAACTCAGACAGCTTGCGTTTTCCCTGTTGCTGTACTTAGTAGGAGCCTTATTCTTTTGAATAATTTCATTGATGTCAATTATCTAAATTGCATTCCATTCTGTTGTTATAACTTATAGAAAACACAATAGTGACTTTTAGTGGCATTATAATTTATTCTATGCATGAATTAGAGATTCATTTATTTCTACTTTTTATTTACCTATCTATCATTTCTCAGAAAAAGATGTATACAATTGTTTGCAGTGAGAAATTTTTTAAAGTGATTTCAAAAAATGCTAGCAAATACGCTTAATATTTATTCTTGGTGAAAATTCTCCCATCGTAGATTTGCACAATTCTAATTTCTTAATATTGACGCATTTCCTTAGGTTTAACATGTAGAAAATTAATATATTCACAAGCTGAAACTGCCAGTGGCATCAAAAAACTACCCAAATATTCTTTCATTTGTAAATAAAGATGCTTCAAATTTAAGCACTTTTCAGTGTCAATGCTTTTGCTGTTTCAATTTACCCACATTCTATGTCAGATGATAGTCTTATACTCATCATTTACCTCAGCACTGCATGTAAATATTTTGGCTATTGTGATAATTTTTCGAGAAATCGTTGTGTCTTTATGAAAAGAAAAGGGTACCATTTAGATTTTCTGCACTTCACCAGAACGAGGCAGTTCAAAGTAAGTTTTTAGAAAAAGACTTGAATTATTCTTTCAAATTGCCTTTAGAATTTTCAAGTCTCATAGTTTAGAATAATACACTTTATTGATAACCTGGCTTCGAACCACCTTGTTATCTTATCATTACTACAACTTTAATTGCTCAATAGAATTCATGACTCCCATGGATTTATGCTCATGGTCATACATTTAGGTTGTGCATTTTCACTTTCAAACCAAACAATGTAAAATCATTTGTGACTTATTGTAAATGATGAAGAATGCTCGCATGTTCAGTCGTAATGTTGCATTTTAAGGCTTTTGATAGAATCTTGTCTTCAGGATTGAAATTTTCTCATGAAAGTACAGTATTCACTGTAGTTTTGCTCAAAGACGTCTGTGGTGCCATGGGGATAGGTTTTGGGTGGAAATCGTCCTTAGTAAGAGTTAAGCCTGGGTATAATAGAGTAGCGTACATTACATCACTATGACTGAGAGTAGATTTATCCACACTTGCTACATTGTACGATGTATATGATTATAAGGTGTTTTAGAATGATTTGTAATCATTGGATTGTAATTTGAAAATTTGGTGAAATGTACCAATAGGATAGTTGTGTAGGTTTGTCAAGTGACCTTATCAACTACTGTGAAGGCACCACGACCCTAAAACTTGTAGTAGACATACAATTACAATATATTGAAAGAATTTCCTTTACAATACAATTACAATATACATGTATTAAAAGAATTTCCTTTACAATAGATCTCGATTGCTTGCAATAGTAGGCAGTGAGGAAGTACTATAAGTGCTTTCTTGGTACTAGTCAATGTTCATTTTGAAATGGTGATAAAAGCAGCCAATGTGCATACATAAATATGATCAACTCGTTGGTTTTATCATTGGAAAATTCATCAATTTGCAAAAGTAGATGGTAGCAAAATTTGAAAAGAAAGTTTTTACAAACACATAAGACTGCGAAGAAAATAATGTGGATCACAATGGATGCTACTTTAAGTATTTATTTCTTCTTTGTCGTTGACAGTGCTAATATAAAATTTTGAAAGGCCATACTCATGCTAGATACTAACAGCAGTGTGTTTGTATTTGAGGGTTAAGGAAGGCTAGTCCTGTGCACATATATATGTCACAGCCGTTATATATTGGAAATGTTAATGTAGCAAAAATAAATTCAAATGATTTTAATCTATTGATCTTTAGTTAATTTTTGTTTGGTTTTTGCTCTTGTAGACAATGCCGAGGTGGAAATACAGAAAGAGTGGGAAAAAAAACGAGTCCTCTGTATCAAGTCCTCTAGATTGTGACTATGTCCCCACAGACTATGTAATGATGGAGTTTCAGAATGTGATTTAATAGGCGAATAAAAATAAATGACCTCTGTAAGATGGACTATCGAGCAGCTGCTGATGTCTAATTCATATCGAGTCTTGTCAAGAAGATTGTGATGAAGTTTCAGTTAGGGCTTGTCGAGATTTAGACAGAGTCCAGCAGAGGATGGACTATCCAGCAGCTGTTAATGTCCAATTAGATTCCATAAGGTGTCTAATGGGGTTTCAGATGGTGCTTGGGGGAAGAAGACGAGCTCTCCAGAGGATTGCCTATCTAGGGGCTGTCAATGTCGATTCGTATAGAGTCCATGAGATTGTGATTATGTCCTCATTGACTATGCAATGATGTGTTTCAGATGGGACCTCATTGGGGAAAACAAGTCCTCCAGATGATGGCCTTTCCAGTGGCAGTCGATGTCTAATTCATATCATTCCTACTAATAGATTGTGCCTATGTCCTCAACTGTTTTTCAGATAGATCTTGCCAAAGGTATGTGACTGTGTCCTCATAGACTATGAAACGATGAAGTTTCAGATGGCCGGGGAATAAGGTGATTGTGATTGCTGCCAAAATGAATTCACAAATATCAGATTTGGGATTTTATGAATAGTATTTTTTTATTAAGAAAATACTTCCTGTAAACTGTATCTACAAAATAACAAATATCCATGCAAGAATTTTCACATTTTGGCACTAGGAAAGGGACTACTTTGGAAGAGTTAAAAACATGATATGCATACAGTTTTAAGAATACTACAGTGATGGAATGACACATGAACCAAACAATACTCTGGGACACAATGCCCCAAATTCATACAACATCAAATCTCAGCAGTGCGTTTATTTTGAATATGGCAAAGAGAATCAAGTTGAGGTCAACGTTGCCCTTGTGTGTACTTGTTAGATTCACATGATGAACAGAAAGTAAGAAATATGGCGAAAGTATTCATGAGACAAAATATACAGACAGTTTTTCAATATTTACACTACATAAACTTAACAGTACTAGATAAAGTCGGAGTATGCTTATACAATGATGATACATTTCATATTCACTTTCAGTCACCTTGTATATATGATATACCGGTAATAAATATTTACAAACTAGCATGTTTTTTAGATTTTGTATCACTTGATTGGCACTATGCCAATGTCATCAGTAAGGAGAGATTAACCTTGTCAATAGTAAACTATATACATTATAGCAAGAATTGATGAAGACTTCATGACTATTTTGGCTGCCTTTTTCAAGAAAAAAAGGTAATCATATATAAAGGAGAATGTTGCTTTAGCATTCATGCAAAATATCACAGATGCATGGCAACAAAAATTATCACAAATTAGCTGGATGGAATCAATTCTATTCTATGGAAAATTTGGACCAACACCTAGTAAATAAAACTATAATTTGGACAAGCTACAGTTGATCAAACTATACAAAGGTTAAACCTGACTTCAGAATAGAAAACTAGAAACACAAACTCAGATAGAAATATACTGGTAAACCCCATCAGAAGCTCAGAAAATTTTCAAAACTTTAGAATATTTGAGACCGAATATTGTAGGAAAGTCTATAAGGTTCTGAAAGGGTTTAATGAAAAAAGCGAAAGCAAAAGGAGTTGATAGTATCTGCAGATATAACAAACTCCTTAAATAAAAAAGCACTTAATAGGGATGCGTACTAGAAGTCAAGTATCACCCCTCGAATTTAAAATGGACCTGACTGATACAAATATAATAGAAGAGAAAGGACGGCCTCATTATGACTCAGAAGGGGGTAATTTCATTTGGCATTTTATGACTTTTATAAAGACATATGGTTACAATGACATATAACAATAAAATCAACTTATGATTGGGCTAATCATGAAGCAAATGACCCCCCTCCTCCCTCCTCCTGAGCCAATTCATACAATTGCATTTGAATAGCATTAAGCTCACACCAAAACCTCATGAAAAACCCATTTACATTACCTGAACCATACATTCATAATTTCAGCTGGATATATCATTTCTGGTGTTCAACACCAAACAGTCTTGGCAAAATGGTAAAAAATCGACTGATACACTATACAAATATCTCTGCAGCAAATCTCAATCGATCACAATAGAACAACAATGGTAAATTTCGTCAAAACTTGAACAACCATGAGGCATGAGCAAGATTCTCACAAAGACAAGTTTCAATGATTTTGCAGCAGAAACCACAGGTACCAGCCTGTTTTATTTAATGAGACAGTTAATTGCTCCAACAGGAGAACAATTGGTTGTCGTGGTTAACCCTAAACCTTATAGTGACAATATTATATTTACCAGAAAAACCTTACATAATCATAAGATATATAAATTGCCATGGCTTCCAATATGACTAAGTTAGCATAAGTAACATAAAGTATTTGGCAAGAATACAACTAGTTGCCATGGTTACAATTACCATGACTACACATCAGGATCTCGTTTGTGACTAGCATGTTTCTTTAACTCTTCTCGTAATGACCCTGCAACTTTCTTGGAGGTCCCTTGAACGATGTCCACTTCATCTGTCCCATCTTCAAGAGTTCCCCCAATCCGTTCAACTGGCGAGGTTTTACCCTTCGATTTCCTAAAAACACTAGATTTTGGCCGGGATTTTTTCTCTGGTTTGACTGGTTCTGGTTCATCCCAAGCAGACCGGGACCCGGATCCGTCGCTAGATCTTGATTGGGCGGATATTGGTCGTCGTTTTTCCTGAGGTGGTAGCACAGCGGTGAGTTGTTTTTTGGGAGCTGTTTGGAAGCGTTTGGGTGTAGGATGCATTGCCTGAGGAACGGGGTGTGCTGCTCCTGGTGGAGGGTGTGCTTCCCCTGGTGGAGGGTGTCCTTCCCGTCGTGGTACGTGTTCTAATGATGGTGGGCCCCTTATTGGTAATGTACTGATGTCCTAAAAATAAAATCATATGAAACGTAAGAAGTTTGAAGACAAAATGTATGTCAAATAGAGAAGACTTAGTCTTTACAAAATGTATGTCAAATAGAGAAGAGTAGTCTTTGAGAGTTGAAAATCTGCTCATTTGAATGAGTGAGCTACAAATGACAGGACTACACTATCTATAGGGCTGAGCTTGATAGTGTTGTAGGTTGGGAATAGTGGTGCTGAAAAATACAAGTTCAAAATAAACTACTGCATTTTGATACGGAATTGTGACGGGTCCATACCTATGTGTCCCGGTACCTATGTGTCCCGGTACCTATGTGTCCCGGTACCTATGTGTCCCGGTACCTAAGTTTCCCGGAACCTATGTGTCCCGGTACCTATGTGTCCCCATATTAAAGGGGTACCTATGTGTCCCGGTACCTATGTTTCCCAGTACCTATGTGTCCCGGGCAGTAGAAATGCGATTTTAGGATTAGGCCGATTAAGTCATGATAAAGTCATGATAGTCGGCTTCATAAGTAAATGTCACTGGCGTTTTTGGTTACTTGAATAAAAACGATGGTTTTTCCTCAATCTAATTTTGGACCCAACACAATTTCAAGGTAGGTCTAAGAGATTTGGAAGACAAGTGAATTTGGTTTTGTTCCTTGAGCACTTTGATTTTTTGGGGTCAGGGCAGAGACCTGTATTCATCCACGACCGGAAGTGTGGCACAGTCACATAGAGCTTATCAAAATGTCAAGTTGTGGTAAATACATGGCTGGGATGGACCAAAGTGGAATTAATTCTCAATCTGTGGTTGATTCTTAATCTACAGAGTCAGGCCATCACAGAAATATGCTTTTTGATAATATATTTAAGAAAATGTGGTCTCACTGGTCAGTTTAGAACTTGTACTTTGACAGGGCCATATCAATGCGCCAGTGACGTTTTGATGGATATTGTGTACGGAAATCTTTTTTTCTCAGGCAATCGGTATTGGAATTTTTTAAAACTTTATTATGCTATTGGCAAAGGGTTCTTCTTGACACATATAAAATTTTGTGCAGATTGATTGGTCCAATGAGTACTTTTTTTACCAAAACCTATGCACAACAATGTACACGTAATGTACACATGTTTTAATAGAGGACTCTGGCCGTCAGGGCTGGGGCCGTTTTTTTTCTTCTTATGGACACTTAACTTATGACGGCGACTATCACGACTATATCCTTTTGATACCCCTTCGTCCTTACAAATAGCAAAGAGCCGGAGCATATCGAAAACCACTGGTGCCGAGGATGTCATGACAATAGGCCTAATCCTAGCTAAAATCACGTTTCTTGTACTGACCGGGACACATAGGTACCGGGAAACATAGGTACCGGGACACATAGGTACTGGGACATATAGGTACCGGGACACATAGGTACCGGGACATATAGGTACCGGGACACATGGGTATGACCCCAATTGTGACTACACCAAAACTATTCGAGCAAAGTCAAGGAATTCAGCAGGTTTTGAGGTTGAATTTGAAATGCAATACATTTCTGGGAAAGAGGTACTACATCGAAAGATAAAAAAGAAGGCTTCTACATCATGCCAAGATGTGCACTCTCTACTCGCTGTTTCTTTATCTACAAAGCTCTTACAATTATCGTGGCAATTCCCATATATTACTATTTTTTCTCATAAGTCGGTTGTTGATTATCTGAAAGTTAGGCAGGATTGATGAGTGAAAATAATGGCCAGACAAAAATAGGTACCCAAATGGTCAGTATTATGTCTGCAAAGTTTTGAAGTGCCACAGGTTTTCAGTCTATGTGGCAAGAAAAATTCTCGATAAAAGTCCTTGTTTTGATTTCTGTGAACAGTGCTTCAGTGTGTGGAAGCAAGTCAGAGTAATAGGTTTTCATGTACTATGAGTGTGTGTGGGGGGGGGGAAAGGTGTTTTTTTGCCGGATGAAATAATCAACAGAACATACTACTGGACCTAGCCGCTTTCATTCAAAGCCTGACAAGAGCCCACGCAGTGCTGTAAGTGTCGTCCGGTCTTGAACAAAAGCTGCAAAGGACCTTGAACAACCAAGTTTAATGCATTCAAAACATATGCTACTCGGAGATAATCATTTAAAACAAATGTGTGCAGACAATTCTGGACAGAGCAATTTCTAATAATGAAATGACAACAACAAACACCCTCAGACTCTTATCAATCTGATTTAATTGTAAGGAAGATGAAACAGGAATTTAGGATGATGCCATGAATAGATAAACAACACCGTGCTTTCAGGATATCATGCAGAAAAAACAACAAAAATATGAGAGAACACTTTCATGCGGGAAAACTGACAAGCTCACCTCATTGTAATATCTCAACTTAGGCAGATAAATATCCTGGGAAATATTGTTTTACAATTAATCTTTAAGTTACCAAATGAAGAAATATTTTTACTCAAAATCAGAGAAAACTCCCCAGTTTATTGCATTAGAGATAACCCAATACACTTTCTTTAGCCCAAAATAGGTTAATACTGCACAAAGGGTGCAAATATCATTTCAGTGTAACCGACACGATCAACCTATAACAATTAAGTTGGTCCAAATGCTGTTATTTTGGAGGCAACTTAATGCAAACATGAGCAGTCAATACTGTCAATTGGTGAGGTTTATCGAATAATGCACTTAAAATGTGTCCATTTTCAACTCTTGATGACTTGTTTTGCGGGCAGTGACCATTAGGATTTGTTTACTCATATTGCAGCACACGCACCTGTTTAAAATCTTTTGACAGCCACGAGCTAAATAAGACCATACCAATCCCACCCAAAACCCAAACAAGGCAACCACTAAATATTTTGCACTGTTTGTTTGAAAACAAATTCAACATCTAGGCGGAAATCTAATAAAGTAAACTCGGTTGAATTAAGTACATTAAACATTTGGCATTGGTTTAATACAAAATTAAGTCCTGAGGTTAGGCCTATAGCTGACTGCAAGGGGAATGAAGTAGGCTGAACATTATCAAAACTTTGTCACTTGGTCCCCTTTTAAAAAAACAAGATCAGAGATTTTATCTAAAAACTACCATGCTCCTCCAACCAACCAAGCCAAGAAAAATCTAAGCCACTAACATTCTGCTGGACACTTGATTACCTTCAGCGACCTCAAAGATCAGTTTTTTCATAAACATCACTTTTGCCATCTGCTGGGTGCTGTTTTCAAAAGGAGATATTAAGGACAAAATTTGAAATACAGAGCACCGAAACCCTGCACTCTGCTGATTATCAACCAATATGGCAGTCTAGAAAGAATTTCATAACCAAAGCAGTGCCTTAGAGGAAGTATTTATCTTCCTATACATACGTCTTGATGTTATTTTGAAGGAAACTTTTGATGAGGACACTCAAAACCTCCTGACGATGTGGCAATAAAATGTCTTCTGGCATGTCTGAGACACCTTTCATTGTGACAAAGATGGGCTGTTTGAAAAGAGTTTTTATTACTGGTACTTACTGGGGGATCCATCGTTGAGTATGTGTATGTTTCGTACTGTTAGAGAGGTTAGCAAGAAAAGAATGAATGAAGAGTTAGTTGATGCGTTAAAATGAGGTTTCGGTCTAGTGTAACCATAACAAGAGCATGAGACAGTGGAACTCATCTCAAAACCACTGTTCTATCAACTGCATGATAACCCTGTGGATGATTATCAAAAGTTATTGGTCAACTCTAAAAATTCTCAAGTGATCAAAAGGATGAAGGGATAACATGATTAAGTGGTAAAGAAGAAAATCTTTTAAGTCGGTAAAAAGATTTTGGTTTTACCCGGGGAAACACTTTGTTTAAATCTGCATGCCTACCTGTTGCTGAAGAACTGGCTCCATCCACGCCAATTCATCAGACGTCTTGTAGGGCGTGGCAAACGGGCCTCCCGCCTGGGCTGGTTTTGTGTTGACCAACATCGGGAGATGTGTTTTGGAGCTTGTTGCACCTTCTGAAGAGGAAAGCAATAATGAGCGACTTCTGCCTTGAAAATATTATGGGGTATCAGGTCATTTCTTCTCATTACAGTAACGATCAACATTGAACAATTGATATGATGCTGTTTGAAAACAATCTTTGTTTCGGAAATTCATAAGCCATGCTAAAAATTACCTCGCAACACAGCAAAAATCATTTGCTGGAGGTCAGTTTTCTGTGATGCTACATGTGGCGGTGCATGGCGGCATCAAAGGGAACTATCCTCCTAGTCACCTAAACCCCACACCCAAGTTGTCTCTTTAAGAGTTTGATCTTACCTGCAGAAGGTGTTGGTTGCACCAAAGCTGTGGAAGGCATCATTCCTTCGTCACTGTCTTTCAGCCTAAAACACGAGATCAAACATTTCACATTCAAGATCACTAAGTAGATAACTACACAATTTATCAATTAATTATTTGTTTGTTTTTTTCATAATTCATTACAGCTAGATTCATTCATTTTCGAACTTTCAACCATGCGTTGATTTAAACTCCTCACAAAAAAACCTCTTTGCAAGAAACTAGCTTTTAAAGAAATCTCAGATTAAATGATTACCAACTTCCATAGTTAACTACCGGTACTAAAATCAAAATTGACAGTGCCAAAAGCCCATGATAATAGAAATAACTGATACCAAAAACCATTAATAAGAGAAAGAACCTTTATTACCTAAATCCTCAGCCAAACCGTCACCCCATCCCTACTTAAAGGCCTCTGATGAAACTCTGCCACAACACCATAATCAAGAATTACTAAAGACTAGTCTTTATTCATTCTTGCAATATGTATCAAAGTCAAACTCACTGATCATCATGAAACCTTTTATATTGTTGCCTAAACTTGTCGCCAGCAACTTTGTCAAGGAAACTGATTGGTTTACCAAAACAATGAGAAATTTACATAACTTTAATCGATATCGAGTCTACAATCAAGCAGGATGTTCAGTTTTACAGAAAGAGTAAATTTTTAAGATGGAAGTTTCGAAAAAAGGGAATGGAGCTGTGGGTAATGAGAGAACAAAGAAGTATTCTGAAAATGACAGTTTATGTTGTTACAAGAGGGAGCAAACTTTACGGCATTGATTTAGACAGTCATTTTATCTGATTTCAAGTCAGCTAAGTCATGAGGAGGGGATAGCAAAAATGTTGGTTAGCAGGTCAAGGGTGGAATGTTCAAAGAAAAGACGCATTCTATCTTTGACAGCGAAGGGAAAACTGGTGAGAAAAAGATTTTATTAGTATTAGATGACTTGAAGGAATACATGGTTAGCAAATTGTGTCACAACATTTAGGACAGTGCCTGGCGTATCTACCTCTCTTGGGCTATCTGATTCTCCATCCGGGCCTGCAGGAGGCGTTTACGTTTGGTGAGAGGTGCATTTGAGGCCCGGCCATGTGGTGGGGGCAGAGCTGCAGGAACTGGATGGGTCATCTGCCTGTCGGTTCCGTCGCTAGATTCACTTGGTTCGGGGGTCACCCGATTATTGCTGTTCAGGTGAGGGAGATGAAAAAAACTTAACAAAAAGGAATGCCAATGATTGTCCCTCTTATGAAATTAACACCCTGTCATCAAAACTTATTGATCACCGCCCGAAAGAAGACGCTTTTCATAATTGAAAGAATCTTAAGGTTGTCATCTTGGTTTTGGACCTCATACCATAAAATCTTAGAAGAAAACAGCAGTAATAAGAGACAGTGATATTGTACTCACCGTGGATGGACAAGTGAAAATGCATTATCCAACAATTTACTCATGCGTTTTCTAGAATCGGCTAAAGTCTCACCACTGTCAGACTGGAAGTTAAAAAAGTCATTGCGTTACAAAAATATTTTTGCTATTTCTATCAAACACAATACTATCATGAACACACCTTCCTCATTTGTCTTGGGAGTGAGTTTTTCAGGCCACTTTACATTTGAGTGCCAAACACAACGAGAAAGACAACATTTTTGGCAAAACACCCCAACTATCATCTGAAAGTGCATAACTCTCAGCAATTTAGAGTAAGCTGAGCAAGAAGTGGCAGGAATTATGATTCTTACCGCACTAGGTGATCTAAATGGAGCTGAAGATACGGGACGAGCCAACGCTGGAGGTGGGTGGGCAAAGGCGGGAGCCGGATGGGACGCGATCAGGGCCGCCTGCTCCGGATCCAGCTCTGGAAGATGGGCCTCAATGCCATAGTCTTTCTTTCTGTACTGCCCCACCGTGCCATCATCATACAGCTGGTCCAATTCATTGCGGAAGTGTTTAGATTTAGCTCGCTTGCTGAGGCTGAAGAAAGAGAAGATATTGTCAAAGAATATCCAAAGGAGTGGATCTAACATTGGGGGTGGAGAAAGACTGTCACATTGCTGCACGGTAGATTTTGTGATAAATTTCAAAGATATCTGCAGCCTGATATTCAGAAATTTAAGAGACTTAAATCTCAAAAGCCTTATCAAAGAACATATGTTGGTTTTCTCCACTTAAATCATCTTTTGTTTCTGATGGTCATGGTTTACAATGTTCTATTCTGTTATTGTAACTAGAGGGAACTAATGTGATGCCCCGCGTGTTCCTGAATTACATTGTACATGTTTTTTGTCTGCCTCTTGAAGGTCACAAGAGAGTGACTGCCCAAAGTCCAGCTAAGGGCTTGACAATTACTCTATAAACTTCCCTGATGAGACAAAGTTTTAAAGAGTAAGAATAAGAATGGGCAGATAAGACCAACTCTAATCCTGTCTCTGATCACAGAATTCTGGATGGTGGTTAAGAGAACCCAATGAAGAAAATAGCCAATACCCGATATTAAAGTGATTACGGGAAAGTATAGCCTTAAACACTTATCGGGCGCTAATAACTTTAGTACAAAATATTCCACAGGACCTAAGTAAACCAGGCACATTTTAAAGTAAATCTAGGCAAAAGTCTATAGGATAACTTTGTACAGCACATATCCTGCAACATCAGATATTTTTACTGTTATGGCAAAAAACAGGTAGTATTCATAAGGTAGGGATGTAAATCAAAGAGGAATATCAACGTTTTGGGACTGTTTGGCAAATTACTAATAGATGAAATCTGCCACAGCTGAAAAAGAAACATTGAATACAAATGAAAAACATAAAATACCACCACCAAATGCGCAAAGGCTATGAAAGAAGAATGAATGTAGCAGACTGAAAGAGTAAAATAAATGAAATAGCCTAAGATAGTATAGGTTAGTTAGACTCTACATATACCTCTCAATCTGATCATCAGTGCTATAGTCACTTTGAGTCGGGCTCGGAGCCACTCGGTTTCTAAAATTAACAATGTTGTTACTCTAAAATACAACACACAGAATATTGACATGTAAAGACAGACAAGCAAACAAGAAAACATATCAGGAGTGACTGAGGTACTCTAGTTTCATCGATACAAGACTGGTTTTGAGATTCAATTGAAGCTATAGATATTATGCACATGACCGTATGAGTATGTTTAGATTCTGAGAAGTTCTTCATGAGGAAAACGCAGTACCTATTCTGGAAAGCCAAAAGGGTACAAGGGTCACCTAGGCATCCTAATTCAGCAATCAAGGAATAAGTGTGGTGTTTTCCAAATGATTTCTCACAGGCTCTTAATCATATGAACATTGTTGTGCTAGAAAACAAACAACAGGTGAGGAGTTAAAACTGTGTGAAAACTACTAAGAAATTCTCACCCTCTGCTAACATTTACAGTAAAAAAAGAACCAAAACATTGATTAATAATTTCATTGGATTCGATAGTACATACATGTAACATGACTAGAACAAGGTCAAGAATGCAAGGTCAAGGACAAACATACATGTAACTAGAACAAGGTCAATGATACAGCAAAGGGTCAAGACCAGACAAAACAAAGACAAAGGTCAATGTTAAATGAAAAGTCAAGGACAAATTTAGCATAGGTCAAGGTCAAATTTCTTTCTTACCGTCTCCTTCCTTTGCCCTTTCCAAAAGTTGGCGGTGGAATGTAATTGTCAGCGCCAAGCACGTCCGAAATGTTGACGGACTGGGCTGAGCGGGCACGTTGGCGGAGGCGCATCTTGTTCCGCCAGTGCTCAATGTACGCCTTTTGTTGCAGGCTCTTCTCAACCTAGTGAAAAATCAATAATTTTGTTTTTAAAGTAAGGAAAAAAGAGGCTCCACTACCTAGTTGTTATTTAACAGGAGACATTGGTGAAAGGCTCATTCAAAATCAGAGTTAGGCAAGTTTCAAGAAAAACACTGCTTGAGATAGGGGTATGATTTGGTCTTGGTTCAAAGGGAATGTAAGGCAATGATTAGATGTCACTTTACCTTGGATTCCTTATTCCTGCTTGATCCTGTGACAAGCCATGACTGGAGTATGGCAGGCATTGCACCAGCATCTCCTGAAAAATACAACAATGATACAATATGACCATTTGCCACCTTTTTTAGCGATGCTTAGGCAACTGAAGTGAAATTAAACTATCTTTTTGACTTAAAGAAAAGAGAATTAAGTGAGTCAAGACCAATAAGTGATATCTTAGCCAAATAACAAAATATAGTTATCTGTTCTTGAGAAGCATTGTTGCAGTTGAGAGAGTTCTCAGTGTTCCTGTGATGGAAACTGACAGTCCCCTTGGAAGCCATTTTTGCATGAAAAACAACATCATGCCCAAATTGTCCCTTTAGAACAGCTAACTCACCTTGCCATGAACCTCCTTGCATTGGTGCTGGAGCAGGATGATGCACGTCCTCATCAGAGAAATGCATCGAATCACTTGTGTCTATTATTCTGCAACAAAAATTCAATGACTGAACGAGCATCGACATCTCAGATAGTGACAAAGTGCCCCAAAATCTAGGAATCCCTAATGTAGGACGAACTTAGGTGATGACAACTATTGAAAAAAATCCACACCAACGCTTTTGAAAATCTGAAATATTTGAAGCAGCTCTTGTTCTGCACTTGGTAGGCCTTTTCCTTAAAATGTTAATACATGTATATCAATATATATGGAAAGACATGACACTTACGTTTGTTTCAATGGCAGAGGTAGAGGATCAAGACGTGCTTCCAAGTCCCTGGCTGACCGGCGGATTCCGGTATCATCCAAATCTTCCATATCCAATTTATCGGATGTCGATGCTCTACCAAGGTCTTTGTCACTCTAAAAGAAGATGAAAATTAATTTGTTACCATTTTCTAGAACAAATACGCTACAAATTCCTTTCATGGTCAACTCTGCCAGGTGGCTGGACCAATTTCGCTTCGGCTGATGTGCCTAGCACGTCATTACACATGTTCCCATCACATACGGGTGACGTGCTATCACGTTATGCCCTTACTACAATCTGGATTCAACAGCACTTGGCTACAGCCTCTCTCAACATGCCAATGTATTCTCTAACATGACAACAGTAGCCATGGATGTTTTTTTTAATCTTACGATTTTTTAACCTCAAGAAGATGTGAACATAAGCAGAGCACTAAAGTGTACTTTGACAGAAAAACACTTGTAAATAGTGCAGAGATGAAAACTATTGCCTCCTCACTCTAGGTGCATGGCTGGAATGACCGCTGGTGAACACTAAAAACCTCATACCAATGAACGTGCATCTGACAACTTTTGTTGTGTTATGAAAACAAATTCAACTGGTGTGAAAATTATCAGTGGGCTATGTCCTAGTAATCAATGGGTTAAACTGTGCCAAAAAACAATGGTTTGTCTTACCCTACGACCCTGAAAAGTCATTGGATAGAAATGAGAAAGATGGTTAAATGCCTTTATTTTTGTAAAATTGCTTTTAAGAATCATTTACGGATATACCCACAGGTTTAAAGGCTTGAAAACTTACCAGATGCAATGGTTTTGGAGGGGGGTGCAAAGAACCCTGCTCACCCTCCGCGTAAGTCCCCTTCTTCTCTTCAGCCTTGGGTTTCTTACAGCATTTGAAGTAGATGAACAGGACAAACCAAACGATTAACCCTATCCCGGCCAGCGGGCCAAGGACGGCTCCAATAATCCAGAGTTTTTGGTCCTCTTCTGGGGTTGCAGTTGAATAATAAGCTGAAATCAACAGTTTATAGTCAGTAATTGATCATCATATCCCATAAGAAGCCTTATGGAAATATGAATCGATGATTTATAGTTCTCATTAATGGATTTGTTTTGGTCAATTTGTGAACTGAAAGCATTAGAGATGACAAATTGAAATGCATCTCCAATTACATTAGATTGTGCTATGTGTTGCAGCAAGCCCATTTAATTTCTAGCTATTTGCTTTTTTAGCAGCAATACACTAGGCTTTGGTGTAAAATAAGAAATCCGTCCTCCTAGCTATTTGGTGTGGCACAGCAAACTAAAGCTCATTGCAACAAGAAGCAACCCCATTCCCCTACCTATGAATATATCGAAGCAACCCAGCTTCTATAGCTATCAATTTGCAGGAAGCTCATTCTAGCTTGCATGTTCTAGCTTGCTTTATTCTAGCTGGGATGGGTTACGCAGCAAGCAACTTGACTGGGTGGTGGGAAGGATCTGCATGTGGCCACTGTATTGCTATAGCTAAATGCGTGGGTATTAAGCTGGTAACCTACACTTCCTTCTACATGCAAAGTGTTCAATTGTTCAAATGTTAAAACTCACCAAAATAGTTTATGATCCCACATATTGAGTTTTATCCAAATTTCGATGTTTGAATAAAATGTGTGGAAAAATGGAGAAAACTTTGAAAGTGACAGCCAAGGTGTAACACTCATGAGACAAATCCCAAAAAGACAACTTAAGAAGCAAAATTCATCTTAAGATTCCAACTGCAAAATGATTCAGTGAGAAAAAAACCAATTACCATTACCAAATTTGTGAAACAAGAGAAAAACAGATATCATTTGGGATTTGTCCATTGTAAAACAGAAAAAATGAGTAGAGATTGATTGTGATTATTTCATGCTAGGTCACGCATTGCCAGTGAGTCAGGGATATAGTCTCAAAATACAATATAAAAAACAATATAACTTAAGTGCGCGGTTAAGGTCGCCTGTTAACATAATCAAGCACGTTTGATCATAGTTGCCTGGCGCTGTTAAGTTGTTGCAAACTTTGCGACAGTCTCCATAAACGCGCATTTCTGTCACAGCACAATCAGGTCATCCTAACAATGGGTGATATGAATAAAGACTAGCAAATGCTTTTATCTTAAACTCCACGTACATTTACACTAGGCCTTTTTGTACAAAATTGAAGTAAAAGCATTTGCCAGTCTTTATTCATATCGCCCATTATGAGGTCTTGAGAGGCACATGTTTTCAGGGCTGTGTGGTGGATGACTTTTACCGATGTACACACATGACAGTAATCATGGGATGATGTCACAGTAGTTGAAGTCACTCATTTGTACGGCGCTTCACAGCCCTGAGAAGATGTGCAACTGAAAACCACATGTGAAAGGATTTTTGATCGTCTCAAAACATGGAATGATAGTGCATGTCTAAAACCAAAATGTTTCTTACCGCTGGTGTACACTGAAAAAATTATCAAGATAGTTGGATGATGATTAGTATGAGATAAATGAAAATGAAAGCTATGAACCCTGAAACTTAAGGCAAGTTATTTTGGTCAAGTAACTGTGTTAACCCCCTTCACGTCAGAAGGATATAAAAACATCAGATATGAAACTAATGTGAATTATATAATGATTACCATGAAAAGATACAATGAACATGAATAGGAATGACAGTGATTACTAAAATAATAGAAGAAATGACCAAGGTATAGCGACTTTACAATTTCAAATTTCCAATTCTGAACCAATGGCACGGGCCTTTAAGGATAAAACAGAACAACTTCTCAGGGTCCAAAATAAGTTGGTTGGCTCTGTAAGTCATATAAGGCAGTGAAATGATTTTAAAAAAAACATTATATAGAAAATAACTTACGTTCTGCGTTGTCTGCTACATAGTAACCAAGAGCAATGGCCAATTCCTGATCAGAGTACAAGTCCAAGAGCGCCACAGCTTTTGTGCTCACCAGCGTTTCCCCATCGTAGGTGGCATAGTATACCATATCGACGAGAGTGTCATCATTTGGCCGAGTGATATTGATGACCTAAAAATAAAAAGTGCACGACTTTACATGATTCTCATTCAGCTGGGAAACGGATTCTCCAGGGTGATTTGGGAGGCTGCCTCAGTAAATTGGGAGGTCTGCCTTCAATACACATGCACTTCAATCTCAGTGAGTTGAGAAACAAGTTTTCCAAGGTGATTACATCAAGATTCAAATTATAAGAAAAAACACAAACCTGAACTGTGTATCCATTGTAAGTCCCAGCTCTCTTTTTCCTGCTCAGGATGACACCAGAATCTGCATAATCACTCTCGTAACCACTATCTGCCTGTAAAACCTGAAGATCTTGCATCATCCTCTGGAAATCAGTGTCCCTCTTCCTCCTGAATAATGCCTCATACTGCCCAGCATCAATCAGTACCTGACGATCGTTTGCATCAGAGATTGCCTTAGCGAGTTTGTCTTCCATTTCATATTTGAATGCGTCTGTTGTGACATCCACGGTCGTTGAAACTCGGAGTTCTAAAAATAAGTTTGATATTGACATCAGGACATTTCTTTGGTGTTTTAGGTCAAAACTGTATTTTTGTTCTTCAATTGAATAAAACGCTTGATTTCATTTACTCTTGGGACCAAACTTGTATAATACATACCCAATACTTGGGTTGAGATGTAACTACATGCACCTTTTGCACATTTGGAATGCTGTATGTTTTGTAACATTGCCATGGTGATACGCACGTAACCAGTGTGTGATCAGCACGCAGATTACATGGCACCAATACGCAGGTTGTGCACAGCATATTCAAAGCAGAGGGCATGTCAATTGTGACTGGGACTGTAAAGAAATTAACTTACTAGTTACAACCCAGCAACATGATGCAAGGGAACCATCCACAGATATTACAGCTCTTGCTGTAGTTGTTGTTGTTGTGGCGGCTGTTGTTGTGGCAGCTGTTGTTGTGGCCGACTCCGTTGTTGTGGCAGATGCTGTTGTGACGGTAGACGAACTAGATGGTGTGATCGAACTCGATGGGGAAACGGAACTTGATGCAACCATTGAGGATGAAACTGAGGCTGTTGAGGATGCAGACATGGAAACAGATGACGAGAGTGATGGAGTTGATTCAACCGAGGTACTAACGAAAGGAGTCGATGTAACACTCATTGAGGACGATTCTAAACTTGAAGAAACAGTTGATGACATGATACTTGAACTTGAGCTTCTGGTTACTGGAGTTGAAGACATGCTTAATGATGATTCAATACTTGATGTTGTAACAGTGGAACTTGTCACTACAGAGCTGCTGATCACTGGGCTTGAAGACATGCTCATTGAAGACTCCATACTTGTCACTGCAGAGCTACTGATCACCAGGCTTGAAGACATGCTCATTGACGATTCCATACTTGTCACTGCAGAGCTGCTGATCACTGGGCTTGAAGACATACTCATAGTCGATTCCATACTTGACATCGCAGTGCTACTGATCACTGGGCTTGAAGACATGCTCATTGATGATTCCATACTTGACACCGCAGAGCTACTGATCACTGGGCTTGAAGACATGCTCATTGAAGACTCCATACTTGTCACAGCAGAGCTGCTGATCACTTGGCTTGAAGACATGCTCATTGACGATTCCATACTTGACACCGCAGAGCTACTGATCACCGGGCTTGAAGACATGCTCATTGACGATTCCATACTTGACACCGCAGAGCTACTGATCACTGGGCTTGAAGACATGCTCATTGACGATTCCATACTTGACACCGCAGAGCTACTGATCACCGGGCTTGAAGACATGCTCATTGATGATTCCATACTTGACACCGCAGAACTACTGATCACTGGGCTTGAAGACATTCTCATTGACGATTCCATACTTGACACAGCAGAGCTGCTGATCACCGGGCTTGAAGACATGCTCATTGATGATTCCATACTTGACACCGCAGAACTACTGATCACTGGGCTTGAAGACATGCTCATTGACGATTCCATACTTGACACCGCAGAACTACTGATCACCAGGCTTGAAGACATACTCATTGACGATTCCATACTTGACACAGCAGAACTACTGATCACCGGGCTTGAAGACATACTCATTGACGATTCCATACTTGACACCGCAGAGCTACTGATCACTGGGCTTGAAGACATGCTCATTGACGATTCCATACTTGACACCGCAGAGCTACTGATCACTGGGCTTGAAGACATGCTCATTGACGATTCCATACTTGACACCGCAGAGCTACTGATCACTGGGCTTGAAGACATGCTCATTGACGATTCCATACTTGACACCGCAGAGCTACTGATCACTGGGCTTGAAGACATGCTCATTGACGATTCCATACTTGACACCGCAGAGCTGCTGATCACTGGGCTTGAAGACATGCTCATTGACGATTCCATACTTGACACCGCAGAGCTACTGATCACTGGGCTTGAAGACATGCTCAGTGAAGACTCCATACTTGTCACAGCAGAGCTGCTGATCACTGGGCTTGAAGACATGCTCATTGACGATTCCATACTTGACACCGCAGAGCTACTGATCACTGGGCTTGAAGACATGCTCATTGAAGACTCCATACTTGTCACTGCAGAGCTGCTGATCACTGGGCTTGAAGACATGCTCATTGACGATTCCATACTTGACACTGCAGAACTACTGATCACTTGGCTTGAAGACATGCTCATTGACGATTCCATACTTGACACCGCAGAGCTGCTGATCACTGGGCTTGAAGACATGCTCATTGATGATTCCATACTTGTCACTACAGAGCTACTGATCACTGGGCTTGAAGACATGCTCATTGACGATTCCATACTTGACACCGCAGAGCTACTGATCACTGGGCTTGAAGACATGCTCATTGACGATTCCATACTTGACACAGTAGAGCTGCTGATCACTGGGCTTGAAGACATGCTCATTGACGATTCCATACTTGACACAGCAGAGCTGCTGATCACTAAGCTTGAAGACATGCTCACTGATGATTCCATACTTGTCACAGCAGAGCTGCTGATCACTTGGCTTGAAGACATGCTGATTGACGATTCCATACTTGACACAGTAGAGCTGCTGATCACTTGGCTTGAAGACATGCTCATTGATGATTCCATACTTGACACCGCAGAGCTACTGATCACTGGGCTTGAAGACATGCTCATTGACGATTCCATACTTGACACAGCAGAGCTGCTGATCACCGGGCTTGAAGACATGCTCATTGATGATTCTATACTTGACACCGCAGAGCTACTGATCACTTGGCTTGAAGACATGCTCATTGACGATTCCATACTTGACACCGCAGAGCTACTGATCACTGGGCTTGAAGACATGCTCATTGAAGACTCCATACTTGTCACTGCAGAGCTGCTGATCACTGGGCTTGAAGACATGCTCATTGACGATTCCATACTTGACACTGCAGAACTACTGATCACTTGGCTTGAAGACATGCTCATTGACGATTCCATACTTGACGAAGGTACAGCTGAGCTTGACATTGTCGGCAAGATAGATGAATCGGTCAAGGTCACAGATGATGCAACACCTGAACTCGATAACAGGCTTGAAGAATCAGGAAGAAAACTGGATGTGCTGGAAGCAGTTGATGAGAAGACATCACTTGACTGGGTTGATGAGAAGACAGTGGTTGTCGTCGATGATACTAGGGCACTGGAGGAATCAAGGGAACTTGATGCTGCAAATGATCAGATGACAGGAATTTAGAACCCGGTGCAACAGATAGCAATCTCACTTTGATAGAAAAAAGTATAAGAAAATAAACATCTGGATATTCCCAGTACTTCTCTTCCTTCAACAGTATGGTCAACATCTGAATATTACTTTTACCCATTAGTTAGTAACCTTTACTTTTCCCCATTAGTGAGTGACATTTACTTTTACCCATTAATTGGTGTTGTATCCATGCCATTTCCCTGCCCTACTTCACAGTTTTGCAACAACATGTACTTTTACAATATGAACAAACCACCACAAAAATCTATGCTTAAGCAACCCGCAAATGAAAGATTGGTCATTTCCCTTGACAACATGCATTCAAAGCAGGCAGTGTCAAATCTAAAAGGCTAATAAACAACAAACCATAGAGATGACAATTGTGAAAAAAAACTATCAACAAGAAAAATGTTCCTGGAGTAAGAATCTTTCAGATGAGGAATAACTTTCTTTAAATTTTTAGGTGAGGGTATAAATCAAAAGCCAGAGAAATAACTAATGATTTCTTATGCCAGGGGGACTATAGGCAGGAGCA
The DNA here is from genome assembly GCF_910592395.1 of Lineus longissimus. NCBI lineage: Eukaryota > Metazoa > Nemertea > Pilidiophora > Heteronemertea > Lineidae > Lineus > Lineus longissimus. The sequence goes on from NC_088315.1 coordinate 5,233,971, forward strand.
CTGTGAATCTTTTACAACCAGGTCCTTTTTAAATAAAATCCAAATCAAATGGATTAAGGACCTGTCGTGGGCACCATAAGGCCATGCATAATTTGGATAATACGGAAAGAGCATGCAGAGAATGTGGAAAAGCAATGACACATTTACAACATGCAGAGATTTTGAAAGTTACCACTAGAGAACTTACAAGGTCCTACAGCTGATTCAGTAGCTGACCTTGTGGTCAGGGTCGACCTTGAGGTCATGCTCAGAGACTCTGATCCAAAGGAACTCAGAGGTACAGAACTTGAGACTGAGGAGGCTACCATCTCAGACATAGTGCTACCAGGGGTTGAAAGATTTGAAGAAGCTGATGCAAGAATGGAACTTGTTGGGGATGGGGAGGTCGAATCAGTCACAAGCATCGAACTGGAGGTTACTGGTGATGACATGATGGTGACTGAAGATGTTGAAACAGAACTGCTTGATGGTTCCACAAATGACGATAAAGATATTACCAAGCTGCTGGACATTTCAACTCTTGATGATGAATAAATTACAAAACTGCTTGACAGATCACCCATTGATGATGACTCCTTTACCAAACTGCTAGAAGGTTCAATCATTGGTGATGACTCCACCACCAAACTGCTTGATTGTTCAACCATCAATGACGACATCGTTAACAAGCTACTGGATGATTCTACCACTGAGGATGACTCCATCAACAAACTGCTTGATGGTTCAACCACCGATGATGAAGACATTACCACACTGCTCGATAGTTCAACCACTAATGATAAAGACATTATCAAACTGCTCGATGGTTCAACCATTGATGATGAAGACATTACTAGACTGCTCGATGATTCAAGCACTGATGATGAAGACATTACCAAACTGCCTGATGGTTCAACCATTGATGACGAAGACATTACCAGACTGCTCGATGGTTCAATTGTTGATGATAAAGACATTGCCAAACTGCTCGATGGTTCAACCACTGATGATGAAGACATTAGCAAGCTGCTTGATGGTTCTACCACTGATGATGAAGACATTACCAGACTGCTGGATGGTTCAGTCATTGATGATGAAGACATTACCAGACTGCTCGATGGTTCAACCACTGATGATAAAGACATTACCAAACTGCTTGATAGTTCAACAACTGATGATGAAGACATTAGCAAGCTGCTCGATGGTTCAGCCATTGATGATGAAGACATTGCCAAACTGCTTGATTGGCCTACCACTGATGAGTAAGAAATTGGCAAGCTGCTTGATGGTTCAACCATTGATAATGAAGAGATTAGCAAGCTGCTGGATGGTTCAACCATCGATGATGAAGATATTGTCAAACTGCCTGACGGTTCATTCATTGATGATAAAGACATTACCAAACTGCTGGATGCTTCAATCACTGATGATGAAGACATTACCGCACTGCTGGATGGTTCAATCGTTGTTGATGAAGACATTAGCAAACTGCTAGATGGTCCTACCACTGATGATGAAGACATTACCAGACTGCTGGATGGTTCAGTCATTGATGATGAAGACATTACCAAACTGCTTGATAGTTCAACAACTGATGAGGAAGACATTAGCAAGCTGCTTGATGGTTCAATCAGTGATGATGGAGACATTGCCAGACTGCTCGATGGTTCAACCACTGATGATGGAGACATTGCCAGACTGCTCAATGGTTTAACCACTGATGATAGAGACATTGCCAGACTGCTCGATGGTTCAACCACTGATGATAGAAACATTGCCAAACTGCTTGATGGTTCAATCATTGATGATAAAGACATTGCCAGACTGCTCGATGGTTCAATCATTGATGATAAAGACATTGCCAAACTGCTTGATGGTTCAACCACTGATGATAAAGACATTGCCAAACTGCTTGATTGTTCAATCATTGATGATAGAGACATTGCCAAACTGCTCGATGGTTCAACCACTGACGATAGCGATATTGCCAGACTGCTCGATGGTTCAACCACTGATGATAGAGACATTGCCAAACTGCTTGATGGTTCAACCACTGATGATAAAGACATTGCCAAACTGCTTGATGGTTCAATCATTGATGATAAAGACATTATCGAACTGCTCGATGGTTCAACCACTGATGATAGAGACATTGCCAGACTACTCGATGGTTCAACCACTGATGATAGAGACATTGTCAGACTGCTCGATGGTTCAATCATTGATGATGAAGACATTACCAGACTGCTCGATGGTTCAACCACTGATGATAGAGACATTGCCAAACTGCTTGATAGTTCAATCATTGAAGATAAAGACATTGCCAGACTGCTCGATGGTTCAATCATTGATGATGAAGACATTGCCAGACTGCTCGATGGTTCAACCACTGATGATAGAGACATTGCCAAACTGCTTGATGGTTCAATCATTGATGATAAAGACATTATCGAACTGCTCGATGGTTCAAGCACTGAGGATAGAGACATTGCCAGACTGCTCGATGGTTCAATCATTGATGATAAAGACATTGCCAGACTGCTTGATGGTTCAACCACTGATGATAGAGACATTGCCAAACTGCTTGATAGTTCAACCACTGATGATAAAGACATTGCCAGACTGCTCGATGGTTCAATCATTGATGATAAAGACATTATCGAACTGCTCGATGGTTCAACCACTGATGATAGAGACATTGCCAGACTGCTCGATGGTTCAACCACTGATGACAGAGACATTGTCAGACTGCTCGATGGTTCAATCATTGATGATGAAGACATTACCAGACTGCTCGATGGTTCAACCACTGATGATAGAGACATTGCCAAACTGCTTGATGGTTCAATCATTGAAGATAAAGACATTGCCAGACTGCTCGATGGTTCAATCATTGATGATAAAGACATTGCCAGACTACTTGATGGTTCAACCACTGATGATAGGGACATTGCCAAACCGCTTGATGGTTCAATTATTGATGATAAAGACATTATCGAACTGCTCGATGGTTCAAGCACTGATGATAAAGACATTGCCAGACTGCTCGATGGTTCAATCATTGATGATGAAGACATTACCAGACTGCTCGATGGTTCAACCACTGATGATAGAGACATTGCCAGACTGCTCAATGGTTCAACCACTGATGATAAAGACATTGCCAAACTGCTTGATTGTTGAATCATTGATGATAGAGACATTGCCAAACTGCTTGATGGTTCAATCATTGATGATAAAGACATTGCCAGACTGCTCGATGGTTCAATCATTGATGATAAAGACATTGCCAGACTGCTCGATGGTTCAACCACTGATGATAGAGACATTGCCAAACTACTTGATGGTTCAATCATTGATGATAAAGACATTGCCAGACTGCTCGATGGTTCAACCACTGATGATAGAGACATTGCCAAACTACTTGATGGTTCAATCATTGATGATAAAGACATTGCCAGACTGCTCGATGGTTCAATCATTGATGATAAAGACATTGCCAGACTGCTCGATGGTTCAACCACTGATGATAGAGACATTGCCAAACTGCTTGATGGTTCAATCATTGATGATAAAGACATTGCCAGACTGCTTGATGGTTCAATCATTGATGATAAAGACATTGCCAAACTGCTTGATGGTTCAATCATTGATGATAGAGACATTGCCAAACTGCTCGATGGTTCAACAACTGATGATAAAGACATTGCCAGACTGCTCGATGGTTCAAGCACTGATGATAGAGACATTGCCAAACTGCTTGATGGTTCAATCATTGATGATGAAGACATTATCGAACTGCTGGATGGTTCAAGCACTGATGATAAAGACATTGCCAGACTGCTCGATGGTTCAATCATTGATGATGAAGACATCACCAGACTGCTCGATGGTTCAACCACTGATGATAGAGACATTGCCAGACTGCTCGATGGTTCAACCACTGATGATAAAGACATTGCCAAACTGCTTGATTGTTCAATCATTGATGATAGAGACATTGCCAAACTGCTCGATAGTTCAACCACTGACGATAGAGATATTGCCAGACTGCTCGATGGTTCAACCCCTAATGATAAAGACATTGCCAGACTGCTCGATGGTTCAACAACTGATGATGAAGACATTTGCAAGCTGCTTAGTGGTTCAGCCATTGATGATGAAGACATTTCCAAACTGCTTGATTGGCCAACCACTGATGAGTAAGACATTAGCAAGCTGCTGGATGGTTCAACCATTGTTAATGAAGAAATTAGCAAGCTGTTGGATGGTTCAACCATTGATGATGAAGATATTGCCAAACCGCTTGATAGTTGAATCAGTGTGGATGGAGACATTACTGAACTGCTGGATGGTTCAATCGCTGTTGAAGAAGACATTAGGAAGCTGCCCGATGGTTCAACCACTGATGATAGAGACATTACCAGACTGCTTGATGGTTCAACCACTGATGATAGAGACATTACCAGACTGCTCGATGGTTCAACCACTGATGATAGAGACATTGCCAAACTGCTCGATGGTTCAACCACTGATGATAGAGACATTGCCAGACTGCTCGATGGTTCAATCATTGATGATAAAGGCATTACCAGACTGCTCGATGGTTCAACAACTGATGATGAAGACATTTGCAAGCTGCTTAGTGGTTCAGCCATTGATGATGAAGACATTGCCAAACTGCTTGATGGTTCAGCCATTGATGATGAAGACATTACCAAACTGCCTGATGGTTCAATCAGTGATGATGGAGACATTACCAGATTGCTCGATTGTTCATTCAGTGATGATAAAGACATTACCAAACTACTGGATGCTTCAATCACTGATGATGAAGACTTTACCACACTGCTGGAGGGTTCAATCGTTGTTGATGAAGACATTAGCAAACTGCTTGATGGTCCTACCACTGATGATGAAGACATTACCACACTGCTGGATGGTGCAATCGTTGTTGATGAAGACATTAGCAAACTGGTCGATAGTTCAACCAGTGATGATGAAGACATTATCAAGCTACTGGATGGGTGAACCTCTGATGATGGCTCCATTACCAAGCTGCTGGATGATTTAACCATTGATAATGTAGACCCTGCTAAACTGCTTGATGGTTCCACCATTGATGATGTAGACTGTACTAAACTGCTTGATGGTTGAACCATTGATGATGTAGACTCGGCTAAACTGCTTAATGGTTCCACCACTGATGATGTAGACTCTGCTAAACTGCTAGATGGTTGAACCATTGATGATGTAGACTCGGCTAAACTGCTTAATTTTTCCACCACTGATGATGTAGACTCGGCTAAACTGCTGGATGCTTCAATCACTAATGATGAAGACATTACCACACTGCTGGATGGTTCAATCGTTGTTGATGAAGACATTAGCAAGCTGCTTGTAGGTTCTACCACTGATGATGAAGACATTACAAGACTGCTGGATGGTTCAGTCATTGATGATAAAAACATTGCCAAACTGCTTAATAGTTCAATAACTGATGATGAAGACATTAGCATGCTGCTTGATGGTTCAGCCATTGATGATGAAGACATTACCAGACTGCTGGATGGTTCAGTTATTGGTGATAAAGACATTGCCAGACTGCTCGATGGTTCAGTCATTGATGATAAAGACATTACCAAACTGCTTGATAGTTCAACAACTGATGATGAAGACATTAGCAAGCTGCTTGATGGTTCTACCACTGATGATAGAGACATTGCCAGACTGCTTGATGGTTCGACCATTGATGATAAAGACATTATCAGACTGCTGGAAGGTTCAACCACTAATGATGAAGACATTGCTAGACTGCTTGATGGTTCAATCATTGATGATAAAGACATTACCAAACTACTGGATGGTTCAGCCATTGACGATGAAGACATTGTCAAACTGCTTGATGGTTCCACCAATGATAATGAAGACATTATCAGACTGCTTGATGGTTCAATCATTGATGATAAAGACATTACCAAACTACTGGATGGTTCAGCCATTGACGATGAAGACATTGTCAAACTGCTTGATGGTTCCACCAATGATAATGAAGACATTATCAGACTGCTTGATGGTTCAATCATCGATGATAAAGATATTGCCAGACTGCTAGATGGTTCAGCCATTGATGATAGAGACATTACCAAACTGCCTGATGGTTTAACCAATGATGATGAAGACATTACCAAACTGCTTGATGGTTCAACCACTGATGATGAAGACATTATGAAACTACTGGATGGTTCAGCCATTGACGATGAAGACATTGTCAAACTGCTTGATGGTTCAACCAATGATGATGAAGACATTATCAGACTGCTGGAAGGTTCAACCACTAATGATGAAGACATTGCTAGACTGCTTGATGGTTCAATCATTGATGATAAAGACATTACCAAACTATGGGATGGTTCAGCCATTGACGATGAAGACATTGTCAAACTGCTTGATGGTTCCACCAATGATAATGAAGACATTATGAGACTGCTGGAAGGTTCAACCACTAATGATGAAGACATTACCAAACTGGTGGATAGTTCAACCACTGATAATGAAGACATAATCAAGCTACTGGATGGGTCAACCTCTGATGATGGCTCCATTATCAAGCTGCTGGATTGTTTAGCCATTGATGATGTAGACTCTGCTAAACTACTTAATGGTTCCACCACTGATGATGTAGACTCTGCTAAACTGCTTGATAGTTCCGCCATTGATGATGTAGATTCTTCTAAACTGCTTGATGGTTGAACCATTGATGATGACTGAATTATTATCCAACTGCTGGATGATTCAACTATTGTTGATGAATCTATTGCCATGCTCCTAGATGCTTTGACCATTGATGATGAAGACATTACCAAACTGCTAGATGGTTCAGCCCTTGATGATAATGATGATGATGGTGATGATGATGAAATTATGCTTGTATCGGATCCAGACAAATGGGGACTTGCAAAGGTATGTGTACTGATTTCGAAGTTTGTTTGACTGGAAAAATCGATGATAGCACTACTTGTTTGAGATGGCAGGACACTAAGGGAACTAGAACCCAGGCTGATTTGAGTCTGAGAAGCTGAAGAAGAAATGATCATACAAGAATAAAGTTGGATCCCGTAAACCATGAAATTTTCACGACCTGCCAAAATAAAGCAGCACGAAAATATGACGGTTTACAATACAAGATGATTTGTAGAAAGTAATGGAGTTCCACATGTACATGTACAATGATGTTAATAACGTCAATAGTCAATAATTTTTTGAAGATATTGATAGACTTATAGTAAGACTGGCATAAATCAAACTCGATTGTATCAGAATCTTTTGCCTGTATATGTAATCCATTATATGCATCGCAAACAGACTTGGGAGACCTGTCCGCTATATACAATTATCAGATTAATGCGATTCTGAAATATGCAAGTTTTACTGCTAATTTCAAAGTTTTCTATTTTCAACTACCACTCACAAGAAAAAGTCATCATGAGAACAAAACCTATAAAAGCAGTTTACCTGTGCTACTCAAAAAGCTGCTGCTGTCAATCACAGAACTGCCCACCGAGCTTGAAGTGGTTGTCATGGAACTTGATGGTAGAATACCACTGGAACTGTAGACAGCACTTGTTTCTGTAGAACTTGATGGCAGGACACCACTGGAACTGAAGATCACGCTCGTTGCAGCAGATAGGGAACTTGATGGTCCAAAAGCACTTGAACTGAATATTGTACTTGTTTGGGTCGATACCATACTTGAACTTTGGGTGATTGTACTTGATGCTAGACTTCCACCGGAACTGAATATCGTACTCATTTCAGTTGAGGACATAATTGAACTTGAAAAGACTGAACTTGATGGTAGAATGCTGCTGGAACTAAAGATCGTGCTGATTTCAGTCGACTGCATACTTGTACTTGATAGCAATAGTCCACTCGAACTGAAATCAAAGCTTGATCCACTGGATATCACACTGGAAGAACTGTCCAAAATGGCACTTGATGGTAATAGTACACTAGAGCTAATGCTTAAGGTTGAACTTGATGGCAACAGTACACTGGAGCTATAACCAAAGCTTGAACTTTGAAGTTCACTGGAACTGAAACCAAAGCTTGAACCTGTTGACAACAATCCACTGGAACTCTGACCTAAGCTTGAGCTTGATGGTAATTCTCCACTGGAACTGAATCCAAAGCTGGAACTGGATGGTAATAATCCACTGGAGCTCAATCCAAGGCTTGAACTCGATGGTAGTAGTCCACTCGAACTGAAGCCTAAACTCGAACTGGAAAGTAACTTGCTGGAACTTGATGGCAACAGTCCACTAGAACTGAAACCAAAGCTTGAGCTTGATAGCAACCCACTGGAACTCGACGGTAACAGTCCACTGGAACTGAATCCAAAGCTTGAGCTTGATGGTAACCCACTTGAACTTGATGGAAAGAGTCCACTTGAACTGAATCCAAAGCTTGAGCTTGACGGTAACTCACTTGAACTTGATGGTAACAGTCCACTTGAACTGAATCCAAAGCTTGAGCTTGACGGTAAACCACTTGAACTTGATGGTAACAGTCCACTTGAACTAAATCCAAAGCTTGAGCTTGACAGTGAGCCACTCGAACTTGATTGTAACAGTCCACTTGAACTGAATCCAAAGCTTGAGCTTGACGGTAACCCACTTGAACTCGAGGGCAGCTGTCCACTGGAACTGAAATCAAAGCTAGAGCTTGTAGGTAACCTGCTGCTGCTCGATGGTAACAGTGCACTTGAACTGAATCCAAAGCTTGAACTAGATGGTAGCCCGCTGGAACTTGATGGAAGTAATCCGCTTGAACTGAAGCCGATGATTGAACTTGATGGTAGTCCACTGGAACCAGATGGTAACAATCCACTTGAACTGAAGTCAAAGCTTGAACTTGATGGTAACCCACTTGAACTTGATGGTAACAGGCCACTTGAACTGAAGACAAAGCTTGAACTTGATGGTAACCCACTTGAACTTGATGGTAACAGTCCACTTGAACTGAATCCAAAGCTTGAGCTTGACGGTAAACCACTTGAACTTGATGGTAACAGTCCACTTGAACTGAATCCAAAGCCTGAGCTTGACAGTAAGCCACTCGAACTTGATGGTAACAGTCCACTTGAACTAAATCCAAAGCCTGAGCTTGATGGTAACCCACTAGAACTCGAGGGCAACTGTCCACTGGAACTGAAGTCAAAGCTGGAGCTTGAAGGAAACCTGCTGCTGCTTGATTGTAACAGTCCACTTGAACTGAATCCAAAGCTTGAGCTTGACGGTAACCTACTTGAACTCGAGGGCAGCTGTCCACTGGAACTGAAATCAAAGCTAGAGCTCGTAGGTAACCTGCTGCTGCTCGATGGTAACAGTGCACTTGAACTGAATCCAAAGCTTGAACTAGATGGTAGCCCGCTGGAACTTGATGGTAGTAATCCGCTTGAACTGAAGCCGATGATTGAACTTGATGGTAGTCCACTGGAACCAGATGGTAACAATCCACTTGAACTGAAGTCAAAGCTTGAACTTGATGGTAACCCACTGGAACTTGATGGTAAGAGTGCACTTGAACTGAATCCAAAGCTTGAACTTGATGCTAGCCCGCTGGAACTTGATGGAAGTAATCCACTGGAACTGAAGCCGATGCCGGAACTTGATGGTAGTCCACTGGAACCTGATGGTAACAATCCACTTGAACTGAATCCAAAGCCTGAGCTTGACAGTAAGCCACTCGAACTTGATGGTAACAGTCCACTTGAACTAAATCCAAAGCCTGAGCTTGATGGTAACCCACTTGAACTCGAGGGCAACAGTCCACTGGAACTGAAGTCAAAGCTTGAACTTGAAGGTAGCAATCCACTCGAACTGAAGCCAAAGCTCGAACTTGAAGGTAATCCACTGGAACTTGATGGTACTAATCCACTGGAATCAAAATCAAAGCTCGAACTTGATGGAAAGGCACTAGAACTTGATGGTAACAGTCCACTGGTACTGAAGTCGAAGCTTGAACTTGATGGTAGCAAACCACTCGAACTGAAGCCAAAGCTCGAACTTGAAGGTAATCCACTGGAACTTGATGGTACTAATCCACTGGAATCAAAATCAAAGCTCGAACTTGATGGAAAGGCACTAGAACTTGATGGTAACAGTCCACTGGAACTGAAGTCGAAGCTTGAACTTGATGGTAGCAAACCACTCGAACTGAAGCCAAAGCTCGAACTTGAAGGTAATCCACTGGAACTTGATGGTGCTAATCCACTGGAATCAAAATCAAAGCTCGAACTTGAAGGTAGCAATCCACTTGAACTGAAGCCAAAGCTTGAACTTGATAGAAAGACGCTGGAAAGTGATGGTAGTAATCCACTGGAACTGAAGTCGAAGCTTGAACTTGATGGTAGCAAACCACTCGAACTGAAGCCAAAGCTCGAACTTGAAGGTAATCCACTGGAACTTGATGTTACTAATCCACTGGAATCAAAATCAAAGCTCGAACTTGATGGAAAGGCACTAGAACTTGATGGTAACAGTCCACTGGAACTGAAGTCGAAGCTTGAACTTGATGGTAGCAAACCACGCGAACTGAAGCCAAAGCTCGAACTCGAAGATAACCCACTGGAACTTGATGGTAACAGTCTACTGGAACTGAAGTCAAAGCTTGAACTAGAAGGTAACCCACTGGAACTTGATGGTAGTAATCCACTTGAACTGAAGTCAAAGCTCGAACTTGATGGTAATCCACTGGAACTGTAGCCAAAACCTGAACTTGATGGTAACAGTCCACTTGAACTAAAGTCAAACCTTGAACTTGATGATAAACCGCTGGAACTTGATGGTAGCAATCCACTTGAACTGAACGCAAAGCTTGAACTTGAAGGTAACAGTCCACTTGAACTGAAGTCAAAACTTGAACTTGAAGGTAACTGTCCACTTGAACTGAAGCCAAAGTTTGAACTTGATGGTAGCAATCCACTGGAACTGAAGTCAAAGCTTGAAGTTGAAGGTAGCCCACTGGAACTTGATGGTAGTAATCCGCTGGAACTGAAGTCAAAGCTCGAACTTGATGGTAACCCACTGGAACTTGATGGTAACAGTCTGCTTGAACTGAAGCCAAAGCCTGAACTTGATGGTAGTATTCCACTTGAACTGAATGCAAAGCTTGAACTTGAAGGTAACAGTCCACTTGCACTGAAGTCAAAACTTGAGCTTGAAGGTAACCCACTGGAACTTAATGGTAACAGTCCACTAGAACTGAAGCCAAAGCTTGAACTTGATGGTAGTCCACTGGAACTAGATGGTAGCAATCCACTGGAACTGAAGTCAAAGCTCGAACTTGAAGGTAACCCACTGGAACTTGATGGTAACAGTCCACTGGAACTGAAGTCGAAGCTTGACCTTGATTGTAACCCACCAGAACTTGATGGTAGTAATCCACTGGAACTGAAGTCAAAGCTCGAACTTGAAGGTAACCCACTGGAACTTGATGGCAACAGTCCACTGGAACTGAAGTCAAAGCTTGATCTTGATTGTAACCCACCGGAACTTGATGGTAGTAATCCACTGGAACTGAAGTCAAAGCTCGAACTTGAAGGTAACCCACTGGAACTTGATGGCAACAGTCCACTGGAACTGAAGTCGAAGCTTGAACTTGATTGTAACCCACCAGAACTTGATGGTAGTAATCCACTGGAACTGAAGTCAAAGCTCGAACTTGAAGGTAATCCACTGAAACTTGATGGTAACAGTCCACTGGAACTGAAGTCAAAGCTTGAACTTGATTGTAACCCACCGGAACTTGATGGTAGTAATCCACTGGAACTGAAGTCAAAGCTCGAACTTGAAGGTAACCCACTGGAACTTGATGGTAACAGTCCACTGGAACTGAAGTCGAAGCTTGAACTTGATTGTAACACACCGGAACTTGATGGTAGTAATCCACTAGAACTGAAGTCAAAGCTCGAACTTGAAGGTAACCCACTGGAACTTGACAGTAACAGTCCACTCGAACTGAAGCCAAAGCTTGAACTTGAAGGCAACCCACTGGAACCTGATGGTAACAGTCCACTGGAACTGAAGCCAAAGCTTGAACTTGATGGTAATAATCCACTGGAACTTAAGCTGAGGCTTGAGCCAGATGACACACCAGAAGAACTAGATCCAAAAGAAGGTAGCGGTGCACTGGTGCTGAAGCCAAAACTTGAGCTTAAACTGGTTGAGGATATACCAGAACTAAAAGTCACACTTGATGATGCACTGTCATATATAAAACTGGTAGATGAACTTTCTTGACTGAAACTTGATGCAGCACTGCTTGAAAATAACGGTACACTAGACGACATCGAAAATGATGGAAGCACTGACGAGTCTCTAAAACTGAAACTACTTTTTGAAGAAATATCACTTTGGCTTTGGCTTGAAGATGCTGTCGATACCATACTTGCGCTCATAGAGCTCAATGAGCCACTGGGCCGACTTGTTGAGCTGATATCACTTATAAATGACCAGTCGCCACTGTCAGATAAGGCGGAACGCTCAACATTTTTATTGAGGTCACTTATTATTAAAAATGTCATGGAGAACTGTGCAGAGTCGAAACTGACAGGGGCCGAGGCTGACCCACTCAAAGATGAGTATGAACTTGCGAGCGACGGTATAATCAGACTCGACAGGTCCAGTGATGGCTCGATGATTATCGACTGTGAGCTGGGAACATTCGTGATGAGCACCATAGATTCTGAAAAGATAGATAAAAAAATTGTGTCAGTTTTTTGTTTTTCATTTTTCTGTCTCATTTAAAGTTAGATTCGAAGAGATATCTCAGGAAAAAGAGAAAGGATTTCTCTGAAATAGCTGAGGAGAATATTCAGTTCAAGTGTGATAATTCTTCAATGAAGTGGGCAAAGGGTTCTCTGAAACAGAATTTTAGGAACATATGGACAAACCATTGATGAAAAACATTGTAAGAGTCCTGTTCATTTTGACATGAGAGGATGGGCTTACACATTACAGCCCCCTTTCTACAAATTTCAGTTTTAAATAGTTTTAAATTTTGTTTGTAAAAGGGTGATACATGCAAAACATTGGACAGTATAGGTTCCTATTTTCCACTACCTAAAATAAGTTCCAGTGACATTGACATTCAGTGTCGCTTTCACTCCCTCATGGATCTCAGTCGCTATGACCATACGGTGTGGTGATATTGCCATTTTTGAAGCATTCAAAACCATGTTGGGGGTATAGTCACTTGGGGGGGGGGGGGGTTAGGGGGTTACTGTTATGTTCTAAGATTTTAAAGTCTGCTGTATCTTTCATAAAGTTTTAGTGTTATTTTAAATACTTTCTGATTTCTACTCAATCCCATGCACTGAACATATGTAATATTGCAGGGATGGCATGCTCGGCCCTGTTAACTGACCCACATTCTAATCTAGCAAAACAATTTAAAAGTAAGGGGCCAAACCAAGCTAGACACATTAGCATTAACGTCAGCTCCATATGTCTATATCTGTAGCTTTTCCCCACAGGTCAACATAGGCCCACTTTGACTGTGGCCAGTGGGCAAACACCCTGGGAAAACAAATGTACGGATCAAGCCATGATCAGTATTCTTCTTTAGAATAAAGTCTAAATTGTCTTAGCAACAGATAAATAATCTATACACAAGGGCGTTATAACATGAACTATGAAAATATACAGTAGTTTGTTCAAAGAGAGAACAAAGTCGTAGGTCAATTGACCTGTTTGGAAAAATAACTTCGAGAGAAATTACTTGTCGAAATTTTCAATAAAGGTCACAGACGGCGCTACTTTGACCACGACATGAAAATTTAATTAGCGCTCTGTAGTTAAAATGTGCAGACATGACGTACATGAAAAGCTTGTCTCTGAGTGGGCTGAAAGAGACATTGTTGAAACACTTTTAACATAGAATATAATGGATGCCCAAAGGTACAACACAAGTACTTTCAGAAGATGGCTATATTAATTATTCTCCTTAGATAGTGCAGTCATGCAAGCTAAGTCCAACTTTGATGAAGAGGCAAATTGCATGACAATAGCCATTGAAATAATATAAAATACTATTGAATATGAGATATTGACATTTTCAGATGAAGTGGAAGTAATGCTGACTAATTCCTACTTGAAATGTATTAGCTATGTTCTTCAGTGAAAATATCAGGTCAATAAATCTTATGTGGGTAAGATAAAACAATCAGTATTGTCTAAGCCGACCAGATGAACAATACGATTATTGACGGCCTGTCTTGATTTCAGAACAGAAATGTGAAAATACTTTGTTTCTTTGCCATTCGTCTGCACATATGGTAGCAGATGTTTCGAGAGTTTTTCAATGCAGTAATACATTACTGCTACAAGATGTTGTTATGAATTTTTCATTGTATAATGCACATCCTGACTTCTCAGGCCATTTTACTTGATACATACTTATACCATGCAAAAGAGTGAAGTCATGTTTTAGACCCTGTTTCAATTAGTGTTCCTTAAGATGTCGCATAACGCGACCTGATATGTGTCATTGTGTTTGGGCGTATAGACTTATTTCTTGTTATTAATATGAGTAAAGAATGTGGGACAAGTTCTGGCAGTACTTGCCACAGATTTAGGCTCAACTAATTACTACAATCCTCTGCTCGGCTTTAGGCATATTATTCATAATCCATTCATAATGATAGTATTTGGGGGATAATAAGTGCCCTTTAAAACACTTTAGCATGAAAGGGGTTAACAATCATTTTAAGAAAACCGATAGTTTGCTAACAGAATGCACGGCTAATACAGAAATCCCGGAGGATTTGTCAACAAGGCCGGTGTTATGGTTTTAACAGTACATCAAACTGCCAGCTACTGATTAATGATTCATCGACTGTTGCCTTGCCTATAGTGACCATGTAATGGTATCACGAAATTGGCAGGTATAAAATCTCATGACCAATGAATTTAGTGATTTTCAGAAACCAGAACTTCGGTGTCCTGTAAACTTTTGCATTTTAAAGACAACTGCAAGATTGGGTCAGGAATAACTTGACCAACATGCAACAGACTAGCAGCAGTATGCAAAGACATTTTGAAAGCAGTATTCACAAAAGTCCAGATGACAGCTTTAGAATTATGGAGGATTTTACAAATTGCCCCAAGGCCATGATTATCCTAAAATTGGAATCTTGTCCATTGTATGTGAACCAAGTAACACACACCCAACATTTAGACAATTCCCAAAACCTTGCCCTAACATCCCACTGGAAAAAATCTGCCTTATATTTTTGGCTACAATGTGTAATCTTGGGAAATCATATTGCAGTACGGTAAAAATAATGTGTCATCTCCTTAGTGATAGGGGACTGTGACCTTGAGTAAGGTACCGAGGATCGATGACTTTCTTGATGACGATATCAAGGCGGAAATAGCATAAAGGTCAAGGAAAGCATTACTTGAGATTCATGTTTAAAAAATCTAGTGACAATGTTGCCAAAAGTTATGGCCAAACCTCAAACAGATTGCACAGAAAGCAAAAACTTGTCTTAAGTACTGCGACAAAGGAATCAGTAAAACTTGTACCATAAGTTGCAATCCATGTCTGTTGACAAATTATTTCCGAGTGTCAGCTAGCTCAACAGAAAAGTTAAGTCAAACTTCATGTTTTAAGAAACCTTTTTTGTTCGTTGAGTTTATTTTCGTTGAACTAACTCTAGTGTTGTCACAATGAAGTATACTTATTTATAGGTTTAGGTACGTTTAATTCAAGGCCACTTGACGAGGAACTCACAAGATAATTTAATTTTGATTGGAAAGGCTGAAAGATATTTTGCAATCCGCCAAAATGCTAATTGTGAAAATTTAATTTTTTAGATATTTTCAGGAAACAAAATAATAAAGATATTTTGCAATCCGCCAAAATGCTAATTGTGAAAATTTAATTTTTTAGATATTTTCAGGAAACAAAATAATAAAGATATTTTGCAATCCGCCAAAATGCTAATTGTGAAAATTCAATTTTTTAGATATTTTCGGGAAACAAAATAATAAAGATATTTTGAAATCCACCAAAATGCTAATTGTGAAAATTCAATTTTTTAGATATTTCTTAGGGAAACAAAATAATAAAGAGGCAGGGAAGCATCACAAAGACGAAGAAATAATAGATCAACAGCGCTGATTCACCCTCCATAAAATAATCATCTATTACCATCACATATTCGATTTTGTGAAAGTAATCAACCTTTTCCTAATGGGGAATTATCATTTGCTATATACGAAGTCAATTATTGATCTCAAGAGGGTACATGTACAATCCGTATAAAGAGGCCGTGTTAAATCAGCAATTAATTTCTCTGTTGGATGAATATATGTTTTGCTTGGGCATTAGCATTAGCCTACATTATTGATATGACGCCGATCATTCTTGCACTTTTCTGGTATTGGTAGCCCTATGTAAAGGGAAAGAAACGTTGAAGAAAGACTTATATACCAAAAAGCCTTTGTAAAAATATTCCGAAGCCAGCTTGAGGCATGTCAGGCTTTCACCACAGGAATTTCCAAAATACTTCACTTTCTTCATGGCTCTTTGCTTAAAATCCTCTTTTGATTGTGAATTCTTTAATAGACTAGAGCAATTATAAAGCAGGGTCCTTCATTCAATATGGATGTTTTTCCTTCATCCTTAAGAGCAACTTTAGGCATGACTCACTATTAAACAATGACTTTTAACTCTAAGTTATAAAACTATTACAAATTGATGTGAAATGTTCTAGTTCCTGGTGATTTGATATTACTTTGTCAACTGTCTTTCATATCCTTGCCCTTTACAACTGCTAACAATCTTGAGTTTCCAAGAAGACTACATATTGTAGCAAGAACAATTTCCTTTAGAAACCATTCAAATGGGCCCCACCTTATCCTGATTAAACCCAAGGGACAGCATTCCTAAACACTCTGAAAATGGATGCATGTACATTTCCTCTTGGAACAACTACCACGCATCCACCATTAAAGATGAATACCAATTTCATAAGCAATTAATTCCACCTTTAAAATATTGATGAAGTGTGCAGAGCAAAGATTATCTACTTACTTATTGTCAGATTGATTAATTGATTACTAAAGGATGAGTCATAAAACAAGGTAATGTTGACAGAAGCCTTGAGTTTGGCCTTTTTAAAACCAACATAAATAAGGCCCTCAATTACATCTGAACATCCCTTAGCAGATACCTCTGTCAGCTGTACATCCATTTATGAGAATTCTGTTTTTGAGAAAATCCCATCAATTTAGCAAAATTCTTTTGCTGCCCATTTTTTGTCAAACTAATACCATGATATCATTATAAGTCATTATGAATATTGATATCATTTGTGTATAGTAATTTAATATTCAACAGTCTTTCATGTAACACTCTATATAATGCTATTTATTTCTTTGTTCCAAAAAAAACCTATAGAATTTGGGGGATCAAGCCCAGCTAATAGCTTTAAGGGATTATTTAGATGGCAAGTGTTTCTAATTGAACACGTTTGAAACATGATATGGAATGTGGCCAACATCAACATACTTGTATGTAATAGCGAGATGAGAATTTCAAAATTCAGCAGAACCCCTTCAATAAGGACACCCTTGGGACTAATAGTGCTATCCAACAGAGAGATGTCCTTATTAGATAAATCAACTTCTTTAAACTGTCAGACACCAAAATCACTGTCCTTAATAGAGGGGTGTCCTGCTAACAGAGGTGATGACATTATAGGGCATGGCAATGGGACCAAAGGAAACGTGCTGAAAAGAATCTGAGACATCAATAAAAATCCTACCTGTTGAGTTCTGGCCTAAAACGGGCGCAGTTAGGCATCCCCATGCTAAGAGTATAACAGTTATCATTTTACTCCATTTCAACCCCTTTACACCGGTCGCCATTGTGACGCTGTGGTCCGTTGCCAACGTCGAATGTATCAGTAATTTCTATAAAGATCCGTCAAAGAATAGACATATAATCCATTTCGAACTGAATATCCTTATTATGTCTCCTTTTTAGCAGTTTTATTGAAGTGTCAGACCTTAGCTGATGTTATATCGGGACATTTTTGACCGCTGGACTGGTCGCTACGGTAGCCTCGAGACACTGCTAGCATGGCATATCATACTATACCCATAAGCCTCGTTCTCGAAGCAATTAGGTTAACGCGTTTAGCGCTCATGCGGCATTGGACCCCTGCGGCCCTTATCAAAGGGTTTATAGTTTATGGGTTATTACAGGTTATTGGATATACGATTTTTGTATGGTTTGTTGTGGTTTTTCCGGCCAAACGTCACTGGCCTCTCTGGGCACGCCTTGAATGCGCGCCACGTGGTGACAGCTCGCAGACGACAGCTTGGCGCGCGAATGGAGAATGACAGCACTTCGAATCCAGCTCCTGTTGCGCTCTCCCCCAGCATTTCTTTTTATATATCGTTAGTCAAAACGATCAACGGCAATGTGAGAAACAATCCAAAAAGCAATCTATCCACCCGTTTTTGAACTCCCAATAACTACTATCAGTTTTATTCGCCGCCTTTTTTGGAGACGTCCCTGTCATGCTGTACTTTTTTGCCACGTTAGTTATTTTCGATCTGGGTGTTTCTTCTATTCGGAGATATTACATTTTTAATCAAACACTGTTTCTCAATTGTGCAGCAATGCCAAGTTCATACGGATTACTCTGTTAACGCAAGTGACGCTCAGTGAGGGGTTTACGCGTAGGCCCTTCCTGTTCGAGTGGGACTAAATAAACCCAAGCCCTTCTGCTGACGTCAATCGCTCACCTGATTGCGGCAGTGAAGTGAAATCTTAGACCCCAGGAGAGAAAGTCTGGGAATTTTGGTGTACGCTTCGACGATAAGGGTTTTGTGAGGTAAAAGGTCCACCCTAGCTTTAGAAACATGGTGCATTACTTTGGGAGAGTACACATCTATATCAGAGACAGAGTACGTATAGTGAAGGTGCATGGCACATCCAGCAAAGACTTGGTACACTCTCTGGCAATATGGCGAGCTATGAAGGGGAGGGCACATCCAGAAGAGATATGGTGCACTACTCTCCCATTGGCGGAAAGTCATTTACTAACAGCCTCTGTTCTGTTCAACTAAGAACACTTTCACGAATTGTCCTTGGTGAAGGTATGTCTGTAGCGACTGACTAAGTCTTTATGCTGACACAGCCCTCCGGTGGAGACATTACTAACAGCCTCTGTTCTATTCACGAATTGTCCTTAGTCAAGGCCAGTCTGTAGCGACTGACTAAGTCTTTATACTGACACAGGCCTCCGGTGGAGACATTACTTACAGCGGCTCTGTTCTCTTCATCTAAGAATGGTTTCACGAATTGTCTTCAGTGAAGGTATGTCTGTAGCGACTGACTAAGTCGTTATGCTGACACAGCCCTCCGGTGGAGACATTACTAACAACCTCTGTTCTTTTCATCAAAGTACAGTTTTGCGAATTGTCTTCAGAGAAGACATGTCTGTAGCGGCAAACTGTGTCCTCATACCGACAGGGCCCTCCGGTGGAGACATTGCGAATGCGGCTGGTCCTGTCTTCAAGTGGTGACAACATACTACAGCCACCGGCCATTGGTTGTAGTCTTGTGTTATGTCACCGCAGCTTAACTTCGATGGAGGAGGCATGGCTTTATGTTTGCAGTATTGTAAGACCAGTTCGTCACCGATGTGAACATTGTGGGTAATATTCATGACCAGCTGGTCTCCTGGCACAACATTGTTGCAGAGACATGCCCCGTCTTCAGACTGTGTATTGCTGCAGGGTCAGCATTCACAACCACGCAAACTGCGGGGACAACATTGCTCGCACCAAGGCGTCTTCAGGCTGGCTATTGCTGTAGGGTCACTTCCAAAACGGCGGCAACATTGATAAGCCCAGAATTGCTGCAGTCACTTTCTCAACCAAGCAGACAACATTGCAACAGTGACAAGCCTCATCTTAAGGCTTGGTACTGCTGCAGAGTAACTTTTCAACCAAGCAGAACCCGGGACAACATTGCTTTAGCGACAAGCCGGCTTCAGGCTGTGCATTTTCACAACCAGAGACTCCGGGACATTGCTGCCTGCAGTGGCAAGCCGTCTTCAGGTTGGGCATTGTTCCATCTGGCGTCAGTTTGGGGAACTAGACACCAGACACCCATGTTTGCTCAAGACATCCAGGCTTGTTTAGCTCGAGGCGCATGGGATAGACTGTACCTTGTGAACTTTTCCTGTCATTAAGGGTACATATATCCCTTTTTGACTTGGAAAATGAAGAATGAACCTGCTCATTCTCTTGCCAGGTCACAACACGTTCATATCGGTGTATTAGGCTGTAGATCCAGACTGTACTCTTGTGGACATCATGCCCACTGAGAACAGTTTATTGACACCTGGCCTTACATAGGCAGGTACTCCATGACGAGATGGCAAAAAACCAAAGAAAGAGAACCAAAATATGGATTCAACTCTTCATTTATTTTATTTGTCTGGTCACTTACCAAATTAGGATGGTACAGTGAATTTAAAAAAAAAAAAAATTGAATCCAATCCACGAGGAACTTAACGCTTCCTGTGCATCTGTTGGAAGTTGTTCCTTCTCCAGGCAGCCTTGTGGGAACCACCAATGGTCGAGTTGTAGGCGTGACCCTTTCCGAGGCCACGAGATTTGCGCCCGGCTGACGTGAGACCGCGCATCTCCCTGTGCTTGGCTTTGGAGGAACAGATCCATTGGAGGTCTGGGCAACGCCTGATGGCCTTATGAAAGGGATCAACCATGATGATCTCAAAATACTTATAAGTAGAATCTTGGGCTACCCAGTACGAGTTCATTACACGGAGGGATCCACATTTGCGGCCAACACGCTCCTGGAAGAAATAATATGGAGATATTTTCAGTTAATAAATCAATATTGCTTGAACCTCAAAGTTGAGGCAGAATTCCACTGATTATTGCATTGCCAATTCGCAACATGAAAGTATTCAGAAGACCGTTTTTTTCTTCCCCCAATATCAGCAATTAGATCTAGATGTTGGCAGAAATCAACAGAAATAGTGCAAGCAATTCGCAGATGAAGAAACATGTTCAATCCTGTGAAGTCGGCTCACTGCCCCACAGGAACAAGAGCAGGATCAACCAATCTCTTACCTCAGCCACAGACTGGTGAGACCTGTTGAATTTGAGTTGGTTCACTCCCTGGTGCACGGGTTTACCATAGACAGCACCCTTGGCAACTGGACGCTTGCGACCACCACGGCGCACACGGATTCTGTAGATACAGAAACCTGCAAGCAATAGAATATAAATTTAGTATTTTTGGTCATAGAAGGAAGTTCTCATAAGTTCATTTGGTTCTTCTTCTAAAGGGAAGGACAGAGGTTCAAATAAATAGATAAATGTTCTACTCTTCGGGACATAACTGAAACTAAAGTTGGTTCCTCATCAGACGACCATACATTACAAAATCATTCTGGCCGCACAAAATGATAATCTTTGTTGATTCCCCAAGCAATGAACGTTTGATACCAGCAGAACGCACCTTGTTTGGCCCTGTACCCAAGACGCCTTGCCTTGTCTGGCCTGGTTGGGCGGGAAACCCTGTGGATGGCAGACAACTGACGATAATGCCAGCACCGGACACGAAGGAGGAAGCGCAGCACATCACTCTGCTTTTTCCTGTAAAGTTCTTGCATATACTTGTAGGCCCCCATGACGATTTCTTCTTGTGGGATCTGGAAATAAAGAAATTTTGGGACTTGTCAATGCAAACTCTCAAGCTTGCTGCGCCTTAGCTTAGACTAGAGTACACCTCTCTTGGCCTATGCCGCCGTTTGATTTCTTGCTCCCTCTTCAGCGTTCAGTCTTCTACCTTAACCCTGTGATCCAACATGAACATATTCACCAATGGATTTGCACACGGGTAACAAGCGATTTACACTTTGGACATGTTGGAGCCTACTCCATGCACTATGCCATGTATTAACTGTGCACTGCACTGTATATCACGACATGCATTATCATAAAAACAATATCCATTTGAGATGTTAAAATATAAAATTTAACATCTTAGACGCATCATATGTAGAAAATAACAATATGAATGGAAAATATATTAACTACTTTTTATCACAAGCTAGAAATATAATGCAGATGAGAAGTGAATGTCACAGAAAAGAGCGGATAGAATTGACAGAATTTCTGTACCCGGTAAATTCGTGGCCTTGACGCGAGAGAGGAAGTATCCAATCTTGACACTAGAGGCGCTGATTTCGTTGTAAGTATCCTCCATTTTCGAAGCGTCGTCACTGGTGCAATCCTCACTCGACCTACTGTCTCTGCTACAGTTGGCTCGGTAGTCGCCTGTTAATAATGGGAACAATTGCCGGCCAACAATGGTCATAAGGGTCACAGTGTTATGAAAAAAACTATCACGATATCCTGAAAATATTTTTTTATCGAAACTTAACAAGAAGGCTTTTCAATCCATGTTACAAGCAGCGCACTATAAACACTGGATCAGTGTGTGGACGATCAAACTGCGGCAGAGGGACTATGTGACAATTTCAGCGGGTGCATGTAAATTGGAGATTTGGCCCGGCGCACGGGAGATTGAGTATCCACTTACGTCAGTTTCTCGAGCTCAACAAAATCACAAAATATATTTTAAGGTATATTTCTATGAACTTAAAGTTTGAAAAGTTTTGGGCGCGTTTAAATATAGTATTTTCTAATCTAATGATCTAGGCTATCGGTTGTCGTAAACATATTTTTTCTCCGCTAGCAGAGTTTCCAGTTACACGTAATTTGTACACAAAATGTACACACTGTATGGTCTTCACAATGGAGAGCAACTATCTTTAAACTCCACGAGGAGGCGCTAGTTTCGATTGTCCACTTCGAACACTGTCTTATCTATTTCATCTATTTATTGATTCCTTGATTGAAACAGCTGCAAATATGAGTGAGGTAAGGTAACAAGATATCCATAGAACATTTTGTTGCAAATCAAGATGCAAATATCGCCAGCTAAAACGTATGATTGAATGATAAAAGGATGGTCATGCTGACTATTTTTACTTATATACAGGGTGTCCTAAAAAAACCAGTACACATACACTAACACAGGCAAAATCATGAAAGTACTTGCCTCAGACATGTTAGAGAAACCAGTGATATTCAGTGATATTGTTGCACAGGGATTTGAGGCAAAGTGACTTTCAAATGTGTCCCTAGATCCAAATCGGGGCAGGCAGAATGTTAGTTCTGTATCTTTCTGATAGATGGAAATACTGTTTGTTCCAAGCTCTACCAACATTGCAGTTGCCGAGGCAAAGTCTTTATTTTATGCTTGGAATCACCCCACTGCTATCATTGGCGTAAGCCATGACGTTATTTCCATCGAAATAAGAATACGTGTGATAACGACACTACTACAAATTCAAGCCAGAGCTTGTCTGGCTTGTAGGGAAATTCCCTTTAGCTCAGTCGGTAGAGTGCTCGTCATGTCAACCTCTGGGTTGTGGGTTTGGATCCCATTCAGACCGAGGTGTTTTCCAACGTTACATACGCAAGAGCGATAATATGTCATGCAATGTTATATGGAGGCTACTCGTGGTATCATCATCCAGATGAAAACACGGATGTCATGTTGAATTTGATGAATGCTAAATTAAGTAATATTGAATTGAAATGGCTTGTCTACATGTGTGTTAAGATCTCTTGGTTTTTGGCTGATTGCACCACTGAATGAGTCATCGAGATGAGGTGATGTTGCGATGGCCCAGACGCAATTTGCCAAAGTTTTTGGAGTTAGAGCGAACATGGCAAATATGCTAATGTCGGAATGACTTCATTTTAAATAACAATTATTCAAGTGCCTAGCGTTTCTTCGTCTGCTTACCCTGTGCTAGACCAAAATATTTACAATCGTACAATGATATTTTCATTTGAGACCAGGTTCAGTGTAACAATTATATCACATGTAGACCAACTACTAAATTATTCATGTTTGTCCATGAGTCAGTTAGGTCTGGTATTGATTGCCTGTTTGTATACATTATGTGTGTATCTCATTTCATGGGCCCAGAACATGGATAAGCATTGCACATGCTCCTGTCATGGGCCAGCCGGCTGCTGACTAAAACTTCAGCAAAGTTGAGTGTTGCTCAGATGTGCTATTTTTAAACTGAGTGTGTATTGGAGGTTCGAAGAACAAGCTACGGTGAACACTAACAGACGGCAACCACAGGAGACTTTGTTGTGAAAAATTAAACATTTTTTCAGTCGTACCAAGCGACTGTCGAGCTATTCATTTCTGATATTGGATCCAATCCAAATTTCCCCAGAGCAGACACACAAGGACTACAGTCTGCTTGTGTTGGTGTGAACTATTGAATGGAGTTGCGATCATTGTGCTCAGTTTGCTTTAGCAGACGATAGCTTTTGACCAATCAAAACAAAAACATTTGATCAAGAATCACAATTTGGTCAGATTTGTCGATTTTCTGTCAACCAGTATCAAATATGTTCAACGTTGTTGGAGATGCGGATGATAGCAAGTCCCTGTCGTTTGGATTAGGGGATAGCCCAAGGACCAGGAGACGGAAGTTAAAGGAGTATGATGGCTCTGCGGCGGCTGACTATAATTACTCCGTCATGGCGGCAAACCGGAACAAACCACGTACTCCGGACACCCCAACCGGTGAATCGATAATATCAAAGGTTAGCACTGGAACTGGTGAATCGATTCGAAAATCAAGTTTTCAGGACCAAGGGGGCAGGAATGGAGTTGATTCGGGATGCGTGACACCTTCCTCTGGAGCCGGTGATGTACCTGCTTTGTCCCCTACTGCTGAAGCTGCGTCTCTGCAAGAAAAGCTTGCTGTGATGAACGAGGGTCAAATGGAAAGTATGGAAGCTACGACAGAGGAGGCAACCCCTTATTGTCAAGACGACTACCATACTGTGGTAAGGTGACCTTGACCTGTGTATGTACAGATATGACATGTAGACTGTGCATCAACATTTCGGCCCCTTTTACTCTGTCATTTTCACTCGCGACATGTCACACTCACAAAATGTCATTCAGATACTATTTATAAGAAAGATGTAACCGATCTTCATGATTGTATCATTCATGGTAAAGCACTGCAATTGTGACTGGGCGGGAGGAGGGGGGGGGGGCATAGTCTTAGTGCATTGGATGAGGTCTCAAATCTAGATTTTGAGTCATTCCTTTCTCAAGAGAGGAATATTGTCACTTTATACATGGCTGTCTGCAGGATGTCTATCAGAACGATGTAAACAGTAGTTAAGTGGGAAAGGCTCGAATAGTGTCTGCAAGTTTGGTTGAGTGCCGAATCATAGCAGAAAATACACATTGCTTTCCGTCTTCAAATCTGAAGAGGGGAAATGTTCCAGTTTCTAGTAAAGTCAAGTTAGTAAAGTGGCTACATGTGTGTAGGTTATGGTATTGTAATGAACACATTATAATAATAGATCTATACATTTTACTGTTTCTGTAAAGATTTCATGGATTGAGACTGCTTGCAAAGTTCTGGAGTCTCATACCGAGTCAGATTTGAGGCTTATGTCTGAATTTCTGAATCTCAGAACACATGATGTTTGTGTACAAGATGTTCGGTATTCACAGCCATGCTATTCTGCACTAACATCTGCTTACCTACCAAAGCTAGGAAAATCATCGATGGCTTTACAGTTATGCTGCTTTAATGAGAACATAAATATTTTGATGTTTTTAGATGGTCTGTCAGACTGCAGATTATTACTGGTTTATGTACATGTACCATAAATATCATTGATCCACTTCATAAAACAAGGAGTTTACGAAAGGGCATGGATGTTTGTAAAGTGAATGAGATTCGAATATGTTTCCTGGACTGCGTGTTGCTAGGGCAATGTAGGGCATATTGTAGGGGTGCAGAGAAAGAGTAAAGTGTGCATGCCCCCTCCCCAAGAGCTACATCTTTCAATCCTTAAAGAGTTAAACCAGTAGTTAGCATTCACCCATCCTCGGCACCCAGTGGTTTTCCATATGCTCCAGCTCTCGCTATTATTATTTGTATGGGACGTAGGAGTATCAAAAACCTGAAGCTCAGGATGGCATTCACCATCCATGCCATCTGTGACCCTGACGTGTGAAGTAAGAGACCAGACTCCATGTCTCTATCTCACTGATAATTTCATTACCAATTTCATAGCCAGCTTTCTGCGATCATCATCAGACAGATCAAGATAATGGTTGGGGTGTACTTGACATATTGCCATGTACTTCATGGTGCGATATACTGTATAATCAAAATGGGACATGGTTCCCACATTGTGTATGGTTATACATGTACCATACCGATTGCAAAGGATGGTGTCATTGCCTGTTGTCATCTTAGACTACCGTTTTTTAAATTTTGGAGCCACAAAGTTTGCCTGACTACAGTATTCATAAAATTTTGAGAACTGATTCCTTTTGTTAGAAGCAGTGTTTGTTGACTATTGTCAGTTGATATTTATCTTGTCAAGTACAAAGACTCTGCACATGATCCTCACCCTCCCCTTGTTTCAGGGCAGGCCTTGCCTGGGTTGGAGCTAGTTCTCTGGTCTTGTGGGGTAACAGTGGCTAAAGCAGGGGCATTCTCTCCTTGATCCCACCCCCTCTGACTGTGGCTTATGTTTTATCATAGAAACATTACATACGCGACATGCAAGTAGGAATGACTGAAAATGTGCTGATTATGAGGCTAGTCTATACAATGCAACTCTTCTTTTTGATACTCTATGAGTAGGGCAAACAGGTCAAATTTGTTGATTGATTCCATTTCCTACTTCGAGGAATTTGAAAGAAAAGTTTTCCAGTTTCCTATCGCTAATTGATCACCCGTGGGGTATGCTGCATGCCATTCCTACCACTAAATTAACCAAAAAAGGTGGTTGATCGGTAGCTTACATACATGTCCATGTACAAATAAAGAGTCTCGTTGAAAGCTTTACAGTGCTCATAGAGCACAGTAGAAAGTATCTTGGATACCTGTGTGCATTTACAACACAGAATCAGTTCACCACTAACTGCATTTACAACAAAGAAAAAAGGTTTCATGCAGAACAGACCAACATTTCCTGCAAGAAATTAAACTCTTTTCTATTTAAAGCAAAGCATGCAATATGCATCAGGTTCCCCGGTTTCCAAGAGAATGCATTTCTGTTGACGCTTGTTGCGTTTCCTGCGCTTCTGCGTTTCCAGAAACCATCCTGAAGCATGCAAAGCGTTTCCTTCAGGTTGCCCTTCCTGTTGATTGAAGAGGTAAATGTACCATTCTTTGATGGCTGCTCACTGTTAGTGTTTGCTAAGTTAAAGGGGGGGGGATTCTGTTAATCCTGAAACATGCATCTCATCCTCCAAGTACTTATTATAACAACTTGTTACCCTTTCAAATTCAATTCCTATGACACTGGAACTTTTTCAGGATAATCCTCAAAAGTATTGATTGTGTGTGTTCCAACACAGAATAATTGCTTTAATCGGCTCGAAGTGTCTCCCAAAAGTACATCTTTTCGAGGTGAACTATTCATCGAAAGAATGAAGAATGATTCGCATGTATGCAGATTAATGGTATTCAGACGGTTAAACAAATGTACATATACAATGATCTGTCTACTCCAAATTTCCAACATCCAGCTGTTTCATGATCAATGAAGGAATGCTGAGCCAAATGCTGCCATAACCTTCTACTTTCCCCCTTCATGGCATTGAAAGTTGCTGTCTGCTATTTCAAGTATTTGGTTCCTAAGTTCTCCAGGGTGCCACAGAAATGAAGACTGCTGACGCTCAACAAATTCCCCGATGAAAGTTCCCTCAGTCTAGTCTGTTTTGCTTCTTCATCATCATTTTTTAAGATGGGGAAAACCTTTTACTCATTCGACAGAGATTGTAGGAATTCACCTTTTCCTGAAACTACTTTAGATTTACTTCTACCTTTGATAATTTATCTTCACCTTTTATCAAATCCTTGAATTTGCTTGTTTCTGCTCATCATCTATCAGCTTTCCCTCGAGAGTTTCAACCCAGGCTGTCTGTTTGGTATGTTTTAAAGTAGCTTTAGTGGTTTCAACGGAACAGGTAGTGGCTGTTCCCTTTCTCAGAAAGAGAAATGACACTTGAGATCAGTTTATCAGTTATAGACAAAACAGTAGATCTTCTCCTGAGGTTCGCTTTCCTTTTAGGCCTGTTGTGTCAGTTTCCTCCTGCATTACACTTCATGTTGCGAATGAGAGTGATGTCCTTCCTGTAGTTATCAATGCCATCCCCTCTCAGTCTGGACTTATAATTCAAGATGCTCAATTTTTTACCTTTTGTCATGAAACAACCCTCTTCTCTGTCTTTCAAAAAACCTGTTTTTGAGTTCTAACTCACTGAGAGTTCTTTACCAGGCATAATAGTGATGAAGTGAAATCAACCTCCATTACTGGCTTAGATCAGATTTGAATTTGAATTGGTGTGACTCTGTCATTTTGGTCTCTTGAGTGCACTTTAGACGATTTACTCAGTTTCCTCAGGTTCTTTGACGATCCCAGTGCGACTTGTTGTCGGCATCCTGATTTTTGATAGCGCGATGATGACTCAGCACATTTGATCAATGTGCTGTATTCATAAATCAGACAGACTGTGATGATAGATAGATAGGGAAGCAACTCTTAATTACACCAAATATACACCATTTAATGGTGTGCGAGACCAAATTAGGGGGTTATGACATCACACGTCAAGTAAATTTTTTTAACAATTTGATTTTTTGGCATGAAAGACCAATGTTTGAGAAAACTAGTCACTGTATGACATCACATGAATAGACATCCTGAATCCTGCCGCCAAAAAGCAGATATAATACAGTCGCTGATTCATCCTTGCCCCCATCATGAAATATGACCCGATGAGGTAAAGTTGATGCCTGTAGGTGCTCAAAATGCTCGCTTTCCCCATATTGCTTTCTTTCTTGCTATCGCTTTCTTTCACTGGGCTATAAATCTTTCCCCATTCTTTCTGTTTATACCCTCAACATTCTCTTACCTAGAACATCTACACAAACCATCACCGACCCCAGCATGGAGCTAATTTATTTTGCCATCTGTCAGAAGTTTTCCGCCAACTGGTAATACTGGTCTGTGTGATTAGGCATTTTAACACTTCGAGCTCAGCCAGCAGCATTCTGTTGCGTGTTCTCTCTCTGAATGCTGAACATCCTGGTAAACCATTCCAATGAAGAAGAAGAACCGTTTAGCAAGGTATTCAGATTTGAAGCTATTCCTTGCAACTCGACGTCCATCATCTTTGTTTGGTGGGTGTGGAGTTTGGGGATGGAGAGGGTGAAGTCCCTGTCTTTGGTGCATCTACATGTACATGATGTACATGATTGTGTTTTAATGGTAAAAAGGAACTGTGAAAGGAACAGTAGAATGATATTGGTAAGGAGAGAAATCTTCAAATTACCAGCAGTGTGGACGTTTGTCTGAGAAGAATTTTGTTTCAGTGAGTCAGTTTAAGAATTTCTTCAAGGTTTTTGCAGAACGTATGGCAGAAAACCTTTTGAACACGAAACCACCTCCATGAGCAAGTCGATGGAAAAACTAAGAAAAAGTGTACAAAAACTGTTCTTGTGAGTCATGAGTATCTTGTTGCATGAACCAGTTGCTTTTCAAGGATTGCGTTGAGCTAAATGGATGGGTCATTAGGCGGTTTTGAGCTCAACCGATCAATTTTTATCCTTGGTGCAACAATGTTGCTGACTCATCAGTCTAACCAGTTGCTTTTGAAGCATAGTCAACCTTGTTCCTTCGGTTCTGATTGTGTGAATGTGTGTGTGTGTTAGGCTGTAGGTACTAATAGGCTCGGGACAAGGTTACTGATATTAATTGCTTTTAAAAAGAAGAATGATGACTTGGTGACTTCTTGAAAATCGAGGGAAACACCCTTCCTTCATTGACCTTGAGAAAACCCTGGCTGAGGAAGAATAAGATAACTGTTTGGGGTGAGTGTTAAACATGCTCAACAGAAAACTTGATCGGTGCAGTGCATCCTGATAGGTAGAGCAGACACCTGCCAGAACTCCCCGCCAGATAAGTATTATTATGGTTTTGTCTATCACATGTTGAAGAAGAACATTGGTTATTGATCGCCGAGATTGAGATTTGATGAGTGATGAAGAATCTATCTGTGGGGTGGAGGTTTGGTGTTTGCTTTAACATGCTGCTTATCAAAGTCCAACGCTTCTGACCTCAACGTTGAGTCATCAGTCATTTCCTCAGGCCATCGAAGAATGAAGGGAAGGTGGAATAGTGAGTATTCAGCCGTGGGTTGTTAGGTTGATTAAATACATTAATATGATGATGCAGTTCCGCATTTGTGTAGCACTCGTTGGCTTGTTGGGACTCATAAACAATTCCAACGCCTGAAGTATGGAATGTGATCTTCTCCAGAAATACTATGAGATTTTCCTATTGTTTGTAAATCCCACAGTAAAACATTCAATTCTATGGTTAGATTGGATCATTCTGTTGGGTTTATCTGCCTAGTGACATGTCTTCAGCCAGAAGGGAAGACAAACACACATATCTTTCACCAGAGCTATTTCCATGGAGGGCAACAGGAAACTAAGCATGTCTCAGTTTGCAATAACTCTCACTCTCGGTGATAAATTCAAAGTATAACAACGTTTACTGAGGCAGTGTTCAAGAATCTGCAAGAAAGGTTGTAGAATATAGAGGCAACACGCTGGCACCTATCTGCTATTGCAAACTTTCAACAACTCGCGGCATAATCAGACCAGTAGCTGGTGAGGTAGAATGTCTGGCTAGCTATCCCGGCCGCGTTTTTAGAATTTTCATGTTTGCCTCCACTAGCTAAAAAGAGATGGTAGAGAAAAATATCTCAAGCAAAGCATTGCTCAGTTTGCTGCCAATGTGGTAGCCTTTCATTGCTAGCTAGTCCGCATTAGCCAGACTAGACTGAAAGATGAGTTGTGTGCTGCCCTCCACAAGACAGTACTGATGTGTTTGTGTGAATGAAGTAGGCCCTACTCTATTTGGATGAAATAAGATTTGGAAAAAAGCAATAGGAATTTCTGTACTGCTTTGGTATGCCAATAAATTATAACTCGCTATAAAGCATCCTTGTGAACTCAAGTGTAAGAAGATAACTTCCAGTGTTTCTAACCACAAAAAAGATTGCTGATCACAGCTTCAGGAAGAACTACACGCGGGAAGTTAAAAAAACATCACTCGATGGTTTGTAATGCAAAATCCATCATTTGAACATACATCGGAAGTGAGTAGTCCCGAGTCTGTTTCAATTGCATTTTACCTGGATAGTCTGTGTATAATATACATTGAATACTGTATATTTCGCGAAACTTTACTCGAAACTGTCCTGAGGTAGGGTTCCTAAGTCAACGATTTTATGTTGTCTTGCAGATGATAGGTCATACCTTCGCATCATGTATGTTTTTCGGCATCCTGAATGTTTTTCCGACCTCCTCTTTGGGCGTACTCTGGAACTTGATCATGTTTAGAAACTTGATCTTGTTGATCTGGAGGCGATATTGAGGGCACATTGAATTGTTTGAGTTAATTTCTTGAGAAAGATTTGCAATAGCCTAAAAGAGGATGTGAATAAAAAAGCAACTGCGTGATTCATATTATTTATAGGCATGATATCTTGGTTGACGAGCTGTTGTTACAAAGCACCTTCCAACTCACTGGTGGAACCTTAGAGAGGGATTCGAACCCACCACCTCTGTCAGGAATGGCAGTTTTCCGACCATCATAGTTCCAATCATGAAAGACCCTGAAGCTCAGGATGAGGTCTGATACAAGACTGAGCAGTTCCCTGGTCTCATCGCTACATTCACGTGGAATGCTTTTGGGATTTCTACCTTGGTTTTTGTGAAAAAGTTCATGTCTGGCTTTGATTGCCTTTTACCTATGCATTTCTAAGCTTTTCGTTTCTATTGCTGAGTTTTAAACTGATCGAAAACCTGAAAGCAGGTGTCTGGTGGAAGTTAACTGAAACAGTGTAAGCTGTTGAAATGTTTTCAACTGTTTTATCTGTTTTATCCTCTTGGCTGATTCCAATGTATCTTGTTGTTAAGATACTAGCTGGACCCATGGAAACTCAAGTTTGCTTGTACATGTACCTTGCCTTTACCGAGTGGGGTTAACTAGAGGGTAGGACAGACTCACAAGTGTATAATCTCTGTCTAATCTATGTGTCCTTGAGCATGACCCTACTTAATACTTCTCTTCACCAAGGCAAGGTACCCAGCTGGCAGAGGTGTCTGTAACTCAGCTTCTGTGTGTCTTCCTACAGTCTCCCTCTACTTGTTCAGAGCTGAACTAGCGATGTTGCTCATTGATGCTCCAATGAAAGGCTACAGCCAAATGAATGGCGTATAGCTCCCGAGGGAACTAATCGCCATTATCATTGGACACTCCCTCATAGCAGTTAGAGCAACTAGTTACAGTACATGTTCATACAAATGGTTAGATTTGAAATTCCTATGTATAACCATGGTAACCGCCAAGAGTCCTGGGATAAGATGGATGGCCAGACGGCGGATGAGTCAGTTACGTCTGAATGCTGATAAGTTAAAAACCTGTTAGGATCGGATGTGGCTGATCCACCCAACTGTTGATCATATCTCGCTTGCAAATCTTGGTGTAATCGTACTGCAGTTTTTTGGTCATATGTGGCTCAGCAGGGATGAGTCAGCGTTGTGTCTGCGTTGATGAAGAATCAACACGGCAATGTAAGATATGGCTGAGTGACCCGTTCTTAATCATATCATGCTTTATCGTGATCTCACAGATCTTTGATGATGTGTACCATTGCAGTTTACAATCACATGCAGCCAAATAGCGGTTGAATCAATTCCATCTTTACAAAATTACCACTTTAAAAGATGTGGTCAAACCTTGCAACTCTTCATCATATTAGGGAAGTTCTTCCCCCAAATCAAGGAGTTTAGTAGTGTTTACCCCTGCGTTTTCTGTTCTAGCCATCAGTATCAGTTTCATACTAGATACGCTGCTGTCCTTTACTCTCCGAATCTCCGTTTACCAGCTCTCAGCCGGGGCATCACCCAATGCCCCTGTCCTCACCACAAATCACGTCACTGGGCGACCTGAAAAATACCATTCCAGTAAGCCTTTGCTACACCAAGCTATGACCCCAATCTGGGCACCACCCAGGCCTACCATCCATTGTCTCTTATCTAAAAGATTCTTTTGAGTCGTCACATTAATCGATATCAGGGTCATTGCTGTCATACTACAATGGCAGGCCAGTTGAACCACTATAAGATAACTGACGAGGTTATATCTACACCGAAACCGTTACCCAGGCATAATACTTCGAGCCTATCCCCGCGCAAGCCTTTTGGCGCCACAATGTCCAAATACGCGCAAAAGAACCCCTGACAACCACACGTCATCTTGGCCACGACATCACAACACACGGTGTCGTCGCAGGGGAAATATGTCGTCGCACAACACCACGCAGACGTCATGACGTATAGGACAATCAAACGGAAGATTCGCAAGTTTGACAGATCGTCATTCACAACGGTATTATCATCGGACCCAAGCAGTCGCATCACGTCTTGACTATCAGTTTCATACTGTCTGTGAATTTCATGAACTTTTTAGTTCCTTTAAGTTTCACCAGATGGCAGGTTTAAGTAAAAGAATGACGGGAACTGTTCGAATCTGGGTCTGTCTGGCTGCAGTTCAATAGCTGTGCATTTCATTTCAATTACTGACAATGAAATTGCTATAATGACGTTATTTGGAGGATAATTTGAATGCCGTTGCAGTAATTTCTGGGTTAATTTTAGTAGTTTTAGTTTTAAAGTACTATAATGACTTAGTTATGAGAGGCGCTGTTTTCAATATCTTTGCTGTTGGTTTGACGTTAAAAAAACACATTAAGAAGGTTCTGCAATTTGCAGTTGCCAATGACCTCATTTGGAATCACGACCTAATTAAAGGTGAAACTGCACCAGATGCCCAAATTTTCCCAGATGTGAGTCATAACGACAAAACTACAAATTCAGCAACAGCCCCCCCAAACATTGTGTGAACTGTTACTGTAAAATAATACAACCAGCAGGGTCCATCAACACCACTTTGTTATGCCACTGTTACCAAGTGATTTGCCATGAATATTGCACAACCATAATTAGGTGTTTTTGTTTGGATGTGGGACCCATATGCTATGTTGATAGTAATTATGGCATACTTTCCCATGTACTTAACATCAATTATCAGTTGTTTGCTTTGTTCAAAGGTCGTCACCATTTTGATGAGGCTTGTCTGTTGCCTAGGAAACAGATCATTTATTAAAAGAAAAGAAACAACAGAAAAGCAAGAACGGAAGTGATTTTAGTACGTTTCATCTTCATGTGCAATAAACACCAAGTTTAAAAAGTTTGAAAACTTCATTGAATATTTGGCAACTTTTTGCATCGTCTGCTACAGTCATTTAGTCTCGTACCTCAGTCTCATGTGCCGCTAGGAACCAGGTAGAGCATTACACTCCACTCAAGTGCTTTGTGTATTCTGAGTCATACACTCGTTATACATGTTCCTGCCCTAACTCATTGATTGTGATTGCCCCATGCGTCTTCATTAGATATGCAACAAATTTACATAACAAAATTGTGGGCTTCGGTCTGAAGAGCTAACATTTGAAACAGCTAGCTCGAGCCGGGTAAAATTTCTTGACATTTTTTTTCTGAAAATTCCTTGGGTGTGCATTATTGGTAAATATCGCACAGGTTTAGACTGGTGGTTTGCCCGTGGAAATTTCATGTGGATAATAGTACATTAGGGAATAGTGTTTCGAGTCCTAGTGTATTTAGTCAGTACATTTAGTACAGGAGTAGACAACCAGCTACCATCACCAGAAGCCAAAATGAGTACAGTGGGAGTTAACAAGTGTAAAATACACTTACAGGTAAAGTAGTTTCCTTTCTAAAACGTTTAAAAGAATTTGGTATTTTTGTGTTGTGCTGGTGCAGCTCGCTTTTGTGTTTTCGCAGGTTTATAAAGGGTAACTCTGTCTATAGTCCATTGTGTACTATCTGTAGTGTATTGATTGTACAGTGTGTACACTATGGAGTATGGTTTGATATGCCGCTGTACTTCATGCGTGTATGTATGTAGTGTATTTGTATGTTGGCTTACCACCCAGATTGTCAGATTGGATACCCTGATATATTCTTTGTTCCTGGCATGAATTCCTACGGAAATTGTCAAGCAGTCTCAACGTCTTCAGAATTAATTGTACGACATCTGATATCTTGACGTGGTCAGTAATTACATTATTTGATTGCTCGTTAATTGCTAATTAAGCTGAGTTGCTGATTGTAATTTGGTCGGTTGTGGAGAGGTTGGGTTATTTGGGGTGATGCGTAAATGGTTTTGTGTTACATTGTACAGGAAGTTTAGGACGCCCTAATAATGGGACACTTAATGTCAGATGGATTAGTTCTTTCCACACCCCCTCCCCCTTCCCCCTTCCCCCTTCCCTGATGTAAAGCACCAGGAGGCCAGTTTGCATCTGGCGAAAAAGTGTCTTGTCCCAGGACATTTTGTCTGTTGATCAGGAGGTGAAGTTTAATTGTTGTTCACGCAGTGACAGATGTTACACCCGATATGAAGTCTGCCAATTGGATTCTATGACCATATGGCAGATACCTCTTTATGATGAACATTCTGGTGACATTTCTCATGTTTTCTCACCTCGTACCTTGGTAAGGCTGCTGAATGATGCTGATTCATGAATTCATGCTTGATCCTGGCTGTTCACTTGCACACCTTACCAGTAGTGTAATCCATACATCGTGCTGCAATGCATCCTTAATACCCCAAATAATAAGTCTGAGCTTATGTATCAGCTCGTTAAGGGACTTTACAGTCTCAGACCCTCCTTGGTCAAGATGGGTTCCATAGATACCCGGTATTCTACGACTGTCTCTAGTTTTCTCATCTGTGCATAAGTTATTGTCTGAAGTCCTTATCCCTGGAGTGGCCCAATGGTCATTAGTTTGCAGTCATAATTCTTTTACTGAGCCAATATTTGGTAATTCTTGCCCAAACCCTTACGGATGTTTCAAGTACCGGTAGGCTTACCTTAAAGTACAGACATTCTTGTGAATTATTGCCAGGGTTGGCCAAACTATAAACTCTCATTGAGATTGAATGAGATACTTGTCTTATTCATATCCCTACTGAAATTATTTTACAACAAGATCCACAAAGGCCACATTTGTTGATAATCATGTGAAAATATTAGTTATTGTTTATCTTAGTATTTGGATGTTCGTTGTCCTTTGAAAAGCCTTAAGGCGATTTCACGACCTTCATGGCTTCTAAAGCGAGCATTCCCGGATTGTGGTAGAATGGGAAATCATTCGGTCATATGGGTAATTTCCCAGATCTGTTGTAATCTTGTTTTAACCCTTGTATGTCCCATTTGACAATTTGGACGCTCTATCTTGGACATCTGAACTCTTCCGACATTTGATCTAACCTGCCCTTTCTGGGATCCCTCTTTTGACTGTCCTTAATATAGAGGTGTCCTGATTACAGAGGTCAAATTGAATGTTAATAGCCAATTTCGGACCAAAACTAGTGTCCTTAATAGAGAGGTGTCTGCTAAGGGAGGTTCCGCTGTATTCATAGCCTTGAGGAGAATCACTCGATTTACATTAGGGCATATCAAATCACATGTGTGATTGCAGCTAGAAATCACACTTGAATATGATGATGTTTTAAACACATATGTTCGATTGCAGCCAGAGAAAATGACACCTGATCTCGACAGTTAAAAAAAGCTGCTGAAATTGATGATGAGGGGCATTGTCGATATTGACTATAAAATCATCGAGTAATTGGTCAACAGCTTGGGACACTTGTTCAGTTCTCATGTGCATAATGAATGCCGTTCAATCTGTGCCTTGGTGCAGGCTGGTTCGCTATACTGACTCTCAACCGAGGTATCAAGTGATACATGAGAAAGTACAGTTTTAAATGAAATGGATTGCATGTTTGCTGTTGGCAGCACAGAAAAAAACTTGCTCCAACATCCTGTTTTAGAGCAGCTTCATGTTCAGTGGCTTGGAGCTATTTCATGTGTTTGCACACTTCAACGCCTATCTCCATCCTAATGTGAACAAGAATTTCAAAGAATTACCGATGAAGCTTTATATGATTCATCGAAACAGTCTGGTGGGAAACTGAATTTCTTTTACAAACCTCCACTAAAGATGGTTATAACTGTACTGTACCAATTTTTCTGGAGCCTTTGTGACTTTTGCGGGTTGGGGTACAATCACAAACTTAAGGGGCACAAAAATGTTTTCGTCGATTTGGACCTGCATCAGTATGTTACTGAAAGCAATCTTGAATAACAGAATTCAACTTGACGTAATTAATATCACAACTTGCAATTCCTTGCTTGCTTGGTCTTGTGATGTGAAAGCATGATGCTAATATTGCTATTGCGCAGCACTGGCAAAGTTCATGGCCGTTATTGCCAATATCTAAGATGGCCGCCACAATATAAATCATGTCCTCTCGTCGCCATGGTGAAATCTGGTGCTGTGTATGAATCATCACTTAGATCATGCTATGTATGGTTGATGATCTAACTGCTGGATTCTGCAAGATTGTCAAGCGCTAGATTATTTTGGTGGAAGCATAAGCAATGGTAAGTTTGCCCAATCACCGTTTGCATAGCTGCGTTTCCTCGTCCTGCATTTGATGAGAAGAGACTGTCTCAGGTCTTTGAGTCTCGCTTAGAAATGGAAGGTTTGACTTTTAACCAATTTAACATTCTAGTTCACTTTCTATACACATATTTTTCACACTGTCGCATTCATGAACGTACATGTTTGGTCGATTTAATGTGTAGACTATGTTTTTTGGCAGTGGCCTAATCTCTTTTCAGACAGGTTTTTTTCCTGCCGAACTTGAGACCTCTTTGCTATTTCTGTTATACATTATAATGCGTGACACCCGCGAGCAGAAAACCCCAAAATATTCGATCTTGTGAAACAATAGGAGCTTTGGTCTTGGGGATCAAATGCAAAGAGATAAAGTTATCATGACTATCGATGTAGCCTCTGCTTGCACCAGCTATAGCCCAGTGATGCAAACTTCAGTCAGGGCTTCGTTGTCTTGTGGTGAACCATATTATCCTCTGTATGCCTACTCTTCTCAGTAGAAGGATGGCAAAATGGATGCCTCAAGTCCTTTCGGTGTGATTGGACCTAAGAAGCAATTAGGGGAGGCAAACTATTGCAGTATCTATAGTACATCATGGGTCAAGTAGTATGTCCGAACCCCATTGAGGTTGTCCTTTGTAATATGTGCCATTCATTAACCACTTTATGAGAGAATTAAACGTATGATAATGATAAGAGTGGACGTGGTATAAAGTACTTTCTATATCAGAATGGAAATTGCCCTGAACGATAGATGGACTGTGCGGAGAAGTACGAAGTATTGAAAGTGTCAGATGTTTCCCTTTTGTGGCCTCCTCACTTGGCACAAACTTGTGCTATGCCTCAGTAATTCCTCATGTAGTCCCATGCATAAGGGATGATTCGAAATAATGAAATTGCATACTCAGCATCTAGCTTAGGCTCCCTTGATGAGAGTTCATGCTGAAATTAAAATGCATGCTCACAAAATTAATTCAATTAATGGGGCAATATTAATGTCGTCAACAGCTGCTTGAAAGGAGAAAGTTGGCCTCGTTGGGTCATCAGACACTTTAAATTCAGGTCTTCATATCAGTAGGGTCTTCTGGCTGCGTAGACTGATGGATTGGATTACTATTAGCTTGATTCGAAAGGGCCTCTATCCCATGATGGATTCAAACACAGTAAAATCCTTTTCTTTTTCCCGCTTTAGAAAGGCCACGACATCATTGCAAAATTGTGAACCCAAATGCTTCGAGTGAACTGTCATCTATTTCAATGAGAGGATTGAAGAAGTCGAATTATTCAGAAGGCATCATTCTTTAAATATACTTTTTTAGCTCAGGATTGAGATATGCTATCAAGTTTTAAATTTTAGTTTTATCCCAGTGATTTACCTGCATTTTTCTTGCCAAAGTTTGTGACTCAACATTGCCAAGTCCATGTTGATAATGTTTTGCCATGTACCTTGTCTGGATCTGCCATGGCATGGCTCAACTCTAGCCCCATGACCCATGCAATTGATGTTTACTCTATCTGCTAGGCATCTCACTACAGTTACAACCCAGACTTATTTACGCCATTACCTTGGCTTGTTACACCTGCCTAATGTACTGTAGGTGAGGGAGGATCAAAAGTT
The DNA here is from genome assembly GCF_910592395.1 of Lineus longissimus. Classification (NCBI taxonomy): domain Eukaryota; kingdom Metazoa; phylum Nemertea; class Pilidiophora; order Heteronemertea; family Lineidae; genus Lineus; species Lineus longissimus. The sequence continues at coordinate 5,273,396 of NC_088315.1, forward strand.
AAGTACATAAGCCGAGATTCCTGCGCCTTGAACTGTGCATTCTTTTCATACATTTTGCAACATTGGCAATGGGACATTCCATCATGATGTTGAGGCGTTATTGGTTTGACCCTTAGTTTGCGAAATTTTGAGTGAGGAACCTAGATACATGTATTTATCCACCCAATCAAATCTGATAAGGCAATCAAACAATTTAGAAATGCACCCATTTCATGTGCTCATGTGCTTACCATGTGCTCATGTGCTTACCATGTTGCAATGAGTAGCTTTTTTTTCCGAGTTCGAAATCTCAGAATTGATGAGGCCAAAGAGTATAAAATGGATGACCTCATCACTGCCATCATCTCTTCTGATGGAGGTATTGTCTGCTGAATCTTTCAAACATTTGGCCACAAATTATTAAAAGTATCATTGTTCAGACAGTTGTCATGGTCAACCATTCTCAAACATCTCGGAAGAGCTTGGGTCTGCTGAAGTGAAATGACATCCTTTGAGTCGGTCCCTGATTAGCTCTTGGCCATTATGACTAAGAGACTGTGTCTGTATCTAGTGATGCCAAGAAGTGCATCGGTTCCCATGGTGATGATGGGATGAAAAAAACATCAGTTGATTCATGGAATCATGGGCCCACTTCCCATACATTTGTACATGTATCTCTTTATAAAATCCCTGAAGTATTCTGAAAGGTAGGGGGTGGTATCTCGGTATGTTTCTTGATTTGAAAAAAAACTTTGACCTATACAAATGTGTTCCAGATTTGTCTCCAAAACATTTAACCTGATTGTGTTCATCCTTTGGAGTTTCAGTAGCTCAACTAGAGTCAGTCGTATGCCCCTCCACTCTGTGGGTGACGCATGATCTTTCAGTGATCAACTTGAGGTGGAATCCATCTTCATGTCTTGTCTGGCAGGAGTTGTTTTGTCAAGTAACATTGTGGCCGATGGTCCCAGTTGAAAAAACAAGAGAGAAAGCCCCTGCTTCTCTCCAGTCTGGATTGTCAAAACAAGAACTAGATTCAGTTGAGTTTGATGAATGTATGGACAGCTTCTTACTCATCCCTGTCAGCGTCGAGTCATGACAATTCATTTTCATTTTATGAAATGCATTATTCTCTCTTTCCTTTTGAATAGAATGAACGACTCTTGGGTTATATCTGACTTTAGAACGGTGTGGTCATGCTCCTTTGCCTGTGGAAACAGATCTCAGCTGTTTCGAACTATAAATTTCACAAACTTACAGGTTTATCAGTCATACTTTGTTTCCTGCTAATGTGGGAAGAGTATCGTTCCCTCTATTGCTGTTGGTGAGCAAACTTGTCGGCCATGATCTGACTATCATGACACCACTACACCTGCCTCCTCTGTTCGTTGGTTGAACTTTGCTGACTGTTGAAGACTGGAATTTACTCTACAATGTTACATTGGTCTTCTTCAGTTTCCTACTAATGCGGAAAAAAGTATCATTTCTTAACTCATGCGGTAGGTTACCAATCTCTTGGGCCTATCTGACGATACAGCGGTCACTTGGGGCACACCACACCTGCATTCACGATATTTGCGAAACCAACATCCTCTTGGGTATGGCTAAAGTGCAGTTCCACTGGATTAGCTCGAAAGTCCTGTGCAGTTTCTTGCATATAATGCACTCGGTCTTATAGCAAGTTTTGGATGAAATCGGCTTATTTAATATTACAACTTATGCCGGGGAAGGTGTATGAATCATATTGCTGATTCACCCTCAAAATACCAAAATCTGTGGTATATTACTGTAAAGTCTCTTGTACAAGTTCTACTGTCCCTTTCTGCAAATTAGCTGATTTCGAAGTGTTATTGCAGCCTGGGTGCTATCATGTACCAAGTGAATAAAACTTGACGTTGTCCAGTCATCCTCATCTGCTAAAGCTAATGTTATCTGCTGCAGGAAGTAAATATCCTTTGCAAGGGATTTCAAGTTTTATGTGATCTGCGGCGGGAAGTTAATGTCATTTGCTGCAGTGAGTTAACATTCGATCAAATGGGATCAACATCTGCCTAATTGGTCGGCAGGACATCTTGAATCATTCTCATTATTGGCTGCTCACTCTTGTTCATCCCAGAGTCTGAACAACCCGAGAAGCCTTCTCAGCTTGATGATTCACTCTTGCATTCAGACCCAGACAAAAGCAGACGTGTATTTTGAATCTGCAGAGGGAAGGAAAATACACACATTTTGCTCATTGCAGCAATCTTTGTTCATACCCTTTAGTGATTCTGAAACTTTTGAGATCTTGCATTGGACAAAGGTGTAGTGAATTGATACGAGTCTGAAAAGTTGACGATCTTCATTGTCTGTGCCAGTCTGAACTGGTTTGATATCTGCTTCTCATTTGCATCTTCCGTTATATTTTGTTTGGAATCTTGGACAATCATCATGGCCCCTTCCCCTACCCCTGAACATCAAAGCAACTGCAATGGGACTACAGAGGTAAGTTTCCGTTCTCGTTGCATTATTTGCCATGCCGAGATCTACCATGCTTCAGTCAACATACATAGCCTTGAACAAATGGAACTATGGATTCTGACCTTTCATCCCTTACTTCAAATCTGAACTTCCAATAGGTTTGGGGTTCAACATGGATCCAGCAGTTCTGCTTTGGCGTCATGACATTGCATGCATATCAGCACTTTATAGAGCTGAAGATGTGTTGACATCCACCGCACGCTGCTCCCATGAAGTGAGATTTTGTTTATGTTTTTTTGGTTCATGAGTGCAGCAAGTGTCACACAGACTTATATAAAAGTGAGCAAGAAAAGCACTTTACAGATACTTGTCATAACTTTGACAAACCGCCATACAGATATTTCAAACATTATAATATATCAAATCTGAATTTCAAGATTGGTTGCTGATATGGGTTAATCGACTCGACCAGTGTGAATGGTGGTGTATGAATTAAATGTTATTTCTATAGATCGGTTATAATAGCTCTGGTTTGGATAGCCTCATTTCCATTCTGTGGTTAGAACCGGGCAAGTGTGTTGAGTTCTGGAGCCATTTTCTTGGATACTTCACCATGTCGGAATCGGATGTAGGTGTTTGTGTATAGGGATGTAATCTGATGATATTTTGGTTCTGGTATAATCTCATACTCAACTTGTAGCTAGATGTGATGTAGTTTTGCTTGGATTGACTGTTGGATCTACAGGGCAGCCCTAGGATCAGGGAAGACACTGTGGTCCTGAAGCATGTGTGCATTGTGTTTCCTGAGGCAGCTTGGTGGCTGATGCTGATGATGTCCTGTTATTGTCAATGTCCATCACTTGACTTTACTCTATCTGTGTAGCTGTTTTCAGTGGCTGGGCAGACTGTCACCATTGAAAATACTGTTTTCCCCAGTTTTAGATTTTGTCTGCTTGGCAGCATCTTCTTAGATAAGAGAAGTAGACTAGTGCAAGGTCTGCCGCTGCATGAATACACCAAGACCTTGCACAGTTTTCGTTTTTTTAAACTCATCTCTCTGTGTCAAATTCTGGGATCTGGTGACTCCCTTCATAAGATTTAATGGAAGTCAGTACCTAGATGTTAGAACCTACTTTGTGATCAATAATTCAATAGTTGCCTTGTCTTATTGTCGTGCCAGATATCAATAGCCTTGTGGCTCTGACTTGTTTATATCACTATTTTGTCAATAGTGGGGTTAAATGATATCACGATAGATCTTGACCTCTAACAGATTTTGCAAATATTGGTTCAGTAAGTTAAACATCAATTCAGTGGTTTTATTGGCTTTAAATTAGAGTATTGTCTTCTGGTTAGAATAACTCAAACATCATGTGGCATAGCTGCTCAACTTTTGAAATGCGTATTTAACTCTAAAAAGGTCTGACGATGGCTGTGGAATTTTCGTTCTTGTCCATGCATCTCCTCAGTGTTAAAAAAATAGGGCACTGAAAGTCCCCATATCTTACTGAACCAGGTTAAAGGACATCAGTCTCGCCAGAGGTCATCTTGGGTCAAGCTGTCACAGAATGAGATTGTATAAAGGGAATTCGGCCATGAGAAATCATGTTCTGGGCTGTCAATCCTTCTGTGTGTTTTTCTAGGTGATTGTAGGGATGATTGACAGTGTATAAATAGACGGAGATTGATTTGACACAATTCTGTTTCATTTGAAAGGTTTTTTTATGAAATTCTTGCCACTTGATGAAACTGGGACTATAATCAGTTTGATAACCCTAGGTTGGACAGACATTGGATGAGGTCACTTGTGTGGCCCAGGGCAGGTTACTTGCCTTCTCGAAAATCGAGATGTGGTGGCACGCTATGGTACAAACCACCTTCATCACTCTTCCTGGCGAGGCAGTGACGATAAAGTTTATCATGACTTGTAATGGAATGTCAGTTGATTTGGCATAATAACCCACAACTATGCCAGCAGGAGCATGAACATCATAAATAATTGATCCCAGTCCCGTTATATAAAATGTTGTTACTTCTGTGCCCACATCTGGTGTATTGGATGACTGGCCTGTTAACTGTGATGATGATATCCACCATTTTGTGCTTTTAACCTTGGAATAATTAACTATTTTGATATCAAATATTGATTTTATAATAGCTGGTGTCCCAACGAGATGGCTGTGCTATGGTAAGCTATGTTGGCCTCATCATCTGGTGGGCATCAAAGTCATCACGCTGTTGTATCACATTGTGCAGTTAACCTTGAAGTTACCGACTTAATTTGATATCAAACTGACCATGCTTTAGTTGCTGATGTTGAAAGGGGATAAACTTTGCTATGAAACCAAGCCTTCAAACATCTGGCATCTTGATTTGTTTCAGGGTTGATGATAGTCCCAGTTTTAACTGGGTAGGCAGGCTACTGCACAGATGGCAGAGCAACTGCATTCGTTTGCAATGACTGTTGCCACAGAAGTTCAGGGTTCACTACTTGGGGCACATGATGAAAGATGGTGACAAAGCCTTGTTGAGGAAAAGACAGGAAATATCCTGTAAGGACTTGATTGCATCAATTATCAAGTTCCACCATGAACCATAACATCGCCAACGCTGCAGACATTTCTGAAACGGTCCCCACTACTCTTCTGTCATCCATTCTTGTTGTTCCGTCAAAATCTCACATAATTTATTCTCCGCAGTTCTGTCTGTATCAAAATAACGGAGTGGCATAGACTAGGGATAAAAATCATTCTTCACATTCTGAGTTTCCGAACATTCAAGCGGTGGTTTCAAAGGAGACTTAGCCTTGTCGTCATGGTTCATGATAACGTGAGTAACAGTGACAGTATTGATCAACGTAACAGTATGTCTGGGTCATTATTGATTTCTATGCACCCAGACAGGCTGGTGTGGGTGTGCCAGACAATGTTAGCATGCGGCTTATTTTGTGGGGATTGCCTTTGTTTTCACTTTGGTATATGTCTGTCTGGAAAGGATGGGGGAGCAGTGTCTAGGTTGCCAGTTTCTGTCTGGTTGGTTACTTTGAATCTCAGTTGATGTGGGGACATGGCAGAGATAGCTTGGGAAAGGTTTAGGAGAGGATGTCAATGTCATTCTCAGACAAGAATCCTGCGTTAGTGTAAAGGAGGGGGTCAGGCTCTATGGCAATGATTCCTTCATTTGTATGCTGCTGTAATGATACTGTTAATGTCATGTAAGACTCTTTCGAGGACTTTGAATCAGCACCACGATCGACAAAAGTTGTTAGTTTGGAGGATCCTGCTTATCAGGTTTTCAGCCCCTTTGGACCAATACAAGGTCCTAGCCATGCTAATTTTCATGTTCCCATCTGGCAGATTGACTGCTGATTGTAAGATAAGTGAGTTAGATCTGTTAGCCATCAGCCATTGTAGGCTACATGAGTCAGGAGAGATACCTGGTCTTGGCAACGATTAGCTATCTTCCTCTTTGAATATTTACAGTTCAGAGCTTCTATAGCTCGTACAAGGGAAGAGGAAGTCTTACCTGTGCATTACATAGGTTTTGTTATAGCTTCCGTAGCCATAAATCTTATAAAATTCCAATACTCGATCAGTAGTTATCATCAAATTTCATCTTTACTCCTAACTGCGAGTCAAGTTGTTTTACAAATCTAATGTTTCTGTGTCTCATTGTATCTTTCAGAGTGCCCAGTCGCGTATTTTCATCAAAGGTGGCCGCGTCATCAACGATGACCAGGCATTTGACGCAGATGTCTACATTGAAGATGGAGTCATTAAGTAAGTTATGATGATGGTTCAGAACACAAAAGGTTGAAATATTTAATGCTGAATACTCCAAATTCTTTCAGAAGACAGATAAAGATTTGAGCGATACTGGCCTACCCGCCATGCATGTAAAGTAAAGTAAAACCTTAGTGTGCAAACCAAGCTAAAATATCTCACTCAATGAGAACATGAGTTACCTTCTGCTCTGGACGCACCCTCTCCAGTAGCGTGAACTATTGTCATAAACTTCTCTGGTGATTTTGTTTCTAGTAGATCCCAACATCTTCTTCTTTCAGACAAGTCGGACAGAACTTTGTTATTCCCGGTGGTGCTAAGGTCATTGAGGCGAAGGGTAAACTGGTCATGCCTGGCGGTATCGACACACATACCCACCTGCAGCTTCCGTTCATGGGAACAATTTCAGTCGATGACTTCTACAGTGGAACGCGGGCGGCCCTCGCTGGTGGAACCACAATGATCAGTAAGTTCATATCAAATCTTGGTCATAACTTGGTGAGGACTATGGTACAGAGCATTTCATCTAGACGTGCACCTTCTTCAGAACCCACAACCGTATCTCACCGATGAATCTGCCATATTTCGTTGTCTTTCCAGTTGACTTTGTGATACCTAACAAAGGTGAATCGCTGTTGAAGGCCTATGACCGATGGAAGGAATGGGCCGATGAGAAAGTCTGCTGTGATTATGGCTTCCACGTTGCCGTCACCTGGTGGTCGGATGAAGTCGCAAAGGAGATGGAGACGCTTTGTAAAGAAAAAGGTACGTTTGGGTCGAAAGTCAAAGTCATTAGACCTTGAGTGGGATGTGCTAGAACAACACTTGATCAACTGGATATGATTTTGACCTACTAAATTTGTCATGAAAATCATTTTCACAGAGTTTGTTTATATGATATTTGTTTCCTATTCCAGGTGTAAATTCATTCAAATGTTTCATGGCATATAAGGATACGTTGATGTTGAGAGACGGCGAACTGTATGAAGTGTTTAAGAAATGTAAAGAGCTAGGAGCAATCGCACAGGTTCACGCAGAGAATGGAGACCTCATTGATGCAGTAAGTCCATCAAAGTGTTTCTACTGACCCACTGATTGTGCAGTGGCAAAGATCCATAACCGCTCTCACGTGCATTGTTTTGATTCATGAGAGAGTTTTGTTGGAATTTGCTAAATCATTGGTTTCTCTCAAAAACCTATAGCTGGTCGCTTCCTACACTTATGCCGCCAGGGTGTTGTAGTGTTTGAAAAATATAGTGGTGCCTGTATCATCTCACTCCTGAGATCTTGGGTTCGATTTCCAGTCTGATTCATTTTGCATTGGACAGAGAAGGGGATCATATTTGAAAAATGCCTCTATCAGGTCATCCCATCCGCATTTTCACAGTTTGATCATGATGAATGCCAGCAAAACATGATTGGTAACTCTGCTCAATTGTTTTGCAGAAAGCTAGTGAGATATACAACAGTGGTGTGACAGGCCCTGAAGGTCATGAAATGAGTCGGCCAGAAGAGGTAAGGTTACAAAATGGAGCTGATTCCGGTGTGGAATTATTGCAATGAATCATTATTTTAAGGTCTCAAAATGGTTCAAATGGTGTTCACTCGATAGACCCTCATATGATTTACAGTTTTGTATGATTTTCTGCCACTGTTTTTTCTCATGTGTGATTTTGAGACGTGTTTGGCAAGACGTTCATTTGTGATTAAAAATATCAAATCAATTCTTTCAGAATGAAGCCGAAGCGACTAACCGAGCTATCACGCTTGCCAACCAGGCTAACTGCCCTCTATATGTGGTGCACGTGATGAGCAAAAGCGCTGCCGATATGGTCAGTAAGGCGAGGAAAGAAGGTAAGAAATAGTTGTAACCAGATTTAGAGAACGATGTTTACATTTCTTTATGAGAAGGCAGCACCATATTGTAAATTGATCAGACGGAAGAAGTCAGTTTTGGCACGGCTGGATGTTTAAAAAGGTATCAAATTTCAAAATATGAAGATAACTACATTTATAGCAACGTTTTCCCTGATCATCCGATCTTTCCCATTCTAGGAAAATTAGTTTTTGGTGAACCAATCGCCGCCAGTTTGGCTACAGACGGGACCCATTATTATAATAAATGTTGGCGGCATGCGGCCGGACATGTCCTGTCACCTCCACTCCGCCCTGACACGTCAACACCTGAATATTTGATGAATTTACTCGCTAGGTAAGTTTTGAGTAAAGTTACATAGTGTATGACATATAGTTTGGTAAATGTTTTCAATCATTTCACTTTGAGGGCTAACTTCAATGGAAATGCCTCTTAATTCTCGCATTCTTTTTCCCACCGAGTGGTTTTGGAACCTGACTTTTAATGAGAAGGTCATCAGCCTTTACTTTTATTCCAATTTTGAGGAGCAGGGAGGCAGTATGTTCATTTAGTGTGGGCTTAGACATTTATTGTCCTCTTGTCTTGCAGTGGTGACCTTCAGTTAACAGGTACAGATCATTGCGTGTTCAATGGCGACCAGAAGGCGCTGGGGAAAGATGACTTCCGTAAGATTCCAAATGGCATTAACGGTGTCGAAGAAAGGATGTCCATTCTTTGGGAGAAGGGAGTTGTGAGTGTTATTTCTTCATAGAATGAAATGAATGCAGAAAAATCAAGTTGCCTGGACTGGGATTCAAACCACATATCTTTGTAATGCTTACCATTGAGCTATCGAGGGTCCCAGTTTGATCCAAGCTATTGACATTGGCATCCTTCTTGAGTGTGCTTTGTCGTAAATATTTGGAGTTCTTTAGACACCCAAGGCTGACTAGTAAGCTGAAGTGAAAAGCATGGTGGTGTTGAGTCACATTTATCATCTTAAAATGTCGCTGATGTTTTCTTTTCTATCCAGGTTGCCGGCAAGCTTGACCCATGCCAATTTGTAGCAGTCACCAGCACAAACGCAGCAAAAATATTCAACATCTACCCAAAGAAAGGACGCATTGCCACTGGCTCCGATGCCGACATTCTCATCTGGGACCCCAACACCGTCAAGACGATATCGGCCAAGACGCACCAAAGCAAAGTCGACTTCAATATCTTCGAAGGTGTGGTGTGCCATGGGTCCCCGACAGCTGTAATCAGTAACGGCCGGGTAGCACTTGAGGACGGTCAGCTTCATGTGACACAGGCTAGCGGGCGGTATATTCCTACACCATGTAATGCCGAGATTATCTATGATAAGGTTGCTGCTCGGGATAAGGCAAGTAGACGAATATTGAAGAGACTTTTTACCTCATTTTGCTCATTGAAGTGTGGGGCTCTCAATAAGAGTTGGCCATGAGGATTCATAGTAATGTTCATACTAGTAAGTTTCATTGTGTTTCACATGAGCGGTTTTGGTCGGACTTGCCGCTAGCAGTCAAGAGGTCTCTGGTTCGAACCCCTCAGTCAGATTTATTTTGAGGTTTATTTTTTGTGTAATTCATTGTTGGTAGTTGCTTGTTGCCAACTTGAAACAGTACAAAACAGCAAAAAGCTACATTACGAGCAAAAATCTTGAATTGTTACATCCTCTTCCAGGCACGAAAACCAAAGAAGGTCGACCGAGATGACTATGAAGGCCCAGTCATCAGCCTTGGTGCGCAACAAGCGAATGATTACAATCCAATAACTAGTACCCCGACACGAGGACAGGGCGGTGGATTTAATGCACCATCGCCCAACAAAGCAGACGAGGCCAGTTTCCATCAGCGCCCCAAGACCCGAGGTGGTGGACGCCATATGCAAGAGTCCAGCTTCTCACTCAGTGGTAAGATATCAGAAACATTTTATTTATCTCTTTTTGAAGTGATTTTATTACAGAAAAATAACTGGGTTGAACCAGGCGGCCAACTTCACCAGCGGCAGAATTTCCCTCGTCCTGGCGCAAGGTCCTGGATTACATCTAGAGCAGATGAGATGGTCCTTCTCATGGCGTTGAAACCAGTTTGGCTGGTGGTGCCATCTCTAGGATTATGGCATAACTATGATAGCCAACAATTTTTAAGGCATCACTGCAACAAATTCTTACCTTGATTGGTGTTAAGACTGTCGTTACTCACACTATGATATTTCAGAAAATCCTTCATATTTACCAAAAGGTAATGTAAGGTCCCATATTTACCCTTTACTAAATTGCTTGTCCTCTAGTCCATTTAACAAATGTATAATCTAGAACATCTTAGCAATAGTTTTAATCAATTTTGAATCCTATTCTAATAAAGTGTCTTGTGAATTAATGTCACTACTGGTCAATCTCTCATCCTTTCCTCTGTTCAGTTTATGTTGCTGATATATTTAAATAAATTCATTTACAACTGTACACTATAGACTATACAAAAAAATTACCTTTCTTTTGGCTCCTTTTGATCGAAAATATGTGTTGTTTTCGAGTGTTTGAATCCTTGAAACATAACAAAAGAAGTTGATTTAATGCCCCTTCTCACTTTTGCCTGGTGTGAATTTATTCTAATTCAATCCAGCGTTGTTTTCACGGGGCTGTGGTTTTGACACAAAGATTTCTGCAGAAAGGCTCCCCCTAGCTGTCACGCACCCAACTCACTTTTAGCTCATCCTCTCCTTTTCCAGGGGCCCAATATGATGACAGACAGCCACATCGTACAGCAACGAAATCGTCACAACCTCCTGGTGGCCGCTCTTCAGGCATATTTTAAAGACTGCCGAAGGATCTTTTCAACCGCTTCTTTGTAATTAAAGATATTGTTGTTGATATAAAATGTAGTCATTTTGTCAGTGTTTTCCCTAGATGAAGAAATAAAGATGTCTGGGCGATTATTATGTGCTTTTATAGGGAAGTTAAGTGTCTTGTTTAAGATAGGAAGTCCCTATTGGGCTTGGTCAAGTGTCCTTTCAAGATAAGGTTTTTCCTGCTGTAAGATTCAGATAGTGAACAATATAATGGGTTGACATTTTGTTTGATGTTGATGGATGATAGGGGCTGAACATCACCAGCTAGCTTTGTTCTTCATCAGGGAAAATACTTTAGTTTTGTTCTCTACTGACCTGTGTACTCTGTTCCCTGGCAATCAGTCTCCCTCTTGATTTACAGATTCTGGCATCAGCAGTCTCATATCTGACTGCAAATAAAAGCACATCAGGTCCGAGTCGAACTCATGGAAGGCTCGTTTTGGGGACAAACAACTTTCTACAAATTACACTGCCCGAACTTGACTGCTGGTCATTTTAATTTGACCATTTCCCATTACCTTGCTTCGTTATTGTTTTGTGCTTTTGTCCTTCGTTAAACTCTGTTGTTCTTTTGTTGATCTTTCTTTTAGCTTTAATTCTTTGTCTTTTTTGTTGTCCTAGCATCTACCTTGCACCAAAACAAACATAATAGTACTAACACCGGTATTTTTTAGTTTTAGAAGCGTTGTAGATTGTGGCAAATATCCCTTCTGATCTGTTGACACGACTCTGGAGACTAGAAATTGTGCTGTTTTACAATGAGGTTTCATTTCAAATTGTTTGGTTGGACGGCCAAGTTATAAATCACATTCCAAATGCATCAACAGCTCATGATGTGCTCTCGTCAGAACCAAACATATCTGCTACAACTCAGGTATTTTCGATTGGTGCTTCATGAGCATATCAAACAAGGCATTGTCATAGCAACAACAATCACATCACTGAGTGATGAGCCTTTTGTAGACTCTCATGTGGAATTCGGTGGATTGTTACACTTCATGTTTGTGTACACATCTATCTGTTGTATGTGGCTGTGTGTATACATATCGTCTGGCCAGGATGAGCAGCAATGGCTTTCGCTATTTTTTGTTATGATACACACCGACTGAAGTCGGAGGTTATTCAGAGTCTGGACTGTAAAGGTTTGTTGCCAAAGGCACAAAAAACTTTCTGGAACATACGTCAGCAGATCACAGTCCCATGGGTAGCACCATCTATTAGTAGAATTACAAAAGCCCTTGTCTACAGTTTGTACGATTTTGACTACTTTCAGGTGAACAAATTGACGATCAGAATAAACACCGACCTTCTACAAAAGTGCATCACCCCCCAGGCGGCGGAGCCCATACCTCATTGTGGTAATGCGAGCAGATATAGGTACAAATGGTCGAAAATTTCCATTGCAAAAATAGAAGATTTCCATTGTGAACATTTTCATTTGCAAGAACCAGCATGTTTCAATAACAAAATGATGTTCTGCTTGCAAAATTGTAAATTGTTATTATTTTTGGCCATAGATTTTAGAATTGGACACACTTTTTGGCATGAGGGTTGCAGCTTTAGTTTAAATCAAGCCTGGGGAACACATTGATATTTTCCCTCGATGTCGACCATAATAAAGATTACTTGTAGGTAGCTGGAGTATTACCAGTTTTTCCCTTCTAGGTGAACATTCTCACAACAGACTTTCTACAAATTGCCAGGAATTTTATCACCTTCTAACCAATTGGAATCTTATTGAGACCCAATTATAGATATAACTTTGGAAAGAGGAGGGGAATGTATGACTATTGCATGTATGTATAAACATAATGAAATGTTGAGGAAACTAGATACACAATTTTAGAATTCAGTGTAGAATTCAAATTTGTCACTCAGCATGTTAGCTTTTAATGTAATTTGTATTTTAAAAATTGAGATTTTTTTAGTTTGAATTTAGAGTATCTTCAGATTCTTTTTGTTCACCCCGAATATTTTCTTAATTGGTCTTAGTTAGAATATGTCCTACAAGTTTAGTCGGGATTATCAACCTCAAAAATTCGAACCGAAGCCTGTAGACCTCATTTGCCTGGTACATCCAAATATCCTCTTAGCATTGTTTAGATTTTGTTATAGATAAGAGATTTAGTCATATTTATGTTGTGCCCTTGTTTTAAGTTCATTGAAATTTCATCGCAGATGATTGTAAACGCTTGCAGATTGTGAAAATTAGGTCCTTCCAAGAGTTAAGATGAAATAAATTCCAAAACTATACGAGTTTTACATTGTTTTCTGTCCAGACCTGTTCCAGCTGAGATGTATTTGTCACGTCTCATCTTCTTCTTGTTAACACTTTCAGTGCGGAAATGGAAAACGGATACGTGAATAAACAAAACCTAGATGTTCAATGTTTTTTGAAGAGCCTGTTGAGGGCTGAGGGGTAACGAGAAAGCTGTGAAAAGTGTCTTCTCCTTCTTCTGTGTGCTCAAAAAGGATGTGCAGCGTAAAAAACATTTGGCTGTTCACTGCTGTGGATTTCTTTGACTGTTCCCTACAGCTTAGAACGCCAGCTCCAGCCAATGTTCTGACAGTCCTCTGCCCCAGTGTTAAGGCACCGAGTCCACATGAGAACCTGGCCAGCAGTCTGGAAGTGTGTACCCATGTCAAGGGATGCTATAATGACTCATGAGTTTCATTTGAGCCACTTGAACTTTAATCTCGTGATCTCTTAAAAGGAGTCATGGCGGGTCCAGTTCTCACCAGATAAGATTGAGGAAAAGGGAGTTAAGATATATAAATTTCTGGCTTTCGTTACAAGTCCCTCGGTCCAAACATGGTTACTGTCTTGTTGTTCACTGTTGTATACCACGGAGTGCCTGAGTGTAAGATGTACCATTTCAATCATAACTCCAGTTTACGTAATGATTTGAGAAATACATGTATGTAATTTTTATGCAATTTGTACCATATTTTGCAGAAATTCTTGTATAATATACATATATGTTTTTATTAAAATTTGTTAAGGCTTGTGTATGTATATACTCACCAACACATTGTGCTGTAGTTGTGGTGGTCGTCTTGATATCAGATTGTCTAGGGTTTCATGAACACATTATAGTCATGAATAAATCTTGGTTATTTGAGACCTATCTTTATTACATCCAGTTTCAAAAAAGAGACGTGCTTCTCGTTGGTACTCCTCAAACATGTTAATCCAAGCCCAAGCTCCCATTTCGTCCAGATTTAGTCAAGTTTAAGCCAAAGGTTACATGAAATACATTCTAAAAGGCGCCGGTCACAGAATCCTTGACTTGTATACATCAAACGCATTAATATGACGTCTGCCTCTTTTCAAAAAGGTAGGATTATTACTTTATCATAATCAGTGATTGACCAAAAGAGAAAGTATCGGGTTCAAGCTTGAGATAAAACTACTTGCGTATCTTCAACCATTTCAAACACACTAAACCTCAAGACGGTCCTGTAGGTTTGATGAAGTGATATCTTTTTCTCCATTAACAAGTATGTCGGGTCCACATTCAAAATTTTGCTGTACATTCTGCTTTATCTTTAATGTGTGTAGTTTGTTGTGTATTTGGTGATCAGTTCCTCTCTGAGGCCATCAGCGAAGTTGCCCATGTCATAATAAACTTACACACATTTGCCTAACCTCATTTTCAACCTGTTTGATTCATTCCGCTAGAATACGGTATTCAAATATTTTGAAAATTCGGATATGGTTTTGTCTTTTGTATTTGAATGAATTTGTGTCTATATTTCTATCTCAGCTCATTGCAGTTTGTAGTAAAGGGTACCAAGATATTCCATTGACACATAAACTCCATGGTCCATCTCGGATGATCAAAATCTGGCTTGGGCTCATTGAAAATTAGGAAAGGTAGCATTTTGAGACATTTGAAGAAAAAAAATCGGAGTCATGTGTTGCACCCATTCATAAGGCTGGGCTTACATATGATTCACTGTGTCACATATCACATGATGTGATGAATCTTATGTAGCCCACTCTTTTGAGGCAGATAGTTTCTTCTTCATGTGAAAAGTGACACATTGACTCTACATGTATGTAAACCCAGCTATGTCGCCGTATTCATCGTCTGCTGCCAACTTCAATGAGACTGGTGCGTTGACTGTGATATTTCTCTCTTTCGAGCCATATGTCCAACAAGGATCACAATTTGTACAGGACGGTAGCGCAGTGCTAGTTTGTAGACGCTTATTCCTATTATATCTTAGCAGTAGAGCAGTAGAGCATTAGACTTGGTAGAGGATCTTCTCGAATCTTTTTGAGGTCAGTTCCAACAAGGATGACAAATTGTACAGAACAGTAGTGCAGTGTAGTGTGTAGACGCTTCTTCCTATTATATTGTAGTAGTTTAGTGTTAGACATAGGACAGTATACCTCTTAACCCTTTTTTCAAGCAATGTCCAGCAACAAATGATCACAGCTTGTACAGGGCAGTATTGCCATTAGATAGAAGTTTAGTTAGTATACATGTATATTGGCTATTTGGAGCCTTATACACTTTGACATACATGTATCTCTAGTTTGTAGAAGCTTCTGTAAATATCAGTGCAATCAAATATCATTAGTGTTTGAAGCAGGCGTATTTTGTGGACTCGACATACTGTTTATGAGTAACCATAATTGTAGGACTTACAATGGAAGTCTGGTCTTTTGAGAGTGATGTTTTTTTAAGTCCATACACCTATTTCAGCGAATCCTCAATAGATTGTCATGTACTTTATTAGATCATTTTAAGGCTTATTGTGTTTGGATTCATCCAATTCAAAAATTTCATTTCAAAATCTTTTGCACATGTCTGACCTTCAGCCAGAGCCAGTCACATTTTGGCAGTTATTTTCGTGGAAACCTTGACTTAATGTGAGATGGGCATTCTTGGGTTTTCAGTTGACATTGATCGAGAAAATTTCATTCAACATTGACACAGGTGGAATGACAGAATTGGACAGTAAATTTCTTCGAAAGATTTATTGGCAAAATCTATTGATATTATGACAAGGAACAAGTGGAACAACTAAAAACAAGAACGGGTAAAGGACAAGATTTTGTTCGAACAAATGGTTTTGCAACATGTAGGTAATATTTCGATATGTTTAGTTTTCATCATGGTTTTCCCGAAATAAGCATTTCAGGGAAAATTTGTTGCATTCTATCATGTCAAATATTTTGATGAATTAAATATTGCTGAATGGTGCAAACTTGACTGTAGTGGCTTTATGCACAGTTTAACCTTAAATATGAATATAAATATATGTATACTCCTTATGTCAAATGTTGAAGTTACACATTTTTAGGTGTGGAGTAAGTAGATGTAGGATATAACTGTCATTAAAAATTACCTTGTTTATATTTGAATCTGAAGTTGAATGACTTTTGTAACAGATTTAAATTGAAAATATTCTACTCAAAGTTGAATGCATGCTTTTGTAATTGACTGATTTTGTGTCAAAGCAAATACAGATCGAGCTTTGAAAAAAAATGCTTTTTCAGTGGAAATTATCTAACTGCCAATGCAGATCCTTTGGAGATTGTCGGGTTATAATTCAGTCACATAATTGTTGCTTATACAAAACTCAATGTAGTCAACTTGCGCAAATGTACATTGACTCTTTTTATGGTCAAAATGCTTTTTTGTTATCGACTGTATGGTCACAAAATTCAGCTTACTCTTTAGTCTGACTGCTTAAACTGGCCTGAACTCAAAATTCATTGTAATTTTCATTGGCTCTGACTAAATAGTCAAGATTGTCGATGAAGATGATTTGATTCACAATTATGTTGTCTAAATTTGACTCTAAGTTTTTTTATGAATTGAGTCTCCGATAGCGAAATACATATTTTAATAGAGGTAGGTGCATTTGACTCGTCATAACATCAGAAAGTTCAATCTACATGTATTTGCAGGATTTGAACTACAGGTACCCCATTGTAAAGAATGGCTTCTTTGGGACTGATGTTGTTCACGTCTGATCACGCAACTTCTCAAATCCAGTGAATGGATTTAACTTTCTAATATTGTGGAAAACCACCTAGGCATACACCAGTAAGTACATTTGGCTCTCTGAAGTCCCGAAGTAAAGTCATTGAAGAACTTGTAAATTAACTTGAATGTCAAGGTACTATGTTAACTTGACTTGACAGTCAATTTGCATCTCCCTGTTTTGACTCCGAAGTCGAGTTACTTCATAGAAACAACTTTTCAGTCAATTTCTATCCAGTTAATTTTACTATAAAGTCAAGTTCTTCATGTCATTGACTTTATAGTCAAAAATGATTTGCGTAAATTGATGTTAAAGTCTCAATGCTTTGAATATTTTGCTTTCCCTATACGTAACGTATATTCAAGTAGGATGTAAACTCTGTCTACCGGTTTGGTATTTGATAAAAATAAAATCGCTGTTGGTAAATTCAGTCTCGTTCGCTTTCCAGTTGCCAATCAAGAGGACTTTAATCTTGTTTGTCTGCATAATACCTGGGATGCCCATGGACCTGGGACAATATCAAGACCATTCTGCCTTTGGTAGAACTTCCATCTTGCTGTTCTCTATAAGAGGGGCACAACCAGCCATGAGATAGCTCATGTACCTCGGAGATGTACCTGACACAACATATACATCAAGGATGTACCTGATACAGCCCAGGTACGTGGGACAGTAGTGAGACCATTCTGCCTTTGGTAGAACTTCCATCTTGCTGTCCTCTTTAAGAGGGGCACAACCAGGCCATGAGATAGCTCATGTACCTCGGAGATGTACCTGACACAACATATACATCAAGGATGTACCGGATACAGCCCAGGTACGTGGGACAGTAGCGAGACCATTCTGCCTTTGGTGGAACTTCCATCTTGCTGTCCTCTTTAAGAGGGGCACATCCAGGCCATGAGATAGCTCATGTACCTCCGAGATGTACCTGACACAACATATACATCAAGAGGATAACAGAAGAGTCCACTAAGGGAAGTGAAACTGTTAATGAAATAAAATAACTCCCATATCATTGAAAACAATTATAAATATTTATTTACATTTTGACAACATTTAGTATGCTTGAAAGAACAGAGAAAAGCAGTTGGAGAAAAATCAAGAGACGAAACAGTGTACTTCCTAGTAATATTTTAACTTGTACACCGCCAAAGGTTTTGGGAGGTATCTTGCTTTTCTACAATACATTGTTAAAAAATTAAAAGTCTAAGCCTCGGACATGTCTGACGAAATTACAAGATTACAATTCAAACACCCTTAGCATATTCCTGTACCTACAGTAATGAAACTTTGAGTGATCTAAGTGGCTGCATTAATGAAGGCTAACCCAGTAAAGAGGAAGCACACCACAGCTCGATCACCTATTTCTCATTTCTTTCAAAGAATAGACAAAAAGCATTGCAGGTTTTAACTTAAGCCCACCAGCTGATATCTCACAGCAGTACCTTGTGCCCAGAAGCAGTTTTCCTATACACATAACAATTATTCACCTTGGGATATATCTTCTTGCCTTCAACTGAGATGTATTACCGTTCACATTAAAATGAGATGAAAGTTATTTACATGTAAAACTTCCAATAACTCAAAACTAGATACTCTAATCAAAGCCACCAGTGACTACACCTTTTGGGTCAGCTCATTCCGGGAGGGAGTGAGGTCGAGAGGCGATGCAACAAAACTGGAGACCTTGATGATTCAAGATGTAAAAACAGACCATAACTTATACCCTATATCGCCAATTACCCACCTAACAGTATTTCTAGAGTTTTTTATGTCACAGTTTCCATTTCAACAGCCTGTTCCTCTTCTTCTTCATTTTGAGTTTGGAGTTGAGAGTCGGCACGGATCAGCCGGCCAAACCGTAACAAACACATCATTGCAATAGCCAACAACCCAGCACACATCATGAAAATCATCCTGTTACCATAGTGACCAGATGTTCCGTGTAACATTGTCAATACTGCGCACGCGATCAGGTTGAGTGGCACCCTGAACCAGCTAGTAATACTGGCTCGGTGCTGCTCTGGAATCACCTTCATGCGTATGAATCCCATCGAAGGAAAGTAGATCCCGACACCAATTTCTAACAACAGGAATGCAAAAAATGACAATTTTCTTCCACCACTACCTCCAGTTGCAAACACACATGTTATCATTGCAGCAGATGCACAACATATGGCCAATGATAGTGTTGTGACAACTGATATTTTTCGTGCACGTACTAATTGGAAGATGGCCGCACCAATCATGATACAGACCATGAAGCAAGAGAAGATGATTCCCAACGGAGGCTTGTCAACTTTGAGCACAGGAGTCCAGATAAAGATGAATATATACATAACGCTCTCGAATGATGCCTGTATGGCACCGATGAAGAATATCCTCTCGTCTGCTAGGATTTCTCGAATGCCGTCCATGCAAGACTTCCGAAAATGGATGGTCTGGCGGCCATAGTTTTCTTGCCACTGTGACATGACAACAATGCCTGATATTAGCAGACACGGTATAGCTAACATGAATGGTGAAACTGGACCAAAGTGGAACCATTCTGATATCATGTTCGCAATGAATCCAGCGAGGACTGAAAGAGCGCCGTTCCAAACAGTTGTCTTTGTGAAGGTCACGGGGATCCATTCCCTTGGAAAGTCATGTCCTTCAATATGTTCATGGATGTACCACGCCTCAAATGTGTAGAAGAGTAATGATGTTGCCATTCCGCCGAAAACACGCCCCACAATCAGAACACCATAGTTCCGAGATAACTTCGTGAAGCAAGAAATGGAATAAATTATAGTAAAGAGGATACAAAGTTTCCTTCTGCCGAATCTGTCGGCAAGAATTGGTGCCCAAGTTCCTAGAATCACCGTTGAAGCAAATCCACAGGAGTATATGATGGCAATCTGTGATTCCATGAATCCATAATGACTATACAGTTGATACAAGTAGGGTCCTTGCAACCAGTCTGCAAAGAGCGCTGCAAAATATGCGGCAAAGAAAATGTATTGGAATTTAAGGAAGATTGGGTTGTTTCCTATTGTAGGATGATTCTGACCTCTCAGCGCAAGGTACTGTAGTCCAGCACACAGTATTAACAAAACAGCAAATGTCACGTAGACTAGTGCAGTCATACCCATGGTGACCGGTGGTTGATGTTTATGCCGAGGAAATTCCAAGCTGATAGGAGACTAAGATGATGATGTTAGACGTCCTTCAATCATACAAGACCCTGAACCTGAAAGTAAAGATAAAATTGATGTTAGCAATTCTTCTCAAAATTTGAACATGCTAATTCACTTATGGCTATGCCGTACAGTAATTCTCAAAGACATTGTTGGTGAGCAGGGGCAGGTAGGGCATCCATCCTCCCTCTCATCTCAATCTTAATCTTATGTCAAGTGTCACCAATGCATTTAATAGCTTCAATCAATTTGACATAATCCTGAGACCTGACATATGAAGAGTATTCCATGTACAATCAATGAGTGTACATCTAGCATGCATTGCATGCACTAGCAGAACCCACAGAAAATAACAAAAATGATTTCAATCATTCTTTCAATACCGGAAAACCTTTGCTCTGGACTGTAGTTTTTTTAGTTAGAATGTTGCAGCAGATGTATCAGATTCTGAATATTACAATATATTTCGCCAATTTTCATCAATGAGTGAAATAACAGCAAAAACAAATTAATTTTAACAACATTTTACACGTCATGGGCGCTGACATTGTTTCCGGGCCACCCTGTAGAGTATCGTGAGTTTCCTGTTTCACCTATTGGTGGGGATAATAACTAGTGGTCCCGGCAAATGTGGAAAATGTTGACAATGTTTACTTCTTCGCTCTGACTTACATGGCGAGAAAGTCGGATTGTTTTGCCTCGTAGCAACACAAAATTGGCGAATATTTATCACACCCAGAACTTTTATTGCTCTTATTATCATTCCTGAGGACAATGACTCCGTGATCAATGCACTGGTGGACGAATCCGTCACCAGTGTCACCGATCATGCGTCTAATTTCACTCGCCATGGCCACTCAAAAAAAAGGTAAGATTGCCCTCTACATTTTATTAGCACCGAATTTCGTCATGGCCCTTACTATGTTTTGTCATGAATTCTTATATTTCATTAGCAAGGTCATTTGGGACCATGTAGCCCCAATTGCATTGACGACGCTATTGTGACAACGTCTAGCTTTATCATTTCGGCTTCACTGTAAAAGTGTTAACACTAACTTCACTGACCGTCTTAATATCTTTCTTTTCAGGACATGTCACCCAACCCCTGCGGTCCAAATCAACCAATTCTAAACCAAATAAACCTTTAGCCAGAACCTTAGCCACTGGAGTTAGTCACAAATCACGATCAGACAGCTCGATCATCAATGGACTGCGTACACTTTCTATCAATGATCGCTCAAATGCTACCACACCGGCTTCTACAAAAATAAGGCAGAGGTATGTACATTATGACCACCTTTCGTTCTCACAGTCTCAGCCTAAAACTGGGAATAGCTAAGTCCTTGAGTTCTTCAAATCATAGCTTTTCTCAGTCGGTCATGACATTGAATGAAATACCAATGTTCTCCGAGAGAACATATTTGAAAGTTTTCACCATGTTATGGTCTCCACTTAGAGGATTAAAATTGACCTTTGACCTTCGTCTTTTTGCAGTCCTATTGCGAGAAGAATATCGAGTGCCAGCAGTAGATGTCAATCCCTGGAAGATATAGCTCGGTATATTCTGGCAAAAAAAGCCAAGAATATTGTCATAATGGCTGGAGCTGGTATAAGCACGTCCAGTGGAATTCCAGATTTTAGGTAAGAATAAGTCTATCGTGTTAGATGATATACAAGGATAGACTTTTTTAAAAGTTTGTCCTTGTTTTTCAAAAAGGAATTTGATTGGGAAAAGCCAAAATCTATGCCTTGTCATTTTCTAAAATAATAAGAATTTGATAAAAAATACCATGTGAAACATATTGAAGGTAGTCATACATGTACAGCTTTATCAAAGCGCTGCACTCAAAAAAATCCTGCATAGGCCTACGAAGTGAGCAGGCATTCCATTATGTCGTGATACTAGACATTGTGCCGGGCCTATACCTGTACATGTTGATATTCTCCTTTCAACACACAAATATATGTTCAATATTTATACTTTAAGAGATTAGCCAGACCACTTTGGGGATTACGTTTGTTTGAAATATTGGCAAAGCCCAAAGGCTGGGTTCCTAACCACTGAATTCTTACATGAAAGTGGAGAATTTTATTGATTATAAACCTGTTGTTGTGAACAAATGAACCAATCATCATCGTCATCATCATTTCGGAATCATGTTTTCGGGACTTTTCCACATAGCTAATCGTGAATCAATGAATACAATGAATCCCAAAAAGTGCTCAATTGCTTCACGTTAACCAAATATTGTCAGTTGACAAAAGGGGTAAATCTTTTTGTAATCATCGCCGCTGGCAGAAACCCTCTTTCTCTCAAGCCAATTATGGCATCCGCTTGGGACACTATCGGGACACTATCGTAGAGTTCTGATCAATACTATTACCAGACCAATTCATCTGCACCGTTTTGTATTAGTGTATATTTTAAAACCTTCCTTTCATTAATCAGACATAAGAAGTGTACCCAGAGCATGTTGATCAAGAAGGCATAAATCATACATGACATTATTTTCCTGTGCACAATGGGGCGGCGTAACGCTCGGCTTTAACTGCAGTAAGAAATGTCTAATACAAGTGATTTAATGGTCCTGGGTGGTTGGGTTGGAGTGCCAGACATCATGGTGTGCCTTTGAAAATGCATATAGGTCGCATGTGGCTATTATGACAATATTGAAGTAACTGGTTTCGAATTATTCATTTATTTGGGTTATTCATGCTATTTAGTAAGAACGTGACCTAAAATGTGAGGAAGCCTGTGGTTTCATAATCACATAGTTCATGTTGTTAATCTTTAGAATAAGTGGACTCTTTGAGTTAGTTTGATGAAGGGCAGAGGGCTGGACTTCCTTGTGGTTGTTTTCTGTGGAACTGAACACCCTGCTGTGCTTCTTTCAAAATCAATCGGTAGAACTAAGTGTTATGGCGATCAACACTATTATGTAGTCTAACCCTAAAATGATCCGTCCTCACTTTTATGACACACTTGAGATTTGGGAGATTGAGTAGAAATTCATATCCTTCATGGTTGCGGGTTGAATCCCCAATTGGGATCCTTCTAATTTAATGTGATGAAGAATAAAGAAAAGAGGCTAACTGGTAATTTATTAAAAAGGACACATCCCTATTCCAGCAATTTCAGCCTAATCTGACACAGTCCACTGCTCAGTGTTGGATGGTCATTTTTGGCCCCTGCTGGAATCCCGAAAAAAGACCATTTCCCGATCAGAAAGTGGGCGAAGCTGATCTATATAACCTCAACCTACTTGAACTTGTGTTTTTTCATTTTAGATCACCTGGAACTGGTCTCTATGACAATCTCAAACAGTACAACATCCCGTACCCAGAAGCAATCTTTGACATCGACTACTTCACATATAAACCCAAGCCTTTCTTCACGCTAGCCAAGGAGCTGTACCCCTCAGGGAAATACAAGCCAAACTATATTCACTATTTCTGCCGCATGTTACACGAGAAGGGCCTGTTGCTACGAATGTACACACAGAATATCGATGGCTTTGAAAGATGTAAGTATACCATGGGATTACGAAAGGAGAGGGGTCATTTTACAGAAATATGGCAGCAGTTCACGGTCAGTTCAGAAAATGTCAGTGTATAACTATAAGTGCTGAGCACAAAGGAGATTGTGACGTCTAATAATAAAACATCTTCTGCTACTTGTAGTTCTCCATGGTTGGTCTTGTCATTTGACACTCCTCCCTGAGCTAAACTAACCCAAGCTCTACCTTGTCTTTCAGTGGCAGGAATCCCTCCTTCCAAACTTGTCGAAGCTCATGGAACTTTTGCCACTGCCACTTGTACAGGATGTCGCAAGACTTACCCCGGAGAAGAAATCAAAGTGAGTTGTTGTTTCTGTGATGCACCGAATAATACACGGCTCTTGCTGGAATTTAATGTAAAGCACCAGGCTTTGTAAAAATGCTGCTCTCAAGGTCTGAATTTGTAGTGGAGGAAATTTTATTTTGTCTGCATTTTAACCATGTTTTATAATATCCTTTTTCCAGGAGGATATCTTCAACAACAAGGTCCCATATTGTAGGAACAGACGATCTTGTCCCGGCGTGATAAAACCTGATATTATATTTTTTGGTGAGGACCTCCCTCGGCGATTTTGGTACTACTTGCGAGACTTCCCACAAGCTGATTTATTGATTGTGATGGGAACATCTTTAGAGGTGAGGAAAAATTGTAACAAGCGCCTTCAAATAAGAAGCTATATGTAGGGAAAAAACTGAAACTCAAAGCTGGCTTTATTCCAATGATTGCTACTCTTTGATACCTTTGTTTGTCACTGAGTTTCACACGTCAGATTGTGTGAATGAAACTTGCATTGATTATGAAACTTTGGAACAATGTTTGTTTGTTAGTTGTGTGTCATATTCCCAAACATTTGTGATAACTTTCCTTTGTTGTGATTCCAGGTGGAGCCGTTTGCAGGGATTGTTGACTGCACCCGATTCAATACTCCACGCGTCCTGCTCAATATGAAAGCTGTCGGGCCGTTTAAGAATAAAAAACGCTCTAACGATGTTGTAGTACAAGGTATGTACTTCAGGAACAGAAGCAAAAAAGTCCTACTTCTGCCTAAATTACTTTTATAAGCCTCTCGATCAACAGAAAGTGATACCCTGCTTGAGCCCTTTTAAACCTCATGATTGGTCATGAGGGATTCGCTAATCCACCATTGGGGTTATTTATCGTAGATTAAAAAAGTATCAGTCTTCAGTCGGGTGATAGAATCAGTCAAAAGATCAAATTGAATTCAGTTGTCCTTTGCTTTGCATGCAGCATGCAGCTCTCAGCTCCCTTTTTTGGACATACATAAAAATCTGATTATAGTCTAAAAGAAATCTCTTCCATTTTCATCCAACATTTTTGTTTCCTAGGTGACCTGTTAGAAAGTGTTCAACGTTTTGCAAACATTCTTGGCTGGAAACGAGAGATGAATGACCTCATTTTCAACGAGAATCAAAAAGTTCCTGAGGTGAGTGTGCAAACTTTGATTGATTGACATTTTTGTGTTGTGCATGTTGCCCCTCTCCCTGGCTGAACGTCTGCTTCAGGTGAGGTAAGGTGGTTCAGCCCCGATACAATTATAGCCTCTTCGTGCATTAGTGGGTACTCCCAGCTGTTTCCTACACGAAATAGGCTATAATTGTCCTCAGGCTATTATTGTACCACATTAACTTTAAATACAAATCTTCCGAGCGTCATATTATGTCAGAGATCCAAAATGGACCACAACACCAAAATGATATCATGTAAAATTACTCCGCTGTGCTTCTGTGTTGGTCGCTGCAATTCAAAATTCACGCCAATTGATTGTATTCATAACACCATTCACCTAATTCACTCGCAGGAAACATTTTCTCAATACCATCCACTGTATCGAAATATTTTATATTCATCCGTTCTTGATTTGTTTTGTCACCAGTCTGCGCTGCGATCGGCTGAAGCCGATGCCCCAGTAACAAAGAGTGGATCCATTGACTGCACAAACAGGTGTGGTGTGAGCTTGGTTTGACGCACACTCTATAACCTTCTAACGATATGCACTTTTAACAAATCTATCCTATTTTAGTTGATTTTTGTCTCCAACCCCATAAGACTCGAAAATGTTTTGAGAATTATTATTGTTGGAGATCTGCATTAGTGAAATGCTACATGTTGCAGTGCATTGTAGCAAGTAGGCACATTGTCCTCTTGATCACCTTAATCCAATGCCCAAGTTGTCCCTTTAAAAGTAAAAAACCTAGTGACCATGGTCTGTGTCAGTCACTGGTGTCACCTCAACTCTCATCATCTGGGTTCACCTAAAGAGCATAACACTTTAGTTCTTACAGCGCATCCTCCTCCTAGAGGCCCTTGCTTCATCCAATAGGTGCCAAAACTTCATATTAAGTACTTTAGTAAATGCCTTTCATACGTTCTTGCAGTGTATCCTTTATAAATTTAACTCCTGGGGTTACGATTGGTTGCACTTTGACTTTCAGAAATGTCTCTATCTAGTCTTGCTTGAATAGTTTGATAAACTGTTAGGGGTTAAAGAGATTTGGCCACAAGTACATTTCATAAATCATTATTTTACCAAACTCATCATGTATATTTGCAGATCATTCAAGAATATTTTGGCTAAAATATTGGTAGCCCTTTTACGGAAATTATCCAATAAAAAGTTCGAGTATGGTACATTTATCTGTCTGTTCTGCAGTAAGGCCACATATGTTTTTTATTTCTTGGTGTATGGGATAGCAGACCATGACTTTTGAGACTAAGGCAAAACCTGGTTTACATATGTTTAGTTTATGATACTTGTACCAAGTATAGATTAGAGTTGCATACTTGCCGGTACTTATCAGCTTAGAATTCAACCAAGAAATATAAGACATATGGCCTGAAATTAAAACTGTGCCACAGTGATATTGAAACCAACCTCGTCACCCCAATTCCTGAAATAGTTGAAGTGATTTAAAGACTATTCACTCCTAAATCCTTGCAGTTTTCAATGTTTGAGACCTCCTCTTTGTCTGCGTGTAACTATCTTAAGAACTTATATTTTGGGTGATTGTTGTGGTTTGCATGCAGTAAATATCAATATGATAGCCATCTCCTTCCTTCTCGCTATTAACTGATCATTCCCTCCCTGGTACTTGACATTGCAAACAGTTTTCAATCAGTTTTCAATAAAACTTTGCATGATATAAATCTCTGTAAGCCAGCCTCTGTTAATGAGAGTGGTATCACTCTCTAAGATCTGTACCTAATACCTATACTAAAAGGCCTCTGCACATATTTTCTGAGTATTTCATCAAAACTACTTGTAGATTCGCTAACCGTAGTTGGCCAATCATTTGAGAATTTCCATTTCTTTGTCTGCATCAAGCAGCTCGTACGCAACAGGAACATGAAATGATCTGTGCTTATTTTTGGTCACAGCGTCAACGTTCTATTTCTTCAGCTTCTTATGGCAATTTTATTTTATTTTCAAAGTTTTGTCCACCAAAAGGTTTATACAGAAGGCAGCCCTGATTGTTCACTTTTTCTCTATCTATAACTCATCGTATGCCATCCATTCTAATCTGCTCATTAACATATTTTTATCTGCGTCTCGTTTCAGTTTGGTGCCAATGCCGCTTCCCCTCAAACTGCCGATGATTCAAAAAGAGAAACCCCTCCATCTGTGACAGAAAATGGTGCTAGCAATTCCAGTTCTCAAACAATGCAAGAATCTCGTACAACCGGACTGCCCCCTGCGGGCAAACACACCACTAAACCGAACAGTCAGAATGGCACAAATAGCACAAATAGCCAAAATCGGCAGTATCACACGTTCAGTGCAAAGGGGCGATTACAAAACCCTAAACCCCCAATCGCGCTATTCAGGGGTAGGCAGACTGTTAAAAACAATGGCAATGACAATAAAACAGGAGTTAGGTTGCCGCAGTTGAATAAGTATTCATCGCAGCGTTTCAGTGCATACCAGGATGCCCTGATGCAGCTGAAGCTTCGTCAGCGGTATGGACCAGGTGCTGCATCTAGTTCGAGTTCGGAGGACACCAGTGAGGAATCGGAAGAGAGCTCATCAGAATCGGATTCAGATGATTAAACTTTCACGTCTGTTTCTGCATGGAAAAGTTTTCTTGTCATGAGCCCACTGTTAATGGCTTCGTGCTTTGGGTATGAATTCTGACATTTCTCTGACGGGGCGTAATAATCTGACGGACTTCAACAGACTATGTCTGATATTTCTTTTACTAGTTTTATAGTGATGAAGTAATATTCTATTGTTGTACTATATGTTATCATGGTTACCTTGAAAAGTGAGATTGCACAATTAGAAATGTCTAAGATGTGGCCTTTTGCTTCTTCAGACCTTTGGTTTCGAGCTGGATACTGTAAGCTGAAGTTAAATCCAAATCACTGAACTAAACTGAAAATACTGATCACTATTTATTCAAAGCACCAAAAGAGGGGGCCTTGTAGCTGGCATTGCCTTTGTGGTCCAGAATCGTCTATATCCCTGATATATGAATACATGGTCATTTGTTTATTTTTTCCTGTTTTGGTGGTGGTTTATGGAAAGTGCTTATTTTTGCCGTAATTTATGCTTTCATTGATCGTATTCAAAAGTGCACTTATTGATGTTGAATTTTTGTTTCCAAATGTTTCCCAATGTTGCTATATTTGATAAAAGCCAGGTATCATCCTTATTTGTAAATCTATCTTCCAGGTAGTGTAGCTTTGTTCAAATTGAAAATGCACATCATCATCATCAGGTTCCTTGATTATTGAACAAATCAATAGGTTAATTTAGTCACATTTCCAATGTATAATATTGGTTTAAAATTGACAAGAGTTAAAAATGGAGAGAAGCTCTTGTAACTTACATCTTTGTATACGGCTTAATAAGCTGTCCTTGTCATTAAAATGACAAAAACCTTTCCAATGGCACTCTCGAATTCATCCAGGATCGGAGAAGGGGTCAAAGTGATAAAGGTTTTGGTTTCTGTTTAGTTTATGCTTAATTGGTAGGTCCAGCTCTTGTAGCAAATGTTGCCAATTGTGAAAATTGTATGTTCAGAAGTTCTACCAGTTAGAAATTACCAACTGAATATCAAGAAGAAAATGAAAATAGAATAAAGGTTAATTTATCATTTATAATTTATAACTCTTTTGTTGTTTTCGTTAATAGTGATGCTGTATACCCACCTCCTCTGCACAAACGGGATCCAATGCTGCTTATCATAACAACAGGCAGAGAAACAAGTTGGTACAAACGGCTAGGTGGTCACAGGGAGGATACTGAATGTCTTAGATGAAAGCCAGTCTTCTCCATTATGAGCTGAATGTGACATTGTCCATTTAGTGATCCCCTAGAGTCACCGTGTCTTGAATCTGACACTCCCTTGACTAAATTCTCTTATGAAAATGAGTCTTCTTCATGAAATGATCTAATGATCCCCGGCTTTCACTCTGTCCTGTGTGTGACCTTCTCCATGAAATAACGCATGTGGTTCCAGCTGCCTCTTTTATGACATGTACAGTGTGCCGTCTATCGCATCGAGCGTCTTCGGGGTCATTCCGGTTTCTCTGGAATTGGTCTATTCCGTAGTTTTTGTAATAGTTCGGTAAAGGCCGTGATAGTCCCGAAGACACTGGTTGTTCCATGCTATGTTACGCTGCGTGAAATACGTAACAAGTTGGCCAATAACAGCTATCTGATGAAGGACAGTGTTGCCTCCATCTACGGCGGGAGTGTGTTACGGCGTATATATAGTGCGTCCTGCGAGTGAATATATTATATGGTTTGGATCTGGCATGTCTTCATTTCTGGTTGCATCCTGAGTGACCCAAAGTGACCCCAAGTTGCCAAAACGACCGCTATTCAGCAGTTGACAGAATGGGCAAGGCATTAACTGAGTCAGTTCCATCATCACCCTGAAGATGGCGTTTGCGTTGTTTTAACGTTGAAGCCTTCAGCGATCTAATATCCAGCTTGACGGGGGAAGGGCATCCTGAGCTTCAGGTTTTTGAGCGAGAGCTGGAGCATATGGAAAACCACTGGGTGCCGAGGATGGGGGAAGGGGTATACCTTTGCCGGTGCCGAGCAACCTCATGACGCTGGCGCTCTCAAGAGCGACTGGTTTCGGCGCAAATGGTCTATCTACGGATACATTTATGTATGTGTCGCACGATAACCAAATCATTGGATCAGAGCAAAAAGTTATTTCCCATGTCCCACTTTCTGTACCCAAAACTTAACACCCAGCCACGACACTGGTGGCGCTGTCAACATGATAAATGGTTTTTCTTCCGTTAGAATAGGCTATCAACAGATGCGTACGAGGTTTAGATTTTGTGATGTCGTTCAGTCATACGCGAGTTCGTGAGTTCCTCCTGAGTTCGCCCATTCAAATCATACTGACATCGAGCTCATGATGACCCGCCCCTCCCCAGCAAGGACGGCTCTTGCTCTTCTCAATTACTATTTGTTGCCTCCGAGTACGATCGAGTCTGTAAGTAAGGACAGTTGGCTCGGCGCTAATGGGTTATTTTGCAATACCAGGAATCAAACCAGGGATTTGTAATTGCCCTTATGAGGTACGCTCTGGTTGCAGCCGAATAGACTTCATCCCTTCCTTCACAAGAGGTACAATCCGGACTAGTGCACCGGCCTCGTCCTGTCGCCGGTGCGGCAAGACAATCAGGATTTCCCACCAAATTGATTGCATTGGAGTCTACGATGAGCACATGAATGTGACACTTTTCTGTCGTCTTAGCATCACTGACATTCATTGCATGCTCTGTTCCCTGAATGTGACATTCCTCAGACCAATTGAGTCTTGTATATGCGGGTCTCCCTCGCCCCTCTCCGTTACATACCTGAATGTAATATGTACATTGATGATGTCAACATTCACTGCTCTTGGTCCTAAATCTGACATATGATCCTTCTCTTGTGATTGATTTGTCTGCTACATTATGAGATGCACAGTGTGCTGTTAGTCATAATCAGAATCTTTGGTACTGTCGAGGATCAATCTGAATGAATCAATTCCAGTGGGAGTTGCCGGGTCCTGAAGACCCTGGTTGTGACCAAAAAAGAAATGTAACATCCCCATGATGTTTCCTAAACGAGACATTCCCATAACTGAATGTCTCTTGTGAATGCACCCGCGCCCAAGATCTCAACATTCGCTGCTCGTACGTTGTGCTGGATGTGACAATCCATGACAGAATATGATCAATCTCTTGTAATTGTCATATCTGCCCAACTATGAGATGCAGTGTGCGGTTAGTCATAACCAATGTCTTCGGTACTATCACAGGTCCTCCTGAAGTACTCCAATCTGGTTGGGCTGTGATGGTCCCAAGACATTGGTTGTGACGCCAGGAAATAATGAATATCCCACTGGATGTGACAAACTGTTCATGAATGGGATGTTGTCTCTCTTAGACAGTTCGCTTGTGGCATTTTTCAAAGCATTGCCTCAAACAAAATCAAATTTGTTTTCGCTTACTAGATGTTCCCTTTGGTTGTACCAGGGAACATACTATGGAGACAAAGGCACCACTGCCACAATTTCACAACCCTCAAAGTGTTTGAAAGTCTGATACACATTGAAATTGACTGACAGTCCTCTAATAAAAAAGATTTAGTCAATTTTCTGAAGAGAGTATAAAAAGTTTATTGTGACTGCATCGAAATTACATTTTAGACAAGATGAAAGTGACAGATTGTTTCCTTAACCAAACAGTTCATCACATGATTTAAATACCAATAACAGATTGCAGACTTAGAACCAGCATAGTTTTAATGCTGCTGAAATGATCTTCAAGACAGCCTCACCATTTTGGTGCTTTCTTTGGAAGAAAATTTCACTATCACCCCCTTAGGCTCACATCAACATGTTCCGAGACTCGTCAGATTTAACATGATTGAATTATCTGAAAACATATTTCCAGCTTTTTACACTCATCTTCTCTTGTCCTGACACTTCATACACTGTAGCCGTAGGTGTCAGAATACCAGGAGGCCGATGGAGGCCACTAGATATGAAACATCTCTCCACTGTAAATATTTTTGAAATTCTGATTTCTAATTCTGCCATTTGTTCAACATAACTTTGTACTCTTAGTGTCCCTTTATCGCCAAATTATCAATCACATTAGGCTTAGCCAACGTTCTACAAACTACAAACAAAGGACAAAATCCTCTATACATTTTCAAGTCAATGCACATATTGTGGAATAGAAAAGTATCTAAATGAATACATTGAGTAACCAACAGTATTTTCTAATGCCTACATGTGCACCATTTGAAACTAGCTGTGAAATGTGTCTTGAATACACATCTACCTTCCCACTCCCAAAACATTTTAGCACATTTTAATAAGAACTGCTGCTTGTCTCTAATAGTGGAACCAGTGGAACAAAACTTCCAAATCTTGGATATTTTATGAAATATCTAATATTATGCGAATAACCATACCCTCTGGAATAAAATATTTATTCAATCTATTTTACTTAAGCTTTCGCCAAACGTAATTAAATATCTGCAGCACAACTAAATTTACAAACATTTTAAAACATGATCCTCTCGATATGAATCTGACATAATTCATATCGCCTGTTAAATAAAATAAACATAAATTAAGTACACTCAATACAAACAATAGAAAATTTGAAAATAATTCCTGGCTCACCTTTGTTCTCTTCTACCCAATTGATTCATTAAAGAAAAAATTCTTTCTACTTCGGGTGAGAATTTGAACATGGCACCATCACCAGCTTTTTTGCATAATCTACAATACATAGGAACCGAGGAAAGGAATTGTGGTGCTGATCTCCAGGATGATACAGCACCCACAAGTTTAAGTCTGTCTTTTATACACACATAGGCATATCACAGGTAAAAATAGGCTGCTACGCGTTGCTAAACCAGCTTATGCATGTGCACACAGCATACTGATGTACAGTGAAACTTTGCCTTCAGCATGAAATGAAAATTTAGAATCTTGAATCTGGATCAAAATACAATGTATTAACAGGGTTTCCTTTTACAGTAACACAACAATGATCATAAACTTGAATCTGTTATCTGTACATATAAAAGCTGAAGCTAAATCTTTGGATTGAGCCCATCAGATGCAATTGAATTAATGAGTTTCTCAATCTGTAACCTGTGTATGGGCCAAAGCTCTCTCTCATTACAACACGATCTAAGCAATTGTGGCACCTTTTTCTCAATATATTAACATTATGGACAGCATTTGAGAATTTCCCAAAAGAGGTTGAAACCTGTACCCTATCATAGGTATATAGACCACACCCATGTCATAACTGACCTGAGCAGGTTGAGACAAGAAGCTGAAATAAAATGTCCTCATATTTCAAAGGGTTGAAAGCCCTGTTTTAGATATCCCCAAAGCAAATTGAATAAAGTCTCTTTGGAATAGAACAAGTACTTGGCATGCCGGATGGCATCCTTTGCTATCCTTATCCATTTTTGCGGTCCGTTTTGTATGGCTGTGACTCGCTGAGAACCTTATGGCACTGGATTGAGCGTAGGCGTATTTTGGCTGGTTCAAAGTGAGATTGGAGACCCAACGTCGATTCATAGAATAGCGTCGCTTTTTGAAGATCACCCTGAAAAAAGTGGGAAAGGGTTTTAGTTTCTGCCCTGATAATCCAAGTTATAGAACACAATTCATTTAGAACAATGCCCAAGACAGATCAAGTATGTCATTGAATGAGCTTTTCGACTTGCATACAACAGAAAACGCAGTACATGTACTTCAAACATTTTTGATGCTACCCTGTTTGGTCAGTCTTTACATGTCATGGTTACAGCCGGTCTCTGGCTAATCCTCTCATGAGTAGGAATACTCCCAGAAGAATAACACCCCCAAGTGCAGAGTGACGCTAAAGAAGATAAAGGTCAATTGGATAGGATTTGATGAAGTAGAATCTGCCCTTACCTTCGCTGCATAGATATTGGCCATCGTGAAATGAATGACTACAATTTTTGGTGAGACATCCAACGCCATGTTGTTGACGACAATGGCGTCATTTAGACGTTCTGCTCGATGTAAAATATTGGCGATGCTGACAAGGGACACGTCCTGAAAATAATAATAAGAAATAAACATGAGTTACAGGTACGCAGGGCACATAATCAGGTGTGTCTCTTGGAAGTACCATGCCTGTTTAGTATCTGGGTCCTTGGGCAAGACACCTCGATCTAAATTGTTTCTCTTGCACATGAGTATCGACGGCTTCTTGTCTATAATACTGTGGCTGTGTTACTGTGAATGATCTAACAAGATCAAGTGCAAAGAAAGATTACGGATAGTTCAGTCACAACAGCTATCTTACCTTAGTGGCCAGAGGTCCAACATTGAGAGCCAGCCTCAGACAGTCAATGGCCTCCTTCGGTTTACCCCTAACACGCCAATATAGAGCAGCCATATTTGCAACAACCCATGAGGTAGAATTCTGGAATGAGGAGATTAACTGTTTACGTAAGTATCACATTTTACACAACTTATCCAACAAACAAACCAGTTTCAATAAAAGCAAACTATTTCATTAAGCAAACAAGGCAAAAGTCTGCGGTAGATGGATTTCATTCCACAGATCAGATTCAAATGCAGGAATTTGATAAAATCTCCCCCCCATAATTTTTCTTTTCATTTCAATCCAGTGTAGTCTAAGCAAGTGTTTGTTTCTGCAGTAACAGGCACCGAGTGCCAGGAATCCAACTGTTACCTTTTTCAAGGCATGAGCAATTCTCGCGGAGACATCTTCAAGAGTCGCTCCCTCTCGTCCGAGTTTCTGCAGCACTTCCTTTAGACCGTATTCAGCAGAATAATTGAGTTGTTCCCGCTCGGCCACCCCTCGTAGGTGATCCAAGGTCCGTGCACTCCCACCAAAGTCAGCGTTACAGAAAGGTTCTGCTTTCATGTAATTTTTAGTTGAGTTGAAATCAATGTGTTTGTAAATGCTGAAAACAAACAATTCAATAAAGATATTACTTGGTGAGGGATGAGAATTGCTCTTTTACAATGATTTGCAACCCAAGATAAGAAGACTGATGATGACTGTAACTGGGTATGGTGATTGGCCTCTTGACCCCAAACCGAGATTCTGAGCCATAGGTCTACAACAGCCCCCCCTAGATATTAGCTCTTGGCCTATTGGCCACCAGCACAACAGACTTAAAGTTTGTCTTGACAAGCTAAGCAACATGGATCAACAACTCACAATATGATAAACTTTCTCACTTACTTGACTCCTTTAGTACTAACGGACAGCCAGGTGCTTGTGAACTGTTTGAGGTTCATGAGGACATTTCCCTGACATTCATCCAAGCTCGGCCATGACAGCAACAGACGATCAGAAACATGGACAGAAGTATCTGAAAGAGAGGAAAGGAAGTTCGTTCTTTTACCTTTTACCACCAAAGAGATGATACAACAGGAGAGAATTTTGAAAAGGAGGTAAAATTTAAAGCCCGGGAGTTAGGGGATGACGACTTCTACCTGGGTAGAATTACCTACCACACTAACGCACAATTTGACTAACAAACAAATCTATCACTTACCAGGCAGGTCGGCATCTAAAATCTCAGGTAACTCCAACACGTAGTTATAAAGTCTTGGCTTCATCTTGAGCGGTCTAGGAATACAGTCCTCCTGCTTGGCATCTGAAGCAGACGCACTGGGCTCCTGATTCGCAGGATGATCACAGTATGTAGGATATGGAGGACGCACCCTTGCCTCCAATTTCAGCAGTTCGATACGAAAATCGTAAAGTTTTTCTTTCTGGAATTGATGAGGAAGCAATTGTTTTATTATTTTTGTTATCTAATAACCCAATGATTGACTGGTAGAATAGCATGTCAGATGAGGTCTCTCCACGTTATCCTACTATTTAAAACTATCTCCACCTTGAACATTACCGACCACAACACGAGCAGCAAGTACCAGCATTACCTACCAGTTTTCTCAGCGCTCCAGTCTCGCAACCCCTAGTCCGGACGCCGTCAGCAAACAAAACACAATCAGTAGGACCAAACGGCACCTCAGTGTCTTCAGAGAAGAGTAAATGGCGTGAGATCTGATCACCTGACTGAGACAACTTGATGTGGGGTTTGCGACCGCCATACTGAAAAAAAGACAGTAGAGTACATCAGGTGATATTGTAAACCCCAAATTTCCACAAGCAGTTTCTTTCTTTGCGATAGCTCAGGCAAATGACTGGAGAAACTGGCTGGATGCAACTCAGTGTTCTCCATGAAAAAGACGAGAACAAAATTGAAGATGGCATGAATATCTTTTACAAATCGTACTCACCTCAAAAATAATCCTTTGGCATTCATCGCCCTTGCAGAATCCATACTTTCTATACAGCTTCTTGAAGTCAGTTGCAGTCGCTTCATCTGGTAGAAGAAATGGAGATGTCATTATGTATCTTTAATTTTTTTCATGGAAATCCAAATTTACGCCATAGTAGTCAAAGTTCAGCAGAGTTAAATCCAAAGATTTACAGATGAAGAAAGGTTTTTAAATGTCATTTACTTTGTATCATCACCATAAATTGCAAAGGAACTGTGCCAAAAGTGCATAAGCGTACGAATGCTTGAAGGCAACAAAGAAACGCAAAATAAAACCTACCCATCGGAATATGAAGAACTTCAAACTCATTCTCCATGATCAGGGTGACGTCTACAGAAAATAGGACGAAGATAAAATACATAAACTTGTGATGAGACAACAACAAAATGTGCTGAAATAGTTATCGAGGGAATTTGCACCTAAACATCTCTACATGTAAAGCAAGAATATTGGTAAAAGTCAGTTTAGCAACAAAGAAATAAGTTACATGAGATATTTTTAGAAATGTGATTTACCGAATGGTTTCACTTGATCATTGGGAAGCGGTTCGATTGGTTTGACAGGAATGGATGTGAAATCATCTTCAAACATCTCACTGGTGAAGTACGGGTTATCCACGTGGGATGAAGCGACACCTAGAATGAAACGAGACATGAATGGCACTATTGACGTCGCCAAATTTTAACATTATTGAAGATTTCCCAACAACTGTAAACTCGAACTTTTTGTAGCATCTGAAGAATTGACCCCAAGTCTAAACAGCTGTAATTTTACCCTATTCAAGCACAAAGAGGATACATATATCCAAAATTCAAATGGGGGAATGTACCTTACCTTAATGCTAGCGTATCCCCACACAAAAATTTAATACCAAAGTTTACAATCAGCCAAAATAATACACAATGCACATATCATACAACATTATTGGAGTCTTTTAAATAGAGAGTGAATACAGCAGGTGCATAAATAAAACAACACCACCCAATGACAATTAAAGACACCAACAAATGGTTCTAGTGTGAGGGGGGGATGCCATTCAACAAATTACCTAAGCTATGACGAAATTGGTTTTGTTTTTGACATGTTATCAGTGCCACCATTATCACGTTCTCTCCTACTGAACACTAACTCTTGATCTGGACTATTTTCAATCAATTTCATCAGTCATATCTAAACAAAAACATGGAACACATCAAAACATATTCAGGACTTAAGACTAAAATCATCGATAAAATCTGCTCTGACAGTCATACAAACACCACTAAAAGCAAAATAAAGTATCAAAAAATCACCAAAGAATTGATAGCAAAAGTAAGCTTATATTCAAACACAAGGCAGCAATGACAAGGAAATTGAAAATCAGAACTAAAGCATCTCAAATTACTATAAATTATCACTAAACCTTTGCAGTTTTTCCACCACCAAGTTGCAGAATCTGCACAAAATTTTTCATATTTGAAACCTTCGCCCAGAGAAAGTAGACATACCATTCCATTATTAAAGAAACCAGAGAAACTACCTCCTAAAATCAAACTTGTAACTTTCATACCCAATGCATCTGCTTTCTCCGTGTCCACCAGGTAGTTTGCATCCACCATGACATTTGGTGTCGGAGTTATAATAGGAGTGGTCCTGGGAGTTGGTTCTTTCAGTTTCTGAGGTTTCAATTTAGGCCTTGGCGGAGCAACACTAGGATTTCTAACCTCAGCTTTCTTTACAAAAGCATTCTTTTTAGTGTTTTTAGACTTATTAACTTTGGCATGAACAGGATTGGGTTTCGTTGGCTTTTTTTTGGTTTGTGTATTTTTGTTGCTGTTTTTACAGTTACAAGAGCAACGGCCGGGACATTGTGCCTCTGGTGGTGACTGTCCTGTTAACACAAAATGTGAAGCAATGTTGACAAATGAAATTAAAACCACATAAGAACAAAACTGAGTCAACAATGTAGAAGCTACCATAACGTAACACAATTAGTAACCAGGCATAAAAATGGTTCGTGCAGCAGCGAAACTACCACACTTTCTCAGAACCTATGTATGCAAGTCAAATGGAATCAGACTGCTAGGCATATCAACTTTTTGAAAATTTTGGTCGAAAAAACAAAGTACTTCCAAAGAGTGCGCAGTTTCAGGCTTCATTCACGACATGGAGTTGATCTTGATTAAGCCCAATACAGTACGAAACTTACGTTGGCATTGTAGGCTAGTCAGCTCCTCAGCACAGCCCTCAGGTGTTACGATCCGAATCGTTTCTCCATTACCACCCTCACAACCCTCGACCTTCACTTGGGATGCGGGACACATTTGAGATGGACTGGAAGGACATTGCCCCTTTGCTTTAGCTCTGGTGCGGGTCTCATAGATACAGATTTCCTTACCATTCTCCTGTAAATAATCACTTCGACATTAGAAGGCAGACAGCTGAAACTCGGTGTATTGCTTGACACGTCCCTCCTTCTATTTACTTGATCAACTGTGAATGCGACCAACGCAATTGTTAGCCATGGACGATATCACGGGTGAACAAACTAATTTGTGTTTAAATGGGAACTAGTAAAACAAATGGAAACATTCAAAGAATCTCACCGTTTTACAGATTATTCGGCTCTCAGTCTGATGTGTGTCATCCTCCTGCACCTTTCGTTGACATCTTGGGGTCTGCGGATGCTGGTCCGCCTCATCAGTGGAACTCTGCTGCGCTTTCTGAAACTTGAAGTAACATCTCATTCCCTTCAGCAGCATAATGATGTCCTGGCTCTCCGGCTCAATTTCTAATGCTTTTTCATAATGATAGGCAGCACCACTGAAGTTGCCTTTGGCGGCATTGAGATTTCCCATCAAATACTGTGCAGATGGCTGAAAAACGATAATTTTGCTGAAGATGAAACAGGAACATACCATACCGACAAGCACCAACAAGGGCAAAATTAAGCCAATATTCTTTAAACATACCTGAAAGAGCTCACTAATACCACAGACCGAGGGCTCAAGCCATGCATAAGGCAAATAACCTAGAGCCTCTGATTAAGTAGGAAGCCTTCCTGACATTTTTGTACCCTTTGAACATGGCCATCAAAAGACAGGGATAGCCCCCAATCTGTATTCGAGAAAGCATTGTTTTACTGACCTCTCTTTAGGTCAACCCAAGCTTGTTTTCATGTAACAGGTTACAAGGATTTCCTTATTGAATGGGCATGGTGTTTCCCTAATGAACCTTCCACTTACTTCATAATCACAGACAGATAGCGCTTCCTCCAAGACTTCAATGGCGTCATCAACCATGCCGGCCTTGTACAGCAGATTTGCCATATTAACGAGCGGCACATCTCGTAGATTATCTGGGACAAACACCAACGCCCGTCGCAAGCACTCGATCCCCTGGTAGTGGTTCCCTATTATACGCCAATACAGACCAGCTAAATTATACAGGATCCAGCTCGGGCCGACGTTCTTTTTCAAACTTGACAGGATCCGCTGTCCAATTTCCTCTTCTGTTGGGTCACCTGTGGCCGTTTTGTCAACCAAGCGAATAAGGTGCTGTAATAAAAATGTTTGGGTTCAGCACTAAGTTAAAAATAAGGTTCATTGGCAATGTAGTGAAGCAATTGAGCTATGCAGCTCTTCATATACAAGTTTTGAAGAAACAAAAATTAACTCGTGAGCAATAATTTTGTCTGCAGACTCACCTCTTTGATGGATACATCAGGAAGCCTACTCGGGGCTCGTGCTCGGTCCTTGATGGAGAGCAAATGATCAAATGACTTCTTGCTTTCCTCAATCTTGGAATGAGTCAGGCAGACGGGTGGATACCATGGCAACGGATGCTCATCTCCGGGTTTCAGGTTGAGTGCTTCACTTAGAAGACCTCGCACCCTGAAAGGAAAGATGTGATTAGTTGCCAAATTTCAAAACCTTTGAAATAATCTGTTTGACATTTTTTAACAAGTTGTTTTCACTGCATGCCCAACACTGACACAATATATATCATCTTGGGCAAGTCACTTAACCTAAATGCTAGATACCTAAATAGTAAAGACAGAATCACTCAATAAATAACCCCAACCAATTCCCAAATGTTGAAGACACGCAAAAAAACCTCCACAAGAAGAAGAATGACCAGACAGCACTCTTTAGATGTCAACAGACCTTCCTGATCACCATAAAAACACACCACTTACTCGAAGCCCTTGTTCTCAGCAGGTAGATAAGTTGTTGGAAATTCATTCCAGGCAGGAAACCTGATATCACATTCATTCTGATTGGGCCATTCTGCCGACTTCCATGGCATATTATTTCCCTGAAACAGTAGCAGCAATGTGACCCATCATAGGACTGGTAAATTTTACAGATCGGCATTTTCTTTTGATATCTGTCTCTGAACTATATCAACTAGACAATGAAACTTTAAAACCTATTTTCTAGAAGAATACTGGTACAATCATAATGAAAAACAGCCTCTTTGATATCTAAAAATTTCAATTTTTTAAGAATGTCCTTACCTTTGGAGTGTCAGGCTTTTGTCTGCTATACTTGATCGGGTGGACAGGTTTGAAGTAATCGGTTGTCGGAGGGGGCGAGGTTATCATCTGGATTAATTCATCACGCTTCTGAGCTGCCTGAAAGTAAGAAAAGGAAAAAGTTAACTCGTTAAGTTGCCCAGATGTTAAGTTCTTAATGAGATTTATCATGAAAATCTATGAAAATCAAAATGTTTATATCATGTTCCTCAACATCGAAATGCTCTCCAAATCTCACCTCCTTTTTATATTTCTCCCTGCGCTGCCCCTCCGCTTCATTGAAAGCCACAATATCAAACTCCGGATGCACGATATTCCTCCGGCCCCACGTACACTTGAGTATCTTCTTTCCCTCCTTCGTCATCATGCGGCAATGTTCGCCGACCCCAATGGAACTTTCTCGGATCCGTTGTTGTTCGTAACCAAGACGCTGGTCGAGCTTCATATCCGATGGGGCCTGTTCACTTTGAAGTTTTGCCTGCTCCATTTGGAAGATTTCATGTTTTTCTTGATAGTCTCTCAGCTCATCTAACGTCTTCTGGAGAGATCTGAAAAATTGATGTAAGATGAATTATGCTCATGTTTGGTTCTAATTATCAACTGCTGGTTTTATTCTTTCACAAGTTTTATTGGAATTTTGAAAGGATGATCCCACTGCAGGTGACAAATCACCTTCTGAGCTATATCCTCCCTGCTTGAAGTATTTCTATTCTTGTACTGATACTCAGAGGGGATGACTGCACAGTGCACATCAAAAGCAATGTATTCTTACCGATGTTGGGCCTCTAATGCAGCCTCAAGTTTCTGATGACACATCACAGCATGCTTTCTTTTAGCAGCAGCTTCAAACTCGGGCTGAATCTTCAACGTGTTGTCAAAACATATGATTGATTTGTTATAATCTCCAAGTACCTGAAAACGGTAGAAAACATGAGGTAACTAAAAGAGGAGACTACAAGAAAACCACAAACCTGTACCACAAGAAAACGCCCATTTTAAAAACTCTTCTAACACTGACGCAAGTATGCATCATTCCGATGATTCCTTGCCGTACTGTACAACTCAAAACTGAACTAAACTTTTCTTCCTTAGAATGTAGGATATTTCAACTTTGCGGCCAAGAATCTAAGTGAAAGAGGGGGTGAATATGCTTACCGCATAAATGTTTCCAAGAGTGAAATGATTGACGTTAAGTTCTTTTGATATATCTAGTGCAGCATGGACGACAATGGCAGCCTCGTTTGAGAACCGGGCACGATGAAGTATATTTGCCAAACTGATCAAAGCGACATCTTTATGCGTTCTGGAAAGCAAAACAATAAATTCTATATAAGAATCTGCTACCGGATCAAACACATTTGACAGCTATTCATTGCTTTGGAATTTTTTTTCTAAATCAACTCCAAATTACAAGGCACAACGAACACTGCAAGTGTAATGACAAAATTTGATCTGCGCCATGGTAGTTTCCACTAGTTATACTAGGGGACAGCAGGTGCATGAAGCCAGACACTCTGGTCAATAACCTACTAAAATAGCCCCAGCCGTGGGCTACCTGTCTCAAATACAATATCAGCCTACTTCTTACCTATAATTAAAAGATTAAGCCAGTGATATCTGAAACCTGCCCCAAGAAATATTGCTACTGTATAATTGAGAAACTGAGATAATGTTTCATCAGATTTGAAGTGGATGAGATATGGCCACAAAACCATTTAAATCAATATCCTATATCAATAAGAGTCACCCGAGTAGTATCGATATACGTCATCTTATACTACTTTCATGCTATAGATCCTTTGACATTTATCAATTATTTGTAGTTATAGCATGATATTTTTGCACTCTAAACCTAAGGCAGCAGATTCAATGCAAAACTGGAAGAGCCTACAACGCAACCTTATACAATTCATAGCCACCTTTTTTGTTCTGTTATAAATTATACTCATTTTCAAAATAAGGATCAGGAAAAAAGTTCCCATGAAATCAACTCACCTTGGTGAAAAGTGCAAAGCCCGCCTCA
Source organism: Lineus longissimus (assembly GCF_910592395.1). NCBI lineage: Eukaryota > Metazoa > Nemertea > Pilidiophora > Heteronemertea > Lineidae > Lineus > Lineus longissimus. The sequence continues at coordinate 5,315,984 of NC_088315.1, forward strand.
AACATTCTATGACCTGATAAGGGTTGCCTTTTATCCGCCAATAGAAGGCGGCCATATTGTAAAGGACCCATGATGTACGATTTTTATCCAAGGCCTCGCATATAAGATGGCCATAGTCATCAATGTTATCACGAAAGGTCAGAGCATTTTTCAGGCCAAGCTCTGGAGTGCCCGTCAAATTTCTCCTTTGTTGTACACCCTGCAATTTAAGAACATTGTCAAAATTATAATTTCAACCAGTATTCTTTTAGCATGGCCCACAGGCACAAAGACATCAGTTTATCATGATATCAACTTTTATATAATATCGATACAGCTAATTTGTACATACGCCATTGAAAATTGGTGAATTCACCAGTCTGAATAGTGAACAGCCACCTAAGTACATGTATTGGTTGAAATCATTGTCAGCAAGTACAGATCTCATGATGACGATGTGATGTGGCACATGTGCCATATTGTATTGGCCAACAAGATTTGGCCAACGTGTACAACAGACATAATTCTTTTATTGATCTAACAGGATGAAAAAACCCACCATCTGTGGACGCAATCAGGATAAGAGTTTATAAAATTTTATGTTCTGGTAAAATCTGGACATAATTGTCTGCATGCTGATGACAAGATTGGCCTGCAACACCTGTTACACTTGTATGGGGCAGTGCATCCCTTCGTAAAGGATAAGGACTAGGAACACCCAGTCAAAATGCTTCCATAGGTTTCTAGAAATTATATTCGGGTCCCTTGTTAGAATCTCCAGCAGGCACAGTCCCCACCTCAACAGGCAGAGCTTGTCAAAGGGATTGAATATCTTGGACTGGAGCCATGTGTGTCAAGATGTCAAACGATGGCAGCATCAACATGAGTCACTATTTTAAATACCTCACCACGCCAATTTGAGTAATTCTTTGTGGAGAAAGCTCCCAGGACTCCCACTTACCTCTAGATGTTCAAAGGAATGGATGCTATAGTCCAACTTTGTTTTATCACTACATGTAGGCTGTTTTAGCTTGGATGTGGGCCTGGACTTCAAGTCTATATGGTCCTCAGGTCTGGAAAGAAATCATGTGTTGTATGATGATAAACACAGGTCAAGCACCTTGTTGGGTAGAATTTACATTGGACTCAAATCCTTGAGGGCTGAATTAGGAGATGCTGGCTGATCTTTGTCACTTTTGATCACAATGATTTTAAGTCCCCAATCTTACATGTCGATGGTGTCAATGAAAGCATTGTTTTATTGGCTTTTCTTTGCTTTTAATTTGGGTCGCGCAAGATATGAGTATATCTCATTTATCTAGGCCTATGGTAGATCCTACCAAGTGATGAATCACCTAGATCGCCTCCTAAGTCATAGTGGAATAGTGCATTACCTGGTGCTGAAGGAGTGAATGATGATAGGTCATCTGTATCGTCTCCATTGTGTTCAATTGATAGTGGAGGCCCAGGTTTTAAACATGAACACTAGCCATTTATATAAAGATATATACAAGAGCAGGAATATTTCACTCAGAAAGAGCTCATTCACGTAATTAGTACACTTTTAATGTATTCCATAGTTCAGCGACCTGACAAGTCCACTTTGAAATCTGACTCCGAGGCTGAGACTTCAACGATGGATGCAGTCAATACTTCCCTGCAGCACCATAGTTTTGCTGCACAGTGTACACAATGTGTCTGTGAATGATAACTTATTTAATAATTCCACACGCTGCACTTCCTGCTGCTGGTTTTAATAATTTGTTCGAAAATGTTGGACTGGATTCTCCCCTAAAGACACAATTGATGCAGTGCATGGGCAAATAGACAAGTCAGCGTAATTGGCATTGGCACTGATCAATACCACAAGCAAACATGCGATACGTTAATGAGGGTCTGTTGGATGAGACAAAAAGCTGTGGCCCCTTGTACCCGAGTGTCTACGCCAGGGCAAGTAAAAGATCGCACATAGGTGGACTGTGGACAATAGCCTATAAAGGACTCCATACCTCTGGCAAAGATTCAACAGGGTTGCCGTACCGGTAATGATGAGGATGATAATGTGGTTGTCCTACCTTATGCCTTTGTTCTCCAATGGCTGTACGGTACTGATATAGAGGTCAAACTCTGGAAGTGCTTTTCCAGCTGCCTGACAGTCAATATCACTCCGATAAAATCTTTGTTCCAACCCCACATCACGGTCTTCATTGCTGTCAATCACCTCTTTACGAGTGATCAGCTCATGCTTAAGGCCCTCTACCACCTGTGCCCTTTCTTCTTGCTTTATCAATGCGACAAGGTCGTAGGGACGTCGCATACTCAACACAGAATCCAACTGGAAGAAGAAACAAACAAACAATAAAAGAGGTTTCCAATGTAAAGGAGGTATTGGTCAGGAACTGTTGGGGAAGAAGAATTCAAAGGTTCTAGAAATACAACACATTCTGACATTTGATCACCTAGCAGTATCACTGATTCAAAGATGCAATATTGATTCTTTATTTTTTTACCAACCATAGTCTGATACCGAGTGGTAGTAGAATCAAATAGTTAGGATTTGCTTGACGTTTTCCCTGATTAACTTGATAAAACTGCTGTTCAGAAAGGACAAACCCCGGCCTGGCCCTGGGTCAGTGGTACAGTACATGACCCACGGGGGATTACTTGATCTAAGTCTGAGTCAGTGAGTGATATAATCATGACTGACAGAGATCGCCATCTACGCACAGACCACTGGGCCTGGCACTGTACACTTCCAACACTTTTACACCGGCCGCTATAGTTGAGTTCTCATGACAGTCTCTAGTCATACAGTAGACCCTGATAAACATGTACACACCACCATTCATGCCAAGTGGCATGTACACGTCACTGTTTACATTTTTGTGTAATTAATGATATACATTCACTGACAGAGATCGCCATCTACGCACAGACCACTGGGCCTGGCACTGTACACTTCCAACACTTTTACACCGGCCGCTATAGTTGAGTTCTCATGACAGTCTCTAGTCATACAGTAGACCCTGATAAACATGTACACACCACCATTCATGCCAAGTGGCATGTACACGTCACTGTTTACATTTTTGTGTAATTAATGATATACATTCACTGCTCAGTGTCAGTGTCGTGATGTGCAGCAATGCACTGAAAAATTAATGGAAAAAAGTAGCAACCAATTACACCCCGAATTTCGGAGCACATGCGTTTCTACACTTTGCAAATACGACTGGTTCATTACCTGATGTTGAATTCTTCCATCTTCCGTGACAATCCAGTGTGTCGATGCTTGCAAAGGAGGCAAATGTCCCAAAAACATCAGCAGTATGCAAAAGCACAGCAACACTACCGCCATGTTGTTTGATCTGAAGCTAGAGGCACTTGACACGTCACTTCCGTATCCGTTTCAGAACGCGCACTTGGCAAGCGCCGAATGGCTAAATCGGGCGCGGTTCTTTTGAAATCAGATAGCGGCACGAGTCATGATTCTTGAATTAAGACTCGAATTAAAGTTCGATTACATTTTTCAATAGTTCCTAACAAAGCAAAAGTCGAAATCTTTTGAGAAGACCGGCAGGCATCAATTTGAAGGGTTGCGCACAGACCGTCCAGGACGTCGGCACTCGTTAAAATGAGACCCTACAATACATGCTCCTTCATATCAGTTTTACATTGTACTCGTGTCGGCTCCCCATCCCCTCAGTACGGCCAAAAGGGAATGAAAGACTCCTTAAATGGTCAATAGGACAAAATAATCTGTTGCAATATTTCAGTCAAGGTTCTCGAGTTTTATGTAGACCCACATCGTGACAGATCAAGCACCCTGAACAAGTCTCAACCGTGCCATATAGGTGCATACGCTCCGGAATTGTAGGGAAGATTTAAGCCTGGACCAGAGCTTTCAAATTATATAAATCTTTAAAAAAACACGTAGAATAATATGTAAGTAAGTTTATTAAATTCAACTATAAACATTCCGAATCTATGAAGAACATGAACATATTGGTAAGAAAATAGAAAGCACAAAAGTGCAAAATCTTATGTCAGTCGTCATTCTGACACTACAGAGAACGAATTAAAATGTTATCATGATGGTTTCCCTACACCGAATCAATAGTATAATCGAATATCTAAAACGTATTTATAGTGTATAGAAGTCCGTGATAGTATATACAACAATTTACCAGGTGGGTATCTCTACCATCGGAGGACAAGCATAATATACATACAAAGCAATACTGCGGCGAAACGGGGCGATTCGAGTCAAGATACGCGTTTTGTCCGGTGGGTATGTTCATGAAGAACATTCAACACTAGCTCATGCCCCGCAAGACCGCCATCTACGCTTGGAAGACCACGGAATAAAAACTTGCATAAATCCGTGGGTTATTTGGTCTCGAAATATGAACTGTCCCTATCGTCGGCACATACAATTAAGGACTGTCGCCGGGGTTGGGTAACACATTGAGGACTTCATGACTGAATTTAATTCGTTCATATTTTGTCTTACAGGTGGGTTACAGGGAGATCATCATTTGAGTAACTGGAGACGCTTGCATTTATATCATCATTGCCCGCCACAGACTTGAAAATGTCATCAAAATCAAAATCATTGTCTTTGGTTTCGAAATTGCCGGTCACGGACAACCTGACAGACCCGTTCAACTTCTCCGGGACCGGCGGTGGAGACTCCACATCTTTCTTCGCGGCTCTGTCTAGCTCCTCTTCGATGATATCGTTCATGCGTTTGGCACTGTCAACATTGTCGTAGATGGGGTCTGTGTCCTTCTCTTCTTCCTCATACAGGTCACTGAGTGGTCGATGCTTCACTGATTCACCGAACTGCGTGATTTCATGAGGCGTCAGCTCCAAGGATGTCTCTCCTTTGGGTGCCTCGAAACCGCCATTCACCATCCCTTTCATCATACTTTCTAACCTTGGCGACTCAACCTGGGAGATTGTGCGGCCCGTGTTGATGGAAGTACGCCTCGAGGTTGACTGCGTGTACGCCTCATTCAACAAGTTCGCGTAGAACTTATCTTTGGTGATCGACTTGGAGACCTTCTTGTTCCTCTCAGAGAGTTTCTTGTAGAATTCACAGAAGACGTAAATCAGGACGAGCAACCCCACGTACGAGAACCATAGGATCCATATGATTTGGTGGGGAACAGCCAGCAGGAGGCCAAGCGAGATGGTCACCAGTCCACCGATGAGGCTGATGCGGCCTGTGTATTTATGGAATCCGTCCCACATAGATCGTCTGGTACTTTTGACTTCACCTGGTCTCGGATCTCGTGGTCGTCTGAAAAGAAAGGAGCAGAACTACTCATAAGAATCGGACCGAGACAAAATTTCGAGACATGATCGACGTTAAAAAATTATTGACGTTAAATAGCAGCTTTGCATTCTTAACGAAGCTTTCTTATCAAAAGCTGCAGTCAAAAATGGAATGAGGTATTCGCTGACTTTCATCAAGAGGGTTCACCAAAGTTCTATCGGCATTATCCCACAAGTGCCAGAAATCCCATACTTCAAACCGTATAGTCTCACATGAATTCCGATGCATACCTTTGGTTTTTGCGGTGCCATGTCACCGGAGATTACCTTCTCTTCCTTTGGTCGTCATTTAATAATTTCGTGTACATCGCAATATCCCAATTGCAATAGAATATCACTTACATTATTACTCCAATTGGTTGCATGATGCCCAGGATCATGACAATGATACCCAGCATCCCGTGCACGAATTGCAGATGTTCTCCCTGGACGGAGAAAAAGGCCACAACGACACCAGCAACGGTGCAGACGAGACCCGTCACCTGCAAGAAGGTTAAAATGGAACATAGGGTAACACAAAAATGTCACTTATCACAACAAAAAACAGCACTCCGTTTCTTATACAAGATGGCCGCCACAACAGCCATTTTGGATCCACAAACATGGCCGCCACATCAGCCATCTTGCTGTTACCATTCAGTTACGATCTCGCCTGAAGCATGGATTTTGAGAAAAAGTTTTAGGCTGAAATTGATGTTATTCTGTAGAGTTCCTGTTCTTGATAAAAACCAAGACTAGTATGTTGGAAGGAAGAAGTCGAATCCTACCTGACAAAACTTGTGAAGATGATACCAAAGCGGCGCCTTTTCCCTAAGATACCGAGCAAACAGGGCTCCGATCTGGAGGAAGAATCCCCAACCAAGTGTCATCAGAATCCCATGGAGGAGAATGAGGTTGACGAACGACTTCCCGTAAGTCCTGCAGTCCGAGGAGATTTCTGCTTTGTCTGCGAAGGCAGCGTCTCCTCGAAGGAGCCAGAGGCCGTCTAAAATGATGCCACTGAAAGAGAGACGGTTTTTTATGATCAGTACTTAATTCAAACATTCAAAACTGGCCCTCTGTATGCATCAAATTACGGGCAAGTTATCTAAACAATATACCAGGTTGGTGAATTACGTCGCTTTGATTTATAACACAGAGTTAGTTTGAATTCCTTATATTTGCAACCGCGCTATATAACACGATAAAAAGATTCACCATGCCAATGCTTACCTTGAAACTGTAGCGCCACCAAACATATAAATACCCTCAGCACCGGTGGCCATAGCAACAGACATCCTTTTCGACGGTATCTTTGAGCCCTGGCAAGAAAAATGACAGAAAAAAATTCAGATGTGATGAGAGAATTCATTTCAAGGCAGGAATAAATTGGAAGAACTTCTCAAATTATTTCTAGCAAACGAATACGAGACGGCGAAATGGAGTCCAAAACTGGAGGGTATAAATACAAAAAAGGTCGCTGTCGTCTTTTCTTCCATTTGTGATAAGGATTTGTAAAGGGCCAGAGATCCTTTTTCCGAACAAACAGCTACTACATATTGTCTTAGTTGACATTCAAAATAAAGATCAAGCGCTCACTGTTGCTTTCCTCAGTGTCCACAGTTTCGTGTCAGGATTGAAGATTGCCACTTCATCGTCTGGCGATGGTATCGTCTGAAAACAAATCGGTTAAAGAATTGTTTAAGAAAATGTAAACGCCTCAGGTGAATACTATTTGAGAGAAAAACTTCTAGTGTCTCCTTAAGAAGCTATGTAACTCTCGGTTTGAGCGCTTTTTTGACGCTTCTTCGCCACAACCAAGCAGTGTTATCTGGGTACATATGATTTTCTCAATGTCTAACATGGCTATCGGTATAACTCTTCGACAGAAAGATCTAAATTGCATATTCTCCTTGCTATAAGTGAGCACCATTAGAAATAATTCGGTGTAATTTGGTAATCATGTACAACGTTCATCCGGGGCTGGGTACTATACTTACAGCAAGAACCTGTTTGCCCTGCTCGTCGCCGCCATAGACAATCACTCGTCTCTTGCCCTGGACGTAGGGAAGCATGGCCATAGAGGAATACACCCTGTCGAAAAAGATCAATGTAAAAACAGTAAAAATCAAGATTCGTGAAAGATGACTGTGGTGATATATACCTTTATGTTATTTATTTATGGTACTACCCTATACATTAACTTTCTACAGTTTGAAACATCGAATACCGGATTCAGTCGTGCGCTCTTCCCCTCGCACACCTTACATATAAAAGCTCGGTTATGAATGACGAGTGTTCCACTAACGTTCAGGATGGTAAACAACGGTCATGTTGAATCTCGAGGGCCAATATCTAGTTGATCTAATAAGGCGGTTACTTTATAACCTTACCTTGGCGGAGCACAGTTTGGTAATTGTTCCCATGTTCTTCTTTTGCCGTCGAAAAGCCAGGAATCTCCACTTGGACAGGGACCGCCGGTTTTTCCACCGCTGCAAAAAGAAACCTCATAATACAATGTGATCTGCAACACTAACTGTTAGCGTCAACTTCTAATTTGGGCTTAACTGAAAGACATTGCCCTGGCTAATCCTTCTGCGAAACAGATCCCATATATGTCTGATTCCTACCTAAGGCAACCGCCAAAGATGAGTAATGTGTCTTCATCGACCATAGCTGCGCTGTGTTGGTCCCTGGCGTGAGGGTAGGCTGGTGAGTACGGATGGGTGTCGTCAAAATCTGAAGAAGGGAATATTATATGGATGGGAGTCTTGGCACAGTTTTGTGTACAGGGTAAATATTGAACTGTACTGTATGTATACGGCTTGGCACAATTATCAGCTGGCTAACAAGAAGGGAACCTGTATGGAAAAGGAGGCAGCCTTGCACTCTTACTAGCTCGGGGGGGGGGGAGCATTGACTACAACCTGTGCATCATGGAACATGTCTTGCTACTCACCTCTGTACCACGAAGATTGCGTGACGTCGTAGGAGTAGACATCCGAATATTTCTGTGAGCCGGCTCCGAACGCAACGAAAAGATGTGTTTTATTTTCAAATATTCCGCCAGCTGCTCCGCCCCTGACGGCTGGCTTCATAGCGTTGCCGTAGAGAGATAACCACATTTGATTGCTGAATGAGAGAGGAAGGAGATAGATAGGTTGAGTAATCGAACGCGTACGTCAAAGTGTACCTGAAATATGTGTCCGTATTTAGTATCAGAGTGCTTGCTATTGTCACAACGTTTATGAATGATACTGGCAAGCAGTATTGTATCGCCATTTCGGACCAATTGGTAATTAGATATGCTAATGGGAAGTAACTTTAAACTTACCTTAGATATGATGGCATATCTCTCGCTGGTAGCTCTCTCCAGTAATCATTTCTGAAAATCAAAATGTTCTTTAAAACAGGTTTGCGCACAGCAGGGTTTGCGGTCTTTTTGGTAGACGTAAATCAGTTGAGATAAGAAAAGGAACTTGACACCAGGCAGATTTCGCAATCCCTACGAATGACCGACAATACGAAACTGCATCTCGAATATCATTGTATTGTTTTTCTTTTGCATCCCTCACACTTACGCTAGATCTAAACGCCAGATGTCGCTGAAGTACGTGCCATCGGCGCCCACCCCCATCACCACGTAAAAACTGTCACCAGAAATACCATACACGAAACTGTGTCTGGCTGCGGGAGATCTGAACAGGATGAATTTTGTACTCCATCGATCTGAAATGATATCAGCATTGGTGAATTACTGGATATGCGCCCTTTAAAGACAAAATACATTCACGGGGGTGCAATTTCTGTCCGGTACTGTATTACAACAAAACGTGTGGTGATTGTAGTTGGAAAATTAATTTAATGAAAGGGCTAAGAGATTTAGAAAATCCCAGCAAATGTTATAATCCATGTTAAATTCAATGATCCTGAGATTTGAAGGCAGGCACAGTCGATTGAGAATTTCTTCTTTCTATTGACTAGTTAAACACTGATTATAGCGGGTACACATTCCTACGAAATGTTAAGCCAAACAAGGTCCTTAGTGGGAAGGCCTATAGTCTTGCTATGCATTGCAGAGGGGCTACTTGCTATGCGTTGCAGAGGGGCTAATGTTTGTTTTTATTCAAGCTTTCCTTTAAATTGTTCCATATTTTGTGGGAAACTTACACACGAAAATGGGGTTTTTCCCGCAACTTCTCCACCATAAATCAGCATGCCTATAGTTGCCCCTTTAAGTTAAAGAATCAACTTACTCGTGTTTAAGTTAAAGAACCACAGATCGTTTAAGAGTTCATCTCCTCTCCGCCCTCCGAACAAAATCAGTTGGTTCCTCTTTCGGTCGAACGCCAAGCCCGCGTCCCTCCTGCCTTCAGGTCGGGTTGCTCCCAATATCGTTATCTTCTCCCACACCAACTGAGCTGAGGTCTGCTTTACAATGATTGAGACGGCGATCAGGATGGGCAGGATGCTCTTCGGAGTCATTTTGTGTCTGGAAAGAAATGACTCGGTATTGTTTGGAAAAGGCCCAACCAAGGACTTAGAGGACAAATTCTTAATTTGTGAGCTAGTTCAACATTCAGGAGATCAGTTGTCCCATATTTACACGTACATTTCGACATTCCTTGATCAGATCGGAAGACGTGTTGTACACATGTGGTTGATTGTGACTTTGTCCTTCGAACATGCAATATCTCAGTGCATGTAGAGATGTAACATGATGTTCCCCGAGTCAGCTAACGAGAGTGCAACAAGGCCACCTCCTTTTCCAGAGAGGTACCCATTTATGGACACCGAACGATAGCGTAAAACCGTCCTTTTTCCATACATGTTCCCTTCCTGTTGGTCAACGAACGAAAGCGCATATGCAAGCATGGTCCCATCCTTTTCCATACAGGTTCCGTTCAAACGCACCTGACTGCAAATGACTGCATCTCTACTTGAAATAATTAACTTTCTGACTTTTTAAAAATCTTAGTCGGGTTCGTGATTTTGAACCTGAACTCGCAAAGATAAAGTGATATGTAGGATGGTTACCCTCCTATCCATACCCTCGCTCGTCAATCTTCGTTCGTATGGCATGGCCGATTACGAAACCTCCCTATTTTTCGAATGATGGCCCTATGATTAACCTTAACGATTTATCATTTACTTACAAAGGACCTCTTACCTTTTTTTCGAAATTGATCAAAACAAGTAAAGAGTATTCCTCAAAGCGATATATATTCCGAAATCCGTATGCAACGTCCGACCATCTGCGTCAAGGCGTTACATGTCCAATATCCTGAGTGTATTGGGCGTAACGAAATCAGCCATGGACATTCTAAAAGCCACCTTTAGAACTGGTATTGAAAACCAACGCATTACGTAATGTTAGGGTAGGCTATAGAAGGGATTTCTATAATGAGCTTATTATCATTGAATTGTATTGGCTTAGCATTTTTTTCTGTGCTCTGCGGGGTATGCCCATTATTGCAACATTTCAGTCTGTTAAGCCAACAATCTCAGCAACCGAACATGATAGACAAAGCGCATTTTGAGTTTTTGTCGAAAATCGTAAATGTTTTTATTAGAACACCCTGTATTTTAAACAAAAGAGCAATCAAGTTGTGGAGGCTTTTCTTAAAACTTTTTTCATTGGTTCAGAGATATAGCTTTCGACGAATCATGAGCCTTCTTTCATAATGTTTTGGTAAACGCCCCAATTTCACTTCCGGTAAATTTTGTGAAAATCTCACTATTTTTGTCTCGTTTAGACGCGTTTATTTGACAAATCAGAAGAAAAATGGAGGATTTCATGTGGTTAGTTAAGAATGCGGATCTCAAACAACTGAAAAAAATAGTTGAAGAGGTAATATATCGCCTACTATATGCCAATTCGGCCTTTTCAATATTGCAGGAAACTCGCAAAAATCTCGGTGTGGAAGAAAAGGTAACCCCTGGAGAAGAAAGTATCGCCCTGCTTTTGAGATATTTTTGGCAAGGGATGCCCTGTCAGTGTAAGGCATATTTATCATGTCGCATGACATGATTATGTTACTGTGGCACAGTCAACCACTTTCCAATGTAAGGCCTCTAATTTCGCCAAGGACAAGGACAGTCAAGCCCAAGGATCACTTGATCATTTATTTTAGGTTTAATAGGAATAAAGTATAAGGTATAACTCAACTCAACTGCACCAAATTACTCTTACATGTACAGGTTATATGAACTTAATAATATTGTAGATTTTTTCCCCTGACAGGGTAATTTGGATGTGAACAAGGAACAGCTTGGAGGGCGCAAGGCCTTGCATTTTGCTGCGGACTATGGTCATGATGATATCATCAAGTACTTGTTATCAAAGGGTGCCGATATCAATGTGAGGACATGTCTTTTCCTATCTTCGATTCTCATCACACTCACAGTACCACATTTATACATAAAAAAACACTTTTGGGACTTGGGCAGATTAAGTGATTGTGAGGCTTTAACTATATGTATTTTAGTGCGTACATAAGTTTCTTTCAAGATATTTCAAGTATGCATTATGTCTTGGTGTGAGAAAATTGAAATACCAGTACCGACCCTCACAGTATTTGACTAATAGTGCTTCAGCTATTGTTAAGTATCTTTGAGTAATTTTCTGTTTACAAATAATGTTGCTACATGTTTATTTGCAGGAGGAAGACAAATTTGGGATCACACCACTATTATGCGCCATCTTTGAGGGACACATAGACACAGTGAAATTACTTCTATCTAACGTAAGTCAAACATCTTATTGCCTTGTTGCCAGTAGGGCAATTACCTCATGTGAGGTTGTCCAATGCAGTTTGACAGTTGCCGTGCAAATATTATATCAAAACTGTAGAACTGTAGGGGACCCAGAAGACATTGATGACATCTAAAATTCCATGGTGTAAAAAATTTTATCATAATATTCCTTTCTAACCTTGTGAAATTAAGTCATAAATTGATTCACCATTTTCTCCTTGCAGGGTGCTAGTAAAGATGGGCGGGCACCGGATGGTCAGACATACATTGCTTGTGCGGACACAGCAGAAATGAAGAAGGCATTGTCATAGAAACTGTAATGTGAACCAAAACCATAGGATATGCCAGCCTCACTTTGGTCTTGTAATCTCACTGTCATTGAGGTCTTTCACCATTGACGTTGCCTGTCTCAAATTTATGTTGTTCGTTGCAAGTGAATTCGCCAATGAGGTGGGGAATGTTTTTATGAAAATAGTTGTCCAGCCAATTGAGAAATTGTGGGACTATAATCATAAGACAAAATAAGACTGAGACAGTTTTTCAAGTAGGTGGGTTATTAATCTGCTAACATAAGTTTTTCTAATTATTTTTTGAATATACCATTTCATTTATTTGTAAGATTTTTTCAAATTCAGTGTGGTCAGTCTTTGGTGGGTAATTTTTTACAAAGCAACACACCTATAGAATCATAATGGACAGAGTCAGCACTGTGGATGTTTCAATGGGATGGAAAGTTTACTTGGAAGATAAGGGGTTTGGGTAATTTAATATCTCATGGCCTACATTCTATCATTGGCCAGGAACAATGTTTTTGCTTTGAAATTTGATTACCATGTTTAAATTACTCCTCGATGTGAGCTGTCGAGCAGATCTACCAGCGTAATAGTTTGGTATGTAATAATAATAATAATAATAATTGTTATAGAAAGTAGTCGGATCATGAATTAGATCAAGTGTTTCAGCTGGATAAAGTAGGTTACTCAAGTTCCGTTCCTTTGTAATTTTGCTTTCAAGTTCCTGGAAAATTTTCTTGTTATACATGTCATCAGCTGAAACACAGTGAAAGCCTGCCTTTCTAAGTGTGATATTCAAACTGGAACATGCTTCATAACCTTACAGAGTTTTATATTTACCCTTAATATTTGGGACCTATATCATGATTATATCATGTCATATTATCATGTCATATAATCATCTTCCTTCAGTCGATTAGTGAACATGTTGCATCAAATCGCCAGTATAACCCAGTGTGATTTATGAAGTTGATGATCAGAACTGTGGGGAATTTTGAAATTCTTTCTACTTTACATGTATTTCATAAAAACAAGTAGACTTCATTTTCTCCATCAAATCTTTGCAATATTCCTTATCGTCAATCAACCAGAGGTTTGGCCTCAGATACACAATATTTGCAAATGGCTAGAAGGGGAAATGCCATTGGCAATTACCTTGAAACTTGGTAATTAGCTTTTGATTTGCTCATGGCCTCGTTAATAGATCCTGATAAGTTAACACTTTAAAGTGCTGAGGTGTAGCAATACTTAGTCAAAAAGATGAATTCAGAACCGTTGTAATGTGATTGTGCTCCAAAACATAGTAGGTTGATACTGGTATCTACAATTCTGTTAGTTGCACTCAAATACTGCTTGCTTTGGTGTCAAAGTCCTCCCTGTAGTTTCTGTGGTAAATCTCATCATGACATCACATATTTTGTTCCTGGGCTTGGATTGGCCAAGTCTTTTAAAAAGACGGTTGAGTTTTGGTAAGCAGGTATCATGGAAGTGTGCCGTTACCTTTTGCATAGATGTTAAAAGTTTTTCTGGAAGCCATTTGTGACCCTGTTAAGTTGCTTGGAGTCTTTCTGATGTCTGTGTTCAAAGACTTTTTCAAGCCATTCATTTTGGTATTCATTGTGTATAATGTGTTTGGTCCACAGTAATTTATTTTCTAGGTCTATATTTAAAAAACAAAAGTATTAAGTATTAGTATAAAAGTTTGCCAAGGGTATGGTGCACTAAAAATAGTCCATTGGTATTGCCGGCGCCTATTTCAAGTATTCTGGAAATCAGAAACGCATAGTTATACTTTTGAAGCTGATTTTGATTGTTCTCAAATATTTGCTTGATATCACAATAAAACCTTGCAGAAAACAGCCGTTGTCTGGTTTTCAGCTTGCTTAAAAGTTGAAGTTTTTTTGTGTGACATTATTTATTCTAGTTTGAGTCATATCCTTGGATAAGTACAAGTACATGACAACATGTATAATATTAATAAGTCTGTATCATGTTACATTTGAAAAGTAATACCATTGATTTGAGGATTTCTAGCAGAAATTCTGTATAAGTCTAGGGCAAATAATGATTGTCTTTGGGGGGACACCTGATTTAGGGAAACACTTGATTATGAGAACACTTGATATTGTTATTCTTTAAGCTGGCTTATGCACCTGTATTTATAGATGGCAGTTGTGTAAACAGTCAATTAAAGTGAGCTCTACAGATGTGCTAAAGTGTAATGTAATGCTGGGTTGTTTTGTAATAAGTGTTATTAGTAGGTTTAGCTGTTTGTAAAATTGTGCATCACAGTAAAGGATGTCATCATGACGTGTTCAAATCATTCACAATGCTAGTTGATAGTCAGTCTAAACATTAGAGATTATTTAGAACTTACAACTTGGGGCACCTTGGCCACCAAGGTTTTGACTGCATTTCACATCACATCCTAAGTGACTTAGCTAGTGAAAATTGGAATTCATGAAAGCGCTGGGGCTAAGGTTGCATTGCTCTCTCAATTGCACTGGCAGATAAGGTCCCCAAGACTTGGACCTCACCACGCCCTGTTTTTGGCACAAACCCTGGGAGATAGTTAGTCTGTCGACAATGAACTATTGGCGAGACATCAACAACTTTGTATCGTTGAATGCCGTTGCGGTGATGTAAACTCAGTGCAGTAGCGAAAACTTGTAAAAATTTGTGACAACCGTCCTACGTGTACTTTTCTATGAAGGTGCAAGGGTATTTTAATAAGGTATTTCGAGGAAAACTACTTAGTGCATACTGGTGATTACCCGAGTTTTTTACATGGTCATCGCATTGTTCTATCTATGCAGCGTTTTTCCCATTCGTCTTGGACATTTGACCAACTTCAACAAGGGCAGTGGTTCTTAGTGCTTACTCCCTTAGTCACTGGCAGTCCGAGCTATTAAGAACCTCTGATTTCCTCGGAATGAAGGTAGGCAACTATTGCCAAGTCCGAGATGAATGTGCTATTTCCCTGCAGGGTGATGGGGGTTTCTTGTACCTGTATTTCATGTTCACTCATCAGTCATGCATGCAATCAGTTGTAGAAAGTTCATTAAAATCACAGATGAATTTTACACATATTTATGGTTTTGTGTTGATATTTGCTCAGGGAGAAGACAACCCGTCTCCAATCTAATACAGGAGTTTTCGTCATTTGCCAGTCACAACCTAACAGAAATTCTGCTGGGTGTGCTGGAGAGTTTACTTGCCTATGAACAAGCTACAGTGTTCAATTGTCCTCAGATTCCACGATGTATATGAAGAGCTTGTTGGTAATCAAACCATATATTGCCCCATCTGAACAATAAGGCATAATTGTCCTACACAGCAGCAAGAAGGGTGAACCGAGAATAAATTCTCCAAGGACAAAGTCTGGGCCTGGGCACGTTGCCAATTTGGAACTGAGAATGGTACAACAGCCAGCACCAGGAACACCCCTTACCACAACCAAATATCCTGGGGGAATTTGGTACATGAATGGGAAGATCAGCCCAAAAAGTTAATTGCTACGTAGCTTGAGGAAGCAGAACAACAGACACCAATCAAAGAGAGGACCTCAGATCATCTGCCACAGCATGACTGTGAACAGACGCTGTTGTCTGAGCGGATTCTTTCAACTGTAAGGGTTTTTTTTTGGAAAGTTCACATCATCAGTCCTTTGTCTCACATTTGATGAAGGACCTTATTAAGAGCATGGGAAATAAGAAGTAAAATGACAGGACAACAAGGGACATCTTCATCATAATTTCTGAAATGGTAATAAACTGGAAGCAGAAGAAAAGACACCAATCAAAGAGAGGACCTCAGATCATCTGCCACAGCAGGACTGTGAACGGACGCTGTTGTCTGAGCGGATTCTTTCAACTGTATGGGTTTGTTGGAAAGTTCACATCATCAGTTCTTTGCCAACATAATGTCTGGAGGAGTTTCAATCCGATCACGCATCGCTAGGATGTGATGCGTCCCACAGCCAGTGCAAGTCACAAACATGCAAAGTGATTGACAACTGGTCTCTTTGAGCCTGGTCCTCATCAGTTCCTGGGAAAATGAGCAAGGTGACCAGATGGTCATCAGCAATGGACCAATTCATTCAGGCAGTGACAAATTGGTGCCCGGATTGGTATTGAAAATAGAAAGAAGAGACTGGTCTAGGACAGCACATGACCAAGGGTAAAGTCGTTTTGTGGGGATGGGAAATGGGGTGCTGGTCACGGTCATTGTCAGGCACCAAAATGTGATTTTAGAGCTTTTGACAGGTACACGAGTTGCTGCGTTTTTACAACAATAATCCATTTCATGTCAGACAGGAAAATCCTGTGTGACAGGCACACAACCAACACTGTCTGACACTTGGTCAGGTACTAGTGTAGACACCATATCCAGATTTGCAATGTACATTTCATGCACTTGAAATGAACCAACAAACAATTATATCAGGTCCTTTTTTTATTTATTTCTTATGTTATATACATAATGTAAAGCGCACATTTTAACGGTATGATTTCTGGTAGCGGGCACGTGCACCTGGACCGCCAAATTTCTTAGGCTCACAACGCCTGGGATCAGCAACTAATAGTGATCTGTCATATGTGACAAGGATGTCCCTGATTTCTTTCTTGCTGGCCTCATCAACGTCTGGAATGAGAGAAGAAACAAGGTCAGATCAGGAAAAGAAGTTTGTAGCAATACACCGTCTTCTTTGTGGATATCCTGTTTACAGCCATTTCAGCTTGACAACAATACTAAAATGGTCAGCTTCGACAGTTCATTTGAAGCCATCACTATTGGACATTAAATTGTTTAAATGTCCATGAATTTGATAAAAATTCTATCTATGTTCAATGTTTCATATCTACTTACATTTCTGGTAATAAGCTACCAGTGATTTGGAAATGGCTTGTCTAATAGCTGAAAATTGAATGAGACAAGGGTTAAAATTTCTGGCAAAATGGGTGCTTAGTTTTTTCCAGACGGAGACAATTATTTAAACACAAATTATGGTAACCTTGTAGACGTCAGTGCCAGTCTTTGACAGGCATTCATTCATGTCTGAGACGAGGGATCATACTCTACCCCATCACTCTATTTAAAGTATCCTTTGTAGGGCTGTTGCTGCATGCCACTACACATAAAAAGAGACCGAGTGAAACCCTCAACATTTCTGACTGAACAAGCAAGCATTATATGCCAAGCCCACACAACTTACCATAGATCTGTGCAACATGACCACCACCCTTCACTCTTACTCTGATGTCAACACCAGCGAAGCGATCCTTGCCCAAAAGGAGAAGGGGCTCCTGGATCTGAAACGGAATTCATCAAATGAATATTGCTTGAAGTGGGGTTAGATTTTAAAACATTTTAGAAATGTTAACATATTTATATCACGGACCTACTTTTTAATACAAGTTGGTCACAAAAAGTGTTCCAGAGCATGAAAAGTGAGAGTAGACACTTCTATTTTCCATGGTGACATTTGACCAGAACTTCAGTATCATATTAGCCCAGAGAGATATTGACTTTCATTCATCTTTATTTCGAATTATTCTGATCTTCTAGCCGAGCTCGTACCTTGTATTTGAGGGTCTGGGGCTCAATGAGATCTAGAGGCCTTCCATTCACCTTGATCAATCCATTACCTGTTTTGCAGTGGGCTACTGCAGTGGCAGTTTTCTGGAAACAAAGATAGAATGTTGATCAAAAGTCCAGACAAGATAAATTTGGACAAACACGGTTAAATGTATTAGGCCTAGGCCTACAGCCATGCAACAGCCTAGGCTACAAGTGTATATCCTAGTGTGTAAATGTACAGGAAAGAATACACATGCTGTTTACACACCTTCCTGCCGAACACTTGAACAGACTGCACAGGGCCCTTGGCCGCCACCTGAAAGAGTAAAATAGAAGATTGGTTTTCAATCAGTATTTTCTAAAATTATATTTTGTTTAATGCTTGAATTTATGGATATATTCATGTTTTATTTTCAATTATTTGTCGTTCCGCACCTTGGTTGGAACAGGCTCCATCTTGAAAGGAAGTAATACGGGGGTGACAATTTTGTTTCAACGAAGTACCCGGAAGTAAAACTTTGGCGGGAGTTTCAGTAAAAGTTTATATTCCTATTTTAGTTGATCGATAAATTAGGCGACTACTATAAAGGTAACACACCCAAATGCAATTCGTATCTCAACCATAACATGCAAAATCCGTAATCGTCATCATCGTCGCGTCATCAATGACATCATCATCATCATCATCATCATCATCAATCAATGTCATTGTCAATAACATGATCATCCATCCCAAACTGACATCATCATTGACATCATATCTATCATCATCATCACTCAGGCCACTACCGTGCACCCCATCTTACTGTCTAATATGGATCGCCATATCGTGACGATGTGAGAAGTTTGTGTGCGTGCCGTTATCGCAACTTTTAACAATTTTTAATAGGAGCCATGTCATGACGTAACTAAATAGCGATATAACACAGAAGTGGCGATACAAGTCAATAGGCCTATCGGGCAACAATACATATCGTATAGTATCAATGGTATGGTATCATATAAAGTATCAACTTTAAAGGTAATCTGATATATCTTCTTTAGATGTTAGCTGCGGAGAAAAAAGATGCTGTACAAAATGGAATCAACGAAACACACCAGAACGGTACTAATGGTGTGACAACAGAAAATGGAACACAACAGAATGATACTAATGGTGTGACAACTGAAAAAGGAACAAATGGTGTCACAGAGGCCAAGATTGCCAAGCTCATGCCCGTCAAAAGGTAGGTACAGTGTGCAAAAAATCGGTCTCTTTCAGGTACAATTGAAATGCAATCAGTATTTTGCTCGTTTATTTAATCATAGACTAAAAATGTTGGGTGTCATTGTGGCAGTACGAAGCACCGTTGTAAAAAATTCTCTAGTGTAAATACATTTCATATTATCTTCTACATCTTTTTTTTTCCTTTGCAGGCATGATGAATATCAATACCTGGATGCAATTCAACACATTTTGGACCATGGTGCTAGAAAAGAAGATCGTACTGGGACTGGAACTCTTTCAGTGTTTGGCCAGCAAGCCAGATACAGCCTCCGGGATGGTGAGTGTAATGACTAAAAGGAAATCTGTGCAGCTACATATTTTTCTAATTTCCCAAAGGAAAATTTAATACTGTCACTGTCACAACCTCTGATCTAAACAGGACAAGTGAAATGGATACATTGTCTTTAAAAAGTATTGAGGAGAGTCCCTTGTTTGGATTTGAAATGCAGCCGTGAGTTGGCACAAACAAGCATTTTATCATTTTGGTGGTGGTATTAATCTTGTTGCCACCCTTGAACTTCCTTTACTTGGGGGTAAATCTTGCTGCAAGCCTTGAACCTACTTCAGTTCAAACTATTTCTTGTTTCCAGATGTGTTTCCTCTTCTGACCACAAAGCGAGTGTTCTACCGGGGTCTTGCTGAAGAGCTATTGTGGTTTATCCGTGGCAGCACCAATGCCCAGGACCTCAAAGACAAGAATGTTCACATCTGGGATGCAAATGGATCAAGGGAGTTCTTGGATAACTTGGGTTTGACGCATAGAAAAGAAGGTAAATCATCAGTCTAAATCCCACTAAATTGGATCTATGACAACATAAAAATGTATGCAGAAATCGAGGTAATGTTTGCTGTAATAGTTTTCCTTTAGAGGGGATGGTTTCTTTTCCATTTGAGTACCAGTAAGCGTTGAGGACAAATTGGCTGTGCCCCGGAGGCCTCCGAAGACATGATTGCACACTGGCTGTTCAGTACACTGCTCCTACTGGCATTGGCATGCAACAACAGCATTAGGTTATCTTCAGTCCTTACCTTGAGAGATTGCCTTTAAAAATGTTACTCATGTTTACATGACATTGTATTTTTGCTGTGCAGGAGATCTAGGTCCAGTTTACGGTTTCCAGTGGAGACATTTTGGTGCTGAATATGAAGACATGTACACTGATTATACTGGAAAGGGTGTCGACCAACTCAAGTATGTGATAGAAAAGATAAAGACAAGCCCTGATGACAGGAGGATTATCATGTCTGCTTGGAACCCACCAGGTAAAGAATCATCTTCTCAAATAATACCCAGACCTCATGAGCACAACCATTGATTTGGAAGACAGTAATAATCATGTCGAGAAAACAATTGTTGGACTGGTCTTGCAGCTCATTACTTTTAGGTACTAGTACTAGTCTTACAAAGTCTCAATCTTGGGTTGACCTTTCATTCCTTCTGTTTACAGATCTTCCAAAGATGGCGTTGCCTCCATGCCATGCCTTCGTCCAGTTTTATGTCGCCAATGGTGAACTCTCCTGCCAACTTTATCAAAGATCTGGAGATATGGTCAGTAAGAGGTTCATCTCACCTCTGTATATCAGTACTGCTTGGACATTCCATATATTGAAGGACAAACTCCTAAATACACATTACTAGTACTTCTAGCAAAAATTGTGATTCACCAAGATTTTTACCCTTCTGTAATCTTAAAGGAAAATGAGTCAACCCTTTTGATATTGTTCTCTTGTAAAATCTCTGATTATACTGGTTGGCCTGAATCACTTGTAGATTCGGTCTGTGGCATTGTATATGAAACAGCTACTTTCTAGTAAACTCAGAAAATTTCAAAGACTTGAGTATCCTCATGTTCAATTATCCCTTGAATAATTTCTATTTGTCTATTTGTCTTTTCAGGGCCTTGGAGTGCCATTCAATATTGCCAGCTACTCGCTACTCACATACATGATCGCACACATTACAAAATTAAAGGTGGGTAGAATGATCCTTCAAGTTCATGCGTCAGTGTGGCTGAATGGGAAGGTTGATTGCATTGGATTTGCTGTTTTCATGTTGGTATCAAACATGGCTAGCGTAAAACACTATAGTGAACTGAACCAACTGGGCTATCTTGAGTTGCGCAGTGAAACATCAGTGCATGTCACCTCTGAGTGTCTCTCTTTAGACTGTCGATTCACATCTTCCTTTCTTTTACTCCAGCCTGGGGATTTTGTCCACACCATCGGTGATGCCCATGTCTACCTGAACCACATCGAGCCACTCAAGGTTCAGCTACAGAGGGAACCACGTCCATTCCCCAAGCTCTTCATCAAGGGGACTGTTACGGATATTGATGATTTCAAAATGGAGGACTTCGATCTCGTTGACTATAAACCGCATCCAAAGATTGCTATGGATATGGCTGTGTAATACTTAAAACTTTTCTTGGACATTCAAAGAACTTTGGTTCTATTGGGAGTTGTTCCTAATACTCATTAGATATGACATTCTGTCCTGTCTGAAAATCTGTCTCAATTGCAGGTGCCTATCTCAAACATTTAGATTCTTTATCGATCACTGCCTAAACTGCCCTGCCCTAGATTTTTAATCATGAATAAAAGGCAAACTGCTACTGACTGCTACTGACTGCAACTTTCATTAGAGAGGGGTGCATTTAAATAATATTGTAACTCAAAAATGTAAATCATATGTTATAATTCTTTCAGCTTAATCTTTCAAATCTTGAAATACAACGCATGAAATTAGAACCCTTCTCTTTTTCTCTACATTGGTTGCTCAGAGTGGAGGTAATACGCTGGAAAATATTGCTTTTCAAAGCCTGGTTCAGTTGTTAGAAAGCATGTTAGCTCATAATATCATGTTGTTACGTGTTGTTACATGCGCATTGATGTACACAAAACAACAGGTCAGCATGATGTTGTGAGCTGACATGCTTTCTATAAAACAGGAGGTGCCTCCTGATAGGAGCAGCCTGCACCAACAACCAACAAGTTGCTGGACAGTAAAAATCACTGTATGCACATCCATGTCAGGAGATTGTGGAATTGGCTGGAGTGCTGGGCTCATGATTAAGAGGCTTTGGGTTCGACTGAAGGATCGCTGCTGTTTCATATTGCTGCTCCTGAGCAAGAGACAACCCTACAGTCATTGCCTCGTCCTTTGACAATATGTACATGTAGGACCAAGGTTCCTCTAGTGCCAATGCTCTTTCAAGCAATATACCTCCATCTGAATGGATAGAAGCTTGAGATGGACTCCTTCCTAGCCAAAGACTGGAGTCACCACAATAGGACAATAAACCCAATACATACATCTGTAGTGGCCTACAAAAACGCTTATCCATTTCTTTAGGAGGACGTTTCTCTTGAAATCATCTCCAAGAGAATGGAATGCCCCACCCTATACACTACTGGGACCCTCTCAAAATACATGTACACATCTAGTTGTGTTCAAACTGCATGTGTGGACTCATTACAATAATACAAAGACTTCCTTCTTCCTTCATTACCATGGCATGGCCAATACTGCAACCAGCAACCTCATTTTGAGAATCAAGATTCACATCAAAGGTTTTTGATGAGGACCGTTTGTTCTGCTAATATTGTCTTTGTGCAAGCTCTGCAATGCTCTTGTGTGAAGAACGTCTCGAACTGAATTTGACCATACAGACACCAGAGAAATATCACAACCAAAGACATACATGTACCAAAGAAAAAGATGTGATTGAGCCTGACCTCTTTTTGGGAAGGGAAAAATGTACTCCAATGATGTGTCACCTAGGCAACTGTGTTACGACCCTCTACAACCAGCAACTTCACTGAAACTGATTGCTTTGCAAAGGGAATTACAAAAGTCTCCATTAAGACAAAACTCACACAAGAAAGAAAGAATTCTTCCAATGATACAATAACTTTATTGATTATATCCAACTTTACATATACCTTCGTATAATACATACTCATTCATTGACATGGAAACTGTCCACCACTCCGAAACATTCACATATATACGACTGCTGTCGAAAAAGAGTTCACGTTGACCACTGCATCAAGGAGCAAGCATGGCAATGTCCCAACGATACTGTCACGGTGTCCATACAATGTTGACTGCAGTCATTGTAGAATCAGAGGACATTCTTGTTTCAGATACCAGGACTAGAGAGCAAAAAAATATTTTAAGAATTTACTTTTTCTCCTTTTGCTTTATAATGTTATTTCACTTCAAAACTCATGATACTAGGCAACAGGTTGTTAGACAAAACCCAAGTTATCTGATTCCGCCATGATCTGCACACATCTGGGGAGTTCAAAACAAGAGACTACATTTTGTCGCCCTGGCAAGCCATTATGCCGCGTTGTCATGTCACAATATCCGAATTTCGAGCAGAAGATGTTCAAGACATGGTGGAGCGACATGTAAGTGCCAGATGAACACATAACATGCCAACCTGGGTTTTGACTATTCATCCTGCTCATCCTACCAACCTCAGCATAAATTTCACGAGTCATTCACGAAACCAGACACATGAAGCTTAGCCTTGAAAGCAAGGACTGTGGTTAGCAAAAATGTAACCTCCGACCCTTTGGAAAATCAACCAACATGTACACACGTATGCCTTTAGTACAGAGTTGATCGTAACTAATTACTCTCACTTGATCAGTTTCCTAACCTGATCCATTCAAGACTCACTCACTCACAGACATTTGGCAAGGACATGCCAACAAATAACATGTCGTTTAGTTTGCCACATCAGCACCTTGTCAAGAATCATAAATGTCGACAACACATCATGTAAATAAACAGTTAATCAGCTGCTCAACAGAGAAAAGATGAACTAATCTTCCTGCCTTCTCATAAAGAAGGGGCAATGGCGCCGTACCCTGCCTTTTTTAGGCTGTAAGCTTTTCTGCCCTGCCTTTACAGATTTCTAGCTGAAACACTAACACACGAAGCAGAATCATTTCATGACTGATAATACCAAGTGTAGCTTCATATATACTTGGAGACAAAGGACCATATCATGGTCAGGACCAATTAAATGATACAAAATGAGAATAAATTATCTGACTGAATGAACCCAGTTACCTTGGCTCAATAAAATAAAAGAAATCAGTCCAGAAGCTATCTGGATTTACTTTTAATATGAAAATTACTATTTTGATCTCAGGATGCAAGTCATCATGGCCACAGGCCATCTGTGCTGGCCATTTATCTCAAAGCAATGATAACTAAATAGTTTAATATGGAAGGGTTTAACCCAGTCATAATTGCAATACTTGTAGCTATACAATGTCTTGATACAATCAAATATATGCAAGCTTGCCTTCTATATTTTGACATAGTACATAAATAGATCTAAATATGCCCAGAAATAAATCACTCTAACTACAGTTTACAGCACAGAAGTACTTGCAGCTCCGACTTCTATCCAATTCAAGGTCGGTTGACAAATTAGCTTTTCCTTGCAAATAATTCTGACACAAATTGCTGTATAAATAAAAGATATTAAATCAATGTCACAAAACAAGAAGGTTCAGACAACAACCAAAATATCAAATCAAGTTAGTGATTTGATTCCTGTAAGAAAGTTGTTTCGTCAAAAGCAAGGTTTAAAATTCAGACTTACATTTTGACATCATTCCAAGGCCAATAATCAGTGAATTGATCTGTCAGCTGCAGTTGACATCGATCATGTGACCCCCCCCCCCCCCCCCCAGTATTAAGCAGAAAGTTCAGAACTACACTGTCATAGGCATAAGTTGGATACCCTTCTCGTGGAGAAGTCTTGAATACAAATTTCAACCCTTGAGACAAAATAACTTTTCCAACTATTATCATAAACCAAGCTGATGAAATTTTCGATTCTAAGCTGAAAGTTGACTCCATGTGATGCTGACAATGATAGGGTCCCCAGCTCCACACTCACACGTCACAATTAACAAGGTCTTCTATCTATGCAACCTAGTTTGATCAAGATATCATACTCTCATCTTCTTCATTTTGTGCAGTTGGACTTGATGGTTCAGGTATGGACGACTGAAATAAAAATAAACAAAATGTTACATATGATAATTTTTATGACAGGATTCAGGCATTTATTAGAATAAAATAATTAGAATAAAAAATAATCCTATGTTGATAGCCCTTCTGCAATTATTAAGGTGCTTTGTCTTTGGAGTCTGGAGAGATTTTCGAAATTTCAAATGAACTTTCAGTGCTGTTGTTAGCAGACTTTTCTGAAAGCGTTATGGCATACAAGTTTCAACCTCCAAGGAATAATCATTAGATATGAACATGTCTTTCTCCTTTGTCTAAGTTAACCATCAAGGCAACTGGAGCAAAGTGTATTACCCTGAGCTAATAAACTTACCGGAAATAACGCTGTCCTAATTGGGGAAGAGGTTGAAAATGAGGCATTTAATAATGATGTATTACGTAATGACGTATCAGGGCTGCCATGCTGAGCAAGAATGGAATAATTTGGAGATCCACGCGGTGATGAGCCCATATCGTCAAAACTAGTGTTCATTTGACCAAAGGGATTCAATGGTTTAGGCGGACTATTTGGTATATTGAATTCTGAACCAATTCTTGACATTTGTTGAGTCAATCCTAGTAACCCTCCTTCTGCTACTTGTAGTATCGACCAAATGACCTCTGAAATAAAAGTACACACATGAAGTCTGAAGTAAAAACACAAACAATTTACCGCTAGGCGGCATCACAAAACACTCATGACGCAGACCAGCGATCGAAGTTAAGATAGTCTGAGCTCTATTGATTTGTAAAATTGATGGTTTCAAGCCTTTGGGCTCTGCCAAGGCAAGTCCTTATTCATGGACACAATAGTTCATCCAAGCATGACAATTTCTTTTACAATCTACTTTCTTCATCAAATGACTCACTTTCGTTTTCACAGATCAAAGTAAACTTTTTGAGGTCTATATTAAAGGTTCACTAGAACAGGTCAAACACTATCACTGGCCGAGTCACAGCTATGAGCTACAAACTATTAGGACAATGTCTGTTGTACAGGAAAATATTTCGACAAAATCATTGGTCCTGAAGTTTGACTACTAGTATTTTGCCCCAAATGGTTTCTGTTTCCTCCAAGTGGTGTTAGCCAATAACCTACCTCCAAAGAACATTCCAGTAGCAGTACACATTCTCCATTGGCTTTGAAATAAACCAGCTTGATCAGGACTAATCATACCAATACTAATTTCTGTAACCTGTCCTGGCTGTAGGGCATCAACCATCACACGCTCTTTAGCTTCTAGTAGGTCACCCTGGAGAAACTTCAAACAACAACCAGGGGGCCAACTGTCCTGACCTGAAAATTGAACAGAATACGAATAGTTCATAATTTAGAGCTTTGACAACAATTTGGAAATGGCCCTTAGGAAAGTGAACCCATTTGAAACAACTTGGGACTATATTCCCATCAATCAAGATTCACGGACTCCCAGTGTTACTTCTAAGAAATATATTCCAGGGGGACATGATTGAGACGAGTGTCTGAATTGGTAATTAAGGTAAATTCACAAAAATGTCCATCTCTGACTGAGGATCCATCCCATCCCTTCTGGAGGAAAGATTTACTACAGTGTCACAGCGTCAACCCTCTATTTCAATACCTGAATTTTGTATCCGCCAAGTTTTAAGGAAAGGCGTCCTTGGAGGGATTGCTTCTCCATCTCCTATGGTTACATCTTTGATCAATGTCATACAAGGTATTTTCTCTTGTTTTGGTTGTTCACAGTCATAATATGAACATATAGCTGCTTGGAGGTTCCTGCAAATATGGGAAGGAGGCCCAGTTACCTAACATTACAAACATGCACTCTCTCGCGAACGACTTAGCTGCAAAATAAAAAGTATCAAAACCTTGTTTATACGGTCTATATAGATTATGAAACTTTGGCAATATAGCTATACATTCTTTAAGGAACTGAATTTCGGTTGAGTCACTGGGAAACGTTGATGATTGGGCAATCATCCATTGGCATTCCATTGCGAGGCCAAACTCAAGGTCCGGGGTCGAGATCCATGCACTTGATTGGGAACAACGTAAAGACGTCGCGTCTCGTCACGTTACAGTAATGTAAAAATACAGGGTGACGTGACGACGGCCAACGCTACGTTATGTAAACGTTGTTCCCGATCAAGTCAAGTGCATGGATCTATTCATAGCTGTTGTTGTCAGCAAGTGCGAGTGTCACTCCTATCCCGACTCCTATGCTCCAGCCAGTTTAACAACTCCCCGAGGATCAGATACTAAACTAAAGATCAATTCTAGGCCTACATCAACTATAACATCTCCTGCCCCTCACCAGTTATTCATGTCGAGGAAAAATTCACACCCAGTTGGGTTCAGCTGATTGCCAAGCAGTTTCTGAAACTCGGCAATCAGCACCTCCCTATCTGTGGTTCCCATTGAGCTGAATCGCTGCAACAAGTGAGCGTCTATATCGGTATCAACATCCATTGTTGCACAAGGGATATTTTCTTCGTGCATTGGTGTCTCGTTATGTTTTGTTAATCGTATAATTTGGCAATAAATCGAAATAAACTGAAGACATCTTGATAAATTTCACAACAAGTCGCTGCCGTTGATTACGTCAGTTCCGGCTGGACTGCCTGTAACGCATGCGCTTAAGGGGTGTATTCAACTCCCCGTTCTCCGGCGTTCCGGAAAAGGCGAACACGTTCGGGTACCCAACACGTTCTCGAGTCTCGAACGGGTTAGTGCTGTTGTCATAGCTACCCCACCGAAACCACGGGAAAACCCGGCAAGTTATTTTCGTCAACAAACAAGGCGCGATAAAACCATTTTTCCGCCTTACGTCTCGTCGACTGTGTTAAAAACTTAATTAGTACAAGTGCATTATTTTAATTTTTTAGTTGTAGAGCAGGTTAAAGCTGTTCAAGATAATGTTTTCTTGTTCTTGTTTTCCCCGTTCTCGAACCAAGAACGGTGTTCTCGAGGGAGTCGAACACGCGAGAACGCGTTCGGGAAACAGTCCTGTCCTGTCTCAGAGAGAAACAATTGAGACATTATTATACTGGATCTGCTTTGAGGTTGTGACAATCACAAATGTCCTGTCTCAGAGAGAAACAGTTGTATTTTCATTGTCGTCAATGTCGAGTGGACTGTATTTATTGGACTTGTCTGTTAAAGGCGCACTGTGCTCGGCAAAATAGCCGAGGTTGAATGTTTATCTGTCAACCGTGTAACTAGTTCTGCTGTATATGCATAGGTGGCGCCACCATTCAATTTATTTTGTTTGCTTGTCAAAATGTGTTTTATACAATGGCCCTTCAACAATGTTCAAACTACCAAAATAGGCCTGATACCTTCAACAAACAGCAGACATCGGATACACTGTCCCTAATAATTATCAACATTGGCAACACTGTCAGTGTCACTGCCCCTTAAAATTTCACAAATCGCGAGACATCGGATACACTGTCCCTTTAATAATTATCAACATTGGCAACACTGTCAGTGTCACTGCCCCTTAAAATTTCACAAATCGCGAGACATCGGATACACTGTCCCTTTAATAATTATCAACATTGGCAACACTGTCAGTGTCACTGCCCCTTAAAATTTCACAAATCAATGCATGCACTGCAATGTAGCGATCAGATCAGCTGATGCCTCTTTTGTACGCATAATATCATCAATTTTACAATGAATCTGTGCAATTCATTCCTAAACACTACGACACAAACCTTGAGTTGAGCATAATTGGGGTCAGACAATGAACTATTGTCACATTCACAGTTGAAGTGGCACTCGGCATGCGACTCGGTATCGTCCATTGTATTTGCATTATCATGCATAAATAAACAGTGTGACGTCAAAGATCGCGCCAATTGTGATTGGCTGTCAGATGTACACTGTGGCAGAAGTATCCTGCAGAAAAAAATTTCGCCGTCAGGGAGATTGGTATGTGGCCTGCCGGGCGACGGACCAGGACGAAGCCAATCCACTGCATCCGAAGTGTAGCAACTCAAGGAATAGCCTTGAATCAAATCACAAAATTCATTATTAATAATAATTCCTTGGATAACGATGATAAAATGACGAATGCTGGTTTTCTATTTTGGTCAAAATATTATTCTGCAGCCTCACAGTGATGACATCATCGTGATCGTCTGTGACCACGACGACTGTGGCCGGTAGCTTCGAAACTTTCGATTTTTCGTTTAAATTACGAAATTAGTTCTTCTTTGGATGGTGAGTTAAAATAAGAGATGTCATAGCTCATACATGTGCCAAATTTGATACCTTTCTTGAGATATCGAAGGAATATAAACGATTTTTTTGCAGGCCGGCCGGTGCGCTGAAAGAAAATTGACGGTAGCATGCATTTTTGGCAGCCTGGATTTTGATCTGTGCCCGAAAAAAAAACACCGATCCAACGTTCGACTTCACCAAGTTTCACTGTTGGCAATGTTTTTGTATTCTGTATTTAATTCCACGTCTATTAAACTGAAGTGTGCGGACGTTTTGACCAGTTTTGGGTGGAAAAATCGTGTTCAAACTGATTACAAAAATGAATACATTGCTTCTATGTCTAACGCGCATGCGCGGGGAACCATGTGTTTTGAGTACGGGGGTCACAGCAGTGCCTGGATGGGCTTGTGTGCGTACATTTTCGTGATTTAAAAAAATTCAATGATTTTCATCAAACTTTGCAGAAGTGTAGTTCTATATCTTGTCAATGTCATAAGTGAATTTTAGAAATTTCCAATGATATCAAATTGTTTTATTAGCGTTTTTGTGAGACTTGCCAGAATAAATGAAATGAAATGAAAATATGACAGGATGGAGGGGGTGGGGCGTATTTACTGCTTGTGACGAGGGAATATCTTTCCGAACCCGTAAAATCTAGAAAAGGAGTTCCTCTTTCAAAAGTGACCGGAATCCTGTTAGTTGATATCATTCAAAAATCAAAAAAGCCTAAATTGATGTTTGCAAACCAAATAACTAACATGCCAGGCAGTATTTCGGCATGACTTTTTAAAGATTTCATCACATTTGTCCCATGGTACCACTGAACAGTTAATAGTGATTGTTGGGAGGGAGAAGGGACCATATGGCCCTACATATTTATGCTGTAAAAAGTAATTTCCCCAGTGCATCTAGCATGTATGACTATGCATGCCCCCCCCCCCCCCCATGCAGCAGAAGGTTGATTTAGCAATTCCATGGGCTTTTGCAGGCAATGCTCTTAGTAAATGGGAAATTAAGATCTCCCGTGCGGGCCAGTCATTTTGATAGAAATAACGACCCTTTGTTGGCTTTTTCCGGGAAACAGATGTGCGTACTCCCCCAGTGTCACAACCTCAAAGCAGATCCAGTGTTTAGTTCTCAACTGCTTACCTCTGAGACAGGACCTTATCACAACCTCGAAGCAGATCCAGTGTTTAGTTCACAACTGCTTGTCCCTGAGACAGGACATTGTCATCACCTCAAAGCAGATCCAGTGTTTAGCTCACAACTGCTTATCCAGTATTTATGTCTCAATTGTTTCTCTCTGACTCTGAGACAGGACATCGCCCCAGCCAACCTCCTATTGCTCTCTGACACAGGACATTGTCACAACCTCAGAGCCGATCCAGTGTTTAGTTCACAACTGCTTCTCTTCGAGACAGGACATTGTCACAACCTCAAAGCAGATCCAGTGTTTAGTTCACAACTGCTTATCCCTGAGACAGGACATTGTCATAACCTCAAAGCAGATCCAGTGTTTAGCTCACAACTGCTTATCTCTGAGACAGGACACTGCGACAACCTCAAAGCAGATCCAGTGTTTAGATCACAACTGCTTATATCTGAGACAGGACTTTGTCATCACCTCAAAGCAGATCCAGTAATTAGTTCACAACTGCTTTTCTCTGAGACAGGACATTGTCACAACCTCAAAGCAGATTCAGTATTTATGTCTCAATTGTTTCTCTCTGAAACAGGACATTGTCACAACCTCAGAGCAGATCTAGTGTTCAGTTCTGCAACTGTTTCCCTCAGAGACAGAACCTCTGAGCAGATCTAGTACTCGGTAGTCACAACCATGTTGCATATTGATTCTAACCCCTACTGTCGCATTCCAGGACAAAAGTTCAACCATCGCTCATATGGTCCTACAGGTGAAACTGAAAGCTCCCACTGCCCATGAGAATACGCAAGAGAATGGCAACTTCTTGATGTTCTATGCCCAGCACGTATATTCAGCAACCTGGGTGATAATTTTCTGCAGTAAGTATTGAAATCGAAAGACATAAAAAATCATCCTTATGATTACTGAGTTGCACTGAGGGAGATTTTGGTCTCGCGAGGACAAAGTCACAATCAGATTGTTGGGAAAAACACCTCAAGTCTTTGATGGTAATTGTGAGGCAATGAGGAAAGACCCAGGCCTATTATTTTGTCCTTGAGTTTGTTTTCAGCTGGATGATTATCTTTGCAGTCCATCATGCCATGCAATGTGCAACAGCATATCATCAACTCTCACGAATAATGAGACAGTTCTACACCTTTTGATTAGGGATGTCCATAGTCTAACATTGCAGCCTTGTTTTCATTCTGTCCCACAGACATAATATCATTAAAGTTGGAATCATTAATATGTCACACTGTGAACTGCTATTCGGCTGTCTTTCAACACTCGGCAGTATAGGTTTACACTTTGCTGTGTTTATTATTAATTGCAGGACAAGTACGAGGGAGGTCTCAATGTTTGAATGGCAGCTGTAAAGGTTTATAATTCTTCCCCTGAGCACAAGTGTTGCTTTGTCTTCACCATCCTCCTCCTCGAATCCTTTAAAAAAAAATGGAGATTCAGAATTGACAACCAAAGGTCACAACTCTGTATATCTTTGCCTGTCCTCAATCCTAGACAGGTCCTAGGAAAACCTTGGAGTCCGTCATAAAAGGCACCAACCCACATGTCTATCTTCACTCGTCTCCAACTCTATAGTCCGATGCTAAATAAGTACAACCTTGGTTCTGAATGTATGTCTTTGAACGTCTCCAGTCTAGGTTGAGTTCTGGTAAGTACAACCTAGGGATCAATCCCAAAAGACCCAACCCTGGTCTATCTGTCTTCCTGGTAAGTTTATTCGTATTTCTGGTAAGATCCTAGTGAAGACCTTTTGTAACTCGATGATGTTCATCTTCTGCAGGTCCAAGAAGTGTGTCTTGAACGGAACAGGTGAGGCTTCCCAAGATGGTGATGGATTGGCAACTGGAGAATGTTCGAGGCATACGATGGAGGGGACGATGCCTTACTTGCTGGATGGACGCCATAGCCTGTGATGCAGAGAGCACGGAAGTTCAAGAGCAAGAGAGGTGTTGACACAGACAGCTCAGAACTGTTATGCCTGGAGGGCTGTGGTGTACAGTTGACATAGAAATGTAAAGTCGCAGGAGTGAGTGGTCCAAGACTGGAAAACGTTCAAAAACAGCACCTGAGCAGAGTAAAATTGGAGACTTTGGCCAGGATCTTGGCAACAAGATACAACGTGGCCAACTGTTGGCAGCTCAAAACTGGAGCCAAGCAGGTCTGATCAGGTAAGTCTTAATTATGAAAATATAAGTGTAATAAATAGCATTGCATGGCTAATGAAATGTATTACAAAAGGAATTGTTGACCATGGAGAAAACCTAAGCTGTTGGCATTGTTTAGTTCGCAACTGCTTATCTCTGAGACGGGACACTGTCACAACCTCAAAACAGATCCAGTGTTCAGTTCACAACTGCTTCTCTCCGAAACAGGACATTGTCACAACCTCAAAGCAGATCCAGTGTTGAGTTCACAACTGCTGATCTCTGAGACAGGACATTGTCACAACCTCAAAGCAGATCCAGTGTTTAATTCTCAACTACTACTCTCCGAGACAGGACATTGTCACAACCTCAAAGCAGATCCAGTGTTTAATTCACAACTGCTTATCTCTGAGACTTGAGATTGTCATCACCTCAAAGCAGATCCAGTGTTTAGTTCACAACTTTGTCTCTCCGAGACAGGACATCGTCACAACCTCAAAGCGGATCCAGTGTTTGGTTCACAACTGCTTTTCTCAGCGACAGGACATTGTCACAACCTCAAAGCAGATCCAGTGTTTAGTTCACAACTGCTTATCTCTGAGACAGGACATTGTCACAACCTCAAAGCAGATCCGGTGTTTAGTTCATGACTGCCTCTCTCCGAGACAGGACATTGTCACAACCTCAAAGCAGATCCAGTGTTTAGTTCCCAACTGCTTATCTCTGAGACAGGACATTGTCACAACCTCAAAGCAGATCCAGTATTCATGTCTCAATTGTTTCTCTTGGAGATGGGACATCGTCCCAGCCAACCTCCTATATCTCTCTCAGACAGGACATTGTCACAACCTCCGAGCAGATCCAGTGTTTAGTTCTCCACTGCTTATCTCGGAGACCGGATGATATGGACACAGCCTCAGAGCAGATCCAGTGTTTAGTTCTCAACTGCTTCTCTCCCTGACAGGACACTGCCACAACCTCAAAGCAGATCCAGTTTTTAGATCACAACTGCTTATATCTGAGACAGGACATTGTCACAGCTTCAAAGCAGATCAAGTAATTAGTTCACAACTGCTTATCTCTGAGACAAGACATTGTCACAACCTCAAAGCAGATTCAGTATTTTTACTCAATTGTTCCTCTTTGAGACGGGGTGTTGTCACAACCTCGGAGCAGATCTAGTGTTCAGTTCTGCAACTGTTTCTCTCTGAGACAGAACCTCTGAACAGATCTAGTACTCGGTAGTCACAACCATGTTGCATATTGATTCTAACCCCTACTGTCGCATTCCAGGACAAAAGTTCAACCATCGCTCATACGGTCCTACAGATGAAACTGAAAGCTCCCACTGCCCATGAGAATACGCAAGATAATGGCAACTATGTGATGTTCTATGCCTAGCACGTATATTCAGCAACCTGGGTGATAATTTTCTGCAGTAAGTATTGAAATCGAAAGACATAAAAAATCATCCTTATGATTACTGAGTTCA
This sequence comes from Lineus longissimus, assembly GCF_910592395.1. Classification (NCBI taxonomy): domain Eukaryota; kingdom Metazoa; phylum Nemertea; class Pilidiophora; order Heteronemertea; family Lineidae; genus Lineus; species Lineus longissimus. Next base: position 5,350,229 of record NC_088315.1, read on the forward strand.
ACAGAGGGAGATTTTGGTCTCGCGAGGACAAAGTCACAATCAGATTGTTGGGAAAAACACCTCAAGTCTTTGATGGTAATTGTGAGGCAATGAGGAAAGACCCAGGCCTATTATTTTGTTCTTAAGTTTGTTTTCAGCTGGATGATTATCTTTGCAGTCCATCATGCCATGCAATGTGCAACAGCATATCATCAACTCTCACGAATAATGAGACAGTTCTACACCTTTTGATTAGGGATGTCCATAGTCTAACATTGCAGCCTTGTTTTCATTCTGTCCCACAGACATAATATCATTAAAGTTGGAATCATTAATATGTCACACTGTGAACTGCTATTCGGCCGTCTTTCAACACTTGGCAGTACAGGTTTACACTTTGCTGTGTTTATTATTAATTGCAGGACAAGTACGAGGAAGGTCTCAATGTTTGAATGGCAGCTGTAAAGGTTTATAATTCTTCCCCTGAGCACAAGTGCTTTGTCTTCACCATCCTCCTCCTCGAATCCTTTAAAAGAAAATTAAGATTCAGAATTGACAACCAAAGGTCACAACTCTGTATATCTTTGCCTGTCCTCAATCCTAGACAGGTCCTAGGAAAACCTTGGAGTCCGTCATAAAAGGCACCAACCCACATGTCTATCTTCACTCGTCTCCAACTCTATAGTCTGATGCTAAATAAGAACAACCTTGGTTCTGAATGTATGTCTTTGAACATCTCCAGTCTAGGTTGAGTTCTGGTAAGTACAACCTAGGGATCAATCCCAAAAGACCCAACCCTGGTCTATCTGTCTTCCTGGTAAGTTTATTCGTATTCCTGGTAAGATCCTAGTGAAGACCTTTTGTAACTCGATGATGTTCATCTTCTGCAGGTCCAAGAAGTGTGTCTTGAACGGAACAGATGAGGCTTCCCAAGATGGTGATGGATTGGCAACTGGAGAATGTTCGAGGCATACGATGGAGGGGACGATGCCTTACTTGCTGGATGGACGCTATAGCCTGTGATGCAGAGAGCACGGAAGTTCAAGAGCAAGAGAGGTGTTGACAGTGACACAGACGGCTCAGAACTGTTATGCCTGGAGGGCTGTGGTGTACAGTTGACATAGAAATATAAAGTCGCAGGAGTGAGTGGTCCAAGACTGGAAAACGTTCAAAAACAGCACCTGAGCAGAGTAAAATTGGAGACTTTGGCCAGGATCTTGGCAACAAGATACAACGTGGCCAACTGTTGGCAGCTCAAAACTGGAGCCAAGCAGGTCTGATCAGGTAAGTCTTAATTATGAAAATATAAGTGTAATAAATAGCATTGCATGGCTAATGAAATGTATTACAAAAGGAATTGTTGACCATGGAGAAAACCTAAGCTGTTGGCATTGTTTAGTTAGCAACTGCTTATCTCTGAGACAGGACACTGTCACAACCTCAAAACAGATCCAGTGTTCAGTTCACAACTGCTTCTCTCCGAAACAGGACATTGTCACAACCTCAAAGCAGATCCAGTGTTGAGTTCACAACTGCTGATCTCTGAGACAGGACATTGTCACAACCTCAAAGCAGATCCAGTGTTAAGTTCACAACTGCTTTTCTCAGCGACAGGACATTGTCACAACCTCAAAGCAGATCCAGTGTTTAGTTCACAACTGCTTGTCTCTGAGACAGGACATTGTCACCACCTCAAAACAGATCCAGTGTTTAATTCTCAACTGCTGATCTCTGAGACAGGACATTGTCACAACCTCAAAGAAGATCCAGTGTTTAGTTCACAACTGCTTATCTCTGAGACAGGACATTGTCATCACCTCAAAGCAGATCCAGTGTTTCGTTCACAACTGTTTATCTCTAGCTGAGACAAGACATTGTCACAACCTCAAAGCAGATCCAGTGTTTAGTTCACAACTGCTTATCTCTGAGACTGGACATTGTCATCACCTCAAAGCAGATCCAGTGTTTAGTTCACAACTGCTTGTCTCTGAGACAGGACATTGTCACAACCTCAAAGCAGATCCAGTGTTTAGTTCACAACTGCTTATCTCTGAGACTGGACATTGTCATCACCTCAAAGCAGATCCAGTGTTTAGTTCACAACTGCTTATCTCTGAGACAGGACATTGTCACAACCTCAAAGCAGATCCAGTGTTTAGTTCACAGCTGCTTTTCTCTGCGACTGGACATTGTCACAACCTCAAAGCAGATCCAGTGTTTAGTTCACAACTGCTTGTCTCTGAGACAGGACATTGTCACAACCTCAAAGCAGATCCAGTGTTTAGTTCACAACTGCTTATCTCTGAGACTGGACATTGTCATCACCTCAAAGCAGATCCAGTGTTTAGTTCACAACTGCTTATCTCTGAGACAGGACATTGTCACAACCTCAAAGCAGATCCAGTGTTTAGTTCACAACTGCTTATCTCTGAGACTGGACATTGTCATCACCTCAAAGCAGATCCAGTGTTTAGTTCACAACTGCTTATCTCTGAGACAGGATATTGGCACAACCTCAAAGCAGATCCAGTATTCATGTCTCAATTGTTTCTCTTTGAGATAGGACATCGTCCCAGCCAACCTCCTATGTCTCTCTCAGACAGGACATTGTCACAGCCTCCGAGGGGATCCAGTGTTTAGCTCTCCACTGTTTATCTCGGAGACAGGATGATATGGACACAGCCTCAGAGCAGATCCAGTGTTTAGTTCTCAACTGCTTCTCTCCCTGACAGGACATTGTCACAACCTCAAAGCAGATCCAGTGTTGAGTTCTAGACTATTTATCTCGGAGAAAGGATGACATTGACACAACCTCAAAGCAGATACAATGTTTAGTTCTCAACTGCTTATCTAAGACAGGACCTTATCACAACCTCAAAGCAGATCCAGTATTCGTATCTCAATTGTTTCCCTCTGAGACAGGACATTGTCACAACCTAGGAGCAGATCCAGTGTTCAGTTCTGCAACTGTTTCTCTCCGAGACAGAACCTCTGAGCAGATCTAGTACTCCGCAGTTCCAACCATGTTGCATATTGATTCTAACCCCTACTGTCGCATTCCAGGACAAAAGTTCAACCATCGCTCATATGGTCCTACAGAAAAAATTAAAGGTCCCACTGCCCATGAGAATATGCAAGAGAATGGCAACTTCTTGATGTTCTATGCCCAGCACGTATATTCAGCAACCTGGGTGATATTTTTTCTGATGTAAGTATTGAAATGGAAAGACATAAAAAATCATCCTTATGATGACTGAGTTGCACGGAGAGATGTTGGTCTTGTGAGGACAAAGTCACAATCACATTGCTGGGAAAAACATTAAAATGAAAATTGAAATAACTAAATAATGACTTTATTATTAGAATTTTTTTAATGTCTGGGATCTTGTTTTTTTAACCCTCAACATATTTCATGAGTATCAAGCATGTTTCAAACCTAGATATATGGCCTTTAAGTCTACCATAGTACTTGTGAGGCAATGAAGAAAGACCCAGACCTACTATTTTGTCGTTAGGCTTGTTTTCAGTTGGGTGATTATCTTTGCAGTCCAGTCCAGCATTGCTCCGTTCTTTCATAAACCCAGCTTTAGCTGTCACCATGATGCTACAGGTTATTAGTCTCCGGCTTTGAGCTGGAGACTTATGTTAGTAGGGATTCTTCTCCCTAGAAAATTATTCCGGCACACTCTTTTCCCAGGTGGACCTGGCGTATGCACGTACGTAATGGAATGCACTGTAAGTGTAAGCGGCAGCTAGATTCAACCTTGTCCGCGAAATGAACATAGTCTGGGTTCCAAGGTGATGTCCCGTATGAAAATACACGGAGGTATGCATGTGAAACGGAACTCGCCGCTTACAGCAATACCAATAAAGGAAATTATTCTGAAAGTGTTCTTTCCCTTGCTTCCGATTGCCTCGTATTGTAATATTTCTGTGTCTAGGATTGAAATTGGATCAGCCCTTATTTTGATACCGCTATTCAATCAGTTGTTTCGCCACAAATCATAGCTGAAAATCATAGCCTTGGTACCGCTGGCCACCGTCACATGGCAGGGTGTTGATACCCCGGGGAATTCCTTGATCAATCGTCCCCGGTGGAAGATGCGTATGGAAATACACTGAGCAATACATGTAAAGAATTGAACGGCACGAGGATACCGCATGTGTTTCATTCATGTCGTTCATGTCATTCTTCTTTGCCATCTTCCAAGTTTCATGCAAATTTCTCATGATCCTAATAATGTCCCCCCCCTCAAAGCCGGAGACTCCAGAGTCTGGCAAGACTCGACTGAAAATTCTAGTTGTAAGCATCTTCTGGGGCGGGGGGGGGGGGGGGTTAAAAATCTGCCTGCAGGATCAAGAAACAAGATGGATCTCAAACACCCACGAGCAGGGCTTAAGGGTTGGGGAGGAATCAGAATTGTATTTCTTGATGGACTGGTGTCTGGCTTTCACGGAATTAAACTTCCTGGCTCTTCACAGTCATTCCAATGAGACTTGAATAGAATTCTTCCCTGGTGAAAATCACCTCCAAACACAGAGCGTGTCAGTCCCAGGCCACATGTAATGTCTTGATGTTTTTTCAAGCCCAAGACCGTCTCGTACCTCAAATATGCCATTCGGTGGTGCCATGCAGCTTCAGTGGCCTTAATGTTAACTAATTCTTACTGTTCCTCCAAAAGAAAACTTTGTTTACTCATATACTGTCCAAAGCAAATAGCTGTGGCCTATTAAAAACGAAATTAGTTAGAAAACTATAGTATACATGTGTACTATCGCTTTTGATCTTCAGGATGAATTGGCCAGAAACTTGAGGTAAAAGTCACCAGGATGCACAGAGATCACCAGAAATTGCAGCAATGGCCACCAATTTGTGGGGAGGCATACATGAACAGGTGGCTTGTGCTGATGGGAGCAGATGACTATGGATGGAAGGAGATATGGCTGACAGATGGAAACAAGCAGCTTACAGATGGGAGCAGATGACTTTTGGATGGTTTGCGGGTGGGAGCAGATGGCACATCGAGGGGAGAATTGTGCTCTGTAGTATATGATTTGAAAAGTTGTAAATCGGTTATTGGAGTAAAGATTGTGAAATGGAATATCCCCACCTGGTATTTTAGAATCTGCATACCAGTAATTATATGCAGACTTTAGTTTTGCTTTGAAGCAATTTCAGTGCCACTTGTGAAGCAGTGGCAGTGTTCAGGTCTTGCCTGCCTCGATGACAATCTGCATACCAGTAATTATGTGCAGACTTGGCTCTTTTTTTTGGAGCAGTACAGTTGCAAGATAAATCCTGTTTGTAATTTTATAAATCAGTTGCTCATTAAGGGCTTACGAAGGTTTTGATGCCTTGCTGGCTTATCTGCATACCAGTAAATATGTGCAGATTCATTTCTTGCTTTGAAGCAATATCGTTGCTACACTCCTAAAGCAGTGGCAATGTTCAGGTCTGTTCTGCCTTGCGGGCAAATCTGCATACCAGTAATTATGGGCAAACTTGGCTTTTCCAGAGATTGTAGGACTGGGTCCATTGAATGTAACAAAAATAATCGATGCCTATTTACAAATGAAATGAAGAGTCTGCATTTTGATGCAACTCCATATAACTGTCGGGTGATTTCGCTCTGAACTTGTGACACTCTGATCGGTCTGAAATAATCATTATCCCGCCCCTCTGGGAAACATTTGCAGCCAGATTGCACCATTGCCTGTTACTGTCTGAGAGATGGCAATGTCAGGGGTTCATGACGGTGGTTAAACCTATTGCGAATGGGCAGCACAATTGGGTGTAGGATATTCATAAACCATTGCACACTCCTGAATCTGCGGTGGGTTGGTACCCCACGCTACGTAAGGAGTAGGTTTGTGGGTAAAACTTGGTCCACGCGAATGGGTCGTGCCTTAAAAATGATGAGAAGTTGCGAATTGACGCCCTGTGAAGTGTCCTTCGACCAGCTAGTGCTAATCCGGTCACTGTCTCCAGGTCACCATGCCTCGGTCAATGAGCGGGCGAAGCACCCAATGGCTCCGTCAGGAGTACATCGTCAACTTCAGCCCGTAGACAAACCGGTACGCGCACAAATATCTTAGCTGAGAGTGGGGGACATCAGTAAAGTGCTTCTCATCGGGGTAATACAGTACCACTGTATACAATGACCCCATTTTTTGTTGGATTCATTTCCACTGAGGAGTGGTCGATAATGAGAGTTTCGGGCCAGTCTGATTGTCACCAGTCCAGAGGGAAAATACCTGATAGTTATGTGGCTTTCCCTCAAACTGTATACTCTTTCATGTCAATTGTAAATTAGTGTTGCTCGGTAGTGTTCAGGGTCTTTTTGTCGAACAGGCACATCTGCATACCAGTAATTATGTGCAGACTTAAGTTTTGCTTTGAAGCAATATCACTGCTACACTTGTGAAGCAGTGGCAGTGTTCAGGTCTTGCCAGCCTCGATGACATATCTGCATACCAGTAATTATGTGCAGACTTGGCTCTTTTTTTGGAGCAGCACAGTTGCAAGATAAATCCTGTTTGTAATTTTATAAATTAGTTGCTCATTAAGGGCTTACAAAGGTTTTGATTCCTTGCTGGCTTATCTGCATACCAGTAAATATGTGCAGATTCATTTCTTGCTTTGAAGCAATATCGTTGCTACACTCCTAAAGCAGTGGCAATGTTCAGGTCTGTTCTGCCTTGCGGGCAAATCTGCATACCAGTAATTATGGGCAAACTTGGCTTTTCCAGAGATTGTAGGACTGGGTCCATTGAATGTAACAAAAATAATCGATGCCTATTTACAAATGAAATGAAGAGTCTGCATTTTGATGCAACTCCATATAACTGTCGGGTGATTTCGCTCTGAACTTGTGACACTCTGATCGGTCTGAAATAATCATTATCCCGCCCCTCTGGGAAACATTTGCAGCCAGATTGCACCATTGCCTGTTACTGTCTGAGAGATGGCAATGTCAGGGGTTCATGACGGTGGTTAAACCTATTGCGAATGGGCAGCACAATTGGGTGTAGGATATTCATAAACCATTGCACACTCCTGAATCTGCGGTGGGTTGGTACCCCACGCTACGTAAGGAGTAGGTTTGTGGGTAAAACTTGGTCCACGCGAATGGGTCGTGCCTTAAAAATGATGAGAAGTTGCGAATTGACGCCCTGTGAAGTGTCCTTCGACCAGCTAGTGCTAATCCGGTCACTGTCTCCAGGTCACCATGCCTCGGTCAATGAGCGGGCGAAGCACCCAATGGCTCCGTCAGGAGTACATCGTCAACTTCAGCCCGTAGACAAACCGGTACGCGCACAAATATCTTAGCTGAGAGTGGGGGACATCAGTAAAGTGCTTCTCATCGGGGTAATACAGTACCACTGTATACAATGACCCCATTTTTTGTTGGATTCATTTCCGCTGAGGAGTGGTCGATAATGAGAGTTTTGGGCCAGTCTGATTGTCACCAGTCCAGAGGGAAAATACCTGATAGTTATGTGGCTTTCCCTCAAACTGTATACTCTTTCATGTCAATTGTAAATTAGTGTTGCTCGGTAGTGTTCAGGGTCTTTTTGTCGAACAGGCACATCTGCATACCAGTAATTATGTGCAGACTTAAGTTTTGCTTTGATTAGCAATATCACTGCTACACTTGTGAAGCAGTGGCAGTGTTCAGGTCTTGCCTGCCTCGATGACATATCTGCATACCAGTAATTATGTGCAGACTTGGCTCTTTTTTTGGAGCAGTACAGTTGCAAGATAAATCCTGTTTGTAATTTTATGAATTAGTTGCTCATTAAGGGCTTACGAAGGTTTTGATGCCTTGCTGGCTTATCTGCATACCAGTAAATATGTGCAGATTCATTTCTTGCTTTGAAGCAATATCGTTGCTACACTCCTAAAGCAGTGGCAATGTTCAGGTCTGTTCTGCCTTGCGGGCAAATCTGCATACCAGTAATTATGGGCAAACTTGGCTTTTCCAGAGATTGTAGGACTGGGTCCATTGAATGTAACAAAAATAATCGATGCCTATTTACAAATGAAATGAAGAGTCTGCATTTTGATGCAACTCCATATAACTGTCGGGTGATTTCGCTCTGAACTTGTGACACTCTGATCGGTCTGAAATAATCATTATCCCGCCCCTCTGGGAAAAATTTGCAGCCAGATTGCACCATTGCCTGTTACTGTCTGAGAGATGGCAATGTCAGGGGTTCATGACGGTGGTTAAACCTATTGCGAATGGGCAGCACAATTGGGTGTAGGATATTCATAAACCATTGCACACTCCTGAATCTGCGGTGGGTTGGTACCCCACGCTACGTAAGGAGTAGGTTTGTGGGTAAAACTTGGTCCACGCGAATGGGTCGTGCCTTAAAAATGATGAGAAGTTGCGAATTGACGCCCTGTGAAGTGTCCTTCGACCAGCTAGTGCTAATCCGGTCACTGTCTCCAGGTCACCATGCCTCGGTCAATGAGCGGGCGAAGCACCCAATGGCTCCGTCAGGAGTACATCGTCAACTTCAGCCCGTAGACAAACCGGTACGCGCACAAATATCTTAGCTGAGAGTGGGGGACATCAGTAAAGTGCTTCTCATCGGGGTAATACAGTACCACTGTATACAATGACCCCATTTTTTGTTGGATTCATTTCCGCTGAGGAGTGGTCGATAATGAGAGTTTTGGGCCAGTCTGATTGTCACCAGTCCAGAGGGAAAATACCTGATAGTTATGTGGCTTTCCCTCAAACTGTATACTCTTTCATGTCAATTGTAAATTTAAGTGTTGCTCGGTAGTGTTCAGGGTCTTTTTGTCGAACAGGCACATCTGCATACCAGTAATTATGTGCAGACTTAAGTTTTGCTTTGATTAGCAATATCACTGCTACACTTGTGAAGCAGTGGCAGTGTTCAGGTCTTGCCTGCCTCGATGACATATCTGCATACCAGTAATTATGTGCAGACTTGGCTCTTTTTTTGGAGCAGTACAGTTGCAAGATAAATCCTGTTTGTAATTTTATGAATTAGTTGCTCATTAAGGGCTTACGAAGGTTTTGATGCCTTGCTGGCTTATCTGCATACCAGTAAATATGTGCAGATTCATTTCTTGCTTTGAAGCAATATCGTTGCTACACTCCTAAAGCAGTGGCAATGTTCAGGTCTGTTCTGCCTTGCGGGCAAATCTGCATACCAGTAATTATGGGCAAACTTGGCTTTTCCAGAGATTGTAGGACTGGGTCCATTGAATGTAACAAAAATAATCGATGCCTATTTACAAATGAAATGAAGAGTCTGCATTTTGATGCAACTCCATATAATTGTCGGGTGATTTCGCTCTGAACTTGTGACACTCTGATCGGTCTGAAATAATCATTATCCCGCCCCTCTGGGAAAAATTTGCAGCCAGATTGCACCATTGCCTGTTACTGTCTGAGAGATGGCAATGTCAGGGGTTCATGACGGTGGTTAAACCTATTGCGAATGGGCAGCACAATTGGGTGTAGGATATTCATAAACCATTGCACACTCCTGAATCTGCGGTGGGTTGGTACCCCACGCTACGTAAGGAGTAGGTTTGTGGGTAAAACTTGGTCCACGCGAATGGGTCGTGCCTTAAAAATGATGAGAAGTTGCGAATTGACGCCCTGTGAAGTGTCCTTCGACCAGCTAGTGCTAATCCGGTCACTGTCTCCAGGTCACCATGCCTCGGTCAATGAGCGGGCGAAGCACCCAATGGCTCCGTCAGGAGTACATCGTCAACTTCAGCCCGTAGACAAACCGGTACGCGCACAAATATCTTAGCTGAGAGTGGGGGACATCAGTAAAGTGCTTCTCATCGGGGTAATACAGTACCACTGTATACAATGACCCCATTTTTTGTTGGATTCATTTCCGCTGAGGAGTGGTCGATAATGAGAGTTTTGGGCCAGTCTGATTGTCACCAGTCCAGAGGGAAAATACCTGATAGTTATGTGGCTTTCCCTCAAACTGTATACTCTTTCATGTCAATTGTAAGTGTTGCTCGGTAGTGTTCAGGGTCTTTTTGTCGAACAGGCACATCTGCATACCAGTAATTATGTGCAGACTTAAGTTTTGCTTTGATTAGCAATATCACTGCTACACTTGTGAAGCAGTGGCAGTGTTCAGGTCTTAATTGCCTGCCTCGATGACATATCTGCATACCAGTAATTATGTGCAGACTTGGCTCTTTTTTTGGAGCAGTACAGTTGCAAGATAAATCCTGTTTGTAATTTTATGAATTAGTTGCTCATTAAGGGCTTACGAAGGTTTTGATGCCTTGCTGGCTTATCTGCATACCAGTAAATATGTGCAGATTCATTTCTTGCTTTGAAGTAATATCGTTGCTACACTCCTAAAGCAGTGGCAATGTTCAGGTCTGTTCTGCCTTGCGGGCAAATCTGCATACCAGTAATTATGGGCAAACTTGGCTTTTCCAGAGATTGTAGGACTGGGTCCATTGAATGTAACAAAAATAATCGATGCCTATTTACAAATGAAATGAAGAGTCTGCATTTTGATGCAACTCCATATAATTCTCGGGTGATTTCGCTCTGAACTTGTGACACTCTGATCGGTCTGAAATAATCATTATCCCGCCCCTCTGGGAAAAATTTGCAGCCAGATTGCACCATTGCCTGTTACTGTCTGAGAGATGGCAATGTCAGGGGTTCATGACGGTGGTTAAACCTATTGCGAATGGGCAGCACAATTGGGTGTAGGATATTCATAAACCATTGCACACTCCTGAATCTGCGGTGGGTTGGTACCCCACGCTACGTAAGGAGTAGGTTTGTGGGTAAAACTTGGTCCACGCGAATGGGTCGTGCCTTAAAAATGATGAGAAGTTGCGAATTGACGCCCTGTGAAGTGTCCTTCGACCAGCTAGTGCTAATCCGGTCACTGTCTCCAGGTCACCATGCCTCGGTCAATGAGCGGGCGAAGCACCCAATGGCTCCGTCAGGAGTACATCGTCAACTTCAGCCCGTAGACAAACCGGTACGCGCACAAATATCTTAGCTGAGAGTGGGGGACATCAGTAAAGTGCTTCTCATCGGGGTAATACAGTACCACTGTATACAATGACCCCATTTTTTGTTGGATTCATTTCCACTGAGGAGTGGTCGATAATGAGAGTTTCGGGCCAGTCTGATTGTCACCAGTCCAGAGGGAAAATACCTGATAGTTATGTGGCTTTCCCTCAAACTGTATACTCTTTCATGTCAATTGTAAATTAGTGTTGCTCGGTAGTGTTCAGGGTCTTTTTGTCGAACAGGCACATCTGCATACCAGTAATTATGTGCAGACTTAAGTTTTGCTTTGAAGCAATATCACTGCTACACTTGTGAAGCAGTGGCAGTGTTCAGGTCTTGCCAGCCTCGATGACATATCTGCATACCAGTAATTATGTGCAGACTTGGCTCTTTTTTTGGAGCAGCACAGTTGCAAGATAAATCCTGTTTGTAATTTTATAAATTAGTTGCTCATTAAGGGCTTACAAAGGTTTTGATTCCTTGCTGGCTTATCTGCATACCAGTAAATATGTGCAGATTCATTTCTTGCTTTGAAGAAATATCGTTGCTACACTCCTAAAGCAGTGGCAATGTTCAGGTCTGTTCTGCCTTGCGGGCAAATCTGCATACCAGTAATTATGGGCAAACTTGGCTTTTCCAGAGATTGTAGGACTGGGTCCATTGAATGTAACAAAAATAATCGATGCCTATTTACAAATGAAATGAAGAGTCTGCATTTTGATGCAACTCCATATAATTGTCGGGTGATTTCGCTCTGAACTTGTGACACTCTGATCGGTCTGAAATAATCATTATCCCGCCCCTCTGGGAAAAATTTGCAGCCAGATTGCACCATTGCCTGTTACTGTCTGAGAGATGGCAATGTCAGGGGTTCATGACGGTGGTTAAACCTATTGCGAATGGGCAGCACAATTGGGTGTAGGATATTCATAAACCATTGCACACTCCTGAATCTGCGGTGGGTTGGTACCCCACGCTACGTAAGGAGTAGGTTTGTGGGTAAAACTTGGTCCACGCGAATGGGTCGTGCCTTAAAAATGATGAGAAGTTGCGAATTGACGCCCTGTGAAGTGTCCTTCGACCAGCTAGTGCTAATCCGGTCACTGTCTCCAGGTCACCATGCCTCGGTCAATGAGCGGGCGAAGCACCCAATGGCTCCGTCAGGAGTACATCGTCAACTTCAGCCCGTAGACAAACCGGTACGCGCACAAATATCTTAGCTGAGAGTGGGGGACATCAGTAAAGTGCTTCTCATCGGGGTAATACAGTACCACTGTATACAATGACCCCATTTTTTGTTGGATTCATTTCCACTGAGGAGTGGTCGATAATGAGAGTTTCGAGCCAGTCTGATTGTCACCAGTCCAGAGGGAAAATACCTGATAGTTATGTGGCTTTCTTTCAAACTGTATACTCTTTCATGTCAATTGTAAATTAGTGTTGCTCGGTAGTGTTCAGGGTCTTTCTGTCGAACAGGCACATCTGCATACCAGTAATTATGTGCAGACTTAAGTTTTGCTTTGGAGCAAGAAAGTTGCTAATCCTTCATGTATTTGTATTTTCATGATTGCACGACATATTAACATAGGCTTGGTATGAAAGCACAGATTTCTCACTGGCTCAGTCTGCGTACCAGTATTTATGTGTAGACCTGATTTTTGTTTTGGAGCAGTTGTTTCTTCACTCCAAAAAAGCAGTGGCTGTGTTCAGGCACAAGTTCTTTCTCATGGATTCTGTCATCTCTATAAACTTCTATCACTGCATACATGTAGAATTTAGTGTAAATTGGGACAGTTAATTGCAAATTTGTTTCGTGATCGATTGTTAAATACTGTGTCTGTTGCCAAAATTTAATGGCTTATGCCTTAAAGTTGAAATGATGGCCCTTTTTAAAATTTGTTTTTGATGGTACCTTTATAAAAATGTCATGGTTTACTGTAGACGATTGCATGATAATTCTTATAATTATTGTAAGATTATTCAGAATAAAACATCACCTGTAAACCGCATTCTCCATTTTTTGGCAAAACCACTTCAGGATTGGAGCTCCTGAGCAATTGTGTAGACACAGAATTCAATTGATTTGACTGACGGACTGCTCCATTCCTGTTCCGGTTTATGCAATAGCATCGGTGTTAGTTGAAAGTAGTACCAGTGTTTTTTCAGCCCCGAGGTTCCTTGACCACAAGCTATACTGAATTGGGATCTTGTTGCAGAAGTACAACTGCATATTCCAATATTAAATCTTATGAAGGGCAAAGTACATGGTGTATATTGACTGGAAGACGACACAACCAGTCACAATATTGTCTATGGCACAAGCTGAACCACTGGTGTTGGGATCTTGTTGCAGTAGTACAACTGCATATTCCCATAGTGAAACTTAAGAAGGACCATGTACATGGTATATATTCACCAGAAGATGGCACAACTAGTCACAATAGTGTCTTGCCACAAGCTGAACTATATTGGGATCCTTTTTCAGTTTCATGTCGTCTCACAACCTCCAAGGACCAGAATGAAATCCTTGACCAGGCATTTTACAGTAGTGGAAATGCTATGCCATGCAAAATAATCTGATCGACATAAAGCTCATGTTGTCCCTAAACCCCCCCCCCCCCCCCGAAGGTTTCTTCCTGCCGTGAGACAGCACTACTGTCGCCTCAACTAAATTGACAGTCTGTCTTCTCACATTTTCATAAATGTCAGGCTAAATGTTAAGGACCAAGTTTCATCCCCAGGGGTCATTCCCACAGAAGGGGTATGCACATAATTACTTCTTCGTCCACGTGGAAATTTTTTTAAGGCCCCTTATGGCAGTGAGTAGCTCCAGTGCAGGCAAGCTCCACATCATGGTGAAATTGTGGGTGGTTGTGCCATCTTCTGGTTATTACTGGCCATGTGCACAAGTTTTAATATTGAAATATGCAGTTGTACGTGTACTATAGTCCAGCTTGAGGCAAGGGAACCCTTGTGCTGACAAGAGACACTATTCTGACAGGTTGTGCTGTCTTCTGGGAATATGTGCAGTTGTATTATTGCAACAAGATCCCAATACAGTTCAGCATGTGGCAATGGAACATTGGTGCTGAGGCGACACTATATTTGCTAGCTGTGCCGTCTTTAGGTTATTACAGGCCAAGTGCTAAAGTTCTCATATGAGAATTATGCAGTTGAACTACTGCAACAGGATCCCAATTCAGTTCGGCTTGAGGCAAAAGACACTATTGTGACTGATTGTGCCGTCTTCTGGTAGATATACACCTTATACATGGCCCTTCATTAGTTTCAATATGGGAATATGCAGTTGTACTACTGCAACAAGATCCAATATAGTTCAGCTTGTGGCAAGACACTATTGTGACTAGTTGTGCCATCTTCTGGTGAATATATATACCATGTACATGGTCCTTCTTAAGTTTCAATATGGGAATATGCAGTTGTACTACTGCAACAAGATCCCAACATGGTTCAGCTTGTGCCTCAGACAATATTGTGACTGGTTGTGTCGTCTTCCAGTCAATATACACCATGTACGTTGCCCTTCATAAGATTTAATATTGGAATATGCAGTTGTACTACTGCAACAAGATCCCAATTCAGTATAGCTTGTGGTCAAGGAACCTCGGGGCTGAAAAAACACTGGTACTACTTTCAACTAACACCGATGCTATTGCATAAACCGGAACAGGAATGGAGCAGTCCGTCAGTCAAATCAATTGAATTCTGTGTCTACACAATTGCTCAGTAGCTCCAATCCTGAAGTGGTTATGCCAAAAAATGGAGAATGCGATTTACAGGTGATGTTTTATTCTTAATAATCTTACAATAATTATAAGAATTATCATGAAATCGTCTACAGTAAACCATGACATTTTTATAAAGGTACCATCAAAAACAAATTTTAAAAAAGGGCCATCATTTCAACTTTAAGGCATTAGCCATTAAATTTTGGCAACAGACACAGTATTTAACAATCGATCACGAAACAAATTTGCAATTAACTATCCCAATTTACACTAAATTCTACATGTATGCAGTGATAGAAGTTTATAGAGATGACAGAATCCATGAGAAAGAACTTGTGCCTGAACACAGCCACTGCTTTTTTGGAGTGAAGAAACAACTGCTCCAAAACAAAAATCAGGTCTACACATAAATACTGGTACGCAGACTGTGCCAGTGAGAAATCTGTGCTTTCATACCAAGCCTATGTTAATATGTCGTGCAATCATGAAAATACAAATACATGAAGGATTAGCAACTTTCTTGCTCCAAAGCAAAACTTAAGTCTGCACATAATTACTGGTATGCAGATGTGCCTGTTCGACAAAAAGACCCTGAACACTACCGAGCAACACTAATTTACAATTGACATGAAAGAGTATACAGTTTGAAAGAAAGCCACATAACTATCAGGAATTTTCCCTCTGGACTGGTGACAATCAGACTGGCCCGAAACTCTCATTATCGACCACTCCTCAGCGGAAATGAATCCAACAAAAAATGGGGTCATTGTATACAGTGGTACTGTATTACCCCGATGAGAAGCACTTTACTGATGTCCCCCACTCTCAGCTAAGATATTTGTGCGCGTACCGGTTTGTCTACGGGCTGAAGTTGACGATGTACTCCTGACGGAGCCATTGGGTGCTTCGCCCGCTCATTGACCGAGGCATGGTGACCTGGAGACAGTGACCGGATTAGCACTAGCTGGTCGAAGGACACTTCACAGGGCGTCAATTCGCAACTTCTCATCATTTTTAAGGCACGACCCATTCGCGTGGACCAAGTTTTACCCACAAACCTACTCCTTACGTAGCGTGGGGTACCAACCCACCGCAGATTCAGGAGTGTGCAATGGTTTATGAATATCCTACACCCAATTGTGCTGCCCATTCGCAATAGGTTTAACCACCGTCATGAACCCCTGACATTGCCATCTCTCAGACAGTAACAGGCAATGGTGCAATCTGGCTGCAAATGTTTCCCAGAGGGGCGGGATAATGATTATTTCAGACCGATCAGAGTGTCACAAGTTCAGAGCGAAATCACCCGACAGTTATATGGAGTTGCATCAAAATGCAGACTCTTCATTTCATTTGTAAATAGGCATCGATTATTTTTGTTACATTCAATGGACCCAGTCCTACAATCTCTGGAAAAGCCAAGTTTGCCCATAATTACTGGTATGCAGATTTGCCCGCAAGGCAGAACAGACCTGAACATTGCCACTGCTTTAGGAGTGTAGCAACGATATTGCTTCAAAGCAAGAAATGAATCTGCACATATTTACTGGTATGCAGAAAAGCCAGCAAGGCATCAAAACCTTCGTAAGCCCTTAATGAGCAACTAATTTATAAAATTACAAACAGGATTTATCTTGCAACTGTACTGCTCCAAAAAAAGAGCCAAGTCTGCACATAATTACTGGTATGCAGATATGTCATCGAGGCAGGCAAGACCTGAACACTGCCACTGCTTCACAAGTGTAGCAGTGATATTGCTTCAAAGCAAAACTTAAGTCTGCACATAATTACTGGTATGCAGATGTGCCTGTTCGACAAAAAGACCCTGAACACTACCGAGCAACACTAATTTACAATTGACATGAAAGAGTATACAGTTTGAGGGAAAGCCACATAACTATCAGGTATTTTCCCTCTGGACTGGTGACAATCAGACTGGCCCGAAACTCTCATTATCGACCACTCCTCAGTGGAAATGAATCCAACAAAAAATGGGGTCATTGTATACAGTGGTACTGTATTACCCCGATGAGAAGCACTTTACTGATGTCCCCCACTCTCAGCTAAGATATTTGTGCGCGTACCGGTTTGTCTACGGGCTGAAGTTGACGATGTACTCCTGACGGAGCCATTGGGTGCTTCGCCCGCTCATTGACCGAGGCATGGTGACCTGGAGACAGTGACCGGATTAGCACTAGCTGGTCGAAGGACACTTCACAGGGCGTCAATTCGCAACTTCTCATCATTTTTAAGGCACGACCCATTCGCGTGGACCAAGTTTTACCCACAAACCTACTCCTTACGTAGCGTGGGGTACCAACCCACCGCAGATTCAGGAGTGTGCAATGGTTTATGAATATCCTACACCCAATTGTGCTGCCCATTCGCAATAGGTTTAACCACCGTCATGAACCCCTGACATTGCCATCTCTCAGACAGTAACAGGCAATGGTGCAATCTGGCTGCAAATGTTTCCCAGAGGGGCGGGATAATGATTATTTCAGACCGATCAGAGTGTCACAAGTTCAGAGCGAAATCACCCGACAGTTATATGGAGTTGCATCAAAATGCAGACTCTTCATTTCATTTGTAAATAGGCATCGATTATTTTTGTTACATTCAATGGACCCAGTCCTACAATCTCTTAAAGAGCCAAGTCTGCACATAATTACAGGTATGCAGATTTGCCCGCGAGGCAGAACAGACCTGAACATTGCCACTGCTTTAGGAGTGTAGCAACGATATTGCTTCAAAGCAAGAAATGAATCTGCACATATTTACTGGTATGCAGATAAGCCAGCAAGGCATCAAAACCTTCGTAAGCCCTTAATGAGCAACTGATTTATAAAATTACAAACAGGATTTATATTGCAACTGTACTGCTCCAAAAAAAGAGCCAAGTCTGCACATAATTACTGGTATGCAGATATGTCATCGAGGCAGGCAAGACCTGAACACTGCCATTGCTTCACAAGTGTAGCACTGAAATTGCTTCAAAGCAAAACTAAAGTCTGCATATAATTACTGGTATGCAGATTCTAAAATACCAGGTGGGGATATTCCATTGTACAATCTTTACTCCAATAACCGATTTACAACTTTTCAAATCATATACTACAGAGCACAATTCTCCCCTCGATGTGCCATCTGCTCCCACCCGTAAACCATCCAAAAGTCATCTGCTCCCATCTGTAAGCTGCTTGTTTCCATCTGTCAGCCATATCTCCTTCCATCCATAGTCATCTGCTCCCATCAGCACAAGCCACCTGTTCATGTATGCCTCTCCACAAATTGGCGGCCATTGCTGCAATTTCTGGTGATCTCTGTGCATCCTGGTGACTTTTACCTCAAGTTTCTGGCCAATTCATCCTGAAGATCAAAAGCGATAGTACACATGTATACTATAGTTTTCTTAACTACATGTAATTTCGTTTTAGGCCACAGCTATTTGCTTCGGACAGTATATGAGTGAACAAAGTTTTCTTTTGGAGGAACAACAAGAGTTAGTTTACATTAAGGCCACTGAAGCTGGCACCACCGAATGGCATATCTGAGGTACAAGACGGTCTTGGGCTTGAAAAAACATCAAGACAATACATGTGGCCTGGGACTGACACGCTCTGTGTTTGGAGGTGATTTTCACCACGAAGAATTCTATTCAAGTCTCATTGGAATGACTGTGAAGAGCCAGGAAGTTTAATTCCCTGAAAGCCAGACACCAGTCCATCAAGAAATACAATTCTGATTTCTCCCCAACCCTTAAGCCCTGCTCGTGGGTGTTTGAGATCCATCTTGTTTCTTGATCCTGCAGGCAGATAATTGCAACTTATTAAGAATTTGAAAATACATTTTTAACCCCCCCCCCCCCCCACCACCCCAGAAGATGCTTACAACTAGAATTTTCAGTCGAGTCAGGGAGGGGGGGGGGGGGACATTATTAGGAACGCGAGAAATTTGCATGAAACTTGGAAGATGGCGAAGAAGAATGACATGAACGACGTGAATGCCATGTATGAAACACATGCAGTATCCTCGTGCCGTTCAATTCTTTACATGTATTGCTCAGTGTATTTCCATACGCATCTTCCACCGGGGACGATGTTGATCAAGGAATTCCCCGGGGTATCAACACCCTGCCATCTGACGGTGGCCAGCGGTACCAAGGCTATGATTTGTGGCGAAACAACTGATTAAATAGCGGTATCAAAATAAGGGCTGATCCAATTTCAATCCTAGGCGCAGAAATATTACAATACGAGGCAATCGGAAGCAAGGGAAAGAACACTTTCAGAATAATTTCCTTTTTTGGTATTGCTGTAAGCGGCGAGTTGCATACCTCCGTGTATTTTCATACGGGACATCACCTTGGAACCCAGACTATGTTCATTTCGCGGACAAGGTTGAATCTAGCTACCACTTACACTTACAGTGCATTCCATTACGTACGTGCATACGCAAGGTCCACCTGGTAAAAGAGTGTACAGGAATAATTTTCTAGGGAGAAGAATCCCTACTAACATAAGTCGCCAGCTCAAAGCCGGAGACTAATAACCTGTAGCATCATGGTGACAGCTAAAGCTGGGTTAATGAAAGAACGGAGCAATGCTGGACTGGACAGCAAAGATAATCACCCAACTGAAAACAAGCCTAACGACAAAATAGTAGGCCTGGGTCTTTCCTCATTGCCTCACAAGTACAGTAGTACTATGGAAGACTTAAGGTGTTTTTTCCCAGCAATCTGACTGTGACTTTGTCCTCACGAGACCAAAATCTCTCGCCGTGCAACTCAGTAATCATAAGGATGATCTTTTATGTCTTTCCATTTCAATACTTACAGCAGAAAAATTATCACCCAGGTTGCTGAATATATGTGCTAGGCATAGAACATCAAGCAGTAGTTGCCTTTCTTTTGCGTAGTCTCATGGGCAATGCGGGGAGCTTTCAGTTTCATCTGTAGGACCATATGGCAATGGTTGAACTTTTGTCCTGGAATGCGACAGTAGGGGTTAGAATCAATATGCAACATGTTTGGGACTACCGAGTACTAGATCTGCTCAGAGGTTCTGTCTCAGAGAAACAGTTGAGAACTAAACACTGTATCTGCTTTGAGGTTGTGTCAATGTCATCCTGTCTCCGAGATAAAACAGTTGAGAACTAAACACTAAATTTGTTTTAGGTTGTGTTAAATGCTTCTGGGTCAATGATAAAAATGCACTTTCTAATACAGTAAAAAAACAATGACATGAATAAAAAAAATTGACCCAGAAGACCCCTTAAGGCCACTGAAGCTGGCACCACTGAACGTCACTTCCGAGGTACGAGATGGTCTTGGGCTTGAAAGAACATCAAGACATTACATTTGGCCTGGGGCTGACACGCTATATATATTGGATAAAATGAAATAAAATGTAAGTTCACATTGCATAATCTATTTCAGTGCAACGCAGCAATGATGAGGATGATTTGTTATGCCCTTTATGAGTTGCTTTAGCTTTCCATTACAACAATGGCCTGTTCTTGAAGGAAGAGGTAGTTTGGTACAATTTGAGCCCACAAAAAATGCACTTTTATGTCCATCTGATTATACCAATAAAGACCAATCACTCACCAACCTTTTGATTCCCTGAAATAGGTGTGCCACATTCCACATTTTAATGGGGTGTACAAAAGATCTGCTAGAAATCAAGCTAGCTTGATTTCTAGCAGATCTTTTGTACACCCCATTAAAAGGTGCAACAGTCAAATGCCCAAATGAAATAGACCCTTCTGCTGCATGCCGACCAAGGCACTGTCAGAACAACTGGGGCTGTTCCCCCCAGGCTGTAACACAGTAACTAGACAAGTCTGATACAGATGAGCTCGATCATCATATTCATTCTCTTAAATGTTCAAGTCTTTTGCATATTTAAGGAGATGCCCCAGTCCCCCCCTCCAAGACATCCTAATTTAGGTCTAAAAGAGATGCACAGTTGCACCGATAAAGGAAATTAGCTAAGCTGTTGAATCTCAATGCCCCATCAATTAGGAAAAATATCAGTCTTGCACCCCAAAACTGCTAATTGGCATGAGGCGGGGCTGTGCGTATTGATTGGCACCGCCTGTCAGGATCAAGGAAAAGTTGTGATCAATCAAGGATGAGTTGTGATAGCGGTCAAACCTGTTGTCTTTAAAAATGATTCTAAAATTGTCATTTTTCACTCAAATTCAAAATTCAAAATGGCTATTCTGTTATAAATATTACATTTGTTGACGAACTGTCTCTAGTTACAAAAAGAAGCATTGCAGCAATATGTAACATTTTCTTCTTTAGCGGGCAGGTCAAATTTTCATGATAGGCCCTACAGTACATAAAAATCCATCTACTTGAAAATCTTGCCATAGACCCCTGCAAAAGTCGTTTCATATCATAGACCATGTGAAAATAAATTTAGGCCATTTTGAAAAGACCATTTTCACAGGCAGCGTAAGTTTACCACGACATGAAAGTGATGTTTTAAATCAAAACATCACCATAAGCATTTATTTCAATTGAAAGGCATGGACAACTTCAAACTTGCTTGAATAAGCTTGTATTACTTTTCAGGCCATGGTAAACGAACATTGCCCGTGAAAAGGGTCGTTTCAAAATGGCCGAAATTTATTTTCGCACGGTCAAGTCAATGTTTCTAGTATTAAGGAAAACACCAGAACTACGGTAGGCCACGTCTAATAATTTAATACAGACGAGGAGGCTGGCCACTCCGGCCGGAGAATGGTTCGAAGAATCAGCAGTTGGATATTTCGAGCCTGTTTTCAGCAGCGAATTTCAATTTTGTCACTACTACATTTGACTTTGAGCCTCGAATTGCCCAAACACAGAACAGAATTGCGGATTTAACAACTTACAAATGCCAATGCTGTGAATTCCTGCACTGTTTTCTAAGCCAATTTCACATCTTCAAGGATGGACCATTTTCGCCTGGGCCAAAAAAACGATTGTCGCATTCATGATGCCAACCTGAATACAAACAAAAAAGGAGTTACACTGACGCATAACCAGTAATTTTTAAGTTTCGAGTTGTCTAACAGTCTACATTTGATTGAATGTCAATGAAATCATCATCATGCCATGCATAATGCCCGTCCGCCGTGCATTGCGTGGAACAATGTATTCTCATCGACATGATGATCAAGAGCTCGGCGTCCATCCGGACGACGATCAGTTTTTTTCAAAATCCCTTGCCATCGCACCAACATTTTTCACAAAATTCATTTCTTTAGATGTAGAATTTCACCTTGAAACTAAAAATGAGTATCACTGATTCTTATTCACAAGGATGATCAAGGATTTTATTCGTTTTCCACGACTGATTTTTTTCCTCGTGCAGCGCCGAAGCATTGCAAAATTTAGCACTAAGCATTGCGGTAACTTCTCCAACTAAAAAGTAGTGAACATGTTGGCTAAAATCAGAAATGATGTGATCCATTATGATCACGAGATCTTAAATAAGATATCGGACATAAAATATATATTATTTACCTGACAAAAGCTGTCTTAGAGGACAAAAAATGATCACGAAAACACTGAAGTTTACGAAATGTCTGTCGTCTGCAACCACGTGCACCTGCGCGCGCAAGGGGCGGGGTGACGTGATGGCAATGATGTAATGGCTACGTAATGGCCCAAAAATACCAAATCATCATCATCAAATAATGGCTCGATCCTCAACAATTTTTTAGCAGAGTTGTTGCTAAAAGCTGTACATTTGCTAGAAACAAAATATGTTGGTTTAACATGTCGTCCTCTCTTATTTTCACGTGCCAGGGTGTATTCGGGTGTATTCGGGTGTATTCGACCCCCGTTCGCCAGCTTGACAACAGTGCTAACCCTTTCGAGACTCGGGAACATGTTCGCCTGTTCTCGGTCCGTTCCGGAACGGTGGAGAATACACCCGAATACACCCAAGGGAAAGGCTGCCGGGTAAAATATGCAAATTAGCCATGCGCTTTTGTTGTTGTCGCACGGATGTTAAAAATGCCAAATTAAATCAGTTTAAAGACACCAGATGAATTCGATTAGTAAAAAAAATTGCATAGGGTTATTCATAAATATATAGTAAACAAATAGAATAGGTTCTTCACAAAAGACGGTACAGATTATGTGATGAATCAAAGCTTTTGTACTGAGCGTCTCGCATCGTCTGCAAACGTCGAGCTGCCACATGCATGAATACACACAGCAGCGCACGCACTGGTGGAATGGGTGTGGCACTTTTCAAGAAGTTGTTTTTTTCTTCAGGATTAGTTGTTCATCCTGAAAAAAAAACTTCTTGAAAAGGGCCACACCCACTCCAAAACACAGAACACTATTGTTTTACAACAATTATTTTTCTCTCGCCCCATCATTGCCTTTTGCTTTCTTTAATCAGATACAGAAAGATGCTGGGACAAAGACAAAGAGTGATGTCAGAACAGAGGTCTGAGGGGACTATTTTAAATGATGGCCAACAGTACTTTTCCTGGGAATGGGCTTGGGAAACTGAGGACATGGACACGTATTCAGATTTCAACTTCCATGATTATTCCAAGCCCTATCAAGAGATGGAGACACTCTGTGGGAGCCAAGGAGAAGATCTGAGAAGTGTAGAGTGGCTCCTGGACTTCAAAATACCAAATTATTTCCCAGAGAATACGAAAACAGAAATCTCATTTCCATTGCAAAAGCTGCATGAGAGAACTGTTTCTCAGCTGCCCCTATGCTCCTCTGCTGAACCAGCATCAGATCACACATCAGATCAAAATGTAACAGGTAGGGCAGCAAATGTGTGAACATACAGTAGAACCTCTTTTTAAGGACACCCTTGGCCTTGGGACTGACAAGTGCTGTCCTTAATAGAGAAGTGTCCTGATTAGAGAGGTCAAATTGAATGGAAACAACCTGGTCTGTAGAAGGAATGAAGGTATCTTTTAGCTTTTCTCTACCGTGTTCTTGTGACTTGTGAGCGTCAGCAGATTACTGGTTATAATATTAATAAAGTCTACTGACCATAGTCTTGGAGGGAGCTCAATTAATCAGGCTAATTATAAAACATCCGCTGAATATCGGGGCTCATTTAGTTTAGAGTTGCATTTACAGGAACGAAGCAGCACTAGCATGATGGACAGTGAGTAGCAAATATAAGAGGACACAGCGATTGTGAAATGAATGTTCCATTTCCAACTTCAGGACCATGATTCTACTCAAGTGTCAAGTATCATATTTGTTGCATCTAAATCAGCCATTCATTACCCAGTCTGGCAATTGTTCAATCAAATGAATGATTTCTTCGTGCATGTCGGTGTCAGGATAAGTACTTGTTTATCAAAATATGATTTCTTCCTTTTTTAGCTAAAACGCAAACGGAAAGTATATGGAAGACATGCACAAGTACAGAGAAACCACCTTACAACTATAATGAGCTGATTGAACAGGCTTTACTGGACAAGGGCAAGCTAACTGTTGATGATATATATCAGTGGATAGCGTAAGCAACTATACTTACCGAATTGAGGTGCAGTTGTCCTCTTGACCAGTTCCACTTGCATCCTGTTTGTGCTCCTGTCGAGTCCTTAACAGTCAAGCCATCTTTTCTGCATCCTTTTGTGGGCACCACAGCCAGAGAAACACTCGCATTATGGAAATTAGTACATGTACTGGTCCCAAATTGGTCATTTCCACATCGTGATACTGGTAATCTTCAAGGGTCTGGCCCAAGTTCAACTTCATGGTAGTCTGCCCATTGCCTGTAGTTGACAATGTTATTTTGCGGTTTCAGGAGCAGATTTCCGTATTACAAGTTAAAAGACCCACAATGGAAGGTATGCTTTGATGTATTTTAAATTATGCAAACACAACTGTTAGAGGGGAAAGTGTGGTGTCTGGTTGGATGTAAGAATCTTTTTCAAATATCAACACACCAGTAAATTGCAAGTTCGTAATTTTATTTGTAATGTTAGACTGATACATGAAATAATTTGAGAAGAGCTCGATCCCCTGCTGAAAATTTGAATTGTGGCTGTCCCAAGGGTCCGATTGGGTGTAGGTTTTATGATTTCACATTATCACACTTGATACTGAACCAAACACTTGAGGTCCATCACTCTTTCATGTCTTTCATTTACAGGGATGCATCAGACATAGATTGTCTGTCAACAAAGCATTTGTCAAAGTGGAGAAAGTGGGCAAGTGTCATCTGTGGACATACCAGGAGCATGAACGGACCAAGCCTGCAACAGCAACATGTACAATGAAACACATAAAAAACCATTGGGTAATTACGTAATCTAGTTGGTACTAAGTGGCGTGTTACCCTAGTTCCACAAAGCCCTTGTTCAAGAGCCTTGCAGCTCTGTGGTTGTGAATTACTGTGATTGTCTCTACAAATTGCCATCATTATTGATGACACTAAGACAGGACACAATTTCCGTTAGATAATATTGTGGATGTCATTCCATCTATGGGCTTAAGTAGATATCCGAAGATATGTGATTTGTCGATAATTGTATACCCGATCTGACAATGCAATTTCTAATGAGGATAATAACTGTCTTTCATGAACCAGTATTGACATTAGAGAGGTTGAGATTTTGATCTGAGAGTGATCGCAAACGAGTCAAACTGTTTCATTACATTTCTGACAACTGATAATGCAATATATGTCTTCAAAATGCCACCTTGTCCTCTGATCAGAATCTGAACCTTTCTAATCTACAGCCTCGGAATACGGAGATGGACCCCCCTACTTACTATCATATTCTACTTTAATCATCTAATGCCAAGACTAAAAGGGTAGACAGGGATATTCAGCTGCGAGAGCAGGGGAAAAAGTCCCAGGGACATGCTATTAAACAGCACTTTCAGCCAACGTGCACAGCCCAATCTGCCCTCAGTAGTTTGGAAATATAATCCCACCACCCAATAGCCTTTACCTGTTTTGACACATTTCCTTTTTCTTGTAGAAAAAACAGAAGCTCGCCGAGCTAGAAATTGCAAACAAGCAAATTGAAAGCATAGAAAACACACCAACACGACCAATGGCAAAGAAAAAAGTGGAAGCCAAACTGGGAAAGAATGGAGATAAAGCGAGGGTTCCATTAAGGGAAATCTTTGTAAACACAAAGAAACATAACATTAAATTGAAAGTAAGGCCAACATGCGATCATCGAACTCTGCAGACACCAGAGCTGACAACCATCGATGCCAGTCCACTTCAGCTAAAATGTTCTCCAGCATCCAGTCCAGATATCTTAGGTTTTCACATGACATCAAATGTGACGTCCAATGTTAGCGTACCTGAACAGGAGGAAGAGCGAATTTTCAGTCCACTTGAAAAGGAAGACAGGCCAGCTCTTCCCATGCAGATGGACATGAACTCCTGTCGGGTGTTATCGACTAAAACTCTGCCACCAAATATAAGTGCTCTGTTGGATGCAGATAGTAGTAAGTCAGAATACATATATGTCTTTATTAGGCTGATAGCAAAGTGACGGTAACAGGTATTACCACCGACTCCACCTCGCAACATGTGTCAATGAATAAACTTTGTTGTTGGAGGTCAATTCCTCTAGGTCATATCCCTCAAAGTGCTCTAAATCATGCCCAGTGGTATACATGGTGCTCGGAACATCTAACGTCTTCTTTCTCTCTAAATATTACCAACTCTTTATTTATTCTTGATATTACCCATAGAGAAAGTGTTGACAGATTTTATGGAATCTTGGTAATTAAATGGGGTATACAGTATGTGTAAGCTGAAGGAAAAACTTATCTCTGAATGAAAAAAACCATACCCCAGATAAAAAATCCCCATTAAAACTGCACTGTCACCAGATAAACCAGTAACATGCGAGACAGCAATCACACTATTAACCAGGAGACAGCCCTTCCTGCGTGGAAGCAATATTCTGCTCGGGTGAACACTGAGCCTGATGAATAAAATGGTTCATTTCGTCTTCTCACTGCAATCAGAGGAGGCAACCTGAGCATTAACTGGATAAGGTGCCGACTCGCATCCCAATTTCTCTGTGTTGTAAATTTTTATGCTACTCATTTTGTGCATTCTTCACTTTGGGTGTCAAAGCGAGAAATATTGTTAGTATAATTTGCCAACTGGCACAAACTCAACAAAAATAATAATATGTTTTGACTTCAAAATATTCAAGTTGGAGTTCTACCATTGGGGTAAATCATAAAACCAGGCTTTAGGTCAGGCAACACTTTACCAACAGTGTTTTCAACAATTCACTAAACTTAATTGAAATTGGACTTGGAGCAGACTGTGTTAGAGAACTGTCTAACATATGTCTAAGCTGATTTTCAAAAGTGTTCATGATCTGCACATATTAGCTGTATTGTATTGTTGCTGTGCTACCAACAAATTGGTAGCTTTATCAAACCGAGCACATAAAGCTTCAGGCTGATGTCCACCATTCACCTTTTTACAGCAGTAGAAAGAATAATTGACATGCAAAGACCCATTTCTGTATTTTTTGCGAATTATAGTTATAGGCTAAACCTTGCATGTTGACAAATTGACAGAGCAGGAGATGATTGATGTGTCGTTTTTGTCATCAGAAAAAGGAGTGGCTATTGATGCAAAGGGTGCAAGTAAATAGGACTTGGCGGAAAATAATTCAGCAACATTTATTTATGGAGATTCGTCATGTAATCGCAAAGAGGTGCATTTCAGTACTGGGTAGTAAAATAACGTGGTGGTCCAATCATGGCTACTGCAGCAATAAATGAAAACTATCCCAACATTTTACAAAAAGTTTGTTTCAATACCTCCAAAAGATGCTAGTGCAATCAAGTAAGACTTCTGTGGTGGATCGAAAGGCGCCCCAAAAATTGCTGCTTTCAGATGTAAAAGAGGGGCGTATGCCTCCCCATAAATCAATTACTGGACTTGGTCAAA
This sequence comes from Lineus longissimus, assembly GCF_910592395.1. NCBI lineage: Eukaryota > Metazoa > Nemertea > Pilidiophora > Heteronemertea > Lineidae > Lineus > Lineus longissimus. The sequence goes on from NC_088315.1 coordinate 5,377,943, forward strand.
TCAGTTTTATGGTCGTATTGTTTAATACAAATGTGCAGGAAATTGGCGACTGGCTAAAGCAAAACTGATCAAGTATATCACTAACTTGCTGTTTACAAAACATGGTTTTTGATAAAAGTAAACTTACCAGTAGGTTTTTGGAAGGCTCTGGAAAAGAAATAGGTTTACAATTTGCCAAGGGCGATAGCCGGAACTAAAGTCTAAATGTATTCATTATTTTACTTAATACAATACAAAACTGATCCATATCCATCCTATACCCCAAAGAAACTAAATGTTAAATGTCATAACCCGTATTGCAATTTACCGAGTGAATTCTAACTTCCCCAAACAAGTGTTTTGTGTTGAAAGACTTTGAATACAGAGTAAGGAATTCCATTAGTATAAACTGGTCATGTGAAACAGACAAAAGATTGATTGACAACTGAACCCAGAGGATTGAGCTAGTGACAGACAATTTTGATATTTTATACCTTTTAATCTTCATTCGCTTGGAGAGAATGAAGCCCAAAACATGATAACCCTAAGTAAATTTCAACTATGAGATTCCATCAGAAGTCTGATGTTAATAGCTATGTCTATTTGAAGCATGACGGATGAATTAGGACAGGAAATAATTTGATAAAGGGATGTAGCTCGATCATTCATAGTCTGTTAATTCAAGTTGACAAGGGGGTACACATATAGAATGTAGGCACAATTTCCTGATTTTTCAGCAACCCATTTGTACACATGTGTACCAGGCGACTCTCTTCTGTGTGTGTATGCAAAAGTATATGAGGATGCATTGATTTTTGATTGCTTACTGCAACACTGTCATTGTGTTTTCGTCATTTCAGCATTTTTGAACCCAATATCTTTCCGGGAAGTCATTGTAGAGTCTGGCCTCTTGGATGATCCACCAAGCACAAGGACCATGTCAGTCATTCCGAACCCACAGTTTCAAGCCCCTGTCGATGAAATAGACACAACTCAACTTTTCAGTGAACTTCTTGTGATGAACTGATATTGTTACTTAAGAAGACAGGGCTGGACCTGACTCCAGGGGCATTCTCAAGGACTGATACAAGTTGGCCTTTATGAGGCCCTTTTGACATACACACATTGGTAAATGCTTAGATCTTGTATTGCCAATCTGACTAAGACCGTAAAATCAGAGATGTACTACAGAAGACATTTTATTTCACATAATCCCTTAAACATTACAAGTGTTCTGGGAGAACATGATTTTTTTCTTCATTTATAATATCACATTATCAGAAGTGCTGATTATTAACTCCAGGATTCATTTTCAACAGTCTTAAGTATGTAATAAGTACTGGTATCATCTAGTTTTGATTGGAAATTTAATAGGTACGGTATCTGACAGCGGTGTTCATGTACTAATACTATGCTCCTGTACAAAAGCAATCAGTGGAACATTGGCGCAGCTGTACCTGCATGTAACATGATATGTTTTTTGCTCAGACAGAAATGCAAAGATATAGTCAAAGAAAGTACAAAGGATTTTGTTTCTGCAGTGAAGCAATTAGCTATTATCAGTATCTTTTCTGTTTTTCAATGACTCAAATACTGACATTTTAGAGAAGTATTTTATTGTTCAGTGTAGCATCTTTTAGGTTTTGACGACTGGGAAAATTTTCAGAACAAAATACTTTTTAGCATGGCAGTACGTAAGCTCTTGTGATATGTTTTTGTCAGCCAAGACAAAAATTTGAAAGTATAGAATATGCTAACCTGTCAATTAGTTCAAAACAAATATGTAGATATAAAACGTATGTATATGCAATGTAAAGGTTCACAGTTGATAAAGAGAATTTGTTTGCTTGCAATTTTATAGAACTTAGTGTTTTTCTATACTTTGTACATTTTGCCCAAATGCAGAGGAATGTGTCTTTGACCCACTTCACTAAGTAGTTACCAAAATGGATGTTTGCAAAGCCAGCACAAGTGGCAGGTATGAGCAGACCTGAAACCTTGCTTTGACATTTAGTACCTTTATAAACTTCAATATCTATATGAGTTCATGAATCAAAACCTCGTAAGTCAAAATGTTGATTTGGCAGCACAGTGGCTCTTTGAAAAAACTTCGGCATTTTTCGATCTGACTTTGGTTAGAGGCTGTTAGCAGTGACTTCTCAGCTAGTGCTACTTTGACAAAAACGCAGATCAATTAGTGCCCACCAACATGCAATAGCCAAGCTCACCATGCAATAGCCAAGCTCACCATGCAATGGAGATGATTGACGGATGTGATTATAGATGTCATTTTCTTGGCTCTGTCCCACACAATAAGATTAATCAAGTCCTAATTAATAGCAAAGGGGTAAAAAGTTCTCTTAATGAGCACCACAAAACCCAGTAATAGAGAAATGTTGCATGCTGATAAGAAGAACAATGAGATTTATGATTATGCTCCCAAGAGGCCGAGGGTTGCTTGCCACATACATGAACCTCCTCGGTCAAGGTAACAGTATGTTTATATGCCCCTAGGATATGCAACTGCTGTTAATAGCTCATTATGTAAATAGAGTGGAACCTCCCTTAGCGGATACCTCTAATAAGGACACCCTCTCTATTAAGGACACTTGTTATGTTCCCAAATTGGTTGTCTTCATTGATTTTGACATCTAATCAGGAAACCTCCCTTTAAAAGACATCATTTGTCAGTTCCGAGGGTGTTCTTAATAGAGAGGTTCTACAGTAGTATCAACCTTAATCAGTGAGAAAGAGCTTGCCAATATTCACATTGGCGCCAGAAAATACGATTTCGCCGATCTTGAATATGATGCAGAAGTTCTTCACACAAGAAGATCCATACATTGATTAACCTGCGTTAGTGATCCATTGAACGTCGTTTGATTCAATAGTACCACTTTGATCATGTTGGCTTGTAATCTCGCGCCATAAATTGATAGTAATATCACTTGTATCCATCGTAAGACCTTGTCCATTTCAAAATTGGAGAAGATAGAGTCTTGAAATCGATATGAACTTGGGGATTGGTGCAAGGAATTAAACTGAGATTGAATTGATGAAGGAGATTGGAAAGTTGCCGATTGAAGCCGTATAATGATTGCTCACTGGTTGTTGAACCATCCCTCTCATGAGTTTAGAAGCTGGCATAAATTCCAATCAACAGCGACTAAATTTAATTTGAAGGCTACACCACATGCTAACAATATTCAAGTCAGCAATGACAATTATAGATGTCATAAACATGATGAAGAACACATCATAAAATTGAGGTGAAAGTGTCAAATGAAAGTTGTGGATCTGGGGCTAGATGGCTGAACAAAAACACCTGTCAGCCTAAGGTTAAAAGATTGCAACAATTTCTATACATGATTCAAATGTAAACACAATGATAAGGCTGAGCCAATAGTGACTCTTTTCAGCTTGGAAATGCAACTTTCTCCAATCGAATTCAATTCATGATACCTGAATCCTTTATGTCTGCTTGTCTGCTTCACAAAGATGGTTAAAGGCCGTCTATCTAGAAATGTCAAGACTGTTTCGATGAAACTGCCTAATACGATTAAATCAATCACTCATATGAAAGACAAATTAAATTTTACAGTAACCAACTCGCATATCACAGACTGGAAATGTTCCTAACAAGCAAATTATCACCACTTTAAAGCTGGATAGCAAAATCAATAGATATGACTAGGCAAAGAGGATTTGGAAGCAATTTGATGGAAGTCTCAAGTTTAACAGGTTTAGCAGTAATTTGATGGGCATTACATTAGTAGCACTCTGCACTTTCACCATGTTCACTATAAAGGCTTATGTTAAAAAGGTGATATCTCAGTCATCTCATAAGATCATCAAAAAGTTTTCACATTTCCTCACAATTTATCCCAAACGCACCAAATTGTTGTCACAATTACTGCAGAAATCATGAATGTTGCAAAGAATTGGTGAAATTACGAGGTTCTATCTCCATGGATTTGATGTTTAATGGACTGTTAACATCAACCAAATGGAAATGAACAGACAAATTTCTTCAAAAAGTCAAAATTATATCATTAAGGAAAAGGCAATGGTTTGTCTGCATACAGTGTGTGAAAATCCAAAGGCAATAGTTCATCAACTCAAGCCACATTATGTCATACAGTGGCATCAAATTGCAATGCAACCTAGAATTTCCAGAATGTGCTAACAAAGTTGTGGAACACAAACCAGTACAAGAGCCTGGAGTCAATGGCTAAACAATTCCTTATCATGTTTCCATCATCCACATTGCATGAGGTTTCATCAAGAAATGTTATTATGTCATTGCAAATGCGTCAATCGGGAAACCGTCAAGGCAAGAGGTATGCCAATATCCCCTCAAGAAACAGTAGCCAAGGAATAACTTTTTGACTGTAGCAGTGAAAGACCAGAAGTCTGCCAACTACTTCTTATTGAGTTAGGGATAAGTGGTGGTGTTGGATAACCCGGTCTTTGATTTCTCGTCATGCTCATAGGGGTGACCTTGGGTGGAATGACACTTGTGAAAATCTAATGCCAGTTGGTTAGGTTAACAGCTATGTCAAGCAGACTCCTAGAGAATGATCAGAGAATGGCAGACTGTTTCTCAGACATAAGCCTCAATAGCAACAAGTGTTTTGGCCATTCTCAGAGAACATACTACCTGAACACAGATTTTCAATCAGACAATGGTTTGCTAATAATCATACAATCTGAGATCCAAGTTTATTTCTGATTTCTGATTACATGGATTGATATGTGAAGTGAACAACACATGTTTTCAATCATGATGATGATATAACAAAACATTATCTTCTGAAATTATAAACTAATTATTGAAAATTACATACATCTGTTGAGAAATCACAAATTCATGATAACCTCCCAACATTAGTGCAGTCAACACACCGGCAAAGGCTTAGTATAAAACAACTGAACCGCTTGTCACAATTTTGTTTCTGCTCATTTCTAGTTTTTGATAAATGCTTCAAGCCATATAATGTTATCGGAATACTCAACATTTACATTGTAATTACATCAGTAAAATCTTTATAGACCTTGGGGCTTTTTTAAACAAGAAAAAACCTGCCTTTTAATGTGAGTGAATTAAAAGAACGTCACACCAAACTTCATCGGCATACCGTCTCGATGATAGAGTAGATGAAGCACCATGTCTAACTTTTTTTGGAAAATTTTCTATCTGCCTAAGGTTATATAATATAAGTTGTCAGTAAATTAAGTTCTGATAAAAAATTGCTAATTCAACTAATATCTGTTGCTTAGAATCCTCTTACCCACCCTTACATTTCGTCGCATGTAAAACAGCTGATAAAGCCAACACTTATCATAGCTACAGGAAAATCTGTCAGTCATTATTATAGTAAATGATCGCCTGCCTGGGATATGATTTCGTTAAGTTTATGATAAACAACACCAGTTCATCACCAATTCTGTAATGTAGCTCACCAAGTCATTAATAATTCAATTGACTGTAAAACCATTGATCCAAATGGCGACAAAAATGTTTAAGAATGTCATCAAAATGTCAAATGAATAATTACAATAAGGTAAGCTTAGATCAGTTTTAGGTTTCTTTTCCAAATCCAGGCCGTTTCATGCCGAAACGAAGAATCATTGACAAGTATTTGATTACATTTACCGGTAGTTTTGCTGGCAAATAATTCATCAGGTGATGTAGTGATTAGTTCCTAAATTCAAAATTCAAAAATCAAACAGAAGTTAAACAAATATTTCTAGGAAAATGTCACGGTTTTGTCGACAATGCTAGATAGAATTTCATGTCTGTAAATTTACATTTGCTTGAATTGTTATAACAGCTGAAAACGTTTTGATTAAGCGATGATTGGAATGCTTTAATGTATGGCATGGATGGAGAGAGTTTAAAACATTTAAGTCTTGCTGTAAAAAGTATAAAGAAAATGATAATTTGATCCTACACATAATGATTATCAAGACTTTTCATGAAACCCATCCTAGTTCCTGACGTGATGATGAGCTCCAAAAAGCACCATATTAACTCTTCTACAATTCTACAATTCTATAACTTATATTCAATTCCAGTTTATTTAGACAAAAATGTCTTGTCAGAGATTGCATTTTTAGACAAACATCATTGTCCTCAATCATGACAATAAATTTTAATTCCATGATGAGCCAAAGAAAATCAGTGAAACCAGATTGACAACTATTATGAACTCAGTGGGTTTAAGAGTACTTCTTATTGAATAACCCAAATCAATTCCATCCTAATTCTATTTGACAAAACTTCTGCCATTTCTTCTGATGAGTGTCTGGGTTAAAAAAGTTGACCGAAAACATCATTTTCAAGGCTTAATTTCCAGAATTTCTCACATGGAATGAAATGTAATGGAGAATCATGACAATTCTAATGCAAAGTATCTGATTATTACTACATGATAAGGTCAAAATCTAGTCTCATTCTGCAGTGCCAATGAATAGAATGTGTAACATCATGAACATGATCTAATCCATGACTTCCTAGAGCTTATAACGATATGTCCCAAATTGTTTGAGTGTTGCAGTTATCCACTGCATCCATTTTTTTGTCCAGAGCTTGTACGCAGCCACCTTTTTTTCTTGCAACATTGAGCTATACCTGAATGACAAGAAAGGATTAAGTTTTGAAATTCTACTGTCTTTTGGATGCTCACATTTTTCACTAAGACAGATTTGATTGCATTAAAGTGGTCTTATTGCAGCCTTCTGGTTGTGACTTCGTCCTTCCGGTTGTGACTTCGTCCTCATGTCCTCATCAAACACTACAGAAGTTCTCTGTGTTTAACTCATTGACAAGTACAATGATATTCTATGTGTTTTCTATTGCCAAAAATATTGGCCCATTAGTTGTTGAGCAAGGGTTCAAAGTCTATTGGAGGCAATACATATCTACATGTATTCCCAATGAATATCTTACCTGATTGAATTGATAGCTAGTTGCTTCAGGAACCGAAGGTCACCCTTAGCACCAGCTGAACCCATGAAAATTTCATAAAAATCATGTGACAGGGGGTCAGAACCCCATATACCAGGATCGTCGGAACTGACCACAATGGAGTAGTTGTTTGCGATGAGGAAGGCAGCAGGGTGGTTCCGTAGATCATCAACGAGGTGCAGTACCTGGAATGGGAAACAAACAAATCGGTCAGATGAAATTGTACATCAGTTTCCAGTTTTAAACACCTTAACCATGACAAAACTCAAAACCTTGACTATTTTCAGGACAAGGATCCATTCATTCACCTGTCTTTTTTCCATCAACATCTTTAGAGAGATTTCCTTGAAGTGAGACAACAAGAGAGAGGGAAGATTATGTTTCCTTGTTGCGACCACTATTTGAACGTTAGGATTGACACAGCTGTTTTTTCTGGGTCTGCATCTTTCTGACATTTCTCCACGCAATCTATCCCACAATAAAGAAATTAGCAAAATCTTGAATTGGAAGGATGACAGCGGTGTGCCCGGCAACAGATACACAAGGATATCATAATTACCAAACAGAGAGACACCCACACCATCTACAAATGACAGCTACAATCTTTGTAAAGGTACCGGGTAGTTTTTGTAGAATAAAAAGAAAGTTGACTTGTCAAAGGGATGTGTTTCATAAACTTCCACTGCAGACTGCGATATTGCAATATCTAAACCATGATAACCCAAACGCAAGAAAAATTGAGCAGCTGTGTACAACATATAAGCTCAGAGATGATATTGCAAAAGGTTACCATTGAGACGATGTGCCTCTTCTGTACTGAATAAAAACCAGGCTTACTCTGAGATTATCTGTGCAAGACAATTCCTTGGTAACCAACAGTGGAGGATCAGAGTGGCTTTGGAATTTTATTCCAAATAGATACCAAAGATAGACCTAGTTTTTGCAGTGTGACGTGGGGAGTCTTGGGGCATATTGGCTAGAGTGCTAGAATACAGACTGAGAGCTGGTGGGTTCAAATCCCTCCCAAACCCTTTGCAAAAACCACGATTATGTAAGAAATTTAACTGAAAACAACTTTTAACATTGCTGTTGGGTAGACAGATCTACAAATACTATCAACACTAAGTTTCAGCAAATTGCTTGCACATCACTGCACTACAGTATTGTGTATTTCTATTTTCCTGAGCCACGAGTAAATACAATGACAATGAACTGCATACCGCTTTAAGAGTGTGTATATCATCAGGTTTAGCAATATGATAAGCTTCCTGGACATAAATCCGGTTTCCTTAAGATGGCTTATGACTATAAGGTTTCTCTTCATGAGTTCTGGTAATCAACATAAGATGTGACATATGTAACCGGAAGCCAAGAACATTATACATTTATCATACACAATTTTATCAGATGAAAGGTCATAAAGGCAACCAGTCATCTTATGCAGAGAAAATCATAGATGTCTGACATCAAAACCTGATGTATGACGATATAAATCTCCATCACCAATTATTAGAGTGCAAGCTCTTTCCCATAATTTCAACCCAACTTTCAACAAAGATGACAGAATGGCTCTTGAGGTGGACATTTGATGAACCATTTGTGGCTAAGGAAAGTTATACTGAATTGGATGAAATATCCTTGCTGATAGGCTTCAAATGTGACTACGATATATTTAGAGCCATCCAACCAAAATAGGTTCATCTGATAATTCTTTTTGCAAGCCAATCCAACTTATATGCATTGCGTCTTTTAAAGAAATAACCCGGATGAAATTCTATTAAACCTGCACATTTTCACTTACACGTGATAAGTATTAAGCCGGTTTCAAATCAATCAAAGCCAAGCATACTTCCAATATTTTCCATCCCAATATGGATATTCTTGTGAATTACATGTCAGAAAAATTCATATCAAATCCGCCTATTGAGATTTGTGTCACACAAAATGGCCATTATACTGCCAATGCATTATATAACATTAATGAATCCTGCCAGAGACAGCTATGAATTAATTGCCAATTAATTTGTTTATTTCTTGGTAAAGGCAAGTATGGATGCTCTCCCAGAAGTTTTGAGTGTGATTCCAGCTGAAAATCTTTGAAGAGTGTCATTTTGCAATCGACTAAAGACCCACAACCCATGCAGACAAGAAAGTGCTTATCAGGACAGCTACGTAGTCAATGAATTAGTCGCAGCCAAGCGATGTCCACTAAACTACTCTCCCCAAGCCTTTCACATGCTACAACTCACCTCCAACCCATCATTACCGTCATCAAATTTATAAGTGCGGTACATCCGTCGATGACCGAATGAGACAGCTCATGCAAATCTTCTTAGGAACTAATCTCCATCTCTTGCCTCAGGATCACAACATCACTCACAAGTACGGTACTATGGGTTTTTCAAGTATGGATTAAATCTATACTTGGTTTTTCTTTCAAAATCTTTATGTTCTTGTAAGCCCACGTAACAATGCAAGTATGCAAGAACCCCCATTTAAGTCTCATTCATTCACTGTGATAACGACTCGGGTGATCGAGGCAAGGTGGAATCTTAATTTGTGACTTTGTCATTAACAGAGGACCGTACTCCAAAATTATTGATTTTCATCTAGTCAAATTACATTTCCTGTACCTGATTGGAAATAGGATTCACTTCAATAGGGATGTCCTTCTCCTTCAGCATCTTGAGTATCTTGGGGTGTTTCACCACAGCATAGCCATGGCCGATTCTTGAGCAGTTGAGCAAGACAGCATCATAGAGGTTGTAGTCAACTGAGGTCCCATCCCAATCTGTAAGCGTAAAAATGATCAGGTTGTAAACACAAAAATCGCATTTTTAATCTTATGCAATGAACATTGTAAACTTATCTGAAAAGAAAATGCGACAAAGTCCAGAAGTAACAATGTTTGTCATGCAAAATACTCCAATGATCACAATGCAATGAAGAGGCTGTATTCAATGGATAAAATGTATTGTCCTTATCTGAAAAGAAGATGGTACATTCTCCAGAAGTAAGAATGTTTGTCATGGACTATGCCCTAACGGACCATCACAATGCAATGAAGAGGCTGTCTTTGATGCATGTATTCTCCTTATCTGAAAAGAAGATGCTGTACTCTCCAGAGAAACATTGCTTGTCATGCTATCACAATGAATAGGCTGTATTTATTGGAAGTCCTTTACTACTAAGCTGTGGCGATGCTGCTATACTGTTTAAAAGTAACATTGCTAGTCTTGCAAAGGATCTGCTCATCAATCCCTGAACCTACTTCCTCTGTGGTCTATAGCGTTCACTTTCTGGTTATGCCACAAGTAAGAGAGAGTCTCACTAATAAGGTTCCCTGAAGTGGGGGGTTTTAAACTTGCTAGGGAGAAGGGAACTCTCTTTGAGATCATAGGTTGGCAGAAACCAGGCTCTTTGAAAGGTTAACATACCAACAAAAAAACATAAGAGAAAGTCACGCAACTTGACAAGAAAAGAACGAACGTCATCAAAACCTTATCAGGAATGCCTGACATCCCTGGACCCAAAGTGCTCTTCTCTTCAGAAAGTTGACCTTACTTAATCACAGCTACATTGAAACTGGAGATTTTACAACAAAGAATATACCAGAATCTACTAATCCATGAGGTTTATCATACTTTAAGCCTCTCAACCCACATTGATATTCCTTTTCATTGAAAAAAATATGATTGTAGCGAGTTAAAATTTATACCGACTTTGAAAGGAGAGATGACACGTTTGTTCAAAGAGATTTTAAGTCCAAAGTAGAGTATGATACCCACCCTCAGGGACATGTTTCCACGATTGTGTGAGATGTCATCCGAAAAAGATTACAGTATAGCGCAAACTAGCAGCTTTAGAGCTGGCATGATCATGACATTGCCATTCCTACAAAACTCACTGATGGAAAAATGCTTATAGCAATGTTTTTAATAATCAGAAATCTCACAATCCAGTGCCTGGTTTTTCAATACAAAACTTTGTCACTAAGAAATGGTGTTATCTCCTTCAGTTAAACCCTTCCACTTAGGTTTAGAGTATGTCTTATGAAATTTGATGGACGATACCCAACAATCAGATTTGTGCTTATTGGTGTCATGCTTTCAAACATTCCTTTATTTCAAAGATCGACAGGTATTGGACCCGTGACTTTGAAGTGAGATTCAGACAAGTGGGAAGGCGACTTCACCAGTGGATTCCGTGACAAGGGTATATCTATATCGTACATCACAGGTGGTGAAATGTACACCAGCGGTTAAAAAGTACACAAACGGTTTAGAAGAGGGTGGAAACCTACGAATTTCAACTAATTTTGTGTGAAAATTTACACCGAAGGTAGTGGCAACGTGAACCAAAAATAGTGGAGATATATACCAAAGGTGACAGAAATATCAACGGATGTACGTGATACTAAAGGTTATTTTCAAAGATAAAGATTGTGCATAAACAGTTGGAGTTTGTATCAAAGGTGAATGGGGATATGCACCAATATGGTGGAAATGTCACTAAATGTTGTTGTGTTCAGCAAAGAGAGAGGAAATGCACATCAAACCTGGCAATGTTTTAAATCTTATTATCATCGAACTGGCTAAATTATGAAAACTCGTAACCCACGCTGGAAAGAATTACTGTAATCTTGTGCTGATAATCCTGCCTGTTTCTGACATTTCCTTTGTAAAAGGCAGACATATGTTTTTCTCTAGCATTAAAAACGCGTGGAATGGATGTAAAGGAAGTCTTTTTTCTGAAGCAAAGTCACTCTAGGTTTGGCTAAAGGCATAGTAATAAAAAAATGCTCGGATCCAAATCTTTCACTTATTCACTTTTTGAAGAATTTTGGTATGACTAAAAGGCACTTTCGTCTTACCTGCATGTATAACTTCCAGAATCTTATGACTGCTTTTAAATGTCAATGTGAGTAAATAGGCCTAGCATCCCCCCCCCCCGAGAAGGGCCGTTTTGTCTTTTGAATTCATTGTTCCTTAAAAGGTCAGGTAAGATCTGCATTTAATAGTCCTGCCAACCTTTAAAATGAAATTTTAGCACTCCCGAGATGTTTGGATTACCCAGCCTGATGTATATCCTTTATTCTTTAGCCACATGTTACATTAGTTTAGTACTCTTTAATCAGTCAAACCAAAAATGAACATGTATAGAAAGAAAAATTGCCAAACCTCTTGATTTTCGTTGGCGTTCTATTTTGAATGAAAACGTATGCTTGCAGTGTTGTATAACTGTTCTGATGATAAGAGCTGGGGGCTATACAGCACATGGAAGAAACTTTTAACTGAGTCCAAGTTTGAGAAAGCTTTTTATGATATGCTTTGTCAATTTTGTGTACAATTTATATCAGCTTCCGGGCTTATCTGACATTTATATTACCACCCACATAAACCGTGTTTTCCAATGTTTCCTGAAAAGTTCTGAAATTTTTTTGCAAAGTGATATCACTGAGACCAAAGATTGACAAAGATACGTATCGTGGTAACCGATATCTCAACAAGTTTTCTACCAGTAGCTCTAAGTACATCTTACAATAGGCCAGAGGGCTTTACCAAATAAATTAGTCTATAAATAAATCAGTTTCCATGACTGTTTCTCATTTTGGTTGGTCGTTAGCTTCATTTTTTGCTAATAAACATACCCCTAACTTTATAGGCTGTGTATGGCCTTGCATTATCTTGAGATACTCCCCCCTTAACATAAAAGGGTGCATGGTAGTTGTAGATTCAGAAAATTTAGCTCAAAATCAATAATAACAAAGCTTCCTAATATAATTTGTGGCCAAATGGTGATCATTATCGACACGACAACGAGGTCAAGGTAGTTTTAACCAACTCTTTGATGACTTTGTAACAACGTTTACCTAAGTTAAGCAAAGTCTCACAATATCATCGACTTCTTTTTCTGAGTAAACAACAGACACACAACTGAATTTGCTGAAATCACCAAAAATCCATATTTCATATAACAAATATGTAATTAATGAACGAACTAGAGAAACACAATTCCGATAATCTCTCAATGCGGGTATTACACACTACAACCCCTGACATGAATGGTTCAATCCAGAGAACCATGTGTGATAGTCTACCAAAGTGCCCACAGTTTCAAACTTCGCACTGGCAAAGGCACAGAGTCTATACTTTTGGATTTGGAGTCATATGCTGGTCTTGTTGGAAATATCGAGAACGGATACTTAGATTAGCATCTTTTACCTTAAAGGTAAGCAACCCACACTTTTTATAGGCATTTTGACAATATAGCTGTTACTGAATTGTCGACTTGGATTCTGCAGTATATAGCATGCCAGATGGCTCTCAGGTTACTTTTGCTGACATAATCTTGTTTAAAATTTGAAACAAACTGGATTTCACTAACAGGGTCAAGAATCTGATTTAAAGGTGACCTGAAACGCTTTTATTAAAATTTTAACTTGGGGTATATATCGGTAATAGGGCATAACATAAGAAACACAAGTGGGAAAACCGCATAAAAATCAAACTATACTCATCATAAAGTTATAACAGTCTGTAATTCGAATATTCCAGGTGGTGCAGGAAGAACAAATTGATGATGAACATTGTGCTGTACTGAAATATAGTTATGATAGTTTCATGCTTATATTTTAATTACCTTGTCACAGGTATGAGCTTTTAGTGAACATGTAAATGTCCAATTTTAAAATATAGGCAAGAAACTATAAAAAACATTATTTCATTACAGCACAATGCACATCATCAGTTTGTTCTTCCTGCACCACCTGGAATGTTTGAATTTTTTACCTGCCATAACTTGAAGATGGGTAGTTCTAAAGACTTGCCATTCATCAATGCTGATAGTAGATAAGTTTATCAAACAACACTTGCCTCATTCTCATTAATGGATTGGGCAGGAATCACGCAGGATGTCACAGATGTTAAAATTCAGAGCATTGACTGCTGATAATGATTCAGACCTGTTTTTTGACAGGTGTTAACACAATAGAAGTGGTGGTGGGCAATGTCTCCAATAGAGAGGTTGAGAAGAATTTCTGCCTCCGCCTCCACCTCCACCTCACCTTTGAGACTGCACTCATATAGTGATCGACACTCTCGACTTTGCTAAGCTGAAGAACATCTTCAAATTTTTAGTCACAGAAGCATTTGAAATTCTAATGTGGACTTACATGTAAGCCAAAGGCGGAAATGATATTTCGCAGATCTGAGAATCTGCAAAATCTTTTAAAAGAAAACGCCCGCAAAAATGTGGCGGTTTACAGTAATAAATTCAATAGCACTATACCATAACTCATATCCCAAGGATATGAACATAACTGCCAATATTATCTCCAGAAAGTCATTAATAATACCGTATCAAATTGTAAACATTGGCAAGAATTGCTGTTTCTACTGATAGGCAAATTAATATGCCTGAATGACATGTTATGATAGTGCCAACGACAATGATACATCTGCGTGACATTATCGTTTTACCAGTTTCAATCTCGCCAGCAAATTGTGATAAAATCTTGATCCGTCCGGTTTCTGACTGGAAACATAAATCAATCACTTCATTCGAGGATTCATTGTATACGTAACTCATTGATTATCAATTGATATCAGGTCTGAAACAAATTTTCGTCATACAAATTGAAAATATTACAAACCACATATTACACATCGATACGTTCACTTTCCATAGTCTTGTGATCGATATGTTCACTTTCCATAGTCTTGTGATAATCTACAGTTGATTAAAAACCAGCTATAGGTCTTGCTAGGAGATTTCATTTAGCCTGTGTGTGGGATCTTTTCCCATTCCCAGACAAAACCGGTAACATAAGGTTACCGGGTACAAAGAATCTCTTAAGTCTCTATCAAAGAATGAAGCAATCGATGTGAAGAGACTTGCCCAAGGTCATGAGCAAGGTCGTCTGCCATGGTATATCGAAAATACAAACTAACTTTTTCCTATAATGCAAAAATCCTGTACACATATTATCAACAACCTTAGACATGGCTTTTTACAAAAAAAGCTGATGAATTCCAATAGACTGTTTCCACTTCAATGCGAAAACCTATGATTTTCACATGAATAACTATGTGGAAAATCAATATATCAATTCTTCATTTTGTTGCCGCATCAGTTAACATCTGACAAAGGATTTGTCTAAGGATTTTCTTCACCAGACAATTAAGATTTCAAGAACATTCTCTCATATCATCTGAGGGTGAATTTTCAAATTATCATGAAGCGAGAAGTTATGGTGGTGATACATAGGTTGCGATTCAAATTAATATACCTCTAATGGACCACATTCATTCTCCAGACTCTTTTGTCAAAAGAATTTAAAGGGGTAAGGCACTCTTTTCAGTTACATTTGTCCCTCCCTCATTTCAGCAACCACAAAGGACTGATAGCTAGGTAACCCCTTCCCCCCTCAAAGGGAAAGTCCAATCTCAGTATGCCTGAGGGTGAGAGAGGTAAATTGGTTTGAAAAGCTATCATTGAGACACGACTTGCTACATGATAATTTGAAAATCGTCACGTAGCAAGTTTAAAGCCTCAATGAGTTTTGTGAAAATGGCGGACACTTTAAACGCCGAACAAGATTAGATTTTGTTGAAAACCATTCGGATCTGATCAGTGAGATCTTGATGGAATTCGAAGAGAAATTGATGGGAATGTGTAATGATGTTAGCAGTTTCTCAAGATTCTAATTCATTTAAAGTTAAAAAAAATCTTCAAGGACTATTAAATCATGCGAAATGTGTGTCAAGATGATGATTGACTTTAGCCCAGTTAATGAAGGAGCTGAATGAAATCCCTTTGGCAGATTTACTGAATAATGCCTTACTTGTAAAGTCTAAAGAGGGCTTGACTGATATTGAAATCATTGCCGCAAGCTTGGGTAAAAAAATGTTTCTCGTTATTAAAGATAACTATAATTCAGAAGGATTTGACAGGCCAGATATAGTTTGCTTCGTTGAGGTTTAGAACTGGGCCATATGGTGTGCTCGTTGTGCTTTTCTTCATTGCACTGGAAAACAAATTAGTTAACATGGTTAATGAGATTTTCTTTATTAGGGATTTAGGAAAATAATAAGCATTCTGTCATTTTCAATTCCATGTTGTAGCGCTAATGATAGCTGGATGATTGTTTAGTAAAATGCCACCATTGTGCGGCAATATAGATCAAAGAAATCAGAAGTGTCTTCAGAGCTATAGACTCAATCTTTTTTTTATCAGAACCTGCTCTGAATCTATTCTGGTTAGCGATATTTGTTCTATGAAAACCCGATTCCACTCTTGCATTTTCCTGCTGCGATCATAACGGGAGAAAAACTCGGCTCAGTAAATCAAACTGCTTGCCAGTGCGGTTGATGGGAAGTGAAAGTATCACTGAAAGATGCTCACCACACCAGTGGGTAATTTGTAATCACCAAATAACCGTTTGGGCGAAGTTCAGTTTTCCCACGGTGGCAATTGCAGCCGAAAAATGGCTAAGTAGAATCAGGATTAAAAGGTACAGGGTAGAGGTAATAATTTGATGCCTCATTGATTACAGCAACCTATCATGAAAATAGCAAAGCGACAGCACAGCAAGTGGCTCCCTCAGTCTGGTAGTGGTTATTCAAAGTTGCTATGCTCCAACGCTCATCACTTTGGTCAAAATGGCAGCCAAAACTGACACTCACTGCCCCTGCCGAGTGCCTTGGACCAAAAAAGACAAATTAAAACTTTTAACCAATGAATCAAAAGTTGTATAAAGCAACTAAATCCAGGGTAGGCATTGCTAGAAAGCCAAATAAAGATTAAGGCTCTCCCTTGCTCTTTGCGAAACCATTGAGGTCCCTTTGGTATACAAAAGCTGGCTATTTAGATTTTAGAATCTTCCATTGTGAACATTTCTATCAGCCCTTGGGACACTTGTTTGTCTGTCTTTTTTCTCCAGGAGCCCCAAGCCCAGCAAACCAGTGCTTCTATAATTGACCATATCAATGAACTTTTTTAACGCACCTCTAAAAATATTCTTTTACATGCCTCTTCTTTTATCAGACATGACAGCCAAAGGCTTGCCTCATCCAATATATTCACAATGACAGAAAAAGAAAAAATTGTTAGCACAAAAATTCTGCTAATTAAAAGGTATAATCCTATTCAATAATTTCCAACATCCCTTTCTACTTCAATTTTTGTTGCAGACCTCTTTTCATCAATACATTGTGATAACTTCCCAAATGCAAAAACACTTCTGGGCAGCTTTTTCCACACTCCTCTTTGATATGAACTTTCTGCCTTTTCAATCAGTCAGGGGTATAGACCGATACCAGCAATGATGGAATTAAGTTATCATCCAACACCTACACTTTCACCCATGTCTACCATGAAGTCTGAGCTCGGATAAATGGCTAATGCTGATGAGCATTTTGACCCATAAGTTAGCCACAAAGAGGCCCCCCAGTGCCAACAGTCTCATGCCGACAGTGGGATCAAAATTATAGGACTGCTGTTCCACAAACTTTATGAGAGAACAAAAATCGCCTGCAGTTATAAGACAACTTAGAGATCTAGTATCTGTCCGTCAATCCAAAAACAAGCCTGAACTGATGTGAATGCCGTTTTCATCATCACGACTCAATAAATGTAACAAGACGTTAGAGTTAACCTAGCTCCCATCGGGCCAAACTGATCGACACATTGGCAGAATCCAACTACTTCGTCACACGAGGTGCAGGTGCACCATCATTTTTAATTTCAGAAGGAATTCCCTCAAGATTCTTGCACTGATGTACCGTTCTATCTTCTTTCATCAGACGGAATGATCATACAAAATTAGTATTCATTCCCAGGGCAACTCCCTAGTACTTCTGTTTCACTTTCCAACAACAAAGCTCTGATGAATAAAATATGAAAGTACTTGTTTTCTCAATATGATTTGGCTGACAGACAACAGGTGCAAGAGTAAAACAAATATCTGGCCTTCTATATCCATTAGATAATCGGCAATAGACATGATAGAGGACATGTTTGTCTATTTTCCCAATTTATTGTACTTCGCAGTACCTAGATGACCAATGAAATAGGGGAAGGGCGGGGCACAAACCAGATTGCCATTTAATTGTTACTTAGTTCGAACTATTCTTAAAGGATGGTTGGTCACGTGCCATGCAAATGAGCTAAGAATGAGTGTGATGACCAATATTGCTTCTGCTTTATCTTCAGTCCAGTTGCAGAAACTCTTTGAGGTCTGGCTATGCTCCCTCCAGTTTTTCCTTGACACTGCATGATGACCAATACAACCCTGTCAATTCCCCCACGCAGTAACCTGAATGTGACATTGCTTGATCTATTTACTCGACACAGTACTGCAGCTACTTTTTCAAACTGCCTTTTTCGACTGGCATTTATCGAGCCCTCTTAGGGCGAGTATCTAATGAGGCTTAACTAATAAAAATGCACGAAGTGGTTCTTTGCAAAATCTGCATGTCAAACTCCTTACTTCTGCTTCAGGCAAATTTTCTTTACGCACCATCAGGCCGCTTTTTGTTTGCTGAATGGTCAGAAAGAATAATGGCATTTATTTCTTGTCATCCACGTTTAGAAAGGGTTTGCACAGCTGGCCTTGATCAGCAAAGGCAGCAGTAATGTAAATTATTAAGAAGAGAAGCCAATTTGGATATAACTGTTACCTTGACCAGCAAAAATCCTGGTGACCAGTAATAATAGCCTGTGACAACAGATGGCAAGGATATTTTTTGTTTCTATTTCTAGCTCAAACATCCACTGTAAATGTTTTTATGCAGCTGGTTAGCATTAGGTTCTTCATTCTCTCAGTTCTGTTTGAGTGATGAATGTTGTCTTCTTCTGTAGCTGATCAAGTTTGAAACTTCATTCTTAGTGATATCGATGCAAGTGCACGTGTAGACTCCTGTCCCTATCCTATCTGAGAAAGAAATACAACCAACATACTCTCTGACCTTTCAAACTCCTATCCCACAGGCGCACATCTATACAAAAGGCACAAATGTTTTTATCACAACCACTTTACATACAGCTCACAGATCTGTTTGAAAGATCTACCGAAGCAGATTCAGACAGGGTTCTTACAGAGCAATATTTCTGGTTCCTTTCAACCGATAATTTCCCACATGAACCCAGAGAAAAAAGCGTAACCCATGTTTGATGTCTATTTATTGTTTCTTAATGATAGGTTTGCCATTATTATTTTTTATAGGCAGCTTCCAGCTATTGTGACAATGATTCCAAGCATCTTCCTGGCACTTTTTCAAACATATTCAGGCACTTTTTTTTATGAGAAGAAAGGGTCCCCCAGCTTCCCTGACAACGCTGTTCTATTGTACATCGGATGGATACATTTCAGCAGTTTCAGATTGTCATCATGTCTATTGTTGCTGTGATTTCCGTCACTTTGAAAGTTACGTTTTAAAAGGTTACAAAGCCATTACCAACAATCAAAACTTTCACATTGAAAGGAACTTTTGTTCACACATTGGTTTTGACGCACTCATGTGGCCATTGCATTTCCTACAAGGACCAAGTTCCTTTTTGATACTAGAATAGGAAGTTGCCATGCTGACCAAGATGAACAATATCCGAAAGAAAATGTAAAACAATATTTTTTCTAAATCAACATTACATGTTGCTCCGACGTAATACTTTTTCAGTTCTTAAAGTAAGAGCAAAGGCAGTGATACTTTTGTGATGTTTAGTTCTAAAATAATTAGCAGGAAAGTTAACTCACAATGCAAATATAAATGGTTGTTTCTCTCCTCTTAATATCAGTGAGCGTTTCTATATAAACACAGAACTCCTTTCTTCATAACTTTGTTGCCAAGGATTTTAAATATTAGCTTTTATAGCTCGAGCTCCACTTCCTGAAGATGAAAAGGCAATGACATCAACACTTCCCCAAATACAAGGCAAGAAAAAGTGACGTGGGTGTAGGAACAATTGTGTTTCTATCCCTGCCACAGATCTGGTGAAGGATATTTTTCAACACTTGCTGTTATATTCAAGACAAGGAAGAAGCTACAAAGATACTTCCTGCACTGCAATCATTTGGTTTTTAAATCTGAGGCAAGGAACAGTGACAAATAAGCAGCATTTGGGAAAAGTTACGAGATATTTCTCATCTTCTATCGGTATCAATATTGTCAACTTTGCAGTTTAAATATTGTCTTCCTCAACACCCAGTCGTAAAAGCATCTAATTTTTTACCAAGCAATTCTAAAATGCGCTGAATCGTGTTGTAATGAAGGCAATTCTCATGGGGGGGGGCAAAAATGAAAGTTTTGCTTATTAGCAGCGCCTTTGATAACCAGTGTGTTTCTCTGAGACTTTGATTGTCTGATCTACGCTTATCCCAGAATTGATATCCCACTCAATCTCCCAGTATGATTCTCTATCGCTGCTGATCCGCCACTGTTTTGGTGATGACGTTATCTGAGCAAAAGCCACCAGACCTAATCTGCGAATACTAAAATTACTAATCGGCAAAGATGAGAAATAGACAATTTGGAACCACATGCCAGCTTTCAATTTCTCATAACATGTTGTGTATGAGGGGAGTCGAGTTGCAAGGAAGGGGAATTGTATCCAACATTGTCAAGATGACTAATTTCTTATCGACAGTTTCTGGTTGACCAATAATTGCTCCGTGATCAACATGTGTATATAGTGTAGTACCACACCATGGTGTCTCAAACAGGAAATTATTGGTGAAATTAAGGGACATTTTGGTGACGTGAATAGCAAAGCAAGCATTTAGGTTTGTATTTCTCATCGATTGACTCCTGTTGCTACGAAGACAACTGGTATATGATGGTAAGTGGCATACATTTTGTAGGAAAGCAAGTCCATGAGCAGGGGCGGAAGGATTCAGGGTGTAGTTAGGTTAAATATAATGGTCAAGTAAATAGGAAAACAAGTAACTAGGTTTTAACTCCTGTGGCAGCTGAGAGGATTGGCATCATGGCTAGGATGAATTTTTTTCTGTGAGAAACAACACCCAGAGAGGTAAAGAACTTAGGTGTTTGTACAACTCTAGTTAGTTCACAGCTTTCGAAGGAACATAGCTGTTGGTTACCATCATGTTGCAGTTGCGGCAGTTGTCAGTGATGGTGTACTTCATAAGTGCTGACAACAGCTGACAAGCTACATTAGGAACACATCTCCACCCTGCCATTTCTACTAAGGATAGCCTTATGTGCATTTGATTAGCTACATCAGTCACATCTCTAAAATATAATTGCCAGGCTTGCTAATTTGCAGTGACTCTGATCTGACAAAATCTACTATTTGCCGTAGGACAGCTCTTGCACTGAACTTTAATTATAAGGTAATGTAGTGTCAGCTCAAGACTTACAAATTTCGATCAGTCAGTAGAAAAAAATAGTAGTTTCAGAGAAACTTTAAAAAAAAAAAATTTCAGGCGATGAGCTCTATTTTTCTTTAATGCCATCTGAATGAAGGCGACTTACCAAAAGACAACAACTAATTAGGTTTTAATTACTGCTTGGTTGAGAGGAAATGAAGATACAGCAAGGCTTGAGCTATCTTTTTATCTCAATGGTGTTGAATAAAATGTAGCAAGACTGAGACAAATTGGGCGTACTTTGAAATAAGACTGAGGAGAAACCAAATTATCATGGACGATCACCAACAGCAATTCCATGATGAAAGGTTGAACTTTTTCTTCAACAACAAACTCCTCAGTATTGTTGCTCACCGTTTGTTGTAGCTGGAGCCAATTTTGCATTTTTCTCGTCAGCGTGATTGGGCGACATGGGAAATCAAGGCTTCCTGTCATTTGCTAGCTTTTTCTCAAAGGTGAGCCACAGCTTGGAGGGTTGACAGGAAATGAACAATTTCCCTGCCTCTACGTTGATTGCGAGATAGTTGTCCTTTTGTGTGTGGTGGTGAAACTGGTAAAGAAGGAAACAGAAAAATCCAACCCAGGACTCCTTGTAAGCAGTACTGCTCGGGAACTCCTCATTACAGTACTATATGAAGGCTCACTGTTAGTGTTATCGCAAGAGAAAAAATCAATGTGAAAATAGTTTTGTCAATGATCAGCACAATGGGACTGTTACTTAGATTGTAAGATGAAGCCAGTAAAGCCAAAACTTTTTTCTGTGATAACAATTAAGGCAATTGGCATGCTATGATAGTAACCCTTTGCATCAAGATAAATAGAATACATTAATAATCATGAGAAACTGCACCCATGGGGCAGTTGAACTGCTTTTTGTGACATTTCAATTTCACCAGTCCATAAACTATAGTATGATAGATGATAACACATGTTTAGAATAATACTCGATAGTTCCTTTGGTTCTCCTTCTAATAGTTTTTGTTCACAATGTTTCAAACAGTTTTAGAGGTATATTAGGTTTGCGTAAATTGTCAACAGAGTTTTTTGGCGGAATTTTGGTCTTGGTGATCATTAGACTACCCTGTGACCAGATGCTCCTTCTGAACTAACATACGGACTTCGCAATAAGGGTCGGGGCTGAATTCTCTGTCCCCTCTATTTTCATCCTTGTCTCAACCAGCACAGAGCTGTCAATGCAGTTTCTCAGGCAAACTTTACATATTCTCTAAATCAAACCGATAACATTGTAAATCCATATTATGCAGAGCATAATAGGACAGGCCCCACCCAGCCAAGCAATTAAAATCCCCAGGCTTATCAGACAGCAGAATCAACATTATTCATCTCAAGCAGGAGAATCAACAAGCCATTAAAATGATGAGTGATCAGTTGGATTGACCCCTGGAAATTGCTGACAAGTTATTTTCACAAATGATACCATTCGGTACACTGCAACATTTTCGTCGGGTGATATGAACGCCAGCCCCAGCTCCAGTGATTTCTCCTGAGACCGGGTCCCAAGCTGAGTGTTGATCATCAAATATTGCCAAGGCCAATCAATAAGCTCTTCAAAAGATGAACAATGAGACGGACTGACCATTCAGTGACTGTTATTACAGTCGCAATAATAAACCAAAACGACTTTGTTGTAAATGATATGAAGTCAAACAAACAACTGGTAATGTTGCATTTCTCCTATTTACCCTTACAACAGTATGGTGGCAGCTTCATTACACATGTAATATACATTGTTAGAGTGCGCATTGCAAACAAGCGACTTTCGTGCACTCTTCGGCCGTGGTCATCGCAGGTGCCCGAGGCAAGAATCTGTGATAGGAACAACCTGCCATCAATATCAAAACCAGTGACTACTGACACCAAACATGGCACTTCGGTCTCCAAGATAAGGATAAAGTATGTAACCTGACCAATGGTACTACGCAGGTATTGCAGATCCAATGACATCCTGTCTGGGGAATGACACATTACTAATGAAATATTGTTTCCAACTCAGGTGTCTTCTTTTAGGGGAAGTCAGATTACCGGAAAGGGGGAATGCAAAGTCACAGAATGTTGATGTCCAGATTTAAATGGTTCTAGGAATAAACCTGCTCTGTCATTTTACCCAACTGCAGTTTCAAAAATTATGTTTCTTGACTATTTTTCAACACGAAATAAGATTATTCAATTATTCACCACTTAATCTCACTTAATCAGGAGAGCATGAGCCACTGGAGATTTTAAAGGCTTTCACTGAAGTAATATCAAACAAGATCCCCACGTTAAGTTACCTAAGATTTGCTGAACGGCTTTAAGAACACATCAACAAGTCATTGGATGGCTATTGAAGTATACAGAAAGCGTATAATTCCCACAGACAAGACAAATCAGATTGATATTATAACAGATCTGCAGATGTATACCAAAAAGATAAGACTAATTTCAGCCATTATCCGAGGATAGCCTAGCAGACCAGTCGCCAGTGAGCAAAAGGTAACCAATTAGCCACTGTATGTATGAGCATTAGATTGAAAATTCAGTTATTAGCTCCAAGGAATTCTGATGAACAACATATCACAGGTAAGGCAATTGTGCACTATGACTATTTCCATCTTACCCCGACAGGTCCAAAATATAATACTGACTAGATAGCATGCCGAGGCACGCAAATGCTTTTTAGTTCACAATATCCTATCCACTGTGAACTCTCACGGATTTCATCCAAGAACGATTTTTTTCTCTTTTGGCAGAATCTCATAACTGTGATCATTATCAGTGTCAGGTTATCTTACTTGCCAAGTTTGTTAACAATGATCGATGTCCGTCATGCCACAGTCAAGAGGCACATTCACATGTTGATCATAAACATAACATAAGTTAAAGGAATCAGACAGCCTATTAAGTCCTTGCAGTCCACTGATCCTGGCACGTAATACCCGCTCGCAAATAACCCATTGTAAAGCAGCTTTGTCACAGCTTTGTCAAGTTGCATGAGACATACCATCAAAGAATGTGTTGTACATCGACTTTATGACCGTGAACATTGTCACTCGATGTCAATGTTTCCCCATGGTCTAGCATAGAATCTTTGATCATGTACTCTGCAGCTTCCTCATGAAATATGAGGTGAAACCTTTGTTCTTATCTTCTGAGCCTTGTCTTTTGTAATGCTTTGGTGTTGTAGAATGATAATGAATCTATCTTCTTTCCCTGATATTCCGCCGATATTCCATGCGATTCTGTTACAGCATCATCATCAGGAACATGGAAGTCCAGCTCAACTAAAATGACTTGTAACTTCTAAGCCTTTAACTGTCTCTCATCATACAATATTTCCTTTGACATACACTTTCTGTTGCAATCAACCAGAATATAATCATCTCTGCCTAGAATTCGATAGTTTAACTTTTGGATGCAAAAACACTTTTTTTCTCATGATTCCAACAAGCAAGCTGTTCTCCTTACCCACCCAATTAGCGATAAAAGCACAGAATGTCTGATGTAGAACATGCCACTCCCCATGGTAAGTGATTAAACTTGATTTTTTTAGGCTTCTCAGGTTGTGACAACTTTTTAAAATCCCTCTGTTTTTTTCTCCTAAAATGTTATTGCAGCTCTGTTGTTCCAGCTCTCTCTGTTGTTCAGATGTTGAATAAAAACTACTATTTTATCTCTTTTTATTCTGACGAATCCAGGTTGGCACAAAAAAAGAAATTCACCACTCCCTGAAAGAGTCCAAATTTAAAGCCACTCCTTGCCACGGGAGTTGCATGTCAAATCCTCTTGCTTTAATACAGAACATTAGACCAACTTTTCAAGGATATAAGTCACCATTCCATTACTGACTGATCCAATTCAAATAAAGCTGATGAAACCAACAGCCTCCATATTTGTTGGCTTTGCTCTTCATGAAAAGACTGATGATACACAAAGCTGGTCCATTTACGGCTAGAGAAAGTCATGCCAGAGGAAAGGGCCATTTATGTAAAAGGTCAAATTTATACAGTGACGTCACTTTGATGGCCATGGCCTAAGGAAACAGGTGATTTTAACAAAAAGATACCCTAAATAGTGATAAAACTAAAAGCAGGATATGGCTTAATGGTATAATGACGGATGTCGGATGATGAAATGGGCTCGCCTCGGGTGTCTAACCTTTCTTGAGCTCGTGCAGTGTGGATTCCTAGAGGTTTGAGACAATATAAATACATTCTCACCAGCCCTACAAAACGAACAGTAGATGGATTAACTGAAAGACTCACATGATATGGAATCAATGCTGATTATAACTCAATTACTCAGTATCGTTTACTTCATTAATGGACTTCTCCTTCAGCCATAAACTTGATAAAGAAGGAGGTGTGTGACCAGAAGATTGTCTGATGTTGTGATTTTATACTACCGGTATACAGATTTTTTGGTGCTGGACACATATCAGGAAGAACGTGATTTGTTCCACAGTTCCTCACCAGTGATCTACTTGATATTGATGTTGATTTGATCTCAATACTTTCAGTATCATCCAGGCATCAATGCTGGCTGCCACTTCACTAAATGGAATTCTCCTTCACCCTAACATTCAAGGAGGCATGAGACCACAAGAATGTCAAACTTTGTTGCAATTTTTGAAAACCTTTGAAGTTTCCTGTCACCGAAATCCTTGTTTGGGTGTGATTTTGGTGAAATTGTTCAAACTGCTCCCCTGCAGGCTTTGAGGCAATTTTTCCAGCCACTTTCTATTGTTGTCGATAATTGCATGCGTGCTTGAATGAGAAAAATACCCCACTTTTTCCTTTGAAGTCTGACAGACCAATTTGAATCCATTTTTGACGGACTTTGTTTTCCTTCATAATTGTGACTGTATTAATTGTGAGGATGGATACCAGTAGTTTCAACAGATCTACCCAGGTGTGTTTTTGTTTAATAGCCTGGCATGAGAGAAAAGCTGGTTTTAAATTGTGAAATACCAGGTGAAAAACGCAGCCCCTTTTAGGTGTCAACATTTCAATTACATGTATATCAATTGAAACCCCGAAAAGAAATCTCCAGACCTTAGATCAAATATGGAAGGTGGTGCAACCGGAAGGCTCCAACAGTTTGCTAATAAAATGAAACCCTTGGTAGATTCTACAAACTGAATGATAACTTTGATGTTTATTTCCTCTGAGGAGGACGGATTTCCATCGCTCTGTGCACAGGAAGAATAACCCAAACTCCGGCATCCCAGTAGTGTATATCACAAAGGATTTTAACATAGCTAATTCTTCAGTTGGTTCAGAAGACATGGTGAAATAAATCAGTATTCTGGTTGGAGATGTCGAACTATAAATATCAGCTTGATCCGGTCCTCATGTTAATTCTGAAATGCAAGTTAAAGGAATCGATTCCAAACTGGTCGCATTGGTTGTCTCATCAAACACCACAAGGAAACAACCAATACCCACAGTGAGGTATCAATATCTATTCTCAAACATTTCAAACAAAACATCTAAATGTGCCGATGACTGCGTTTTGATTGCTTCCATATTTTACACCAAATCCAAGCAGTTATGGTTGCATAACCATAGCAACCATGACAAAAGACATTCAAGCAGGATGATGATGACGACACCATCTGACCAATTCTTACACATTGTCTATTTTCAGGTAACAACAGCAGATAACATCAAAGCAGAAAAGCAAATCACGCACAAAGAGTGATAGGGATATCGCCAGATCCACATCCATTATCCTGCTCATCGAAAGACATTGTAAAGAGCAAATAGATACTTCTGTCATCTTACCCCATTACACGTCTTTTTACTTGATCTGGAATCGGAGGTGGATAACAAGACTAAGATTGAAGGACAGACTGAATATCAATCAAGCCCCTTTCAGACAAATGGGGCCATTTGTGTGAGTTTTTCATCAAAGCAGTCACTTAATCGTAGGAAGGACTGTTATTGTCGTGATATATATGACAAGTGACAATTACTGACACATTAATTCTCTGCCACACACTATAGGCTAGATGTTAATGTAGATGTGTAAATGGACATCCGACAGCTGGAAACATTGAAACAATTGCAATTTGTGGGAAAGTGGACTGTGAATTGGATGAGAAGAGAACTATGATACTTATCAAATAAGATAGGAGCTACAATAATTACCAAGTCTCCAAAAACATTAAGAATAGTCCATCTTAATTCTTGTAATTACATAATGCAATGATATGTAGAAAATTATTATCACCAAATACATTGAGAAGAAGAAAAATATAATTACAAACTGCATCGATAAGAAGAGAACTACAACTATTTAATCCACTGACAAGAAATAAATGAAAATACCATACCAGAACAATATAGCAATAGTACATGTATTGATCACGATTCAGTCGAACAATTCATTTCTTGTTCTTGGAGGTCTTCTTTACTTCAAGCATCGGATTCTACAGAAATCATAAGAAATTCAAAACGCTACACGAAATCTGCAGGAAATCTCGCAAAATATTTCGCAAAGAATCCGATGAAATAATCCATTGAAAAACTATAATTCAAAATCCGTTTCACTAAACCAATAACACAAGACTTGAATCAATGGAAAAAGACCTGTCATTGAAACTCATGACTCTGTTTGACAAAAACAGCTAGTATTTGTTTCCAAGAGCGTGGTGATATTAATTCAGTTCCAGCAAAGACAAGAAAACTGTTCATCCTTGTAAGAATGACAGGGATGGATTTCATGTGAGATACATGTATCTGTTGCAACAGGCGTCTAGGATGTAACATCTCCAAACAAAGGATTATATAATTTCATTGATTGTAATTAGAGGAATATTTCACGATGCCACAGTTGTATGACTACGATTTATATGATGATTATGGGTGAGTATTACATGTACTTTATTCTCCTTTCCAATCAACAAAGATCATACTTTATATCCTAACTGCATGGGTTGTGATTTGTTCCCACTACAACAGGAACCGCTGGTGTGTGTGGGGGGGGGGGGGAGGGGGGACAGGTCAACAAAAATTCTCACAGGTGTAATATTAACTTCCATAAAGTTGGCTCAGCACTTGCAAATGACCCCAAAGCATTCGGAACAAATAAAGCCTGACAGTTTCCCGCATTGCTATAATAGAATCAGACCTTCCCTGCAGGACAGCTAGGTGACACGATACTTGACAAATCTGTTTGAACAGAAGAAGTAAATTTACCCTGCTGACTGGAATTTTGAAATACCAACAGCCTATCCTGCTTAAGGAAGGAAATCTAAAGGCTTCTATAATATTGACAGTCAACATAACTGTGCAAAGAAAAAAACGGTCAGCAAGAGGCGAACATGCCTGTTTTAAAATGCCGCTACGTCAAACTTATGAATAAGCCAAAAGGATTTTGCAAGATTTTCATTTTATTTCCTACTTTACACAAAATCGAAATAAATCAACTGCAATGGAAGCGAAAAGATATAAACAATATAAAAAAGAATTGATAAAGACTATAGTCTTTACAAATTTTTTGTTCTTGATAAATTGATAGTTTTCAAATCAATTTACACTTCTTATTCAAAGATTTTTGTTGCCGTTAACTGTAGCATAATGAACTGTTTGCTTTCATGATGCAATTATTTTCCATCAATTAAAAACTTCAAATTGTGCCCCAGGCAACAATTCCTCGCTCCTGAGTGTCATCATCCCACAAACTAAAATCCAATTGGGGAAAAAGTCCGCCTAATGAATTTATGAACAAAACAACAAAACAAAGGGATCATGGATGCTCGAGGAACATGGATTCAATTAATCCAATTTCTGACTCTGAGAATAAGAAATTAAGTTCATGGCTGCTTTTCAGTTTGGAAATTAGTTATAAGGGAAAATTGATAAAGAATTGTGTGGCTCATTGTTTTGGCAGAAGTTGGAAATGTCATGCACAAGCAGGCATTTGGGGCAATTTGGTGGAATTTTTTTTACTACAACTGGTTTGAAAGTCTGAACAACCTAACACAAGGCAAATAGGTACCCTGTGGCCTTTGGTGACTTTTCACCACTTTATAAGATAGTGTATCCTAAATAGCCGATTGATGTCAGTTGGCGAGTGGCAGTTTCGTCAATCAGGAAGCCTTAGAAGTTTGTTAATAAAATCAAAGAGCTAATGTCAGAAGTTTTCAAAGCTTAACCAGAACTTTCAAAATAGTTAGATTTTATGATTAAAACTGCTTTGAGTGCTCTTCAGTTGGAGGAAGTTGTTAGCTTGTGTCATAGTTTTTAAAGCAATGCTTCCGCCAGCAGGTTTGAACCAAAGAATAACTGATTCCAACCTGAAATTGGTTTAGTGAAACCCCCACTTCCACAGTCTTTGGATGAGCTACTATCAGTATCTACTAAGAAATCTTAGAAGTGAAAAGTAGACTTATATTAAATGTCAAGTAATCACAAGCATCTGTGCTTTCAAGGGATAGTATGACTATGACAAAAAATATCACAACAAAAGTAGACACGAATGATACAGATTAACAAGAATTTTTCAATATGGAATTCTTCTGTTGCATACCATTTCTGACAGATCAAATAATCATGTTACTCTCATGACTATTTCTTCCGTGATACGAGCAACTGTTACTGGCACTTCAACAAATTTGCATCCTGATTGGTACTGATTCGAAACATGAAACTATTTTCTGTTTAAACCATGTTAACAGATACCACCACATTGTGCTTTGAGCAGCTCTTTTTTCCATCAGGTTGGGCTGACAGCCAGACACTGATACCAATGCAGATCATTTCTCTAACAGACCATTCATAGTACTTTTGTATCAGAAAGCCCAAAGCTTTGCGGCACCACATTAGTGTCATTTTTTGTGTTTCAAAAGGCCAGGGAGGATCTGTTTCCACCATCTTGTCAGACAAATGTTCTGCCCACACAGATGTAACTTACTGGGAGCAATGACACATTAGTGGGCAGATCTATGTGAACTTGGTAATTTGCAGCTAGATTCATCCCCATGATTCAAACATGTCAGGCTTACCATCTTTATCTTTATCTGTATTAATCCAAACCACAATCTATAATTTGATGAAATGGCGTTATTTCCAAAGTAGGCCTGGATGCTGACATCATTTCAACGATTAAAATCAGGCAAAAGAGACAAAAATAATCACTGTGACCCACCTAATAGCAGTTTTTTGAATAACATCACTTCTTTTTAAAGTGTACACATTTTGACCTACAAGTGTTTGCTCCGTTACGCCTTCGGCCTTCACTCTCAAGTGTTAGTGCAGTCTGTCATGACGTTGCTAATACTCGTGGGAGCACCTGATGTGATGAAGGGACTTGATAGGGTACTTTATGAAGGACATGCTATAGCTGTTTCGACTGCCAATTGAGAAGTGCAATATCAAGTGTTTACTGACCCCTCAATGACGGTGATACGGCTGTATATAGTGACACAATCTATTCTATATGAGCAACTCGTCTGAATATCGACCACTGCACTCCATTTCATGATTAGGACTGTACGCAGAAAAACCTTTAAGTGAATGGGAAAATGTGACAGTATTTTGCTTCAAATTGCTCGAACTTGGTCAAGCATTGTCTGATTTTGGCAAGTTGACTGGTTTTCAGACTTACTGAAATCACCAGAAATCATTCCGTTCAATCATGAAGTGGACTAAACATTGCAAGATTTTATCTGTCTACCTCATTTTACATGTAGTATCGAAAGATGACAGTGATAGTGACATCAAGCACAGAATTGAGTCACACACTCCCTCTAGTTGCCTTACACCTGCATGCCATTATTTTTACAACAGGACTTATCAACTCCACAGCTTCATTTCGAACTCAATCTTGCTTGATAACAAAAGCCAGCAATTTTCTTCCTCTATCTATCGACTGGACAGGTTTTTTCTATCTAATTCTTCCAAAAATAAATTGTCTTCAAGTAACTTAACTCCACAAGGCATTCTTCCAGATAAATCAGACATTTTTAAGCGGTCTGTATTAAATCGTTTTTTTGACACTGCATTAGCCATGTCTTCAATCATCAAAGGATGACACCAAAGACTTGAAAGCGATATGAAAAAACTTTTTCATGCCTTTATAGATTTTCTGCCACTAATTGGCAATATTTTTGTTGAAACTCTGATTAGGTTTGCCGGATATATTTTTATAATTCTTTGTTTGGGAGAAAAGTTGTCTATTCATCAAGGGATGAATGATACTGTAATCTGACAAAGTTTCGTGGATTTTGGAAATTACCTCGATTAGTGAACCTAAAAATGGCCAAGAAATATTTCATCTCATTAGATTTGAGTTAATAATTTGTTTAGTTGGTTGAAAAACGTTGCCGATTTTTTGAAAGCCATCACTCCCTTTGATGAGGGGAGACTTTATTGGTATTTTCGTCATGAATTTTTCAGTTTTAAAAAGAAAAGAAACTCAGCAAAGTATGAAACTATCTGAAAAGTGACATGTAGTACAATTTGTTAAAGGTTGTGTTGCTGTTTGGAAACAGGGACACTGTTTTCTGAATTTCTGATGAAATAGTACTTTCTTTATTGAAATAAGCCCAGGCACCCTTGCTCACCTCAAAACGACAGGACTTCGGCCGAATCCTAAACGAATTTTACAACCAGTCGATAATGAATTTCCTCTGTGACATGAATATGGAAACCAGATATTAATCAAATCATATCAATCCAGCCTAATTAGAAAGTCTAACCAGCGTCTGGTATTCTAATAAGTGAAATGCAAACGATTGTCATGGAGCCAAACATGTTCTAAATTCTTTGCATGCTTAATCCATCAGGAAACATGTATTCTACTATCAAAGTAGACTCCCGACCTCATTTGCAACAAGACTATGCATGGAGATCCAACATCTCTCTCTCTCGTGGTTATCAATGCGGTGGTGCTCTTAAACCCTTTCATACACAAAGTCTCTCGAAGATGCAGTTTTCTTGTTAGAGCCAAAGTTTCATGCAGCTCATACCAATAATTAATCTCCAGCAGTTCAGTATGTAAAATATTGTGCTTCCATGGAAACATCCTTAAACCTTTGGCAACCATGCCGAATATACATACACAAGCAGAATGTTTCCCCGTCATAATTTCCTCAACCACAAACAATTTCTCACTGGCATATTACTGACCTTTCGTCTTACCAAACGAGAACCCATAGGGTAATATTTCTGGATCACATGTAATGACTCACATCTTGCGATGGTCCACGATTAAACATGTTTTGACCTGAAACCTCCTTGTGATTACACTGTCTTTATTAATTCCTGCTTCAGTACCCCAACTTCCGCCCACTCAACGGAAATTATGAGAATGACACTCAGCAATATTTCTTGTTAGCTCATACTATAAAGTGCCTTATTTTTGGAAGGCATTTGATTTTTCGCAGATTTTCCTGATAACTATGATTTTCAAAAGTAAGAATGCGCACTTCACAAATTGCAAATACATGTACATGTATAAGGTATACAGTAATCAGTCATGTTCAAAGATATGTATAGCTACAACATTATTACTTTTGATTTCCTCTTTCATTTGGTACCTGATATAATCGATCCGTCAGCAATGCCAGCTTCGTCAAAGGCAATCTTTACTTTTCCGCACTTATATGGTGCAAGATCGACAATCTTTCCATTTTGAGCTAATAATATTTTGTTTTTGCGAAAAATGGCTTTTGATGTTGATGACTTTTTCATGGAGACAAAATGAGCAAAACTGTTATTATCTAATATCGGCTCATCAATCACACTCCATTCACTCCTGGGTGGAGAAAAGCATGTATAACTATACCTTGCTCATGGACATAACACAGCGATGAGCCTTTCGAGAGTGGAGTCCCAAAAAAAGATAAAATAACTTCCCAATGACCTCCCAATGATGAAAGAATTTCCTCAAAAGGAAACTCCTTGCAAAAAGAAGAACAGCAGTTGATCAAAGGGGACTTAACAGTCCCAATCTCCAAACTGACCAATATATCAATTCTCTTTCGAACAGACATGTCAGATAGTGATTAAGACAAGCTAACATGATACCACTCGATCAAATCGATTGGTTTTTGTTGATTGCCAATGCAAGATTTAGTCGCACCAGATATTGGATGAGTTTGTTCTAGAAAACTCCATCTAAAGCCAATACCATCATTTCTAAATCGATTTCTTTAAAGTATTTCTCATATGGCGGTTTTCTGGTACCCTGTTTCCACTTGGCTCCCCAACAGGTATCAGAGTTGGACAGCCCTGGCTACTGTATTTTCCATGATATTGTTATGTTTGTAGTTCACCCTAGTTCATTCATCCATCTATCCCAAGGTGCCAATAAGACAAAGTAATGACAAATTACTCTAGAACCCTCCCCCAGGTGATCACATGATACTTATGAATGTATCCATCTCCAGCTGAAGAGACTCAACTAATTTTATGTCTTGCCCTCCAAACGAGAGCTACAACAACAGTCAGAGGCATTGTACTTACACAACTTGTACAAATTTAATTTGTATGCATATATGCTAGCATTGACATGACGATTGAATCCATGTCTCGCTGTCCCAATGATAATGTAAATGATAATGACACTATTGTATATATCTGAAGAGAAACCTGACACTAAGGAGACTTCAGGAAAGTCTCCCGAAGCTATCACTGAGAACCAACAAATTACCTGTTTAAAAATTCATTGGATGGTGTTATATTCTAATTGCTACGCCAAAGTGGAATAATGGTGTTCAATTACAATTACAATTACAAAGTGAACATGCTTGAAATGATACTTCAAAAGTTATAAAACAATCCAAGCTTTTGACATTCTTAATATCATCTTGATAATTTTGTTGTAATTAGTACAGCCAAAGAACAAACGAAGAAGACAATGATGAATATGATAAGTACTGTAGAACATCACAGCATTGGTCACACTGTCAAGAAACCTCTGGCACGGATATAAAGACCCTCCTACCAAAGGCCTAATCACTCATCAGAGCCCAGTCCTCTGTCCGAGGTTTTATAAAAACTTTACACAGGGCCACATACTAAGTCATCAACAATGATTGCGGGAAAAAAAGAGATTTATCTGGCCAATCTAGTGTTGCTTTTTCACCAGTACCCACTTTTTGCCAAGCAATCCTCTGACATTTGGGGCTTCCATCGAGATTACTCAGGCTGATTGATCACCTTACCACATAACTCATCCGAACAGGCTTTGTCTTTCATATCAATTAGGAATCTTCTGATCTTTTGGTGAGTTTCTTTCTCAGACGCGCAATTAGCCAAGATACAGTGGATGTATATGGCAAGCTGTTCGTCCAATAATTAATAAAACCTAGTTTTCTTGAAAAGAACCTGGTTTTCTTCTTAAAAACCCTGGTTTCATGGAAGAAAACCATGTTTTTTTCAATGAAACTAAGTTTTTAAAGAAGAAAACATGGTTTTCTTCCCGAAAAGTGTGTTTTCAACAAGAAAACTAGGTTTTTTTTAATCAACTTATGCAACTGCAAGAAAACCTAGTTTCATGGAAGAAAACATGGTTTTCTTCCATGAAACTAAGTTTTTTAAGAAGAAAACCAGTTTTTTTTCAATAAAACCTCGTTTTCTTAATTATTAGACAGACGGCTTGCCATAGATGTAGGGCAATCAAGAAACCTAAAGCCTAAGGCAGGTGAAATGATTCTCTAGAGCAAAGTTGAAGCTGGCCGGTGCATGCTCTCCTAATGAGTGGAATGGGCTGGAAGTTGACAGTGATGAGAATATGCGTGGATTGTGTGTCAATATCAATCAACATGGGACTTCTCTTCTTCATTTTTATTGTAAATTCATCTTACCTTGATATGAAAAAATAAATTGCTTGTGATAAAGAGACTGGTACCGACAAATATTTGTCAAATCTGTCACTCACAAATGATTAGGGATAACAGAGAGCTACGCTTTTTCCTCTTTCGTCATGCAGTTTCAGTATCTCCAGCAGTTTTACATGATCATCTATAATCGTTACTAGGCAAGTTGTATCAGTAAAATTGGAATAAGTTATTCCCAAAAATAGATTAATTTCAGTCAGTTATTTCTGATGTTTATCTCATCACACGAACCAATGATTAAAATTTATTGACTTTCCATTAAGCAGCTGCCAAAGACACATTAAATTGCATGCGTGGCAAAAGGAATTGAGCCGTCAGGGTTGGTGTATAGATTTCCACAGAAAATTACTAGATTATAAATTGGTTTTTCTGATAGGGTCATATACAAGTTGTCAATTCGTAGCTATCAATGAAATAGTACATGTAAGCAGGTACAAGATTTCCCAAGGAAACAGACAGCTGATGTGTAGATGAGATAGATATCTTATCATTGATGAGGTGTGGGGACCCCGCTGGTTTGGAATCCTGCCAATATTAGAGAGGTTCAGGTTTTGATCGGAGAACGGGCACGAGAACAAAGTGTCATTTTGATGATATTGCTGATGTTATCGATTATATGTGTGATTTTAGCTCCACCCTTGCAGTTTTGGTGTGACAACCAATAGGATTGTGTTATTCGGCAGGTTAAGATTAGACCCACTCTTGTGAAACTGATGATGAACCTGTTCTGTTCAGCAGGATTTCCTGAAGAAGAATACCAGGAGTGGGAAAATCAAATGTTTATTTTTAAGAAACTAATTTTTATGCAAACATTCGGCTGTTTACAAGGGTGATCCATCTTCCTCTATCATAGAAGATAGAAAAGATACTCCCTTGATTATTTGCTGAGAATGTCCGTGCACCGGAAATTGGATTTTTTAGGGTGAAATTCATTCACAGCTCATGGGAGTAGAGAACACTAATTAAATGATATTAAAAGTCATTATCCCTTGAGCTGAAGCAAATTGCTTTTTGAGGCAATGCAGCAGCAGGGTAATCCCCTGGGACATCCCTCAATCCGGTCCAAGTCCAAGCCAACATTGCCCCATTAGTCAACATCCTTGGATGCCTTATTTGCTCAATGTAACAGCCAAGTAACACGCAAGGGGAGGAGTGTTTCAGGATGATTAATACAAGATAATGAGCTCTGTTACTCTGAAATGTGTAGTAACTATAGTCTTCAGATCTCCAGCAGATCTTAATAATCCATCATTCACAGTTGTTGTGATATAAAGATCTGTTTAAAGGGGTATCATATTTGCTGGTGGCTCAATAAGGAATAACAAGAGGTAATTTTACATCATCACCTGGCCCTTGGGCAAGGATATTAAAAGTGACATCTCTTCCAGAATAGCTATCCCCTATCAAATTTAGCCTTTCCAAATAGGTGGACCTATTGACATTTAAGCTCATAGTGACATTTTTCCTGTCCCCTGTCAAGCTTAGCTTTCCAACTCTCGGCAAGGCACATCTCCTACTGAACAGCAGAATTACAGCTTCGTTTTGGTCACCACACAAATAGTTTTGCCCATTGGCAATGATCAAACTTGAAGGGGCTTAATCTCTACAACAATACAACCTGTCCCCTAACCTTGCCAACTGCTACTGGTGCCGATTTATCAGGATCTCAGGACAATTTCAATATTCAGACAAGGGGGCTTAAATGCGCAGACATGTCATCAGATAATGGCATCCTTTAAAAGCAGATCTTTGGATCAGTTCTAAAACACATATACAATAGAACCACTCTATCACAGGTCCCTTTTGGGACTGATGAATGCTGTCCTTAGTGTCGAGTTGTCCTGATTAGAGTGTTATATTTAATGGAATAAACCATTGTGGGACCAAAATCAGTGCCCGTAATAGAGAAGGTGCCCTACTAACAGAGGTGGCCACGATCACATGATTGTATTTTTGAACAGAAACAATCCAAAGGCCTGTTTAATATATGGGAGGATAGATGATGCCGGACACTTTAGTGATTGTCTTCTCAATTCCTAGCAAATCGTGATTGATGGATCAGTCCTCTGGCAAATACCCTGATGTCTCAAAGATCTTTTGAATGTTTCATAGGCTAGGAAAGGGGATTATCATTATAACATCCCTTGGGACACCACGAAGCTTCCTCTGACATATATCTGTCAACTAATTTGGGAATAATTCATAAGAGTTTGGCAAATATTGTTCTGAGGAACATTTAGATAGACAAACAGTAGAAATGATATGATTTTAACGTTGACTCATGTATCAAAATATCAACCATTCCTCAGCGGCCATTTCCTTTCACCGAGCACATTAGTGCTATACACAGCTTTTACCATATCAGTTTTTATTACCCTTTTTACATTATCCTTTTGAATGTCATGATATGCGACTCTGACTCCAGGGTATTATGAGTTAGATCATAGTCACTTAAATGGTATGGCCACATTGCTGCCACAAACCTTTATCAACTTTGGTAAATTGACCTAAAATGACCAGCATAACTTATTAGGCACAACCACATGATTGCTAGGGTCAACTTTATTTGGTCGTATTATTAACTCCGGAAAATGGCATATGGGCGTGATCTACAGAGGACATTTTCTTTATCATAATTCAAATGTCGAACCAGTCTAGAAAATCACAATGTCTTCAACTGAATACATGCTAATACTTGAGGCATGGAAAGATGGACAAGAACCCAAACTGGGATATACAAGGATTAGGGGTTTTTTTTGGATGGTCTTGAATTTTCTGACCAAGACAAAACAACAATAATAGGCCCTACCTCCTGTTGCAATTTACTGTGCCACGTCTCCCAAATAAGCATCAGAAAATTTGGCACACCCTCACTTTGTCTAGCTATGACAGGTATCAACATGGGTTTTGAACCTGACTTGTCAATCAGGTCAACCATTGATCGACTTTGATCCCTCCTCAGCCTAATACTTGCCTTACTGTGATATCCCTCAGTAACAAGGTTATGCTAACTTGGTTAGGACAGTCAAACAAGATCTGTGGGGAAACAAAGTTCTAGCAACCCGGGTTAATCATGTTATGGGGAACAAAGGGAAAATGTTTATTCAATAAAAATATTGAGGGATATGATATGTTGGTTTATGCCTGTTTCGCCTATTCCTGTTTCGCCTATTCCTGTTTCGCCTACAAAATTCCTGTTTCGCCTATTCCTGTTTCGCCTATTCCTGTTTCGCCTATTCCTGTTTCGCCTACTTTCCAGTACCCCTACAATAAATCGACTCTCCCACGGGGAACCTTAGGGATGCATGTCCATTTTATGGGGAAAATGTGAGGGGACAATTGGATGATGTTAACGATGTGATGACAATTTGACTAATCAAATGCCATCAACTTTGTTATGCCATGACCGTTTTGAAAGAGTCACCTTGAAAGCGGGGACAGTCCGGGACTTATTTGACCATAGGACCATAGGACCATACTGACACACAGTAAAAACTAATCGATTAAGTAGAGTAAAGCAGTCGTTTATTTTATGAAAACTGAATTCATGAGTTTTTGATAAAAATACATAATATTGTACATTCTCATAATTATTTGATCAAAATCAGCTGTAAAACCCATGTCATAATATACATGTAGGTACAGCACATATAAAGTCAAACAAGGTGGAAAATACATATCATGATATTATGTCAGACAAGGTAACTGATGGCATCAACGTAACTCATTATGTCCCTCTCTCCATTGACGTATTGTTTCAATGCGTACATATGTGGCTCTCCTCGGGTTTGGTCGGTCAGTAAGGGACGGTTCATATTCCTACGTCTGTGGGGAGGTTAGCAATACATTTGAATAGGCGAAACAGGAATAGGCGAAACAGGAATAGGCGGAACAGGAATAGGCGAAACAGGAATACACCTCAGTGTCCTCAGTTTTATTTAAATAGGAAAAAGTATTTCCTTTCATACTTCGGTCTGACCTGTCACGTGACGCCTACAGATAACCTAAAAAATGACATAACACTATCCTGATAGAAATGACATAACAGTATATGTTATATTATCAAATTTGATTTTCGCAGTATATGTTTATACTTCTATCAACATACACAATCATTTTCTGTGAATTTAGTTAAAACGCCAAACTAGAGTCAGAAATATGATGGATCTTTTGAAGTGCAAATCTTCTCAAGTCATGCAAACTCCGTCCTATGAATACAACTATGACTATGACTATGACTATGGGTGAGCTTTTTATGAAATTCAGTATTTTGGTTTTCTCTTTTTGATTGTCTTCAAATGTAAAATCAAATCTGCAGGGAATGCATTATCCACAGTGTCATTCTCAGATTCAAAGCCGAAGATTCTACATCCAAGTGGCTTGGATGTGGAATCTGAGGTCATGAATCTGAGAATGACCAAGGATCTTGGACATGTTAGAAGTAGAATCTAGGTTTTGCCCTGATAATAACCAATAACATTGGCAATATGTATAAGGAAGACGTCAGCTGTTTAAAAAGCAGAGCCTATTGAATTTGCAAGATGCCGACTTCTGATTTGGGCTTTCTATAATGGCATGGCGTAAATTTTCAAGAACTATGTTTCAGCTACCCGTTACAATATGAGACTACTTTCCTTATAGTGAACAGTATCACTTATAGAAAATTCCCTCATTCATGGAAGCATCATTTTTCATAATGCAATAACTCTGAAGAAAGAA
The DNA here is from genome assembly GCF_910592395.1 of Lineus longissimus. NCBI lineage: Eukaryota > Metazoa > Nemertea > Pilidiophora > Heteronemertea > Lineidae > Lineus > Lineus longissimus. The sequence goes on from NC_088315.1 coordinate 5,417,843, forward strand.
ATTCCTGTACTGATTGCGTGCAAGACTAAATGGCACTAATGGAGCCTTTACATGGGAGCAACTCGGATGTAGCCCCACAGCAAAATAGCATGATTTTAAACACAAATAAAACATAGTCACAACAGAGCTCCATTAGGGATGGACGGCTTAGTTATGTGTTACTCAGCTGCAGATTCTGAAGTCTGAGGATAGTGAAGATGAATTACCAACAGTTGACAATAGTGCATTATCAATTCACCATAGGAGAAAAAATTGTCATACGTAGCTTTTCAGAGTATGGAAAGCCACACTTTTTTTGAATCAGCTCCTTTCATACATAGCTCGTAGGCGTACAATTCACAAAGTTTGGTTCCAAGTTCCACTATTTTTGAATCAGATCTCCAAGTTTGATATTCGCAACTTTCAGGCAATTGGCAGCCTTTCGATCAAACTTGTTTGATGAACACTATTTAGACACCGACAAAGAAGATTCTTTTATTTGAGTAATCCTTGCAGACAATATGTAATTTTTCTTCAATGTACATAGTAAGTAACTGAGTTGCAACTGAGAGAGACATGAGTGGGGTAGGGGCTATCTGTCGCAGCGTCATAAAAATAGTATATAATAGCCCCTATTCAAACCCTACATAATTCTTGGGTCCCTCTAAATTTTCCCCAATCCCGCTAAAATATCATAATCTATCCTGAAAATCCTGGGTGATTTTAGTCTATCCCTGCGTCTCAAAAAATACCAATCTGATTCCCCAGTTCTTTCATGTAGGAATAGTCAAGGCAAATAACCACTAATACGGAATCTGCAATTCTTCACAACAAATGGCCCGACTACTCTACAGGGAACTTAATAATTCATGAATTCTCATTCTACTTTCTCTCTCAGTTTTCTCCGATTACCACATTACCTGTCTGACAAATCATTTCAAGAGTGACAGATAACCAATTTGGATGCAATAATTTGCTAAGCAGCAGACAGTTAAAAAATAAGATTTATAAACAGAAGTTGCAGATTATGAGGACAACATTAGAACTTAGGCAGACAATTACCGTTACATGAAATTTTCTGAGTGGTCCGTGTGTTATTGTCAAATGGTAAACATTTTGACAAGCGAGTATAATTTTAGTTCCAGCTGAAAAATAAATCTGTTTCCATTCTCCGAGTTTTTTGCTTTTGATCTCTTTCTCTTCTCTGTTCCATATATACTGGGACGCGGTCAACATACTGACCATTATGCCCAACACTGGACCTTTTGGCCAAGGAAGATCAATGTCCAAGTTGCATGATTTTTAAAATCTTTCCAAATTTCGTATTTTTCAGGAATTACTCCTACGATTATTACAATGACTCCGACTACATGGGCAACGAGGCGTATTTGGCAAGCTACCAGCAAGTAGTCAGGTTTCAACACTATCTCCTCGGTGTGGCTGCCTACGTAACATGCGGTATCGGAATAATCGGAAACGCTATGTCGATAGCTGTGCTATCAAAGGGATGTCGGGAGTCGTCGTTGATCGTTTACTTGATGGGATTAGCCATAGCAGACATCATGGTCCTTGTCACAACTGTCATTAGCACTGTTGAGACACTCGCACCTGACGTGGACGGCCAATTAAAAATCCATACGACCTACACAGCATATGTTTTACCCTACGTGATGCCGCTCGGACTCACTTTTCAAATCTACTCTATATATATGACAGTAGCATTCACAATAGACCGCTACATCTACATCTGCCATCCATTCCAGTCACATAAATTGTGCACCGTATCGAGAGCGTGGAAAATGACACTTCTAATTTTCATTTTGTGCGCAATTTATAACATACCACGCTGGTTTGACTACTGTACCATATTAACATTTCAACCCTCCACCAATATGACAATTGCAACGTTGGGCAAAACACCTCTCTCCTCAACTCAGATTTTCAAAAAGTTAGTTCATGATTGGCTATACATCCCAATTGCACTTGTCATACCTCTGGTCACAATAACCACACTGAATAGTTTTCTCATCCGGGCAGTGATCCAGTCAAGTAGGCAGGGTAAGGTCATAGGGGCAAAAGACTCGCAAGAAAAGTCCACGACAATTATGCTGATTGCTGTTATCTTCATGTTCATGCTTTGTCAGATTCCAGCCTTGATTTCAAATCTGATTTACTCGCGAACCTCCGAGCAGCAGCTAAAAGATGACCTCGGGTTCGTCTATTTCAACGCAATATGTAAATTTTTAATCATCGTGAACTGTTCGGCGAATATATTCTTCTACTGTTACTTCGGGAAGAAGTTCCGGCGAGACTTAATTAAGATGTTGTTGCTGTGTTGTGCGAAAAAGTTGGAGGAGCGAAAAGCGGAGAGACGCTGGATGTCAGGACGGAAAGTGAGTTCTTTCTCAACCACTGATACCACTCAGTATCCTATAGCACCCTAGGACACCAGTAGATGGCGCTAGTTTTCCTCTGTTTCCCAGTGTGTTTTGTGTATATAACTTTCTGTAAGGACTAATGGTGATTGTGATGATTATTAACCTAAATAACTTTGATACTGACATTGGAATGAACTCATGAACATTCAGTCTCACCAGAAGGAATTTTGATCATGGACAAGATATTCTATGTCTGGCATATGAATGTTACCTACTAATTTTGTCCTCACTACCAAAATTACTAGTAGCTTTAACTACCAAGGAATGATGGTGAGGCAGTTTTGAAACATACACAGCAGTTTAGCTACTTTGACACCACATGACCAACTTATCTTTCATTACAAAATGAAAACTTATCTCTGCACTAATATTTTCAAATCAGTTCTGACTCTGCAAGGTGGAGCCAGGATTGAGAATTCTTGGTCTAGTGTTGGGGGGGGGGGGGGGGGGGCTGTTTCGTGCACTGCAACTAATCACCATCAGTCCTCTTATTGTTAGATAGTGACACCGTTTGTTGTCTTGTCATTTTGCTTAAAACTGTGTTGCATTCCCCAACAGGCCTAATCTTTACTACTCTTGTAGGACTTTCCATAAAGTAAGTGCTAGCAAGGTTTAAATATGCATTTAGCCTGACCTTTAACTGGACTGTACTAAATCTTTGTTGTATGCGTAAATACACACTTAATTGCAGAAAGTTACTCTTAATTGTCCAGTATGTTGGCATTAATTGCTCAACAAGATTTCCGTGTCTTCCCTTGCTTGGCATGTTTGTGGCTGGGTAGTTTTGTCATAGCAACCTGTAATGATTAGTGCTGTGATGTACGACAAAAAGATTTCTTGTTTGCGGATGAAGTTGTAATCAATTGGTTTGATATTTATCACAGGTTGCAGCAATGACGGATTCTAGTTGCGAGCACTTGTGATGACCACAATTTATTCACATGTGATAATCATCCCAAGGTGTGGCAACACAAATATCTCATTGTGGGGCACTTAATACCGCCGAGGACACAGAGCCTATCAAACTTTTAGAGACCAAATGTTGAATTCACATAACCTCAATACGCTACTCCAACTACTGTGTCATCTATCTCCTAAATTGATAGCTGCAAACCGACAATATATCACTATCAGTGCAAATTGGCAGAATGAAAGCTTTATCGTGCACTGTATTTCCAACTAGGACAAAATGAGAAACGTCATCAATAAGAAATCTGTCCCATAGACCCCGAAGATGTATCTGCCAAGTGGGAAACACTGATAAACAGATGAAAACAAAAATCGTAGAAAGGCCAAATCATCCATGGAATTTTCTCGCGTAACAGGAGATAATCATGTTCACAACTGCGTAAAGAATGAAGGAAGTTGGGAAATAAACACCATTAGAAATGGAGGAAATTGTCATTCTGTTGGGAATAGCGATGCGAAGTGGATCTGGAGTGGCAATTTTCTTGGGACACTTTCAAGATTGCCATTTGGAATGTTTGAAATCAATTTTGAAATGTGTAGCCAACGGCTTTTTAATTTCCTGCATGAGCCAAATAACCTAGGCATGATCTGGGATTTGAAATAAAAACAATTGACCTCATTGTTCTTACCAAAACTGTTGTGCAGTATGTTGGCATATGACAATCAGGAATTAAACTCAGACATCAAACAGTTCACTTTCACCGCCCGAGAAAATGTAAAAAGTAGACTGAATCGTTGATGTTGGTGTGTGAATTCCCCTTGAAGCTTCCCACCATGATGTCCATAAATTGTGATCATTAAGCTCAAATTCATGTCTGAAAATTGTGACTGGCAGTACCGGTAACTAAATTAAGTGTTCATGAATATTACACAAGGTGACTTTTGGACAGGACGGAAGTAGTTTCAAACAACCAAGAAATATATAATGACTGATGAGTCTATGGACAGTCGCCTTAATGGATTAACAACTAACCACACATTAACTTGAGCAAACTGATCACTCTGAAAGCTTGGTTCACAACTAACATTGGCCCGTTGGGACCCGCTTCATTAATCTTGCTAACCTTCTCCTGCTCTCCAATATGGAAGTCGTTCAATTATATTGCTCGATGCCCTTTGCCTGTTGACAAACGGCCCAATACTTCATTAAGGTTCCTCAGAGAATAAGGAATCGAATAGAAAATCGTTGGGTTACGAGTAAACAATAAAAAATGTGATTGTGGACTTGTCATCTTGTGAGATCCATCAAAGGTTGGAGGTAATATTAAATGATATCAACTTATTCACTCGAAGCAAGTACGATAAAAGCTTTGGATTCTCTTTAACTCTTTAGACATAGTGAAACTACTCTCCAAAAGGGAAGAACCAACATAAGGAAACACCAACTGTTTGGGGCATGAGGGCCATAATAATTGATGTTAACTTCTAATCCAGCCATGGTTTGTTATTCATAACAGCCTCGCCTTCTTTTGACATCATTTGTTCCGAAATCAAGATCATCCGTTGAGAAATAAGAAGACCTTTGAGTTGTGACCTTATCAGACCACAGCATCCAGCTGTCACCCAATATCGCAATCAAATTAACCAAGTTGGTAAACTATGGTAATGCTATCAGAAGGCATCCCTGAGAGGAATTCACATCGTGACATAATGTAAACACGGAAATATTCGTTGTGCGACACTTTGCTGGTAAGTCAAGTGCCAAGCATATTGCTTGTGATGTTTGTGGGTTTGTCATTGTCCACAGATTAGTATTCTATCCACAGGTCATGATAAGTCTGATATGTCACAAAGAAAAACCTTGAACGTTTTGCTATGGACCAAAAGAGATGATTTCATAAGTGTAATTTTACTAAATTTTATGGTCTTATGATGTTATGACTCCTACCGCTTCATTAAAGATTCCAATCTGTTAAACTACACAACGCCAATTCACTTTGAAGCCTATGTTACCACTTCTTGTGACCGATATGTCAGAGCTCAGGAGGGCATTTTGTACTCAAAGCCAAAAGAAGTTTACCACCATCCTTAGCTTTGAGTACAATTGGAATTGGGAATACTGGAACCAATGACCCAGGCCCACAAGACAGCTTTAGATCTCATAGCCTCTGCCAACGAAATCCAATTTTCTGGCGTCAAGTCCACAAGCGGCTTGCTATGATCCAATCGTAGATAATGCCAGCTTGGAAGGTAGGGTAGACAGCAGAGTGTTCAGTAGAATGAACAGGCCCCTCGAGACACCATTCTGATATCTCGCTAAAGTTGATATTTCCCTTGCTCAAATGGTCATCAATCGACTATTCATGATCTCTCCACTTAATCCAAAATTCCTGACAGTGTCTCCACTGTCGGTCATTGTTCTTTTTAATAACATGCCAAACTTGCGACATTCCTTGTCAACAACTGTAACCAGCATTTGACTATTCATGTCACTCAATCCCCAATTCCCAACAGTATCCTGCCAGTCGCTAATTGTTTCGGGCAGGAATATGGGTGAGGAACTGGACACTTGGGTGGTGCTGGCTATCAAGATAAACTGGCCAGGAAATCGATTTGTAACTTTTTTATTATTTCAAGGCTACAATATCTTATCATGGGAATTGTCAAGATATGTAATCATATCAACATGAAGTTGCCATGCAGATATGGTCCCCCATTCTAGATGACTGGCCAAGAGTACTGAAATCAACAACATACAGTAGTCATATTCAGGTTGGAAAAGAAGAACTCAGACAGACTGATCTGATGTATCCACTGCAACCCGATATTACCCATCGAGGTACATCTATCACAATTGGCAAAATGACATATGGGCAGCCCTGTAAAAGAAATTACTGCCTTAAAATAATCACCCTGGGTTCATTTTCCCCGGAAAGAAAATACCCATATATATAATAATAGACCAGGGAAAAAACTGACGAAGGAAGCTTGATCGGCAACAATTACCAGCAAACAGACTGAGGCTTACATTGTCTCCAATGGTTATGTATTCATCGCCGATATTCTCGCCAATTAGTGACAGGGCTGTATCCGCACGGTCATCGTCTCGGACAGCAATTTCCGTTACAAGAACTGGTCACTATACTATGAATTCATGATGGTTTCTTCAGAGGACCTTTATTGCGGACAGGTTGCCTTCAAAGCAATGAAAGAATTGAGTATTCTAATTTCTTTCAGAGGAGGGCGGAGTGATGCCACTGGATCCTGCCTCATTAAGGCCTTTGAATTGTTTCTTAAACACACTCAATTAATCTTGGTGTGAGTGAATTTAAGAAAAGATCAAAAGGCCTACTATGGGAGGATGATAAGAGTGAAACGAAATCTGAGGCAACTTGGTGACAAGATGCCATGAAGATGCTGAAGATGATGTTTCTAACTTGAAAACTCCATATGCATAATACTAATAGCAGAAACTGATAGCGAGTGATCTGTTAATGATAGTAGTCAACCAACACTCCTCAACACTCAAACCCACTAGATGGATTGTGATCATTTGGCCAGCTTTGTCAATCACCCTTGAAGCCGTTCATGATCGCCAAGAATATAAAGAAGAATCAGCCAACATCACGCAATATCGTCCATAATCACGGACCCTATCTATTGAGTAAACATCAAAATAAATGCAACTTCATCTCGTTGCTTTACCAGAGTTTGGTGGCATTCGCTTTCATCTTTGATGCGGGTCTTGAGTAAATATGTCGGATTTATAAGGCGAGTGCAGGCGGTAGAGACGGCCTCAATGTTCCGGTCGATAGTGCCTCTGATTGGTTTCATGATTATTTAGCTAAGGTAATCTTCTCTGATCACAACCGAGTCCAGTGGAACAGCAGAAAGGTCAGTCGGCAATTACCACTTATGAGGCAGGGCTGGGGTAAAGCTAACTTTACGAGTATTGGGGAAGAGTCAGTTTGGCGAGGATCTACTGTTTCCCCACCAACTCTAGGCAAATCTTTGCTTTGCTTAACCACATTGCCAACACTGATAGGATGGCAATCCACTACCATCACAACTATTGAAATAAGGAACACTGTGATAAGATTGAGAACAGTCCAAGTCTTTATTTTTAAAGAGATAGAGATTTGCCACAGAAAAACAGCCTTCAATCCAGAACCATCCTTTAGATTTCCCATGTTGCGCACATATCTCACAATGGGGATTTGACAAAACAGACTAGTAACACGCTAAGCCAAACCAAAATACTGAATATTGATTCTGACCAGTAAAGCATCCCTAAAGTTGACAAGAAACTTAATCAGATCCATGAAATTTCCCCAATGTAAATAATCCTTCACTTTCAGAAATTTATTTCAATCCCATTGGCAGCAATCTGCGAGATTAAGTAGGAAAACAATGTTTATAGCTTATCTGATCCCATAAACAAGCAAAATTCATTATATTAAACCAATATTTTCAGCTCTTTAGGTCTATCTCGACACACAATTCTTTGAAATCAAGTGATCTTTATCCTAGCATCTCACCCTATAAATGAGAGCTGTTTGTTGGCTTCAAGTTGCCAGGTTACACAGGCACATGAAGATCTAAATGCCAGCCCTACTGGCAATAGACAGTTTGGTTTGAGTTTACATCTTCATGTGCCTGTAGTTGATGAGCATTGTCAGTTGGGCTTGAGTTTCAAATCTTCATGTGCCTGTGATTCCAACTCATTGTGAGGAAGCAGTTTCTACTTCCCATATCTGCCAGTCTTCACCAGGACATGTCAGGCAATGATACAGAATGACAGATATCATCACCAAATATCACCTCGGACCCTGTGCAGCAACCATTCATCGACAGATGCCAGAGGAATCCTATCAACAAGTATGGATTACTTGGTATGAATGAATGAATCAAATTTGTTTTAATACAGCACGTTGGCTTATCTTTCAGACAGCTGCCAGAGGAATCATACAGATCTTCATACATGTCATATCAATATTAATGAATGAATCAAATCAAGCTTTTATTTAGCACCTTTCCCAAAGCTTCCCAAAGCTTCCGATCGCGGCAGTTGGGTTGGATTGGGTTTAAATCAAGCTTTTATTTAGCACCTTTCCCAAAGCTTCCCAAAGCTTCCGATCGCGGCAGTTGGGTTGGATTGGGTTTAAATCAAGCTTTTATTTAGCACCTTTTCCAAAGCTTCCCAAAGCTTCCGATCGCGGCAGTTGGGTTGGATTGGGTTTATAGGCACGCAATGAGTTCATTTAGGTAAGAGTTGCCAGTTGGTTCACAGCCTTGACAAGCTCTGGTCAAATAATGAGAGTCACCTATCGTTCCATACCAACAATTATTCTTTGAAAGCCCTGAACCAATCACTACATCAGATGTCCATTTATCCATCACCACGCCATTCATGTAGATTGTACGCCCTTGTATATCCAATCTCGGCTCTTAATTGCTCGCTGGATCAGCACCAACACTTAGATAAATAGCGCAGGATGGGACAATAAGGGCGATATATCCCTGAATATCACCATTAATCTCTAAGTCCTTCGCCTTTGATTGGCAGACTAACACAATAATGTTCGGGAGGGATGAATTAAGTCCACTTGCGGACGGCCAGAACAGACATGATAATCAGCAAAATCATGGCCATTATGTCAGAAGATGAAGTTGAAAGGACAAAATACCCCATCACTTTGATCCAATTGCCATCATTTGGACCTAAAGCATTCATGTGCTCTGCCATGTGAGTTAATCTTTCAGGATGATGAGTCTTGGGTGCAAAGATTTTGTCAGTTATGAAAAAGATCAGTCACTTTCGTGAAATTGATCTTTGAGTTTCGACTGTGTGGAACAATTCTGAAAACAAAGGTTTTACAATTAAAGCAAGTGAATACACAGTTACTGCATTGTTTTCTACCTATAGCCAAAAGACACTTTGGCTAACAGTTCCACCCAAGGCTATATGTTATAAATCCCAACCAATATACAATATTTAACACATCTTTGCTTTTTTGGGATGGTTAACAAATACTCGGGGCAAATCTCTGTAATCATTACAAATAACATTGCAAAAAAGTTGCATTGGAAAAGATCTAAAGGGGAGTGTCTCATTATTTATGTATAACTTGCTTACAGCTATATAACTATCGCATTTTCTTGTGGCATTTTTATGCACACCTTTCCCTTTATATAACTGTCCTGCACATCAGGTGCCAGAGTGCACCTTTTGTTCCTGGTTGCCTGAGGAGATTTTTCTTGGTTAAAAATCAGTCCTACATTATAGAGACCATTTAAACACTGTTTCTCCTGCTGTAAAGTACATGGTTAGTGAACATTACATGCTGTCCATCTGCTAGGTCAATAAGAGACACAAATCAGTAAACAATTCATTCATTACATGGGAAGAATTTATCAAAATGTTTACAATATTTGGATTTGCACGCTGGAACCTAAATTGCTCGACTGTGCTATGCTTAAAACAGAAATGGTTAAAACTTCTCTCAATCATCGGCCTAATTGAATTTTGCTCCAAATAACCACCAAAAAGAAAAGAATCCTAGAAACCAATCGGATCCAAATTGACTTTGACAGCTCAACTCCTTCTGTCAAGTCAAAAAAACTTGGCTCAAGGCTACACCCACGGCCGCTGATTTTCAAGGATCACCTGCAATTCTCATGTAAATGGATATCTCCGTAAATCAAGGTTCTAAATTGCATTCCGTTCAAGAGTAACTGCGGAGTAGTCACTCCATGTATGGTAATCAATTACCCCTTTTTTACAGAATTTGGAACTGTCACAGTTAATTTTCCATGCAGTAAATCTAGCAATTCGATGGTTCCCACTCAGAGTTGGTAACTGTCAGCCTGCAGATCTAGAGTAAATGGGGAGATCAGTGTTGTTGAATGCGACAGAAATCGTTGTAGAATAACTGATCAATGACATTTGAGCATCAACAATCTTTGAAATGATTCGTCAAACTTTCCTTGAATTTATGGTGAATCAATTGAGATGCACTGCTGAGTAAGATAAGGCCACTACAAGAATTTACTTGATACGTTCTTAACCGTACTTTATTTTCTTAATTTTGAGGCAAGAAATTCTACCATGATGCGCATCAAGTACTCCAGCCTCTTCCCAGCATGGTGCACTGAAAAACTTTCCGAAACAAGAACGAAAGAGCACAACACACAAATTGTGAATTTCCAAAGAAAAAACAACTGACATTTTTTAACTTTTTATCTTTCAGAATACCGAAACTTCTTTCCAAACTGAGGCAGAAACACTCCCGGACACCCACCGAAGCAAATCCGGTAACTACAATAGTTTCAGCAGAGCAGAAGGACAGAATGGTTACGTAAGTCATTAAACCCACCAGGCCCCCTTTACACTTCTCAATCCATCACTGAAGTCTGACCTCCACCTTTTTTACCAGCATAGGCCCCAAATTCATCGCCTTTTCTGACTTTAAGGCAACCTCTGAGCCTTGATGTGTTAAACCTCAGAGGGGGTCGTCAAATCATGGTAAGCATGCCCAGATAGCGGAGCTCTGAACAGCCAGGCACTGCAGAAGCCTAAACGACGACACTTGAGTGTTCTGCTAACAACTAAACCAACAAAACAAATTACTATCAAAATCTACTTTCTACAGCTGTCATCAGCCTCATTGTTCCCCAACTTTTTCAGTGGTTGCAAACTATGATCAATAGCTTCTTCTTCAGACTGTGGCAACAGCAAAATTAAGTGACTCAAGATTTTTACCCCAAATCAATAAAACATCCATGGAAGCAGACTGGCTAGACAGGAACTCACTATTTCTCACTAAGGCACTTAAGACTTGATGAAGAAATCAATAAATGTAAAGTTTTAACACGGGAAGTTGAAAAAAGGTTTTCTCTTTTTAGTCCCACTCTCCAGATCAATGAAACCTTTTAAAAAATAAGTAAGAACTGAAACTATATCGGGCAACATTTGCCGCCTTGGGACCACCCCAACTTCCTCGTCTACAAATGCCTCATTCAGCACAAGTAACTAATTCCCTGTCTCAAAAGCAGAACATGTTCCAGCGCTCTACTCATCCTCACTACAAATAGTTAGAATCGGATCATTTCCTCAGAACAGACTATCACCAGTGCCTCATTAACGGAGAGCGCTCAATTCCTGACCATCGCCATTAATCGCTGTGACGTTTATCCCCAGATGTGATCATCGACCACTCAGGACTGGCAATTTGACCTCGGGCAGACCACGAACAGATCCACGATGTGGCCAAGGTATTGCCGGCTGATTTCGCTGCGATGAGTTCACATTAACGCAATCATTATCTACCATACCACCACACGAACTTCGATATTTTCAATATGTCTGGTCATGATGCGTTTATTTGGTGGCTGATCAGGCTATTCTGTAGCAATCATGTTGGCCCATTCAACCAAAAATTAACTTAAGGGTGGTGGAGAAAGTTGTGATGGGATGTTGACCCTTTCTTGCAAGGCTTTGATTGCGGAGGCGGGGTGGGTTAGTTCTCTCCCATCTGGTGGTAACTCTGCCTTTTTGAGATGTAAAGTTGTGGAACCAGGGATGTGGCATCCCCATTTTATATAGACAATTCTTAGATTTCGACCATGAATTTTGGGAAACAGACTTAAAAACTCCTCTTTTCCAAGGCACTCTCTCTTCCTGGATCCACCCCTGCAAATAGAGTATCCCAGCAAATTATGCAATTTGCATTTTGACATATGCAAATTTCTGTGGTGCAAATTTTGCTTGTGGATACCACAACCACTTCTAGCATGTCAAAGGACTTTCAACAGCCATCAAGAATTAGCAATCACTTTCCAGGCACTCTCCCTTTAAGTTGGTATCATTTCCGGCTAAGCAGCTTATGAACGACTATCGAGCGATGTCAGTTTCTTGAGTCAAAGAAACCTGATGGGTTGAGCTTGCTCACACAACAGATAACCCATGCTAATTTAAGGATAGCCAAGAGGTTTCTGTCCATTAAGTGGTCAGATACGGTGAGACACGACACCAAATGAACCGCAAATGACACTGAGGCTGTTTGGTAGATGTGTCCGTTTCTTGCGACTAAGAAACCAATGAAATGAGCTTGCCGACCCTGAAGCAACCTACAAACCTGTGAAAAATATTTCCGAGAAGAGTAATAAAAAGATTGCTCATTTGCAGGTAAAACCAACAATTGCTGGGTTTAATTTGCATTGCAAGTCGCAGCAATCTCACCTCTTCATCTATCAAGAGACTTAATACCAAGGACTAGAATGAGTTATCTACTGTTACAGTCTCATACTAAAAAAGCTGCATGGTATCAACACTTTCTTGGGCTGAGCCACTTGTTGAGTCAATGTCGCTCCTTCCTGTCCATATCAGACTTACATGCACAGAGCCCCAGTGTCACAAATGGTGGAGTCTCTCAGAGGAATTGATGGCCTTGATGATAGCCGCAGTGGTCAGTCAGACAGAATGCAAAGATTGGCGGCTTTGCATTGCGCATCGGCTTTTGCACTACAAATATCAAATAATGTTCACATCAGTACCTGAACCAACATGGTACAAGGTTCAGTTTACAGTCCTGGTCTTAAGTAGCATTCCCTACCTTCTGGTACAACTTACCTGTATTCAAATACACCAACACAGGCACACATTCTGCTCTTGGTAAAATGAAACAACTCACCAGTACTGTAACATAAGTCTTCAGCTGAAGCTGGGCAAATGCCCCCCCCCCCCCACACACACACCACACATGATTTTGTGAATTCTTGCTGACTAATTCTTACTTCTTTATCTTCTAGCAATATGAGCTGGAGCCATTAAAGGAGGACAATGGACCAACGTTCTGAGAAAACCAGCAGTAGTCATGAGAACATAACTAGTCAGAGAACTATTAGGAAGTCAAATCAGTCAAGCGGGAAACTGGTCACAGTTATGAGAAGCATCAGTTCTGCCAGTAAGAATTCATCCGACCATGCATATACCAATGTTCTCATGTTACTGACATTTTGAAAGGTAAAAATGTGAAAGACATGATGGTCTGTCAAGATGGCCAGCACAAAAGTACGAGTTTTAATGATGAGGACACAGTTCAGATATTTACAGGTTGTATCCAAAGAAGAATTGTATAAAAGACGTTATAAGACCAACAGTATAGATTAAAAGACTAATACTTGTATTAGCATTGCATGAGACACACTTTTCAAGTCCTCGCGGACATTTGATCAACAGAGGCTATGCAGATGATGTCACCATAGCAAAAGATGCCATTTTTGACATCAAATTTACGTCATTGATCCAGGCGGCACACTTTGATATCAACCATGACGTTACTTATACCTAGTAGCACATTTCATGGCTGTGATATCATTGCACATCCTCTTTTGTATCATTAGGCCATTCCAAGACTTTCCACTCTGCACACACAGAAAGTGTGCAACTGGTACCATTAAAACCTTACCATTTTCACTTCAACTGGACTATACTCATCTGCATGCGGAAGGAAAAGCCTGCATTCTTGGTCTGGGGAGTATTAGGTATCATAGAAAATCCCATAAGTGTTGGATGCGGATGGAATAAAGATTGCATGCAAGACTATTTACAGGTTTAAGAAGAAGCATGAATGCAAATTTTAAGAAAAGTCAAAATGTGAAAACTGAATTAAAACTATTAAAAGGACCTATCTTGTCACATGAAATCTGGTTCCTTCTGCTCCAAAGAGTCAATTACTATAGTGTCCCTTCTTGAGAGAGATATAATGGCGTGAATCACTCAGTCAAATGTGTGCGGTTATTACTAAATGGAACCACGGGAAATAGGATTTTAATATCACACCTTGTAATTCACGATATGAAATCTGATGAGTGATTTTTAAAGGAGAAGTGCCATTAGTGCTGGCTGAAATATTGTAATTTTACAGACATCTCAAGGCTAACATAACAAGTAGTTCATTGCTACTTTGGGATGGACGCCCTGAAAATGTATTGCTCTCCAGCAAAGGGGGGGCACGTTTGCCTCATGTTCCCCCTTAACCGTTAGAGACTCTAAATACTATTCAAGCTCATTGCCAAAGTGATACAACTTTTCCTAATCTCTATCAAACACAGTTATACCTCCTGACATTTTGTCACATTTTATTCAAATGCCAAACCAGCTCATCACAATGGGATAAGACTTTGTTAGATATCACTAACTAAAAGAATAGTCTACAGAATACTTTTTTCAAATGTGAAACTGCCCAATGAGCCAGGGGTGGGCAAATTATGTATTTCTTCAAATGATGTTAACATTTATCATAGATGTTGTTCCATTGCAAATGATGCTATCTAGGTAAGTAGTGGGCATTTCATTGTCATTGGAGTAGACTCAGGTATTCACCAACTTCATAAAAATATCAAAATACGTGTAGATTGTATCTGTATTTCAAATACATGTAGTCATCAGGATAGTACTTACCGGTACCTGCTTTAATAGTTTGTGATTCAAATCATACGTGTATATAACGGTACCAGACAGAGTGTATATTGTAAAGGAAATAAAAGGTATTGTGATTACTGAATAATTTGGTTGTTTGTTCATTTTATGACACACAAATTTCAAAATACAGTATACTTGCATCCATTATTTTTTGGTAACCTTCCGATTTATCATTCTGGAAGAAATTCATACCATCATTAAAGTTATAGTATATCGATATCAAAATGACTAGTTCTGGAAAGAACAATGTCAACCTGCTACAAAACACTAAATACAAACACAAAATACAAAATACGAAAATTCATTTCACTTAAGTCGTTGGATAATGGCAAATTGAAACATGAAAATACAATCAATTGTAACAGCCTAGCCAGGCCATCTACCCAGTACCCCAAACAACATGAACTATCACAAAAAGACAGTGTCATGAAACTGAAAGAAACACTCATTAGTTAGTATCATCATCACATCAATATGATGATACGCAATGAATAACATTCAAAAGATTGTCTATCCTAAAAGAAATGCAAGTCTATGATGAAGACATGTAAACATGGTATGTAAAGGGTACAACAATTTTTAGCCAAAAAAATGAGAGAACAGACGCAGTTAAAAGGGGTGAAATTATACTATTAGTCTTAAATTAAGATGCAAAAGCATAAGGCTCAAGGGCATCAATGAGAACAGGGTGCAAGAGAAGCTATTCCGACAACTACCAAATAACTTTACATATACAACTTCAAGTAACATTATCTCTGATTTTAGAAAAAACATCTTTAGGAGATTTACAAAGTGCCCTTCGACAGAAGAGTAAATGACTTTTTCCCCTTAAGTGGCTATGAAAATAAGACTTACCAGTTTCCCCAGCATGGAAGAAGTATGGAAGATTCACGGGCGGTTTCAATTGTGACGGATAGAGTAAATCATCAAGAAAGTCGATGAGAGGTTTTCCTCGCTGCTCCCAAGCAACCAGGTCAAAACCCGCCACAAAATCGGGATATTTCTGGCGAAATTCTACAGCTTGTTTTACTTTTGATGCAATGTCTGATTTGTCCTGAGACCTAGATTGGAAATGGGATTAATTTAGTACTAAGGTGGTTCCCAGTTATTCCATTATGGGTGAGGGTGTGTTTCAACTGGTATACTTCAACTGAAAGGTTTCAAGAACTTGGCAACGCAACATTTGGCAAAATGGAATACTGTTATCATAGCGATTGTCAGTCTCTCTTACCTCGTTAAGTCATCATACTCACCCCTTTAAGAAGGCAGAATCAGTCATCAAATGCCTAGCCCCAAGTCGGACATTATACATTTGCCTCAAAAGAAGGCCAAATCAGTCATCAAATGTTTAATGCCAAGTCACTTATCATAATTTTGCCTAAGAAGGTAAAATCAGTCATGAAATGGCTTGCCCTAAAGTGAACAATCAGACTTGCCTTATAGCAGAGAAAATAATTTGTGATCCCGAGAAATCAGGGTGGTCGGTTACAAACTTCCTGTTTACATCTTCATAAGCCTGGATCATCCAGTCTTCATCATACAATTTCCCATCCAGATCATACACCTTGGAAAAGAAACAGAGATAATATTAAACATTCTTTGCAGGGCTTGAAGGTGAAGCATGCAGCCCTCTAACAGCTCTAAGACTGATGATGACATTATTCATTAATTGCCATGCAAAAAGCTACATGTACTGCATACTACATGTACAACTATTCAAGATGGAATCACATGCAGGGTAAAGACGCCCCTAGTCCTTAAATTACATACAAGAAAGACACTGTCTTTTGAGACATGTGCAGTCTCAGAGAATGGATATTTTAACTTTGCATGCATGTTCTACTTCATAGCAATGGTCACAACTAATATCTGGACCTATTCATAGGAAACAATTTCAAGGAATTGACCTTACCAGTGGAGCCAACAAGCACCGCACTTCAACAAACTGGACAGCATCTGCATAGAATTCACTCAAGGCCTCATAGAAATAATCTTGGAACACATCTTTGTACATAATAAGTTCTGTGATGACGCTGAAACGTGAATCGAAGACTTTCCATGCTGTTGCTTCATTTGGGTATGCCTGCTGTGGGTTGGAAGTCACGAGAGTCATATTGTGATAAAGGCTGAAAATAGAAAGGGAAATTTTATCTTGAGAACAAGAAGATGACAAATGGGCAGTCATATGTCTCTGCCACATTGTGCAGCCTCCGCTGGGTTTTAAAGAAAGCTGCCCCCAAACAACTTTTGGACTGAAGATGACATGTGCAGTTTAATAGGAATACCAAAACCTACTTCAGTAGAACCTCTCTATTAAGGGCACCCTCGGGACAAGTGCTGTCTGTAATAAAGAGGTGTCCTAATGACAGAGGTCAATTTATATAGAAACTACCCATTTGGAACCAAAATCACTGTCCTTTATAAAGAGGGTGTCCTGCTAATAGAGGTGTCAACTGAGAGAGGTTCCACTGTAATTGAAATATGACCATCCCATTAGAATGTGCTTATTCAGCTTTTCATCATTTGTGACAAAGAAGAGTTCCTTACTCTTCATCATAGGCTGCAGTAGTCGGATAAGATGCACGAACATTGGATACAAGTTGCCAAGGACAATCTGAATGAAAAGACATAAATCAAGCAAGTTAAAAATTAAATCATAAACTGACCAATATTAGTGCAAAGGACATGGTACAATATAAACACAATGATTTTGATTAATATTTTCAGTTCCACAGACAAAATCACAGAGTCAAACAAAGACAATCTGAAAAGAGATAAATCAAACATTTATTTTAGCAAGTTTAAAAAAAATCAAATCCAATCATAAACTGGTCAATAACCTATGCAAAGAACAATAACACAAAGGTTTTGATTGAGGGAATCCTTTGTTTGTGATAATCATCATAGACTATTTGCTTCATCATAATATTAATAATCATCAAAAATGAAGTTGTTTAAATTAAGACACACCCTACACAAAACTGTATTGCTTTCAATTTAGACCATTTACACCACAATTAAATAGTGCCTCATTAGACAAACCTGGGTCAGATGGTGCCACCTTGAAAAACTTCATCCGCTGTGTTCCGGAGTTTGAGTTGAAACACACATAGCAATGAGGGCGGTAAGTCACATTTTTTATCAACCAGTTGGCATCAACTAGTGATGTATCATGAAGATGAAGAGCACCACCTGAAATGATATAAGAAATTTGAATTATAACTAAAGGAAGTTGACAATTCACTGCCAGTGCCATTCCCAAAGAATACTCTGCAGCTATGTTTTGATGGTTAAGAATGAGGTACTTATCATTAGATCAAGTAATTGGCAGTGAACTCTTCAGTCAGGCCAAAAGAGGAATGAGTATAACCTATGACCCCAGTTGTCAAGTGATGAGGAACACTGAAATTGTCAAGACCTACATGAATTGACAGGACCAGTTTTCAGAAGAGCTAGTATATATAGTAGGCCTAAGTGAGTTATCTCCGATGTTTGGTTACCATCTCTGTCAAAGACTATATTCAATTAGGGAATCTAGAAGATCCTTCATCATCCTAAAAATGGAATTTGAGTTGTTTTAACAATGGAACTACAGTAGAACCTCTCTATGAGTATTAAGGACACCCTCAGGACTGTCAAGTGCTGTCCTTGATAGAAGTGTCCTGATTAGAGAGGTGAAATTGACTGGAAACAACCAATTTAGTACCAAACGTGTCCTTTATACAGAGGTTGTCCTTAATAGAGAGGTGTCCGCTGAGGGAGGTTCCACTGCAATAAGCGGCTGGAAGTGGAAGAGGGATGGAGGGATGTGGGGGGGGGGGGCGCATAAATATCAAAAGAAACAACGAGGCAATTAATAAACAAACACCTCATGCTCAAGAAATTTTGCCCCACCCTCCAAATTTGTCGAGCAGACGACATAAATATCCTTATTCCTGCTGTTTACCTTTTGGCATGGACTTGATCATTCGATAAACTTGGCTATTCTCAATCAGTCCCTTTGCATGGAAAAAGTGCATAGCAGGGGGAAACAGGTTAGTTGTCATAGCTGAGGAAATCTCATTGGATTTGTACTGCATAAGCATTTCATTAATTTTTTCTTCAGCAGACGACAGTCGAAGATCTGACCCAATTTTCATTGAAATTTCCTCAATTATCAGATCAGTTCTCTGACGAAGATAATCATCTTTTGGTCCTCTAAAACAACCATTTACATTACAATCGAAGGCATGAGTCGATAAACCGAAATTCACTATGAAAACAGTGAAAATGAAAGAGTTTGAAACAAGCATTTTGACACATCGAAGTCTCAACAAGGAAGCACGTGCTGTTGTGTACAATCGAGCAAATTCCCTGAAGTTCCGATGTGCACCAATTATGTGGCTGGTCGTTGGTGCAAATGACGTCACGGCGTGGCTCGTGTCAGTATCTATTTTAAGATCCGCCGCTCTTGTATAGCGCCGCCTATGCGAATTTTTATAAAACTAATCTGATGAAGGCGTAGGCCACTGTAAAAAAACTAGGAGCCGTCGCAAAATTTGGTGCCATTGCCGGCGGAACCGGGCAGAATCAATCTTCACGCATAATGCAGATGCCCATGTCGACCAAAATCACGAAGAAAAAACGGTTAGGAGCCCCCTTACTATCCTGGGATGCCAGTAGAGCCCAGGGAATACAGCACAAACAGAGATCCAGCACGGCTGGGCGCTGAAAGGAAATATGCTGTAAAATAGGCCAAGAACTGTCCCGTGTCATATGCCGAAACAGGCGGTTTTGGGCAAGATATTCATCAATTTTAGGAAAAGCCTTGTTTAGTACGGTGAAATTAAGCAGGAACCGTCCCAATTTCATGGATACAGGGACGGCAAATTCATAAACACAGCTTTGGTGCAGTGTATAGGGACAGCATGTTTACAATCTATTTTCACAATCTACCACGTTGTGGGACCAGGGTTAAATACAACAGCGAGATTAAGCCGGAGATTGGCTCACATTTAGTTAATTTATTGCAAAGCTGAGGTTCCTTCTGTACAAAAATATTCTTGCTGATACAAAAGTCAACGCATCGAGTTAGAAATTACATATAGGCCTACTATTTCTCGATCCTATAACATTGTGATGCATGGATTCCTCTCCATCAGCTATTGAGTTATTCAGCTGCGCCCCTTTACCCAATTTCTGGATCCGCTACAGTTAATGAAATCTTTCCGACGCCTATCCCTGTTGCCCTTCACAGTATACCTTTTATCAAGAAGACAGAGACAGCGGTTTTCCAGTAAAAGTTTAGGCCAAAGTGTTTTATAACGCTGCCAGCGGATTTGGATTGAGAGTTCTGCCACAGGTTTGTTCCGCTACCACTCATGCCACCGCCACCACCAGTGTTCCCACCGGCACTTTGACTTCCTGAACCACTGTTGGCAATACTACCACCAGCGCTGCTACCACTGGTGCCGCTTACACCACCACTCTTCGCTGAATCAACTGAAAAGAGATCAGACAATAAGCGTAAGAAACTCAATCCCAAGTCTTTTCCGAAACGTTCTTCTTCCAATTTGCTGTCTATATAGCCTCAGCAGGCTGAGGACAGTTGACGAACGCCTCGGACGTGAATAAAAGCCTGCACTTAAAAAGGGTAATTTACAGAAAAAGAAGGTTCAGTTAAGTACTTATGACCAGTTCTCTACTTACCTGGACAAACACGACAGGAGTCCGGACAATACAAAGCTGATGTCCGCATCAACATGCACTTCTCCATTGTCCGGGGACACTGGTAATACTTCCTTCGAGCGTCTGGGAGGATCTTGCTACAGTCGAGGGTGCACTGGGGTCCATTGTCGAAAGCTGTACTGTAGGAGGAACATGAGCATGTCTTCTTCTCCAGGTCAAGAGTCCCGCCATTGTAGCACATAAAATCTTTTAGATCTAGAAAACAACAAGAAGATTGTAATGTGCAGTTTAGCCCCCCCCCCCCGGCAAATTAGCCTGATAACTTTCATCGAACAGACATACATGCATACAATATCATCAGTCAGGAAGCTGAAGCCTCAAAATTTTGGTCCGCTGGAAATGTTTGTGCCCAACCGAAGTTGCAACGACCAGCCGACCTGATACTAAGTCATCTGCGGTACCAAATAATTATGAAACGGTTCTTTAACTTACCACAGAGTTTATTCGAGCACGAACTTTTACATTTGCCGCACGAAGTACCGTCAGCACTCTTCGTGTAAGGGGACGTCCAACCTGGGTAGATGTTTCCTCTGAATCGAAGAATATCAGTTAGCACTTTGTTTTAAGAAGACTTCACGTTAACTCTTTATTCGCATTGCCAGCGAGGTATAGATAAGCGCCTGAATCTCAGGATATTGTCGAGGTGGCTACTCTATCACTTTAGCGGACACTTTCAAGTTAAATACTCACGCTGGGGCATAATTACACACAAAGATACGGAATTGGTTAACCCCGTCACACATGGCTGCGGCACATCCTATTCTTGAGCTGTCATGCCAAATCATCTGGAAAAGGAAACAGGACAGTGGATATACATGTATAGAGCAACTACGACTTGGACGGAAAAAGACGAAGGACAAAATGGTTGTGTTGATGCATAGTCAAAAGAAATCGAGGACATAGACGACAAAAGAAGTCGGACTGCATGGCACAGCAGCCGACGGTAGAAGGCGACGGGGCGACAATGGACAGAGGGGGAAGAAAGCAGAAGACAGGAAAAGAGAACTTAGGCGACATTTGCGATTTGCTTCCAGAGTCACTAACCTGTGTGTAATGAGCGTGCTTGACCAATTTGAGAGACGCGTCTCCAAACACAAATCCATTCACCTCATTTTGCCAGGCGGCTATGACTGCTTTCCAACTCACTGACAGGGATCCATTTGCGACATTCTGACCAACAGGGTACATATCTAGAGAAAAAAGGCCAATGTAACCTCAGGGGAGGTATAGTATGGTTACATCATGTCACGTGATTTCATGCCATATTCTTATAGGACATCGAATGAAGTTAAATCGAAGGTCATCGCACTTGCGCTTTTTATAAAGCCTCCTCCTTTTCCTCACATATTCCCATCTGCATGCTTACTCACGTGAGATTTTTGGCCTGCCATTGGGTCCGCACAGAACATTTTCTTTTTGATCAACTTACCAGGGACTTGCCTCCAATAATAAGATTTCTCATGACCAGCTTGGCACTGGGAAGCCCAACCAAATGCTATTTTCGCTAATTCATCGTCCCAGTACTGAAAGAGAACATAAGGAAAGGTGAAAGCAGAGCGATTGTGATTTTTCTTGAGAGATTTTTCTTGAGAGATTTCTTTATTTTATGGGTAAAAGTGTTTTTGGAGGTACCATGTCATAAACGCAGGGGGACGGATGTGTCCACGTATGAGTGAGTCTTACCATTTTCTGCATATTACTGGCAGCTGGATTGACAATGCCTCTGTATTTGTTGTGGTCGTTCACTATGGTGGCCTGGTCGATCGCGGAGGATACACCTATAGGATGAAGCAATAGCTTACAAATATTTTTTAATTGAAAAATTCCGGTAAGTATGCGTTGCTATACGAAAATTTGGGAAATTCGGAAGATAAAAACCTGTCCTTAAGATGGATAGAATTTCCGACCTACCTCCCATTTTGAAATTAGAAGCCGGATCAAGACACCTCGAATGCTTCTTGCCACCGTAATCAAGCACTTTATACTTCTTTGGACAGTTGGCCTTGAGAAGTAGAAAATAACGAGAGAATGATGATATTGTCTTCAGATTTTATTCGGTGCAAAACCCAACAGCCCAAGACCTATGCACATTACGTTTGCCCTTGCCGGTTAAGGTCTACCATCGACCCCCACGAAACCTGTTTTGTGGGGGTCGATGTTATCAAGATTTGCCCTTACAACCTTTTGATAAGAGAGTAGAACAATAGGAATGTAGGCCTTATGTGTAGGTGCGAGCGGGCTTTGTTTAAATACAATAATAGCGAGGGAGGGGCAATAACGTAGGCCTACATGTTACATGGCAAAAAGTAAAACCAAAAATGACTCGACTTATTTTGCTAGGCAGCACTTTGGATTTGGGACGGATGTCATTTATGTATCAAGTTCCCATGTTTTATATTTTCCACGGTTGTTACTCGGCTTCTCGACCTACATTTGTCCACTCTAGCTGTCTCACAAGACCACTGGCAGATGAAAAAAATGAATTGAGAAGCACTTTTCTTTTTCTCAAAGGTGTTGGTTTTGCAGTCAGCTGTTGTTTATTAAATACGGTTTAAGGCACAGACCTACTTGAATTGTATGCACTTTAATTTGCTGTTTTTTATCAGTCACATCAAAATGTGAATGACGTCCATTTTCCTTGGATATGCCAGCAAAAAAGGGGCTTTGAGCGTACCATATATGGGCCCCGTAGGAATACCAAGGGCTTCTTGCCTGGGATGGTGGTTTTGAATTTGCATGGACTAGCCTGGTCTTATCTTGCCAGGTTTTTTTCGGCCCCTGGCCCATATTTTTTAAGCAGAGATTGAGAACACTGTTTAGACGTAATTTAAATTTTTTATCTGATTTTTGGCGGATACAATATTGATTCGTATTGTAGCATGTTGCATAATACTCACGGCCTGGATGAGAGTAAGGAAGCTGCCTGAAAGAATGAATCACGCGTACAGTTAGTTGGATGAACTTCTATTGACTTTGTAGTCGAGATCGAGAGCAAGACGTTCAGCCGATGCGGATATTGGGTTTACGATGGCCACATGGTAACACTCTGCTTCCTGTTGATAGAAGGGTGGTGAAGTTTTGGCCAATAAGCACTAATGAGACTGACAGTGTGTGTTTGTGTCACTGAGGTTTTCACCCAGCACGGATATGACGGAAAGACATTAGAAGTGAAAAAGATACGTATCCTATTCCCAGACGATGCTTGGCCAAGGGTGAAACAACACTTTTCTATTTTAATTGTTTTTATCAAAGTCTTTATCAAAGCGTTGCTCAGTTGCTTAGTCTACTCAGTCTAGGGGCATGCGGTCTTTCTCCAAATTAGTGTAAAACGCCGCGTGCATTTACCAAAATACGCTAGCCGCACCAACAGGTACTTTCTAGACTAAAAATGAACGTTTGTAAAGACAGTGTTGGTAGAGTGAAGTTTTCATAAGAGGCAACCGCAATCGAAAAACGTTAAAGTGGTTTCAGACCATGATATAGTTGTTTGGAAGAAAATTAACTTACCAAATAAGACGAAACCGCAAGCGACAAGGGAGTGAAATTTCCACATTATGAAATCCAAACATGCAAGGGGTCTGAATAAACAAGTCGATAGCAGTCGCCCCAAGCCCTTTATACCTCACGGGATATTGAGTATCTGAAGTTCGAGCGCCCCAATTATAAGTCTCCAAAACCTCTGAACCAATCTTGAGAATAGGGTATATAAAAAGAATTATGCAAATCACGATTTTGAAGAAGTCTGAGTTGTTTAGGTATCAATATCTTGGGTCAGCGCAACTTGTCAAAGGAACCCCAACGAACATCTTGAAGAGCAGTGGCAACCGACGGCAAACGTGGTCGACCAAAGAGGGTGGTTAGACTTTGATCACTTGAAGAATACTTGGTTCGACCAATAACTGGTCTTGAAGCGGTCAATGGTTGTTCAAGTCCCATGTGAAATAAGAAATCACGCAGTTGCAACTCCTTGTTGTCCTTCACACCGTATAGACAAAATTTAAGAGCCGTTACAAATTTTAAAAAAGCCCAGAATGAGCGTCAAAATTACCGCGGCGTTTCTGGATATTGAAACCCAGTCCAGTTGATACATGTACCAACAAAAAGCATTCTCGCTGCGGTCCCTGCGGCGTCAGTGTACAGGCTATCGGAACCGCAGATTGTGCTTTTTTCTTTGTAAAGGCAACTACAGAGACAGATTGTCCGTTTGTCTTTGAAGACCACGCCATGGCAAGATTGTCCGTTTGTCTTTGAAGACCAAGTCAGAGACAGATTGTCCGTTTGTCTTTCAAGGCCAAGTCAGACAGATCGTCCATTTGTCTTTGAAGGCCAAGACAGAGACAGATTGTCCATTCGTCTTTGAATACCATGCCAGAGACAGATTGACCTTGTTTTCTCAGAAATCTCTGCCAGGTGATTGTTCGTTCAGCTTTTTAGTGACACAAATGCTAGTGAGGGTAAAAATAAGGGATAAATAAAAGATCATGACACAAATTTAGAAAGGCTTGACAATAATTTATTGACATTATACAGACATACATTCACATAAATAATAAGGTAAACTGACAATATTTTCTCCGCGTATGAACCCTACACAATCGAAGCTCGTTTGAGCACTGAAGAAGCAGCTCCTTAAGGCAGTGTTACCCTAGATTGCTTGTGCAGTCTAACCTTGTTCAGTGTTGCTTGTGACAGGCCATGCCAAAGTGAAGTTTTGCTTGTCCTGTTAGACGTTCCCAATTTTTGTACCAGGGAACATGCTATGGAGACAATTGAAAGAATGTCACAAGTCCACAGACTAACAAGGAAACAGCCTATGGATACACAGCCAAAATACCACAGAGCGAATCAGTGGAGACCCGTAGTGACAGTGAAGAACGACTTTTACACTTACATTAAAAGCAGACATCTTTGACTGTTCTGTGTGTTACTGACGGCATCATCAAAAGCGCTTTGCCCTCACAGCATGAAAATACGAAATGACGACCAAAATAACATCATAACTCAGACAAGAATGACATGAAGTCTTTGCCACATATTGCAGAATTTAGTCTGAGATCGGGGTAACCCGAGAGCAGAGCACTATTGAGGCCAATTCAGCTGCATTTTAAGCAGGTTATGCTCCAGGTAAGAACACTTGGTAGATTATTCAGACAATAATTTTGTACATTGTCAGTACTACATCAAGGAGACACTGGCCAATGTAGTTGGCAAAGTTTGTGACAAAAATATAAAAACAATTTGTATATTGACTCATCCCCATCAACTACATGCATACCATTCACAAACAACCTTTAGACTGACAACTGCACGTCTCTTAAATTACAGGCCAGTTGTATTGTTTCAATATTGTAGCATCCTTTCAGTATTCAATCAATAGTTACATAGGTTTTATTTGAAATGCCACGTGGCATCCTTCAGAGATTCCCAGTTATTTCTAAACAGGGACTTTTAAAACAACAATACAGATTTCCTGCAGCTGCCAGTCCTTCAGCTTTTACAAGTCAAACAGAGTAACCCGTAGATTCACCCTTATGGGTATAAAACACCACAAAATAATCATATCAACAATACCTTACATGGTATTCTTCCCACTTCGTAATACCATACCATAGCATAGCATTTTTTCCTTTGTCGACCTACATGTAGCATGGAGTTGAACATTAGCCCAGTGTGGTACGTAAGAAAGCACCTAACATGCATCCTCCCATAGCAGGCTGTCAGATTGTTCTAAAATACACTCACACAAAGATCGGTTGAGTGTATTTTAAGAATGATACGAAGACCTGTTATGGGAGGATGCTTTCAAAGACAGAACCATCTCAAATAAAAGACCAACTGCTGCTAGATTGAAGACAAAACCAATCATTACAACAACAAAATCAGAACAAAATACGAATAAATAATTCTGCTGAGCCAAATTGGTCCAAACACTGGCAATTGCTCATCTGCGGTTCAAGAAAGATTGGTCATATCATTACACAAATCTTCAAAGAAATGACTCAAGTACCCCCATGTTGTATCCCTTAATATACTACAGCTTTAACATGTTTATATTCAATGATTTCTAGTCTACTGTGATGACAATTTACAATACAAAGCTCTTCGTGAACAACACTTATGGTAATTGAATATAAGATGAAGAAATACCAAGAGTTCTAGGATATACTAAGTGTTATGTAGTTGACAAATTTGATGTCTAGTAAATGAGAAATTGTCAAATTCGTTTTTGAACACATACGGTTTGGACCAATGTTGGTTCAGCAGAACTTTATGTCTCAATTATCCTAACAGACAGTTGTTGTTAATCGAATTTCTTCTGCAGTGTTCGCTTGAAGAAAACGGGCAGAAGTGAAAGAATGGCGAAAAGTGCCAGAACAATCATAGATGTCCAAGACACTGCATCACCTGATGATGACATCTGTTGTAGGGTAGTTCCCGCCTGGATTGCCACAAAAGACGGTGGTGCTACACCTAGAGGAGCAAAAGAAGATACAGTTAAAATTTTCGTCAATTTTCAAAATCTCATCGATTTTTCAATGCCACTCAAAGCAATCTATGACAGAAACAAGTATGAAGGATGAAATTTGCCATAACTCCTAAGTCTTCTGAAGCTTTTGAATTCGCCCACCCCTTAACTGAGGCAATGGGTCATCACTTCTGTTTCATCTTTTCTAGTAAGAGCTGGTATCAACCGGAACGTAATTAAATAATTCACTATCAAAGAGAAGTCAGGAAGTCCACGGACTATATCAGCAGTGATAGTTTTAACTTCCACTTACCCAGAAAAGTTCCCACGAAGAATGGAAACAGCGGTACATTTATGACCGGGGATGTAATATTGATGAACCAGTTGGGTAAGAATGGTGTTATCCGTAGAAATATAATGTAATTCAACAGATGCTGTCTATGCTTCTCAACCTGAAATATAGATAGCGTCAAGTATAAGAGATCAAGAACAACATCATGGCAATCTGGAAGACTTAAACAAGTACATGTACTTACTTATTTCACAGTATTAGTTTTCAGTGCTGACCACAAAGCTAGACATCTTCAGTGCAGCCTGATAACTGTATGAAGGTTCGTTAAAAAGGCTTGATGGATTAAGAGTCGATACTTACATGAGATGACCATTCACTAACTCTTTCTGGTATATATTTGTTGACTAATGCTCTTCCAACTAGGTAGGACAGTAGGTAGCAAAATGAGGCTCCTGTTGCTGAACACTGAAATTAAGTGATTAAACATTCAAGAAACAAGGTGATTTGTGAATGAATATGGTTAAAACCCACTGAAGTTTGTACCGTATTCCGCTAATTTTCCTTGCACTGGCTGTAACTTGGATTTAACTTCTCATACAAAGGATTTAGCAACTGAAATACTTAGTATATTAAAGTGACTTGCCCAAGAACAAAAGGCAAGTGTCTCGACGCAATATATCGAACCTGTCTAAACCAATTGATTATACTGCCCCTTAAAAGCTCTCCTGATGGCAACGTATGAAAGGCTACATGTACTTACCAGGCAGACTAGAGTGAGAGCTAATGGGAATGGGAACAGAAACCCAGAAAGAATACTCAGAAATATAGACCCAGGAATGGCAAATGATTGCAAGCTGAAGTTGTCTGTCAAGGTAGAGAATGTAGAATTTTTCAAAATTGATGCGTTTTTCTACATGAAAGAAAAGTTACTTGGCTTTTTTACCTATGACTTTTAAAAATAGTCAGGCAAAAAGGTATATTTTCAAATGTGCTGTCCATGTCTGATTGTGATTATCAATCCATCAAGATTTAGACTCCAACTGCTGCTGGTCCAAGGAGCATCAGAGGAAATCCCTTCAGTATGTCCAGGCAAGAGCAAAATCGAGGGAAACCAGTAGGCCATATGTGCCCACCTAAATTCTAAACAGCAATTTTCTTCAAAAATAACAAAATTGACTATTGGACATTCTTTAGTACTAGACAAAAAGGATACAATATGTAGGTGATGAAGTAACCAAATAAAACTTGGTAATAATACAGCTCCTTATATCTTGAAAGCACCTTTCCCAGACTCTTGGCATCTTCTATATCACGAGGCAATTTGATATGTTGCTTCTCTTCTCTGCAAAACATGATGAACGAACTTTAACTCCGGTGACAGCACCAGTTCCAGGGCAAGTACTGCTACCTTTACAAAGCCACCAGCCAATACTTTTTATCCCATGGTTTAATGACTGGAGAAAACGAGGAGGGAAGGGATATATGTGAGGATAACGTTGGATATTCTGGATTTGTCCTCTGGTCTCATATGAGGATGAGATCATTGGGACAGAAGCAGCCACATCGGACTTCCCCTGGCACGTCTTGACTGGACCCTGGTCACAACAGGGTACCGGCCATCACCGCTACATGGGGCTGACTGTCATGAGAATTGTTGTGACAGACGTGATGTTAACTTTGTCCCCACTTTGACATCATTTTGATGCAAACCCTGGTGGAAACCAATGTCGCCTATTGGGTGACGATATACCCCATCATCTGAACAAAGTCTAGATCTAAACGCATGCAAGCAAAGTGGTAGGCAGCTTTTAGGCAGAAAGAAAAACTAAGACCATGATTTCAATAAAACAATGCTTTATTGCCTTTTGGTTTCTCAGGCCAATAAAGAGTCATTACATGTACAACTACATATTTTTAAAAACTAACCAACAATTATTATTCAGAAAATATCATACAAACTGCTCGATAGGTTGAGTATAACATGATCGATAATATTGTTCATAAAACATTATATGCTTTGCCTGAATAAACCCTGCCTAAAAACTGCCATCGAAAGTGAATGATTTTGAAGGTGCCTCCCATTTTTTTGCAGGTATTGATATTTTCACTTTATAACACCAAAAACTGGTCGGCCCCTTCCTTTTCATGTTCATTAGGAGATTTCTTGGAAAGCATCCAAAGCGTAGGTGATAATTCAAACAAGCAAAAAGAATAGACGAAACATGTAGATGTGTGAAGGACAGAGACGGTGTACAGAAGAAAAATTACTAAATGAAACCTCAGCAAGATATAAGATTTTGGAAGCAAACATGGTGAAAGATAGAACTTAGTGAAATACACATTACTAAAAATCTCAAATTTGTAACATCCTACTGTGACCACGCCAAATTTTGCAATAGAGAGGTGTCTGCTGCGGGAGGTTCCACTGTATTTTAACACCTTTTATCCTGAGGACTGAGACTGTGGTACCAGTTCTTCTAGAACCTATTAAAGTTAGTCTTACTAATTTAATAAGATTAAGGGTAGAACTAAAAGAGAAATGTACATTACAATGAAATGAAGGATACATGATGATACTGATAATACCAAGAAAGAATTGATAAAGACTAGTCAACCTAAAAAGTTAGTCTTACTAATTTAATAAGATTAAGGGTAGAACTAAAAGAGAAATGTACATTACAATGAAATGAAGGATACATCATGATACTGATAATACCAAGAAAGAATTGATAAAGACTAGTCTTTATGAATTCTTGATAGTATTGAAGTATAAGTAATGTGGTTTGGTGTTCACACTGGTAATAACATACTTACATATAACAATTAACGAATTGTGTCCCACAGGCAACTGCTTTACACTTTCTCCAAATTTATACCCATTATTTTTGTTGGCATAACAGTATCCAGTTTAAAATTGAAATCAGTATGTAGCAGGAGAAATTTACAGCAGCGCAATATGGAGACAATGGCAAGACCAAGGACATCTTGAGAAATGCAGGAAATGCTATCACGAATAATGAAATATGTGAGTGCCTTCAAAAAACACAGACTACCATTATAAATCATGTCTCAGAAGCTTGGGAATACATTTTCTCCACTTAGTTTAGATTATGATCGAATTTCCACATTTTTTCAAAATGCCCTTGGACTGTCAACTAGGATGAGGAAATGGATTTCTCTGGTGGAGTCCAGATAGATATCTTGTTTCAATTGCTCAGCACATGATTAGAAGTCTTTAGATGCACTTCTCTCCAGCCACCTCGCTACACCGCCACCCAATATCCACACCCGAACTTACTGATCGAGGTTAGGAAAGCTGAGATACAGGACTCCGATGGCCAGGACGGCCGCAATGAAGATCAATCCAAGGCAGAGGAATGCCCGTGTGCTGCTGTTGCCATGGTTGTTGGACCTAATGCTTGTGTATTCTGAAGATTCATCATTGCTACGATCTGAAATGAAAATGCAATTAAAGGTTAGAAACGTGAAAACAACGTGAAGAGGCAAGAATTTATTGTAACACTTTCCGTGTTTTTTTAACTGGAATATCTTCCTGAAAGTGAAAGAAGTCAAGATATTGAAAGAGATGCCCAGAAGTTATTTTCTTGCTGTGTAATGGTTAACCAACTAGAATAGCAATTTAACACACTTTCCAAATACCTACTTGATTTTGATTTATCCTCAAAGAGTTTTAATGAGCACATGGAGCTGTGTTGGAAAGAGCCTGTGTCAGATGTTGGCACAATCACAATTTTGAATGAGAGAGATATGTCTCCATTTAAGAAAGACCGATTAGGTTCTGACACGGGAGAGTCTTTATTATTACTAGCATCTCGCACTCTGTGATTAGACTTGTCATTATTGAAACTTAGAGAAAACATGATTGATTCTTTTAGAATCAACACGAGGTAAAGTCATGAAATCATACAGAGACGGCCAAATAAGCTTTCCTTCTAAGAATGAGTAATGTACTCAAAATGTCTGCTCCAGATTGAGGACAAGTCTTCAAAGAATCTTCGAAGGTTGAAAAGGAATACACTGACTTCAGAACAATGAGTTTTATCCAGAATTTCCAAATGTCACACATGCACAATAAATCGTGGGATGAACTCATAAACAAGATTTTCAGCAGATACAACTGGTAACCTGACTCTTCGACGACAAAACGTCAAATGATAGGGATAAGAGAGAACCCTTCATTATAATCAGATTCATGATTGGAACTATGAACACCAATCACTTCAAAGTAGTACAGTGATCTGTGTCACCTTGGGTCAAGTTTTGTGAACAAGTCCAAAGTCTAAAGGGCAAGATTGCGGACTTTGAACCAAAACAATTTGAAACACTTAATGAGCGTACTCCCTGATCCCAGATTGACACAGATAATCTGAAAGGATTGAATAATAATCATGAAAGTTGGCAGAAGAAGTAGGCCGCACGTGGTGGAGTGTGTTGTGATTGATTTACGAGCTAAATAGAACTTTGAAACCCATCCAATCGTGTAAAGTGGCATCATCTAACTGTAACATGAACACCAAGGTCTAATGCCACCAACTGTTTGTTAAGGGCAGCCTTGACATTCCGTTGTGTGAAAAACAGTAAAAACAAAGTTTACTGTTGAACTGGGAGTGATGCAGAGGCAGGCAGGCCACGTTTGCCTTGTCCGAAATATGAGGGTAGTGATGCTAAACCAGAAGGCAGCAGAAGCATTACCTCCGTAGTTTAGCTACATGTAGTGCTGTGCCTTGAAATTGGGTACGTGGGTATGCCCAGTCCATGCCCATGGATTGGTACGCAAAGAAATTGACTATGACGCCGAAGACCGAGTGCTTGGACAGGCTGGAGGTAATTTTGATCTTCAGTGCATTAAAACCTTGATAGTTTGAGCTCTTATCATTGGCTTTGCAATATCTCTTACAGTTGCACAATCTGAATATCAAACTTCCAGATAGAAATCATTCATTATTCAATAGTTTTTGAGCAGAATAAAAACAACAAATAAACTGACATAAGGAGATTATAACAATCAAATATCCAAAGTTATCAAAATGTAATCCAAAATTATTGTTCTATGTGGTCAGTTGATAAACGACAACAAACATACATGTTGGAATAAGATTAATTGCAACCCGAAAGTTTAAAAAGAGAAAAGTTTAAAAAATCACAAATATATATGCTGTAAAGCATCTGTTCGCATAATTGCTGATGAAGGCATGGTAGGTAGTAGATCTACATAGCATCACTCCCAAATTACAAAAACAAGAACTAAAAGCAATTTCATTATGGAGGAAAACGCAGCCTAACACGAACAGGTTTCTGACACATCACCATCACCTATAGTTATACAAATTATGCACAGAAAGCATTAAGAAAGTTAATCACAATATCTCTTGTCCAGCTTTGCAGGTCACAATTGCAAGCTTGTTTAAGTGCACAACACATGTAACACCTGGGCGACAGAGAACAGTCATGTGACATACAACCCTTGAGAACTTTGGTCCCGGATATGACGATGGTACAGTTTACGCATAACTGACCAATCAGCTAACGGGGCCAGCAAAAAATGATCATGCATAATTAGATGATTTACGTCATTTGCTGGCTCTGTTAACTGATTGGTCAGTTATGCGCAAACTGTACCATATTCATATCCGGGACTAAATTCCAAAGTGTCATTTGTTGCGCATTGATTGTAAATCACGGTAATGTTATCACTGGTCTGCTGACTGACTTTACTGTATGCAACCGCACTGTCCTTGTTTGCTGCTGGTTTGATGTGGCCCTTAACGCCCTCATTTGACTAGTGTGATGCTAACTATTCTATTACTAACACAAGTCTCTGTGAAATGGTTTCGACTTGGGAATGATGAGCCGTCATTCAGTAGTTCATTAATCCCCACGCAGGTGGCGCTTTACATTAATTACTGCAAATCTGAAGCAGAAAAACCTTCAAAAAAAGCTTTTTACAGTGCCAAATTACAGGCAATATTATCTATCAGGAACCTTGGAAGTTATGGGAAAGCATCAGTAGCATCATTGTTTGGAGAAACGCCCAGGAATTCGGACTTTTATGCTTACACAGCCACCGGTAAAATCGTGATTCAGTTTTCTGAGGGCGACGAAGCCCAGCTCTTTCTCGGAGTTCTGTCCACTCTGCCAATGATATTTCTTGACCAGTGTACGTCATGTCATAATTTTGGGGAAGGGGAGGTCTTGGTGTTGCACCTAAAGGACTTGGACAGCGGCTACCTGGCGAAGTTTTCCGCTGCCTGGGCGTTGAAATACTTTCAGAAATTTCTTCGCTGCTTGTAGACGCCATCTTGCCTTTTTTTGACCGACGACGGCTGTCTCGGGCTAACGAGACCACTATCAACTCGCTCATCAGACATACAAATTTTTTTAAATATAATTTTATTTCTATTATTCAGTATTCATGGTATTCAAATGATAAGTTTTGAATAAAAGTGCCCGACAAAAAAATATGTTAAAATATTGCCTAGCCCCGCAAGCAATCTCTCGGGCGCCGGGCCAATGTCCAATTTACATGCACCCGCAGAATTTGTCACATAGTCCAACTGTGGCAGAGACAGTAGGTCGATTGACGATGCTTGGAGAAGTGGAGAATGCCCCGCGAGAATGAGATCCAAGATGGCCGCAAAGCGTTGCTGGCAACCACTTTTCTCTCAGATTTGTCATTTCTTCTAAAAAAAAGGCTTGATTTTGCCTCAATTTGATCGAATTTCGAAGTACTGCAGCACCTAGTTACAAAGAGCTATACATATCGTTCTGAATAAAGTATGTATATTTACCATTCAAGCCAGTGTTAGCTGTGTTTCTCTGATCTTAATTAACACACATTCGACCCTTAACCATAAAGCTCGCTTAAGAGCTCCCTATTAATGACTTTTTCATACAACAATGATACATTCAATATTCATGACATTACTTGCATGTTTATCATGTTAGGCTAAGCTTACACAGTCACAGCCTCTCTCTCGAATGATGACATAGAAATATTGAAAGAAATTACCTGTTTACAGTGCCCGAATTCCCGTGGTTCCAGGCTTCTTTGCGATGTCCTCTGACGATTAATTATATTGCCTTATTGGCATTGAGACAGCCAATGCAATGTTATGCACAGCCACATCGAAATGCATGGACAATTTCAACAAAGGCCTTTCTCATTAATAGAACCAGTGACCAAACATGAACCATCAACCAAAACTAATGCGCACACTCGGAACATGTCAAATGGCCTATCCAACTTCAAAAAGCCTTAGCCACAGTGACCTATGTTCCTGATGAAATGCATGAGAATGGTGAGTAGTCAACACCCAAACAAACACCGTGGTAATAGTCTATACAGATTTTATGTTTCTTATCTTTCTAATTTCAGGTAGTTTGTAACCATGGCTGCCCGACTGAAGTTTGCCAGTGATATGGACAAGTCTGTCCTGCTGAATAATTTCGAGAAGAGGGGCTGGATAAATGTATCTGCTGATGAAGATTGGAATTTCTATTGGTGAGAAAAGTAACTTATATCTAGATATAGCCTATGTTCATTAAATCTATTGTTTAGGTTGATGTGCTTCATCTTTATTGTACATGTCAGTTTTTTATTTGTTCACATATTCAAATTAATCTTTTTCAATCTTCCTTTTTAGTATTTTCTTTGTTTTTGTATTGTATTCTACTTTACTTCTGTCTTGCAGGGCAAGTGTTGGAACGATTCGAAGCATTTTTAGTGTGGAGACTGGTTACAGGCTCTGTGATGATCAGTAAGTTTTTTAATTCATTACTTGAATTAAAGCTGAGAAAGTGTTAAACTGAAGAAGATGATTTTATTCAAGGACAGTCTTCAGATTATTATTGTAATTACAGAGGTCAAGTTCAATCAAAATTGAACACGGACAAATTACAGCAAAAGCAGCTATACAATTTTTTTGTGTTGCAGAGTGATAAATCATTTTCCGAATCATTATGAGTTGACAAGGAAAGATCTGATGGTGAAAAACATCAAGAGATACAGGAAAGATCTGGAAAAAGAGGGAAATCCACTTGCTGAGAAGGATGGGACGGGTAGTTACATACATTTAGGTGTGTTTTCTATCATTGCAAACACTGATAATGTAACCAAGGTCAATGTATGGAATAGTGATCGAGTCTTATAAAAATTTCATGTTTTCCTTCTCATGGGGGAAATGTAAGGAAATTCAGGTTTCACTTACATGTAAGTTCTCTGTGGTCAGAGACGGCAGTTAAGAAATTCATAGTATTGTTTAGCTATCAATTTCTGTTCACATAAGCTCTCCTGGTAGAGTTGGCCTTGGGCTGGATGGGACTGTCCCACTTGCATTGATTTTGATTTACCTATCAACGTTTTCTGTCTTACAGACTTCATACCAGTGACATTTATGCTGCCAGCAGATTATAATCTGTTTGTTGAGGAATTCAGAAAGAATCCCTCATCCACATGGATTATGAAGCCGTCTGGAAAAGGTGAGTAACTTCTGTTTAATTACAATCATAAGAACGTAACAAGCTCCAGCATCCTGTGGCAGATAAATTTTCTGACTTCATTTAAGGAGAAAATTGTATTTGATCAGAATTGATTATATTTTTGATGTTTTCCAGCCTGTGGTGTTGGGATCTTCCTCATCAACAGATTGTCCCAGCTGAAAAAATGGTCAAGGGATAGTAAAACTAACACGTAAGGTTAATGAGAAAGATTAGGTCATTACATTCTGCTTCCAAACTGGCCACTGCAGACTTCAACACCATGTGCATGGCAAGTTTGGAATTGGAGAGAACAACCTATACCCCTGCAACACCGATTCAATGTGATTAAAGTTTCAATTACATTCTAACATAATGCTCAGACCAGTCATCCCTGAGGGAGAAGTTAGCCATTATAATTTGCATTCATGACCAGTTTCATGGTGACTAGGATGAATTATGTCAGATGAAAGCATTCTAAGTACAAGTATAAACTCGCTAAATGGCTTTTTAAAATAGAATACCAAATGACCTGTTTGTTTGGGTTTGTGCATCACAACGGAAGAGCCCAGGTGAGATGATCTTCTGATTGAATGAATGGATGGTACTCAAAGATATTGTACAATATTATCAAAACTTTTTCAGCTTCACTGCCCCGTCTTCCAAAGAATCTTATGTGATATCGCGCTATATTGACAACCCGATGCTGATTGGAGGCAAGAAGTTTGATCTACGACTGTACGTCCTCGTCACATCATTCCGTCCACTCAAGTGTTACATGTAAGTTTAATTGGATGTTGGACAACTGTTTGACATGTCTCGTAACTAGGCCACGTTTCGTTGGGGACTTGATGATTGACTTGTCTTTTTTGCATAAGATATGGTCCAAATGAGCATGTGCTTGTTGTCCTCATCACTGCATGTCAGTTGGTGCCTTTCTAGAGGCTGTTACACTATACATTACCGCCGTGGAGCAAATACAGAAAAAGAAGAAAACATAAACTGATTTTTCAAAAGATTATTCTAATTCTTTCTGTTTCTAGGTACAAACTTGGTTTCTGCAGATTCTGTACTGTGAAGTATAATGCAAATGTAAATGAATTAGACAACATGTTTGTTCATCTCACGAATGTGTCCATTCAAAAACATGGGGTAAGTATGATAAAGATAATTTTCTTGGCTTCCCTCACCGAAAAGCAGTGTGATATCAGTCAGGATTCAGTCAGGTTGCAGTGTTACCTCACATTTTTATGGCAGTGTTGAAATCAGTGGAAAGCAGTCATAGGGAGTGTTTTTCAGTCACGCAATACCAAAGCATACAGTTATACAGCAATCAAAAATAGAGGTTAGGGAGTCATAAGCAGTGGTAAGACAGTCAAAATCAGTGGTAAGGCAGTCAAAAGCAGTGCTCATTTAAATATTTAGGCTGACTGATTTCCACTGCTTTTGACACTGAAAATGACTCCCCACTATGCATCATGCACAGGGCTGGCAGTGGGGTTCAGTGTTAATTTAAATATTTCGCAGCACACTGAATCCACACTGAAACACCACTGATTTTGACTGCCATTTCCAAAACCTCTTGGAGGGAGCTGTCATTTTCAGTGTTAATATGAATAATTTATTTAATGGCATGCAGGCACGGATGCCGAGAAAGGTTTGGGGGACGTGACCCCCCTGTGCTGATGACAACCAAAGAAATTGTTCGAAAAAGCAAAAACTTCTAGCAAACTCTTACTTTTGCTGTCCTATTTTAGACGGTGTGTTTGCGTCCAATATGGCAGTGATGACGTCATCTGCACAAATAGAGGACATCGCCATTGTATGATGACGTGACACAGTAAAAAGATGACAAATTCACGTCCTTGACCTACGTCATTGCAAACTTTGTCATAATGACAGTGGTCAGATGGGGTTACTAGACGATGGGGTTACTTGAAACGACACATGGCACATAGCTACTGTCAGTGATGTCAGGGATTGAAGCTAGATCAAATTGACGTCCAAATAAAGTAACTGCACGCAGCCTGTAGAATAATGATCTACTGATTGATGTGTATTGAGCTCCCATGCAGATAATTTGCAGTGTATGCATACATTACAATTAACACCTATAGGGCCTCAGTAGATGCATGAAGATACATGCAGATATCTTGCAGTGTATGCATGCATTACAACACCTATAGGGCCTATACAGCCTTCTTGATTTGCTGAAAATACAACTTCAGTGTCTGTCGAGATTACCCTTTTTGCATTCATTTGGCTCCTTATGTGTTCCAATTCAAACTGACTAAAACTCCCCTCTTCTCATATTGAAATTCGGGTAAATATCGAGAAATATGAAGAGGTACCATGATTTCTTGAATGTTTGACTATCAAATTCAAACTTACGAGCTTCCTGTCTCAGGTTGCATTATGGGTGATATTTAACACTGAATTTGACTGCAATTACCACTGCTTTACACTGCCATCAAGTCTTAATCTCACCAGTCATAAAGCAGTGGTTTTCAGTCATGTTGAAAATGCCACGGGTTTCGATCAGAGTTGGAGAAGTGGAAATCAGTGGTCTTTCAGTCATAGGCAGTGTTTTTGAAATACGTCGTTCATAATGATATGCAAGTGGCAGTGCTTTGCAGTGGTCTTTCAGTCAAAATCAGTGGTTTTAAAACATTAAGAAAAAATGATATGCCTTAAGACAGTCATATGCAGTGGGGGTTTCAGTCAAAAGCAGTGTGATGCAGTCCTTTTCAGTGCACTGCCTTTCGGTGAGGGTTTCTTTTGCTTGTCCACCCATCGGTGGATAAGTGACTGAGAAACGTAAAAAGTACATATATACTGCTTTCTCCTCTGAGAGGAGATAATAATCAATTATGTGCAGCCAGGTCTTCTACACCATGAACATTTTGTTTGCAGAAAGAACCTATCAGATGGTACAATGTATCACAAGTTTTCAATTTTCACTAATAATGACATGTAGAAAAACATTTTGTGAGTGATGTTTGTCCCAAATTATATATGTATATGAAAGAAATGTATATCAGCATTATATTGCTATGGCCTTTTCAGGATGAATATAATGCCATACATGGCGGTAAATGGACTGTCGAAAATCTACGGTTATTTGTTGAAAGTACTCGAGGGAAGGAAGTAAGTTCTGGATGAGTGGAGACTACGTTTGTTATGTTCTTGTTTTGCTACTGCACTCCTCTATCAAGCGTGATTTAGTCGCCCTGACTTGCGACAGAGCCATGGCGATGTAACAAATTACTGCAATTTAGCCAATCAGCGGCCGCATTCCTGCACCATGTTGTTATGGCTCTGTCGCAGGGTCGCAGCGAACAAAATCACTCTTTTGCACAGCACTTTTGCACAGCACTTTTGCGCAGCACTTTTGCACAGTGGTATAGCATGGTATCGATCAAGAAGAAAACTAATTTTCTTAGTTCTTGCTTAAAAAGTCTGAATCCACATCTAATTTTGTCATGATTCAGATACCATGCTTTTCCATTTACTTTGTTGATTCTATACCTTTTTGTTTTTACTCTTTCTGTTCTTCCCTTTGGCAGCCCTACAACATCCCAACAGCTGGTTATGGCATGAAATGGTCTCAACTGTTCTCCATGACTCTTTGCACCACCCCAGTCCCTGTCTAGCATGGGGAGCCTCCCTTGCACCACCACCCCAGTCCCTGTCTAGCATGGGGAGCCTCCCTTGCACCACCCCAGTCCCTGTCTGGCATGGGGAGCCTCCCTTGCACCACCACCCTAGTCCCTGTCTAGCATGGGGAGCCTCCCTTGCACCACCCCAGTCCCTGTCTAGCATGGGGAGCCTCCCTTGCACCACCACCCCAGTCCCTGTCTAGCATGGGGAGCCTCCCTTGCACCACCACCCCAGTCCCTGTCTAGCATGGGGAGCCTCCCTTGCACCACCAACCCAGTCCCTGTCTAGCATGGGGAGCCTCCCTTGCACCACCAACCCAGTCCCTGTCTAGCATGGGGAGCCTCCCTTGCACCACCACTCCAGTCCGTGTCTAGCATGGGGCAGCCTCCTTTGCCCCACCACTCCAGTCCCATAGCATGGGGCAGCCTTGCACTTCTGTCCCTGTCTGCTTCTCTTCTATTTCTCATTGCACATGTTATATGCTGGTTGTATTGCAGAGAGAGTACAATTATATGCACGGTGGCAAGTGGACCACTGAGAATTTGAGGATGTTTATTGCCGGTACACATGGTAAAGAAGTAAGTCTACTGCTCCATAGACTGAGACTTTTAACGACAACATCGACCATCTGACATTGGCATTCCATCAGAATAGAAGGTTAATTGAGACAAAGAGGTTTGAAGTGAATTGTAATCTTAGTACCTGTGGGTTTTTTACAGTTCAGAGCTTACCTTCAGCATGCAATCCATTGCTGATGTTAAAGCCGTAGATTAGCACATTTACGTTGACTATGACTTCGGTTATTTTACAGGTAGCAGACAAGCTGTACGATGACATACACTGGCAGATTGTTCATTCTCTCAAAGCTGTGTCGGTGAGTTTTGTGTGTGGTTTTTCACTTATGTCATGGCTTTCATAATGTAATGATTGTATTCATGTGGTGATCTCTAAATCTAACAGGAGAGATAGGTAGACTGGGTTTGTGTTTCCAACGAAATTTTACTGTCCATGAAAGCTATGATTGATAGTTACAAAATTCTCTTTGTTCTTGTCATTAATTAAAAAACCCAAGTAATCCTCCTGGTAAGAAAGATAGGCTTTCATGTGAGTGTCTTAATAGTTCAAGAGAATGCCTTATTTGAGCCGATTTGTTTAAATTCTAGGGTGTGATGGCCAACGACCGGCATTGTTATGAAGTTTACGGCTATGATATCATCATAGACGACACTCTCAAACCCTGGCTCATTGAGGTAAGTCGATAGCTACAGATGAATTAAGACAATCACCAAGGATGTAATGATACTGAGGCCTGACCCTACATGTATTCTCTCTCCTTGAAGCAACTTCAGAGTTTTATTCCTGGCTACTTGACTTCATCTAGACCTGTTTGCATCTGTCACCAGTTAAACTATACCAATTAACCAGAGTTGTGAAAAATCGGCTAAAAGTGAGAGCCAAACTGACCTTACTAGCCACTGTCTGATTTACGACAGACCCTTTTTTTGTGTGGTTTTCCATAAATAAGTTGATCTGCTCCTCTTCTTACAGGTGAATGCATCTCCATCCTTGAGTGCAACAACCTCTAGTGATCGTATCATGAAGTACAAATTAATATCAGACGTCATCAATATTGTTATTCCACCTGGAGATTTACCTGAGTAAGTCGAGCATTTGAAATGGCTTCTGAATTCATGTCTCTGAGCACTTACCTCAGAACATATCTAATGAGGACACCCTTTCGATTGACTGATATTTCTGATAAGGATACTCTTTAAGTTGCTGATATTTCTGGGGGGCGTCCTCAGTGCACATATCAGATTGAATGGAAAGATCCAAAGTGGGCCAATGCTGTGGTGTCCTTAGTATTACTAGTAGGTAAGGGGATGTCCTCCTGGCAGAGGAATTTAGTGGTGGTGATCCATTGTTATTGTAAGGTGTCCATCTGTTTGCAGCATTGTCTTTGGTGGTCATCAGTTGTGTCACCAGTCACAGTCTTGAGTTGTATGTCTGAGAAATCAGGAGTCTCACCGACGGAAGGAGTCTTGGTCATTTCCAAATTTGTGATCCTAATTTTTGATAAACCTGTTAATGTTTCAGTGTCAGATGGAGTAAAGTTCCAGCAAAGAAAAACATGGGATATTTTGATGTCTTGTAAGTACACTTCTGTCTGTATATTAAACTATGAAATGAGATCCAACAATATTGGAACAATGGTGAGCACGGTTTTCCCTTTTACTCAATGAAAGAAAAATATTTTCAAGTGAGGCGTGTCTATTTCATTACAGATATGATGAGGACCTTGCTCAGTCTGATTTGTTGAATATGGAGATGAAGCCAAGGCTGGGACAGGCAGCTACGATGGGTCGAGGAGGTCGCGACATGAGGCCTGGGAGAGCAGGAGGAGGGGCTCCAACTTGGAAATAGTTGTAAGATGGACATGGGACTAAGTCTGAGAAAGTATCTGCCAGGGATTCTAAAATGGTAGTGTTATGCCATACTGGTACATCCAGTGATGCAATTCTGCATTTCCCCTGGATTCGAAGAGGGCGTTTAGACTGTTGATGATTGGGAAGGTCAACCAATACAAAGACTGAGGGTGTGTGACCATACTATCTATACACAGAGGATTTCTGTCAAATTATGTGCAAAGCTCACATACATGTACACCTAGGACTCTTTTTGATACAAATGTAACTTACTTTGCAAGAGTGTTAAGCACAGAGAGAAATTTAAGAATTCCGTCCATTTTCAACACTCCATGCAAGGATGTTTGGCTATCAATACTTGTGTAATGTATGATTATTCAAGTTTGTGAGTGCTGTTTATGGGATCAGCACAATCCAATGAACAATAAACCAGAAATTATGAAAAATTCAATTTTCAGCTAAGTGCCCAGTGAGGTAAATATGAATATTGAGTACACTGGGAGGTCTATGTTGGTTGTGACATAGTTGCACCATCCTAGTTGTGACAACACTTCCCCCTATATTCCCCTGGCATCTTATTGTTGCGATGGAAGCCAGTTTGCCATCGGCTTTCACATCGGGTGTGGCATCAGTCTCAGAATGGAGATTTTCATGATGGTGTCTGCTTCTATGGTATTTTGAGGTAGAGTGGTAGAACCACACTGAGATGGATTATGTCTGGGATGTATCCTGAGAGAAGGTAGACTTACTGCCAGGTCTTAAAAATAAACAACAACAAGAGACATCAGGTGTATTCCATGAAAATAATTTATTATTCACCCTGGAACAGATGTATTTCATAAAGCTGGCCAGGAAAAGAAGCAACATTTAAGCTGCTTCTTTCAGGGACGCACCTGGACTGATACAGTCTGTTCCCCTTCTTCTATTGTTTGAAACCTACAATCTTGGATTGTAACCACCGTGTGGTCAAATATGAAGTTTTAGGTGGAATACTAGTGATTGAAAAGCTTGAATGCAACATGCTTCATATCCATTCGCATCATGCTGCTGTGGTAAACTGTGAATAGGCAATAAATTCGGAAAGATTCAACCACCGCCATGATTTATACCGCCTGTCGCTGGAGAAATCCCTGCCATAGAGCAATCTTGAAGTGCTGATAACTTTATACTCATTAAAAGTGTTAAGCACTTTGCATTCCGAAAGCTCTTCAACTGAAAAGTGAAAAAAAACAAACTTTTGTTCAAAATTATGGCGATTGATATTTGCCTCAATAAAGTCAACCAATAAAGTAGAGTGGCTGTTACATTTTCATTGGTGCGGCAGTCCGATTGTCTTTTTTTCGAAGATTTTCCATTTCCTCCCTGCTGAACCAATATACTGTGTCGTCGCAATTAAATACAAAGGCCTAACATGAATTTTACTTGTATGGCTGCGCAGCTTATGACGTTTTTTCTTGATTGGTCTTCGCTTGTATGGGGTGCGTATCCATTGGCTGCTTCCTTATAATTGTGTTGGAGGGCGCCGTTGTACCCATTGTTTCCATAGCATGCTCCTTTCGCAACCACCAGTGGGATCGTCAGGTTCATTTTGTGTGTGGCGCGTCACAAGATGCCATTAGCGAACATTCAGGATACTAGACACCTTTCCAGAAATGGGGCTCTGAGTGTCCGAAATAGTGATGTCATAAGGGGAAACTAGGCCTTATGGTGGAGGGACAAAGGAGATAGTCATGGATGACCAACACACTTAAATGCCTTTAATGACGGACAAGGGGGAAAAAGTTAGTTCCAATGCAAGCCACCAATTTCGGGAAGCATGTATAGGCCTCTGCGTAAACAGACGCGCCCAAGTCGGCTTAAATGCGTCGACACAGTTTATATATACAGAACATATATACCTTCATCTACATTTCATCATGATCATTGGCGATTTATTGGGTATATATAACAATTTGCGCGTCATTATATCTATTTTCCAAATCACATGTTGGCGGTTTATTAAAAATTGACACATTTACTATTAATGGCAAAAATGAATGAAAACCTATAGAATAATCCCCTGAGGACAGAGTGTCCTTTTGATAAATTAAAACACCACTATGAATCTCGACTAAAGCGTCCTCTGAGAGACTACTAAAGTTTACTGTCATGTAAACCTATAGAAAATAAGTGAGTACTAGTATAGTGTCTCGCTGATCCGTTCGAGGCGTCTAGAAGTGAAAAATAATATCTCTCAGTGTCGCCAAGTTAGTAGAGATTTGTAATGGTTTTGGATTCATTTACAATAGATTAAGTCAAGATACACCACTTTAATGGGAATAGTCGTAGATTCAACCATAGAATTGTTACATGTAATGAAACCAACAGGTCATCCTCAACATTTGCGAACATTTTGGCCATTGGCTGAAATGTTCTTAAAAATAAATACAAATGCGACGTTTTTGAGGCCTCATATAATTTGATTTGATATGGCTATAAAGTAGATACGAAGTAATCGACATGAGGGCCGAGTACCATTTAACTCGATTGATCAAGTACTCCTATAGATATTTCGAGTATCGTGGTGTTTACAATTAGTTTTGAAATTGGTCAGTTTTAATTTGTTGGAG
The DNA here is from genome assembly GCF_910592395.1 of Lineus longissimus. Lineage (NCBI taxonomy): Eukaryota > Metazoa > Nemertea > Pilidiophora > Heteronemertea > Lineidae > Lineus > Lineus longissimus. The sequence goes on from NC_088315.1 coordinate 5,462,330, forward strand.
ATAAACCTTTGGTTCAATCAACAGACGTTCACTGTAAACACCTTCCCGCAGAGTTCATGATGAAGTGTTGGTATCCGAGCTACCAGGTTTCCAGAAATTGTAGAAAACCGACATTTTTCTGTCCATTTTCCCGGCTTTCGACCGTTTTGACGGTGAAAGTAAATTGAGCTAGGCTACCAACATCAAGAAGCGTTGTGAGAAATTCCGGCCAAAGCACTGCAACAATGCAACAAAATAGTTAGGGCGGACTTCCTTTTAAATCCAAGGTCAGAAGAGGATGATTTGTCATGCTTTGTGCTAGAGGATGTTTTTTTAATGATCTAGGTGTTTCATTTTGTTCTATATGTCCAATTTCCATGGAAACTGTTTCTCGCTGGAACGCGAACCTGGCTCCAGACTGGAATCATTTCTCTGAAAAGATAATAAAAAGAACTGAATGTTACTTTTTTCCAAGGTTGGGCAAATTGGGAACACTTTAGCCGATTGTGGTCAACTTAAAAGTAGTATTGAGGTTACAAATTGATCTTCTCAAAGTCCGCGTATCACTTGTTCGACTGGCCATCAGAAAGACGTCATGGCAGTACAGGTTAACACTACATTTAACCGTCATTAAGTGTTAAGGTTGGAAGAGATCTCATTGGCACTGTTGTTGATCTCAGACTTCCCAAAACTTTATGACCAGTCACCACTCACCTATGATTCCTCTTCTGAACTTTTTGATTCCTCAGAGAAACTTGACTCTGACTGCAGACTGCCTTGGTTTCGCTTGCCCAAACCGCCACTGAACATCATCGGGTCCACTCGCTTGTCTCCATCTCGTTTGCCTAAGCCTCCTGCGAACCGCATGGAATCCAACCGTTTTCCGAGCCCGCCAGCGAATCGCATGGAATCCACCCGTTTATCATCACGTTTTCCTAATCCTCCTGCGAAGCGCATTGAGTCGACTCGTTTGTCATCGTCGCGTTTTCCTAATCCTCCTGCGAAGCGCATTGAGTCGACTCGCTTATCATCGTCGCGTTTTCCTAATCCTCCTGCGAAGCGCATTGAGTCGACTCGTTTGTCATCGTCGCGTTTTCCTAATCCTCCTGAGAAGCGCATTGAGTCGACTCGCTTATCATCGTCGCGTTTTCCTAATCCTCCTGCGAAGCGCATTGAGTCGACTCGCTTGTCGTCATCGCGTTTTCCTAATCCCCCTGCGAAGCGCATCGAGTCGACTCGCTTATCATCGTTGCGTTTTCCTAATCCTCCTGCGAAGCGCATTGAGTCGACTCGCTTGTCATCATCGCGTTTACCTAATCCCCCTGCGAAGCGCATCGAGTCGACTCGCTTATCATCGTTGCGTTTTCCTAATCCTCCTGCGAAGCGCATTGAGTCGACTCGTTTGTCTTTGTCCCGTTTTCCTAATCCTCCGCTGAACATCATCGGGTCAAACCTTTTCGACCTCTTTCCGAGGCCACCAGAGAACATCATCGGATCGACGCGCTTCCCCAATCCACCTCCAAACCTAAATTTGTCGACGCCGACATCCCTTTTGCCTAGACCGCCTCCAAACATCATGGAGTCGAGCCTTTTACCGAGTCCACCTCCAAATTTCATTGAGTCCACCCTCTTCTTAGTCTCATCCAACCCACCACCGTACATCAAGCGGTCAAGACGTTTTCGAAGACCGCCGGAAAACATCATTTGGTCATAACGTTTTCCAAGACTTCCAGAATACCGCATTGAGTCAACCCGTTTGCCGAGGCCGCCGGAGAACATCATCGGATCCAATTTCTTTCCCAAACCACCGGAGAACATCATCGGATCCAATTTCTTTCCTAAACCACCGGAGAACATCATGGGGTCCAATTTCTTTCCTAAACCACCGGAGAACATCATGGGGTCCAATTTCTTTCCCAAACCACCGGAAAACATCATGGGGTCCAACTTCTTGCCGAGTCCTCCTGAGAACATCATTGGGTCTAATTTCTTTCCTAAGCCACCAGAGAACATCATGGGGTCAAGCTTTTTGCCTAGTCCGCCGGAGAACATCATCGGGTCGAGTTTCTTTCCGAGTCCAACGTCATACATCATTGAATCAAGTCGTTTTCCGAGCCCACCAGCAAACCGGTTTTTGTCGACATCTCTCTTGTCCCGTCCTAACAACCTATCAACCTGTCTCTTCAATGGAGACGCATTTTCAGCACGCTTATCCAAGAAACTGGTATCTTCAACATTTTCTAAGCTTCTCCTTTTTAATACATGCTCCCCCAAGGCGGCTTTGGCACTTTTTATACTGTTTGTTTTTGAATTAAGGCTCCTTCGTTCACGACCAGTTTCAAGGGCGGCTATAGAGTTTGTATCACGTTTTTGTATTGAGTCTTGGCTCGCAGAGCCTAAATTTATTTCGGCGCATAATGTCAATACCAGGTTCACGAACACACACACCAGAATGACAGGTAGGGAGGAAATCCTCGCGTGGCCACCCATCTGAAACGATAGAAATGAAAAATTCATGAGTCACTGGCAAGATGTTTGGAAAAAAGAATACATAGCAATCTCCCACCTGAAAAAATACTGAATGTAAGTTGGTTTGTACAGTTACCTAAATCTCAATCTTACCATCATTTAGCCTGAAAATCGAACTGTCCTGCAATACAGGAATGTAATGAAGGATTATTCAGGAGTCTCCTGTTGAACTGCCAACATTTTCTCCAAAAAATCATATCGACATCACTGACCGTTATTGTTATTAGTCAGAAGAGCAAAATGATTAATTGCTTTCGTCACCTGCTCTGTGTAATCAGAAGGCGGTGACCTGGCCTACTCTTACTAGCTCTCTCCCTAAACCTTTCAACACAGGATACCGTCAAGTGACCGCACCTCGTATCGTACCCATCTACATGTAGTCCCCGGATGCAGCGACCGTCACCTGTTGAATAAAACATGCATATTTTCGACTTTCGTAACAAAAGTCATATCAACATCTCAATGACAACTATAATGGTCATGGACAGCAAAATGATCGATTATTGTTATTCTTGAGTCTCTTATCTGCTATTGTAGTCTGCGTTGACCCGGTATAAGTGACGGATGAAGTTATTGCTTTAACTTAGCATCTCTTTGCTGCTATTCTAACGCGCGCAGGCCCAGCATCCCTATTATATTTGCTTATCTTCTGTCAGGCTCAGTTGGCAGATGCCCGATCCTTTTCCTGACCTGAGTGTTAAGGAGAAGGTGATGTCAGTCCCTGCTAGCTACTGTCAATAATATGATGCTCGAGCCGTGGCCAAGTAAGAGGCCTCCCTTTCCATAGAGGCATCGTCCTTCGGGTTACAGATACTATTTTCACTTGACGTTACCATAGGCAGGGCTGACATTTGCCTTAGCAATCTTTCCCAGACGCGAATGCGGATGGTGAAATGTTGTGAGTTGGCCATTCGTTTTCACTTTTTATCTTGGCGATTCTTCACAGGTTTCGGTCATTAAGATACTAGTACATGATCTGTATTTTGCAATAAAGAGCAAAAAAGGATTCTGGCTCTGAATGACCATGAAGGTTTTGCTGACTGAACTACTTGTAAACATGTTTCTTTTCCAAGCCGATAGAATAGGCTTGTCACAGGAGGAAGTTAAACTGGATCATAGAAACAGGACCGAGACGTCTTGTCAAAGTTTTCATCAATACTTTCTCACAAAAAGGTTAAGTGGCGTCTTCAAGGAGCTAACCATGGATCGTGAGGATGTTTTCACTCCGGTTACAACTACTTAGGTGAGTTTTTCAGTTCAGCACATTGACCTATCATGTTCAGAAGCTCATCTTACAAGAGGCCAAGTCCTGAATGATATCGACAAGAAAGATTTTCACTATTTACAAAGAGAAGATTCAACCAACCTGTTCACCCTTTTGGGCCTCGACTCAAAAAAGGTTCGCGGGAAAAAAGGACATTGTTTCAAAGCCTGTCATTTTAACCATGTCCCAATGCTTTGAAAGTGTACATGTACAATAAGGCTGGCGCTGAAAGCCGGATGAAAGACGTCATTAAGAGAAGGAAGCTGCTTCGTCAGAACTTGAATGTGGCAACATGGAATGTACCAACACTGCTTTTAAAGCGAGATGGTTCGGCATCTGGTGTTGGTTTAAGACTTGATGGAAGCTGCTAGTGTCAGAAGACATTGGCCTTCAATCAAGAACACGGGTCCTTTACCGCTATTGGGTTCTGCCTAGATATGAGGATAGACTCTTTGGCCACGCCCTTCTCGTTTTCCGGGGATAAAGTACCTCCAATCTTCTTCGGGGACTGTTATGGACGGCTAACCTGATGACAAAGATTGTGTCAAACGGACTAATGTACATGTAACACTCTGGCATCTTGACTTCCCGGCGGGTAGCCGATGACGTTACTGATCAGGCCTCATCACACCCATAGCTGACCTACTCATTGCGCTATAACTTAAAAAGGTTGGTTACTGCCCCGACTATATGCTTTCAGCTGAATTCTGCACGACGACACCAGAATGAGGGTACGACACCAGAATGAGGGTAAAATCTAAAATAATAATTAGTTTCATTTCTTACCAACTAGTCAGTTGCTTCGTTAGGCAGACCATCGAGACAGGTAACTGAATAATCAGTAATTAACCTGAACAAATTTCGACGAGGTATCATTGATTATTTGGGTATCATCTGGCTTTCAGATATAGTTTAAACAGACTCCTCAAGAAGCTGATGAACTGGCGCCCGGAACAAGTCGATGGCAAGAGGAGGAGAGGAAGGACACGTGTCAGATGGCTTGACACTGAAAGGTAGAAATACATGTATACCAAGGAACAAATCTGAAACTTTCGCCCCACCCGTGGGATTTGCTCTCGTCACATCAAGTGCACATTGACGTACTGCTGAACCGTGCTGAAAATGCACCGGCTATCAAATCGTGCGCAAGCTCCAACCGTGCTAAACGTACCAAAAGGAAGTTTAATCAATCTTAAAGTACGATCGTGTCACGAACAAAAGTGTGACATTGCCTATGGCGCTGTCTGTACCACTGGCCTGTCTAACAAGCCCCTGAATTAGTGGACAAGCCGTTACAAGACCGCTAAACGCAGAGGATTGGTTAGCTATCACTGATGCGATATCTCGTATGGTGTTTTGTTCATTCCAAGTTGTGATTATATTAAAGGCACGAACATCCGTGGACAGTCGGGATGATTGACGTTTAACCACGTATTTCACCAGTTTTGATAGTAAAAAACGTCATTCCCATGATTATTCATCTTCCTGATTTTTTCAGTTAGAATAGCATCTTGGCGGTATCTTGGTGGATTTAATACTTTAGATTTAGTTTTGGTAAACTGGTAAAGGGAACCTGAAAGGATCAAATGCCGCAGTGGTTTACTCGAAATCGAGCTTTCTCAGGTTTTGATAGATGCCCATTCCTCCACAAGCGATATACAGTGCCTATTTCAATGGGCTAAGGTTTTCTCTCTTGTTGCACTGACGGAGCATTGTGCTATTGCTCCACAGTGCGATCAGGTTAGACCGCATTGAGCCTAAGTGCAAATATAGTGTTCTCAGACTGGTCCAACAAGGTATGGCACCTTTAATCGAATACTTCTTCACAGGGGTCACGAGTAATACCGTTGTAGTACGATCGTGTCGGCAACACAAGTACCACTAACCGTTGCCCACGGCGGAATCTGACCACACTATGATACAGGAAAATGTAGTTTCATGTAGGTGACATTGCCACACTTGTGAACAAGAGGCGAGGGAGTTATATCATTTCGAGACTTGGAGTATCAGGCCGCGCCGTCGTTGAGTTAGCAAGTAACACCATGTAGCCTAACGTTTAAGGCCACATTTTTGTTAATTCGTTCGCCACGGTTTTATCAGACGAAGGGTAATACATGTACTATTGCGGAAAGCAAGCAAATTTGGTCCTGTCTTCGGAAGTAGAGCCTGAAGGCTTGCCATGGAGTGCTGTGACATAGCTATAGGTAAATACTCTTGTTTGTCCCTAGTGCTTGAGTCAACCTCGGCCTTGTATCGAAAAGAAATAATCCATCTTAATTTCGTCAAAATCTCTGTTGATTGGGAAAGAGAACCACATACGAACTCCACAAACACGAGGTGATGTTTTCGCTGACGCCGCAAAGACAAAAATCAAAGGATCAATAAGACCCATGACGAGATGGCAGACCCTTCTTTAGCCGAGTTCATAACGGTTACGAATTGGCCACTTTTTGTGACTATAACTGCGGGCGTTCAAAGCAGCGGATGACATGACTGTCTATTTCTCTGTTAACAAGACATCATTTCTCGACATGTCGGATGGGTATCATTGGCTATTATCTGTCTGTTTGCTTCTTTGTTTTTTTTCAGTTCCAAAGATTTTCTTATAGGTGGTCGTTATTAGTTCAATTGGTTGTCTTTTTTCTTTGATATCAGCTGTTCGTGGTCCGATTCGCTTGAAGCGTGTCTTTGTCGTTTGATTAGATGTTGTCCAGTCTTTGGTTATTGGTCGCTTGGTTTCTATTTACAAATAGGTGGCTCCTCTGGCGAGGCGGGGGGGAGGGCACACTGTGCTTTTTTCTGAAGTACATGTACCTCAAAAAGGACAGGAAGATACCGTCGGCTCTCCTTGACATGTGGTCAGGGTGGCTACTGTTTCGGCTTGTAATCCTCTCTATTGGTCATTAGGGAGCACGTGAATTTGAGACTGGAGTCTACAGCTCCACATTCACATCGAGCATATTCTTGTAAGCCTATTAGTTATTAACATTGTCCCTTTCGTCGGCAGTGCTTTAACTGTTACTAGTTGATAGAGCGTCATCTGTTGTTTCCTGTTATCAAGTTATTTCGGGAAAAGGAAGAAGAAATGTCTCAAAAGCAACACCGATACGACACAAACCCTTTTGCGATAAAAATACCTTGATCTTTAGGAGAAAGATCGATTTGATCTACTTGACAGTTTTCAACAAGTTTCATAACTTTAATTGGATTTTGATGATTAAGACTAGTTAATTGTAAATTGACATCATCGCTGAGCAAAAATAGAAGACTAATTAATGTAAAGACAAATATTAATGAGTTTAGAAAAAGCAGTTTCGAATAAAACCTGAATTAAACGCTGTGTCTCTAAAAAGAGACTGCAAGTAATAAAATAGGAAGGAAGTTTTTAGGGACAAGTTACAGTACCTTTAAGGCGTCGAGTGAACTGCCTCTTATCTCTTATGGGGTGTTGAAGATAAAAATCTCGTTGAATCTCGCTAACTGTGGCAATTAGAATGCGAGAATTCCTCCTGATGATCTGGAAAGTGGCTTGTTTAAATCAAGTCACGTGCCTATCTGTTCACCTCCTCTTGGCCACAAGGTTGAACTCTCCAATTAAACGAGGAGGGGATGTCTTAAACCTATATTCGTTGAAGAGGTCACGGGATGCCGTGTAGTCTGTTCTGGTGGCGCAAATCCTTTGTTTTCTGTTCGTTACTGGTGACAAGGTGGAGAACGCTGACTATGACGTCGTACTTGGAAAGGAAAAGCCAAGACAGTGAGAGCAAGATGCGAGGGCTATATAATTGACGTCACACGCGTGTCAGGGTATGGATTATGATGTACTCGAGAGGCTGACAACACACTCGAGGAGAAGGTCACAAACGCGGCTCTTCCGGAGATGATAAGGAATTCCGAAGAGTGTCTCTCGCGCGGAGCTGAAGACTCGGAGGAAGGATGCTTCCCACTTGACCGTCAGGTTTAAATTGAAAATTCGTGACACTTGCCCAAGGTGATCAACAGGGAATCGAAACGAATTTGAAGTATGATCGCAATTACAATTTGCCCTCGAATCTGACGCGTGTCTCTATTAGTGAAAAGTTTGAACAAGTTTTTGACGCTTTAAAGTTCTACAAGGGAGGGTCTAAAGGCCCTCTCCCAATAAAATATATGAAATTTAAGTGCCAAATATGCGGAGTTTTTTGGTCCGAGGACTAAAACTAGAAGTAGTTACTGCTTCTGGTTTACAGACGCCCTGAAAAATCTTTCCGACGATGGGGTGTGGGCCGCGGGTCACTTACGCCATTTTGGAAGTTCAGTTTGCCATTCCGACCCCATGCCCATTAGGTTAGCGTGACGTCGGTTTTATGGACCGGTCACATGACGTTGTCTGTCTATGAGGTGTGAGGATTCGCGGTGGTCATGCATCCTTTATATTTCAGTAAAAAACTGATGATGGTATGGCAGGGTACATAGAATGTGCGTCAATGGACACAGTTGCCTGAACACCAAAATTCGTGATAATGAATAACTTTATGGCTGGCTTGGATACCAGAATATTTATTTATTTACTGTATATAGAATATATATCTTAGCAAGTTAGAAATTCCAGACAACAGCTGAAAATGAGCTTGGACACGCTACGTTTTGTCACACCTATTCCGTCCTATGGCTACTTATTATCTACTTATGCTCTCGTCATTCCGTGGCTTTCACCATTGTGTGAAATTGAAAATGGACAGAGAGGCCGTAAAATGCGTAGATAGTTGCTCATTGGAGCAGGCGATTGCCTGATCGTTTCCCCAGTTGCCAGTGGTCCGCTATACAAATGCAACGGACGAAGAGGTCATCCATCGTTTTTTTTTTATTGTAAGATAACTTAGGTTCATACACCAACGTCTTCGTCACAATTGTGCACTTGCATTACATTCGCCAGGGCCCCTTAAACCCGATTGGTCAAAAAGGCTTATACGCGGTGATGCACTATATATGAGGTTCCGGTTGTACTCTGGTAACCATCAAACCATTATGAGCATGCATGTTTCAAGGAGAAAATACCATTTCAGGAAGAAAATACAGTGTCTGGAGCAAGACATGAACATCCTACTACTAAACCTTATCAACAGCAGGACGACTAGCTATTTAGGGGGAACAACCACCAACACACCGCTATTTATTCCATGTCGATGACGGAAAAAGGTACTTTTACAACGGAACATGTCAAAATATGGGTCTTTTCTTTTTCGATATCTTCAACAAGGGTTTATGTGATATGTCAGTCCATGTTCTAGATGGTATACATGTAGTCGATTATAGAAAGGAATGATCTGGTAGCTGGCACAAGCCCAGAAAAATATCCTGATATCAGAATTGTGTCCAGACCAACTGCCCCAAGTACCGTCACCCACCAGATATCAGGTGGTTTCGGGACCGGGATTTGTAGGAGACATCGAAATGATTACCATCGATTAAACTGATTGATGCTATTCGTTTTGTATTTGAAACGAGGTTTTTGTCGTGATAATGATGACGCGGTTGATCGTTTACTGCTCTTTGAGCAAAGCCACGCCGTGGAGAGATGTTCTCAGTATCGCTGCATTGAGAAACTTTTCTCCGAGTTCATTAAGGTCTGAAGAGTCATTAATGCTAGGAATCGGCAGCCGTTGGCTGATTTTTCTTTAACGCGCATTACCTTTCATTGAGGTTGCAATTGAGTTTGTTAGAAGTAATTGAGAGAAAAAGTAAGGTGACTCAGGCACGTAGCGCTATCGGATAAAGAAGCTTACGTGATTCCTGTGACTTGTGTATTTATCAAAGTTGCAAAAATCACTTTATCGACGCTCTCTCCGCCTTGCAAGTGATTGCTGTTGCACCACGGAATTCGTAATTCTATCAAACGACACTATCTTATTGATATTTGTGGTGCATAATAGACAACGAAAATTGATGAAGAAATAGCGTACTCCTCTTTCGTGACAAGCCTTGGTCAACCTTATCAACCTTGCCTTTTGCCTTTCGGTTAATAATGTACATGGGACAGCGTGCAAGGTTATTAACATCGATTGCTCTTGTTATTCTTAATGAATTTCTATGACTCAATTTCTATGGCACACACGATCCTATCATACTATTGGTTTTGAAGAAGAAACTGTCCCCGGCCCTGGAAAAAGGTATCGGCCCAATAGTATTTTGACGGATTATGGATATGGTTCTAAACAAGTTATGACTCAAAGATTAAAGCACATAAAAGAATCTTTGTTTTCCGGACAATCTATCCTCGGACATTTCAAAAATCGACACCGGTGCCTCTTGACATTTCTGGTACATGATAGAAGATTGTTTAAAGAAAATAGGCCGGAGGAGGTAGGACCAAGAAAGATAACAAGAAGCCACCGGAACTACATGTAAAATGAGATATAAGATCATTCTATTGTTAGAACTTGGCAATTGGCAAGAAGGATACTAATTGATGATAAAGCATTTATCCGTAAAGGGAGACTGAATTATGAAATGAAAGACCATCCCTTTGATTAGCTGCGTCGAAATCCATTACGAAATCGAGATTCGTCGAAAGAGTCGTCCGTTGTGACGGTTGTCTTGCCATTTAACTGCTGCCTTACAATCACGACAAAATGGAGAAAAACAAATGCCATGGCGAAACTGTCAAATGGGACATTAATTAAATTAAATTAATTAGATAAAAACCTATAATGAATTCTAATAGAGAGTTGTTTTCAAAGAAATTGTTTTTCTCACATCATTGGAACTAACACCGGAAATACGAGGCGTGATTCCGGGACGTAGAAATTACAAATGGCCGGATGCAAATTCTGTTTGTTTGTGCCAATTATAACTCCAATCAGTCAATTATCTCAGACAACCCTGACTAAAATTTGATTTCTCGCTCATTATCCTAGCAAAGTATTGCGAAACTTTCTTTTGCGAAGTGGTTGATTATTTCAAAATTGTCACACACAAATCAGTCGACGCTTGTATAATTCATAATACATGTATATATGAGTGATATTGAATTCAATATCACTTTCGCCCAATAAAACCCCATGCACCATTGCAAGTTGGTCATTCAACCTGGCTATCCCGCGACCTTTGAATCCGTTCAGCCGCTAACAACCTTGACCCAGTAATGACCTTGACCCCGTATCGAGGTTGAATCAAGTTAAGGCACCATTACTACATATGTATCTCTTCGATAATATCGTCGTGATTATCATGATCGTTTTCAAGAAGTTGATCCTGAAAAAAACGTGATGTCATCAGAATTTTATCAAAACATCAATGGTGGTCGATACCTATCCTCGAACAACGTTTCGACTCCATAAAAGAACAGCAATTAGCGCATATCACTAGCACTTATCACGCTAAGAATTGGTTTTAGTGCGGTGGAGACGTTCTCTGCAGTTCAAGTGATTATTGACACAAACAAATAATTGCATGTTTGCATGTTTTATTTTGCTGGTATAATCACTGAGAGACAGTCAAAGGTTTGCTTTTGCGCGGAGCTCGTCCTAATCCGTCGCTAGGCTAACCAATTTCCGGCCATTCTCGCTTCCAACCCTTTCCAATTTACCTCTCCTTTGTTCTATGATCCATAGTGACATCTTGACATGCGTCAATTTGATGACGCTGTGTTTGGATATGAACCTTTGGATATTACATCTGTGAACGCTCGATGATGACACGACTGTAGGTAGATCAATCAGGGAATTCTCCATCATGCGAATACGACAAAAAAAACAGGGCAAAAATGTTGCTTTTGAGAGAGCCACTGAAATGGAATACCAATGATGTGACACATACACCTAAAAGGAGTCATGGAGGACAAAGAAAGCTCTAATCCGACAATCAGGGCAAACGTCTTGCAAAATATCAAAGATGAGTTATTGTGAAAAAATGCGTATACTCTAGACCACTTTACAATCTTCCACAAAATCGACACAAATTGGACAACTTTGAAGTCATTCCACCTACAGAATTTGGAGATGAAAATTACCATTCGTAATGTGCAATTGAAGTATTTTGTGTCAAGCATTTATCTTGCTATTCACCTGATTACCCATCTGAAGTAATCCATACCTCTCCTCAATTCATTAGCGCCACAAAGTCAAATGTTTACGAACAATTCTACAAATTTCATAGTCGGGAAAATCGAACTTGTCTGAATGTCACGAGGAATATTACTCAGGAATGCTCTCGTTAGTCGAGCCGAATCATCCAAAATCATGTCTCGTTCATTAATTGGCGCGAAAACACCGTGTTCTTTGGTATCAGACGATAGCACGACTCGAGACGATCCCTGTAATTGGAGAGAATGTTGCTTAGTGTTGGTATGTCATCTCGCAAAGAGCGATCACCGCAGTTGTTGGTGTCCCAGTCCGGATGCGTCAGATTGATGGTATTTTGAGGGCGCGAGACGATGTACTGGTAAAGTTTGGAGTACCAGATGAGGACAGATATATGCAAATGTGTTGGCGCATGTTTAAATGACAGTCCTAATCGACCAGTGCTATTGACCCGGGCTATTGGTGGTATTTTGGAACACACGGATGCATTACCGCTTGATACTGGCAGAGTATTCGTAACCCACGGTAGCAAATTTTCGTACCATCAAATTTTCGAAGGCAAATTGAAATCGGATCAGACAAACCAGACGCCTCCCCTCCTTCTCCTCCGCACTTAGTCAATTGTTCTATATAATAAAAAAGCAACATTCAGACCAAAGTCGATTACATAAAGTTAACATGGGTCTGTTCAGACATACATATACCATAATCCCATCAGAAACTTTACTGCAGTGAGAGAGAAACATCGCTGAATGATTTGATAACCGTAAGCTTGCAGCTGATTTAAGCAGACATAAAACACTTCTGTAGTAAAGGCCTTTACTTGGTTTTTTTTGTTTAGCTTTTCACCAATCCGGCCAAGAGTTTTCCAGTATCAGCGTCAAGCGTGCCATTAAAAACGGTGTAACCCAGCATTAGAAGAAAACAGCTTCAAGAAACGTCGTTGGAAAGAGCTGAAAAAGTTGTCACCGCCACCAGATAATTGGTTGAACTTACACGTCTGTTGAACAATTTCCATCAGATCGTTAATGGCACTGTACCAGAATAAAACCCAACCTAAACCAGTAACTAGGAAAAAGTAAAAGGTCAGACTGGTGTAATCATGTAAAAAGATTAAGTGGTCATCGCCCTTATCGTGTTTCCGATCATCTATGGCTCCCTCCCGGGACCTCCCTGCCTCATCCGACCAGGCTGGTTGTTGTCGTACGAAAGACGAGGCAAAGTTAAAAGTCATTATCGCCCGGCCAGCGTTGAGGCTTCTTCGCCATTTTCAGCGCACACAAAAATGTACTTTCCCAATTCTTGTTTACAAATACAAATTACGGACTTCTGCCAATGTGTGTTTTCAAAGCTAAGAAAACCAGCAAAGAATGCTCATTACTTGCATGCACGACTTCATGTAGTTTGGAGTTTTATTCATCCTCGTTATTAGACTGAACTTAGACTATATCGCGGGCTGTCTACTGCCTGAGAGGGATATACCTGCTCTGGCACAGTCGCCCTTTCTCGCAAATGGCGAAAAAGGAAAAGAATCGAGAGCTTATTTTTTTCCATATTCATTCAATCATTCACCAATGCTCAGAACTGCCAACAGCATATTCTATTCTTAAAAGACAAACAAAAGCCATTGAAAATGGCTTGTCACTGCAGCATTGCTTGAAAATCTACATGTACACGTACACCTGTACAAGAAGCAAAACGTGACATGGTCCAGTTATTTTTACACCGCAGAATGCCTCTTTGTTACTGGAAAGTTAAGTAAATTTGATGTTGTATAAAACACTTTTTATTCTCAATAGCATTCCGCGAAGATGACGTCACTGCAGCTGCTGCCTTCTATTTCCCCATCGCTGAATTACAGGCAATGTCGGACAAACATGCGGTTTCGTAATGGATTCAGGCTTTCTAACTAGGGTAGTTAGATTCAATCTGGCACATGTCCGAGTGTTGGAAATACTACATAATTGTTCTGAATATTTCTCTCTCTGACTCTATGGTATCATTCATGCTAAAAACAATGCAGGGTCAAAGATAATTGACTTTGAAATAAGCTCAAATGCGTAGAAATAAGTGTCGATATCCGACTGTCACGTGACTAAAACGTCATCAATATGCAAATGACCTTGTGAGCTATAAATAGTAACTTCGCGGAATGCTATTATCTAGAGGAGAGAGAACACATTGTCTGAAACATTTTTTCAGGTCAACGTCTCACCCGTTGATTTAAGAAGACATTGCCTTCAGGAGTAAAGAAAACGGGACATGTTATTCAATGTCCTCCGGTTGCCTCGAGTCGACCTACTCGAGGATCGGCGGTATCTGAGCCGTTGGCGACAGTTCAAGAAGCCTTTTGTTACCGGCTGTTCAGACCTGCTATCTTTCATGTACAAGGTTTCATGTCTGACTTTGTTGTCTGGTCTGTCATCTTTGTTATTTAACTCTTCTCTAAGTTCAACCCTTTTGCTGCTGTTCTCAACTGCTCTTATATATAGATATAATTTCTACATCTTAGTAGTATGCACATTTCTATATTTCTGCATCTTCTACTCTCTTCTTTGACATCATTAGCAAACCAAGTCCATATTGGCGGAGGTCTTCCTTTTTCACCACAGCTATCACCGGTACAGCATCCCCAAAGAGCATTAAACGGTTAAAGCCTAGTAGAACCAATATGCGTATATATAGGAAGATTTTTAGATACGAAGGTCGTATTGTTAGCCAGACAAAGGTTTTTGAGATAATCATCACTTGTCAACAGTGTTCTTTATAAATCAAAACTTAGCGTTATCTTTTTTTGAATGTGTCAGAAGAAAATCAGAGAAAACGTGACTATATTACCATAACGTGTCATAACCAGAATAAAATCTCATCCAGGCCGCAATAAGTAAACTATCTGCTTAAATATATGTCTATGATCGCTTCGGAGACAGAAGCTTCAACACTTGTCTTGCTAGTGTTTTCAATTAGGAAACCAAAAGCCGACATACATGTTCAAGATGTTGTCCAAACTCGTGTATGAGTCTTAACAGGGACAAGGTCAACAGACAACTGAAGGGGCGGGCATCCGATGGACGATTGAGTGGTCATTGGATAGGCTAAAGGAAGGGAACTGTTTATATACGTATCGTACAAGAGGTATACAGATGGTTGTCAATTTCGCTGAATCACGGACTCACCAATGATGAGCTATAGATCTATCTCGGGTTAAGATCGATTGGGTGGTACTTGCCCTGTGATGTGACCATCTTGATTGAACCGATGAAATTAGCTCGATCAAACTTTGTAAATATTTTTCTCATGGTCGCAGAAACTGAAACAAAATTCGGAGATTTTGTATCCGGTTTCGTATGCCCATAATACCTGGTTAGCCGTAATGCTTTACGGGTGAGATATGATGAGTTAAAGAGAGCCTACACTCCTTTGCAACTGAATTGCATGTACGCTGCGGTCTGGACCAAGTTTCCAGATTTTGTAACCGGTTACGCATGGCTTATTGTAACATCGAGCAGAGAAACTTCCCGGTCATTACCTTAAAGTAATGGACAAATTTGATGCTGAAATGTTTGAAATCATCCTGAGATTCATTGTTTTGCGCCCACGTCAATTACCACTACCACTCTGCTGCCGTACTCTGCCGACCGCAGCGATAATTCAGAGTCCGGTGTGATGGCTCTTATATGTGTCTAACCTATCATTTGTCACCTGCTTAGGCCAGCAAGCCATTTCCGTTATTTCCGAAATGACATTTGTAGACATACAATTAGAAGATGGACATCATCTTCTACACTTACAACTTTTTTTTATTAATACATCAAGGAAACGTCGTATAGTTCCCTGTTGCTGATAAATGCAAGTAACTACAAAAATAAATAACACGTGTTACTTAGTTGCAGAAATCTCTGACCAGATGTATTACATTTCCGCCACCTTAACTGCCCTCGACCCTTGATTGATTCCCTTGACCAAATCCTAAGTGTCACCGGATTTCTGTCCACTGACTTATTGATAAGACTGTGACAGTGAAGGCAGTTGTTCTTCTCGCAGTCTATCACTCATTCATACCTCGCTGGCTTACTAAGTATACCTGTGGACATTGATACATCAGCGGGATCAGGGATATATCCCGTCGCCGAGACAAGGTCAGACCAAAAACAACATGGCCGATTGGGACTACAATCGCAGAAGATACTTGCATCCCGAGATTTCCTCAATAAAGACCATGGAGGACGTATTTACAATGTAATACAATGCAGATTTAATCCATACTTGCCAATATCATATGTATGATACCAAGCTCTTTTGATCTTTGGATTCACTTCCCAGTAGTGTACCTGAATGTAACCCCCACGTCGGTTACCACTTTACTTAATAGCGCAGGAAAAAGTATTGTTGGAACCAGACGAGATGATCGATTTTAGAATTCAAACAAGTCAAATGTTAAAAGTTAAGAAGCACGCGCAAGGATGTAAGACATTGATTCATTGAATTCAGATAACTCATTTAGCAATGTGGGTGCGGCTTGTCAACTGTGATAATCTGTTCAAAGTGCGCGAATGAAACGTATGATAATCATGGAAATCCCACAAATGATTAATTTCATTCTGTCATAGAGATGTACACGAAGATGTTATATATATGTTAATTTCACTGAGAGGGCGTCTGTAATACGTTTTTCATGAAGAACATATCGGGGAGGCCAGGAAAAACGAGCCGCTACACATATTTGAATACCTCAAAGTTTCTACAAGATATAAACAGAAGCTGCCCTGATAATGTCAACGAAGCCTCTACATGCTGCTGAATGAGTGATCGGTGCAGAATCCATAAATCAAGTACTTGTGTGATTCCTCATCAGGCGCCTGACAATCCATTACAATCTCACTCCGAGAGTAGGCATGGTAAGACCAGTTGACGAAGGTCATCATAGCGACTTCAGACATATCGAGGGATCCATCAATTGTTTGCCTGACAATTGCGGCAACAGGAACGATTTCTTGGGGGATGGCGAAAGGGGAATCAACGCTATTCATCACGACTGTCTTTGGAATGTACCATTGGGTATGTACATGTACCTGTTGGGACACTATAGTTCAAGAACAACAGCAATTCATCTTGCAAAAACCTGCACAGAGTCTGCTGTCTTTTTGTCAGCGATAGTACCTGACCATGCACGATAAACCTTAGAAGGTTAGCCTCGTCATCGTTTTCGCTTCACTCTGGTCGTCACGCCAACGTCAGCATTCCCCGGGGACCGTGGCTGTGAGTTTAAGTCGTTTTGCTGTGTCTACGGGTTGACCGCAAATGTGTAGCCTTGTTCAACTTGCAATGCGTCGAGGTGAACATCGCATCAAGTTAACTCTTTATCTTTTTAGCCATAATTTTGTTAGCCATGCATGAGCCACATGTTCATTATTGACATTTTTGACATTGGACTCATGTCAAACTTCTGGTTGATCGATCTATGGCCGTACTTTGTAATCACGCGTAACGTGTTCCAAAGAAAAAACACTCATCAGATTTTTCAGTCATGCGGACTATTTTCTGTTTTGCAGTGGTTAATTTCATTGTATGATCAGTGGGGAAACCTGACGACAGTACCGATGAGAAGGTGTTCAATGTAAAAAATCGCTCTCTTGTTGAAGCTGCGATTTTTTGCGTAATCGCCAAGAAGTCAGAGATCAGGAAACGTGACCACGTAAAAAGGTGGTCTTGAGGAAGATTGGTTTCCCTGCGTGCTGTCTCGTACACAATGCTCTTGGTTTCCTCCATGCTATCTGTTTTTTTCATTTTCCTACCTTCTCACAGAAAATGCTAGTTGTTACACTTCTAAGTCCGTTGTCATGTTATTCTAGGTATGCCTACTGAATATTTAACTACATGTATTCCAATTTTAGATGACATACATGAAGAACCTCTCTAGTAAGGACACCATCGGGGCTGACAAGTGCTGTCCTCAAT
Source organism: Lineus longissimus (assembly GCF_910592395.1). NCBI lineage: Eukaryota > Metazoa > Nemertea > Pilidiophora > Heteronemertea > Lineidae > Lineus > Lineus longissimus. Next base: position 5,480,120 of record NC_088315.1, read on the forward strand.
AGAGAGGTGTCCTGATTAAAGAGGTCAAATTGAATGGAATCACCCAATTTCGGACCAAAACTAGTGTCCTTAATAGAGAGGGTGTCCTTAATAGAGAGGTGTCCGCAAGGGGAGGTTCTACTGTACTTGAAATGCATTCCACTTAAGATTACATAGACATGTTGAAATACGCAGTGGAGTGGTAGGCGATGCAGTTTTAATATGATTACTTGCAACAGCTGAAAAAACCCATCGAATTATGTCACTCTGCCAATCAGCCAAATCAACCCAAAACAAAACCAGCGGAGCAAAACGTTTAAGGCAAGATTATTCAGAGAATCCGCCATGTCTTCTCTGCATCAGAACACCTTAACGCCTTATATTCATGCCGTCTATCTTCCCATTATGACCTGGCGCGTTCGTGAAGAAACTATGCCCCAACTTCCTTTCAAAACAGATTAGAATAAACCCGACATCATGTTCAGGATATTGCTGAGCTTTGTTTCATTTTGCATGTTGTGGGTGAACCTGAAATCCCGATCTGTTAGTCAGTCTGAAAAAAAACGAGCTTTGTACTTTAAAACTCATCTATGCAAATCGCTACAGATTAACTTTCATTTGCAAATTGTTTTAAACAGCTGACTCCACAGTAGTGTTTAACCTTCTTTATATATCATCCTCTTTGAAATATGAAATAATGATTACCACAATCGCATTGAAATTTGATATTACTATTACGGGATAGGATAATGGTTTGAGAAAATCATCTGTTGTCTTTCGTTTGAAACTGACTAAACCCTGGGACGAACTTCAACTGTTGTTCTGATGAATATTCGTATCTACCTTCGCCGGTATAGTTTTAAAATTTAAAGCATGCATTGTAACACAACCTGACATGCGCTGTGGTGTGGTCTGGGGTGTGGTCTCTTGTTGTTCTAAACCTATTATTGCTCAATAATCTTCGGGTCATGATTGGTTAAAATATTGATCTCATTGACTTTTGTGTGGCATTATCGTTAGAAGTTACGCGTAGGTTCTAATCTTCTAACCAAAAAGCAAATATGGTCAATAATGAAATCTCAATGTTAACGCTATATAGCAATAAAACTAATTGTGTATTAAGAGACAGCACGCAGCTGTAATTTCTTCTAGGTTATATCCTCCCGGGATATCCTCATTCAGCCAAGAAGATACAAAGGATATACCTGTAGTCGTTACTATTAATTCTTGATACAAGGGACAATTCACGCCCGACCGCCACCATTCTGAATGTACACCAGCGTTAGGGCAGTAATTAACTATACATGCAGGCCTATGTACACCAGCATTAGGGCAGTTTATAACTATACATGCAGGCCTATGTACACCAGCATTAAGGCAGTTTATAACTATACATGCAGGCCTATGTACACCAGCATTAGGGCAGTTTATAACTATACATGCAGGCCTATGTACACCAGCATTAGGGCAGTTTATAACTATACATGCAGGCCTATGTACACCAGCGTTAGGGCAGTTTATAACTATACATGCAGGCCTATGTACACCAGCGTTAGGGCAGTTTATAACTATACATGCAGGCCTATGTACACCAGCATTAGGGCAGTTTATAACTATACATGCAGGCCTATGTACACCAGCATTAGGGCAGTTTATAACTATACATGCAGGCCTATGTACACCAGCGTTAGGGCAGTTTATAACTATACATGCAGGCCTATGTACACCAGCGTTAGGGCAGTTTATAACTATACATGCAGGCCTATGTACACCAGCGTTAGGGCAGTTTATAACTATACATGCAGGCCTATGTACACCAGCATTAGGGCAGTTTATAACTATACATGCAGGCCTATGTACACCAGCATTAGGGCAGTTTATAACTATACATGCAGGCCTATGTACACCAGCGTTAGGGCAGTTTATAACTATACATGCAGGCCTATGTACACCAGCGTTAGGGCAGTTTATAACTATACATGCAGGCCTATGTACACCAGCGTTAGGGCAGTTTATAACTATACATGCAGGCCTATGTACACCAGCGTTAGGGCAGTTTATAACTATACATGCAGGCCTATAGCATGAGACTGAGGGTATTTCGTTAGCAGATTCAGCGTCGGTGCTCGACAGGAACAAGGTGAAAACCATGCAGCATGTTGAGAAAGGTACGTATAGCTCAGTTAAGAAGCAGCAAAATGGATGGTTTCTTGAGTACAATTTATCATCAGCACTCAATCGAAAAAAATATTAATGGGATATTAACTATCATTATTACAGTCCTAAATTGACACTTCCTGGCTCATGCCAGCGAAAAAAACTGAAATGACCATGGGCCCCCGTCGAATCTCAAGTGACAGAGTACGAGTAGTGATGTTTACTCACTTCCGTTTGTCCACAAGTGGTCCCCGCAAGAAACCATTGATCAAAAAGCTGCTTTGCGATGTAACTGTGCTAATTGGTGCATGGGAAATTATTATGTGCCATTAGGAATGGATGATGAAGTGGAGCCCGGAAGGCAAACTGAGTAATTTATTGACAGTTTTTTAGCGTGATTTGTAGTGTTTCTCTCAATAAGCCAGGGAAGGATAGTTGCGTGACTTGAATTGTAACTATCGCAGTAACTAACAATACAGGCAATTTTAGGCGTAAAATGGGCTTGCAGTGGTATGCATGTCGACAAATGTCAACTAAGTACACCTTATATTCATGTATGTGTGTATTATCTTATTCGTTCATTAGTCGAGGTACCAGGCTAAAATGATTCTCAGAATGAAGGAAATAATGATGCATGGAACGGGGTGCTAAGCCAGTCTGTAATTCACGCCACCTGCATGCTGTGTAAATGATTTTACATATGAGTTAGCTAAGTGATTTTATAAAATTTCCATTATCAAATATCGGCGTACTAGGTAAATAAATTGAAGTGCTGATTTGTGGTTAATCCATCCTTTTAGGAAATGCAGTTCACTTTTTTTGCAATTGCAGCCGGCACGGGTTATAGTATGTCTTATTTTGCAATATACTCTAAAGCTTGGTAAACTTGTATTAAGCGCTGATATAAAAACAACCTTTATTGAATTCAGGTTTCTTAGTTTCCACTACGCATCGTAATCCACTTCGTTTGCCCTTTTGAGAAAAAAACCTATACTCTCCTTTAATGAAAGTGGGATATAATCTAAGTAGAAATGCATCAGAAAATCGGTACATGATTTTGGCGTAAGTTGCGTTTCGAAACGATCTATTCGGAAAAAAATGAATTTTGCAGGACCAGCGTTTTAGCTTTCATTTAACATTTTCACCTCCCACGAAAATGTACTTTCTCATTTCCTGTTGAGAACTCCGGGGCAGAAAAATGCTCATTTACATGGATTCGGTCTCCATACACATTCTCACGTGATTCTATTTAGAGGCCCTCGTAGTGGAATTTAATCATAATGACTCATGCATCAATTTTGGTTGTTTTATTTATCCTCGCGAGGCGCTGGAAATTTAAGGGCATTTATATTGATACCTGTCTAGCAGGGAACATTAACTTGTAACTAGTCAGAGAGGCAGCCTATTCGTTGTTGGCTATCTCTGCAATTTAGTAAGCAAAATCACGTCGTGCTATATTAACTTTGTGGCGAATTCTGGTCAGGCACCCCATAAAATATGATTAAAGGTCCTCCGTGTCTTTTCAATTAAAGGATACATTCATGAACCTCGCAAAGTGGACCTAGCGACATGCACATAATCAAGAAAAAAAGACACCGGCACGAAGTAACAAATCACCGACCAACCTCCGTGCACAGGGATGAAAACATGACGTGGTATTCTGATATCATTCACCTATTCCACGCCTTTTCTCAAAGATAATTGCTTCTATCTCCCGTATTTCGTGAGGGCAAAAACCAATCACAAATATCACAAAACAATGCACGTCGTTTATCTGACACGGGCCAACCGTGTATAGAAGCTACATTAAATAACATCTGCCCGAGCAATTTAAAATACAGGTGTGTGACGTCACAAATGAGATATTTCGCAGGTGTTTTTCAGAGAAGGTGCAATCTTGGTGGGCAATGGTTTATTTGTTGTCAGAGAAACCAAAACGTTTTTCCGCTCGAACTTATACATTGCCCTTCTTCAAAAAGTACTGTAGGATTCGAAAATTCCAGCTGCCGATTCGACCAACCTACGGACTGGATTCCGTGTGTACTTCAGTTTACAGTTCGGGTTCAGGGATTTTCCCTAAGACATCTATTTTGGGCGGGAATCCCGTACGCACGACCAGTTACAGGGTTCCTCCCTCACCTGAACACATCCTGACGTAATCGGTGTTTTTAAATATACTCCGTTTCTTGATATTTTGTAAACGACGTATAGGAGTATCAAAAACCTGTATCTCAGGATGCCCTGAATAATGCCAATTTGGCATTTTCTTGCAGAGGTGGGAATTTTCAGGCCGAAACGACAAAACCTTACCCTCTACTATGATTTTTGATAAAAACACTAATATGAATTTGATGTTTATATTCTGTCGAATGCCGTGTTAATCTGTTGTCCATGACCGTCCCTACAAATTGTCGCTGTTAGAGACTCCCCAAGGATAGCACCTTTATTGGTAACTCAATCTTTTCCACAACCTACGATCTCATAAATGTGGTACAGAACTAATTGTAGCAGATATAACGTGGCTCTGAGCAAAATCAGGATGTCGCTAGTCGAGTTATGACTGTATGTTGATAACGAGAACAGTAATTGTTCCAATTTCCCCCTGGCAGTTGTCTTAGCTCTCCATAGTCAACGCATCATTATTAAATCAGTCCCCGTATCCTAATACCGCGGGGTCAGCTAAGGGTCTGACATCGATCCTAGCGCCCCCTCAAGCCAGTCGAATCGCTTTCGGTTGCGGTGTATCTCATGACCTTCATGACAATAGGAGGGCACTGCACATAATTTTCAATCACTTCCGAATTGAATTATGACAATGGGAATCAAATTATGCGTCTAAAAGATTTGATTTAAATGTCATTAGTAGACAAAGAGGTATTTGTACTGGCATAGAACACTGAGCGAATAAAGGCAAAGCAAACATCCCGTCAGTTCATCTTATTTACTTGGTAGTCTTTATCACTGTCTCAGGGTTTGTGGGGTTTTGTCCGAGGAACTGAGGAGGAACAAGCCCTACCTGATCATGAAATGTTTCAGTGTCACAATCTGCCTCCAGTCTGAGAAAAAAACTTCTGTTTTTCACATCTGACATCTGATTTGCCCAACTCCACTGAAGATGAACGCTCACAGAAATAATACGACATCATTTACCAGCACGACTGATGCAATAATCTTCAAAGGTCACATGACATTGATTCTAGCGTTATAAACAGGCGACGGAAGTTACCACAGAGCTACCCCGCAGTTAATGACAGTGTTATCCCGCAGTCAACTTAAATACCTCATCATCCAGGTGAAATTGTTTTTTCTTGGATGTAAAACATGGGAAGCTATTTGAAAGCGTATTCACGTTAAGGTTTGATCTTCTTTGTCAAGTGCTTCCGAAAGTGTCTTTGTTTTTGTAATAGAGATTCTCCACTCATTATTTGCCGCATCATTAAAGGAGACCCAAGAAGAAAATCGCATGAGAAACTCGTAGGGTAAATTGCGTGTATTTTTAACCAAGTCATTTAGGGATAGTCTTGTGTGTGCTTTATTAGATCTAGGGCAGCTCAGAGTCTGCCATCACGACGCCGCTTCCGCCGCCGAAAATGACAATTTGTCATTCGGTTGATGAAAGCTTGATGACCTTATATCAGGTTTATATCAGAAATGCAATTCACCGGTTCAGTCAGGACACAGGTAGAACATGTTCCAAAATAAAGCATGGTTTAATCACTGACATACGCGGGTAGTCAATGGGACTGATTTTAGACAGAAAACTGATCGAGACACTAAGGTACTGTAAACAATTCCCTTCCCATTATAATTGTCTATTCAGTCTTTTAATTTTTTTCTTAAGCTTTGAATGGAAAAATCTGAGTGTCGGAATTGCCTTAAAGGGCACTATTTCAAACACCAATACACGCAAGGCTAAAAGTTCAAGGTGCAAGTAGCAACATTATGAACGAGACACTGACCATTATGAACGAGACACTGACCGCGGTAGTGTGGTTTTCATAATATTTTGTACATAAAATGAATTAAATATAGATTTTTTTCTGTCATATTCACGATACGAACCATAAATTAAAATGGGCTCAAAGTGTTTATTTTATGATTTCACAAATGGGTATTTTTTTATAGAAAAAGTCATGCAGAAATGGGACTAAAGGGGAAACTTCCGACAACGTTGGGTTGAGCAGTGTTTCTAATATGGCATTCACCAAGACTAACAGGAACCGTGTTTGGTGTTGCGGAGCTGTAATGTAATCAGAGTTTTTTGGTGCAAGTACCATGGCCAGAACCCATATTTATTTGTTGATAAATCCCACTTTATTTGGGTGCCCCAACTGAGGTGCAGAAGCTGATGAAACATATTGAATAAACTGTCAAATGTTGGTGGGAATATTTTACCGGGACTACAAAGGACCATCAACCCGCATTCAATACGACGGTATAGCAAACACTGAGGACTGGTTCTAATATCTGAATATAGTTATGAAAGGCAATAGCTTTAGTGCGGTTCTAGCATTGCGTATTTCAGACTTGGTAGTCACCAGGAATTCGTGTTACTTACCAACACCATAGCCACCGGCTTACTTATTGTTCTATAATACACAACCAGGAAAATTGTTCTTCTTCTATACGTTTCAATACGTCTATTTTGACCAATGGAGTATGACTGACGGTTCATGGATGATTACTAATTGGTCTTCTTGGATCTCGTCGCTTCACGCGCAGCTACAACAGAGACCAGGGACAGCACCATCCAAATCACGTCTATGGTTTTTTTTCTCGCTGCTCGCGCGCAGGAGCTAGCAGTCATCGCGTCTATCAAGATAGACCATGTTCTGACGAAACCCGAAGAACAGTATATCTGGTTACGTCGTATAGAAAATTCAAAAGTTGATATTTACCAACATGATTAATTTACATTGTGTTATCGCCTCACCTATTCTTTGGATTCTGAACTTCTTATCGGACCATTCTTGGTCTCTTTGTTAGAAGGTTACTAGGATGACCTTTTGAAATAGATCAACTGTGAATGTTTTGATAGATTCTGATGGCATCTGATAAAAATCGCAAATGATTCGGTCAACATTCGTTAGACTTGCGGTTTTATTGCATGCTTTCCAGCCTCATGTCTGGGGTGAGTTGAAGTCTGAAACTGCTAAACAAATATTTCAGGGCATAACCACAAGGCCATACTGGGGATAAATTAGTATTGCAGTGCTCAGTTACATTTGAACGCGTGTCAGTGTGGTATGGACTACATGTAGTCTGTAGTCATTCTCGTGTCAGGTGCGATCGGCGATTTGCATGCCTCTGAATATTGTAATGTCTTAACGATCTTACTCCTTATCAGTGTCTTACGCGGCGTACCATGTCTTTATTCGTGGCGTCAAATCAAAAGGCCTTGCACTTGACACACGGCAAGGCAGGCTGATGTGAAGATACGCCTTTACTCGTATCCAGGTTCATCCAAATCACCTTGTTGATTTTCAGCTGGCTATAAATTCGTACCAAGACCAGTAGGCTTGTGGCCGATGAACGAGGAGGCCTTTGGAAGAGACAAGTCCGGACATGGTAACCACGCTCATCCAGGGAATGTGGTATTGCGTGAAGGACCCACCGGGATACGCAACACAGCGATAGAATTCTCCGGGATCAAGGAGTCGAATTTGTATATTAACGCAAGCGAGTCGGTCTTACTCGATGTTGGAACTGCTGATGGTTTTACCTGGTGCGGATTTGTCCGACAACGCTGTAATGGAGCTCCGATTTTCGAATGGTATTACAGCAAGGGCAGACCTTTCACTATCTGGTTGACGAGAGAGAATTCATTTATTACGCAGCTATCTGACCGTAAAACCACAAACATACAAAGGGTTTCACGGAAATTTGATGCTGATCACTGGAATTTTATGGCTGTTAGCTTCAAAAAAAGTTCCGGGAAGCTTTTACAGATTCTCAACGACAGCGTGGTCGAGACTACCGTTGCTAATGTTTCAGTACGGTCGAATGTTCCACTGATCAACATCGGTTACAGGCCGAGGACGCAGGATACGATTGAGAAACAGTTCAAGGGAAGAATGAGCTGTCTGATGCTGTTCAACGTAGCCTTGTCCATCGCGGAGGTGGAACGAGCAAGGCAGTTTTGCTTGCACTTGTCGAAACAAAGCAGGCACCAGGGTAAGTTGACACCAGTGGTCCGCAATGGCCAAGTCCGAGATACAGAGGGTTTCACTAAAAAGGCTGTGGTCCTGAACGATCCGTATTTCGTTTCAAAACCAAAAAACGTGTGTTAAAAAAGTATCAAATGTACACGGAAGGCCCTGTTCATACCCTTATTTACATGCTTTTATTTGCAAACTCATTTTTATACACTCGTTTATTTGGAGCGCTTCACGGATTTTATGTACTGATCTTTGTATTTCTGATGCAACCGCGCAACGACTTGTCCATGGAACATGTACACGTAAGAATCGAACTTAAAAATAACATCATTACCTAAACTGTAACAATATTTTGCCTTTCATTTTAGGACAGATTTTTCAACCACCGATAATTGGGTATCAGATCAGAAAAGGTCCATCAAGGCGCATTAAAACTCGCAATGAACTTACATGCCTTGGCGTATGCAGCTCGTCTCCAACATGCCTCTCGATAAGTTACAATTCCGAGAAAGGGGTTTGTAGATTGAGTGACAGAGTAGATAAGTCTTCTACTGAAAGAGTCTGGCAACCAGGAATACGATACTTCCGAAGTAAACTTATCCCAACTGGATGATGAGCAAGAAAGAAAACCAAACGTTATTCATACCAAGAAATGTTCCTGCCTTTTCGAGATATTTTAAGAATACTTGTCATATGTCCATGTTTTTTTCTCCGTGATTTCTCGATTTCAACTTGATGTCTAAAACATGTTTTCGATGGCCATGGGTCCTACAGCTCACGTTTATAACAGAAGATGAAGAAAGGATGAATTAAATTTTAGTATCTTATTTCATCACACCATCGGTTGACTCAACCAGGTAATTTTTTGAAGGACCAGAAAGTATTTCACACCCATCTGAAATAGGACTTAATTTGAAAATTCGCCAGGCGGGAAAATAACACTTTTTACAGGTACATACATGTAAAGGCCTATACTGCGTTAGTTGGACAATTCAACTTAACTTGAATTTTTGGTGTAGTACAAATATAGGTATAAACATATACTGACCAATGCTGTTATGCTGACTGCCGAGACTGATATTCAAATACTAAAAATGCCATGCTCAGCTAATTAGCTTGCATTTCCACGGCATTGTTTATTTCTAATCACCTGAGCTGAAACATAAGAAAATACAATGAGCACGAACGGCGTTGGCCTTTGACTGGTAAAATACATAAAGATGTCGGGCTTTTGCCGCCGATAACACATCTTTCTTAGCTACCAGAGGTGGTTTATCAAATCACCTTTGTCACAGCTCATGTAGAGCAGTATCTTACCATTTCTTACGACTGATTACCTTGCAGAGTCTAGTGCATTATTAATTAGAACATTGTTTTATGTGCCGCATTGTCATACATCATCCTCACTTAATCTGCGGCTGTATACCCAACAGGTCTAGAGAGCATGCTTTATAACCAAAATATATTCTGGCCATTATACCCCTTCAAGTGCCGCACCTTAAACCAATTAAGAAGGCCGTAGATGCAATTTCTAAGCATCTTGGCATACTGATAAGTGCGCTCCCCAGAATATTTAGAACATTTAGAAGGACACGAATGCTACCTCCAAGCATCTCAACATCACACTTGTGTGCTCTGACGGTGATGACCTTTCGGAGCCCTTTTCCATTTGATGTTTTTCTCTTCAATTTTTGACCGTAATTGATGTACTTTCAAGAATCTGAACTCGTGTGAGGGTGCCAAACTCTTTCAGAGGCATCAACGCAACCATGGGTTTTCTGGTGAGTTTTTACAAAGTCCCCGAAATGTCCACGTGAACGCCTATCTCAGTGTTCGACTTCATTATCAGGAAGGAGGTCAAACAATGAATGAGATAGGCGTTCATGTTGGCGTTTCGGGCGGGGGGGATTTGCGAAAACTCCCTAGTATACTCCGACTCCTTCAATGATCAATTTCAACAATGGCATTGAATGCATGATACAGAGAAGATCCTTCTAACCACGTGTATATTAAAAACAGAGCGTTTTATTCAATTCCGGTTGTCGTTGTTCAATGACCATCATTATTGGTTGAATGTACATGTAATGAATGTGTTGTTTATTGTATATCGTAGCAGAAATGCACATTAGTAAATGGATCAAAAGGATGTTTTGTGAGATATTCTTCTGCTCTGCTCTTATCTTTATTGTCAGTAGTTTTCGTTGTTTATTGCGGATTGTGAGGGTTTAGCGCACAAGGTAACATATATCCGATAGCTATGTCCTCACAAAAGGTTTGTTCCAAATGTATTCAATGGAGGTTTGTTAAGATGTTGCTCATATGCTATATTGGGCTTGACTAATACACAGACTTACACAGCACTTATCTATGAAAGGAAGGATGAAAATTTAATAAACATCGTTCCTGAGATGTCTTTACGTGTCTTTATCTAATAAGAAGGGACGGCACTCTACAAAAAGCATATCAAATTGTAGAAAATAAACAATGCGTTAGAAGAGTTTGTTACATTGCCCACAATGGGCAGACATTCTTATGTTTAAAGGGATGGTTAAATGGAACGTAACGCCGGAGGTTTTTTTATTAATTACTTGATATGAAAACGTTTGGGCAGAATGGCCGCTGAAATGCGCCCAAGCGATAAATAACAATCGTAATGGAAAAATACAAAGATCTAGAAAGGTGGATAAAGCAAAAAAAATTTCAGTGTGACTAACCTGGTTTTCTATTTGTATTATCTCGAGGTAATGGGATGATGACATTATTCCCATTTAAACCCTATTGTCTTCTACAAATGGCATAAACACGCCTTGCCAAGCATTTTAACCATTGAGTAACACATAATTACAATTAATGTTGCCTTTTGTGTGACAAGTTAGTCAGTTTCAGCACGGATGGAGAGCATCTATAGCCGTCGTTTCAGGGTAAACACAGATAAAAAATGAAATGCACCAAAAACTGAAAACAACAATGTACCATGCTTAAGGTTTAAGATACCGAACTGGGGGAATTAGTTGTCTCAACCAACAACGCGAGGATTGGGAGCGTTTAAATAGGCCAAACTGTGGCGACAGCATTAGCACATGAACGATTGTTGAAAACTTTTAAAATGCAATAGACGACATTCATTGTGTTTTTAAGTTATATCATTTTTTCATTTGACACAGTTCGAGGACATTTCATTTCTAAGTACAATTTAAAATGAAACCTTGCTGTGGAATGGAGGGAAAATATAAAATCAAATTATCCAGCTTGAGGGAGAAGTATTAACGCATAATTTGTTCCATTCCACGAGTAGAGGCTACAAGATCTTTATAAACGTAGTGGTAAAAAATTCAATAACGAACAATAACAGTGATAAACACACGTCGAGTTGATTAGATTTTAAATCTATTGGGGTTTTCGTAAGATGTGGGTGGAATTTATTTATAAAATTATTCATAAAATGATATTCCGACCAATATTTTGATTCAGGAAAAAATTCTTCAAAGCCATACATGTAGGAACTGTTAGTCAATTCGTAGAGTTGTATGCGGTATATGAAAATGTTATCTGTTTGTATCATGAAACTAATATCTTTAGCAACGGTAAAAAAGTTGCTGGGGGCTATTTTTCACTATACTGGTTTATTCGTCATTCAGACTTACACTCAGTGATAAATCACATTGCATGTTCAAATGAACACTCTGATGATGAAGGACATTGCCTTATGTGTATGTATCTATAGATAGACTGACATTTCCCGCCTGTTTTTGCACAGTCTAATCATCTGCGTGCAAGACGACCATTCCTCCGATTACTAATTTAGGGTAATCAAAGGTCATTAGATGTCATTAGAAAACGATCAACTGACAAAGATGTTTTTTCATCATGTCAGAAAGCTCCCGCTATAGCTACTTCAACGAGAAAAAACACAGAAGTAATGCACACCACTGATGTATATACTGTGTCGACGCAATTAAGCCAGTTAAAGAATCGTTGCTTATTTGCATATACAGAGAAAAAATTCACGCTTTCGAATTCATGAAAAAGGCAAGAGGCCATAAATAGATAAAGAATGGCCCGAGTGGTACCCCGAGGTGACGTTGTGTCAATTAATCTTGGTTGTATTGAAAGCTGCGCCTGTCACCGGTAAGAGCGGTCTTGCAGACATCACTGTCGAAAATCACTGTGAGCCTTTCATTCGACAGTATTTTCCGATGTAAAACGGAATGGTCGAGCAACCATTAAATTCTAGAAGTTGAGAGTCTCGTGAAAGCATCTCAAGTTCGAGGCCATCAAGCTTATAACATGCCATAGGGAACGCACTGTTACTTCCTACCAAGGTTGCGAATAAAGGCAATTAAAACCCCGCAGCCACGCATCAAACACCATCCATACTGTCGGGGAAAGTATGATGAAAAATGTTGTTAGGGAAATCAGCTTACGTAAAAGTTGCGGGAACAATATTTATATTTTTAACATCCCTCTGGTTTGAACTATTTTCGTCTCTCACAGTTTTAAAATATCACTACATTTACCAGACATTAGGACAAATGATTCCATGTCAGATGAGATAATCAGGAATTGCACTAAAGCATTTGTCTCTAACTTGGATATGTCATTTACACCCAAGTAAAAAACGAGATTCGTTTTCGATACCGTAGACAAAACTAGATATGAAAACTCTTGGCACCTGAGGGAAAAACCAGACATGAGAATCAGGTGTATTCTCTAGTCTTCTATGATAATATCAGACCATTATGAAGTTCAGTTCGGACTTGATTGATGATCTAAAAGTTATAAAACCGTTGAACAAAAGGCGGGCGACGGAAATCAATGAAGCGGGAGGGTAGCATTCATCGGAAATGAGTCTGGCGATCTGCCACTCCAGGGAGATCAAAGCCCTTGCAGCCGTTAGTCATCAGAAATTATAGGAATAAAACTCATGAGGATATTGAAATTGAGAAGTTCAAAGAAAATCCCTATTGAAATAGTTGAATTGCAGTAAATATATACCACTGCGCAATAGTTCAATATTCATAATGATTCGAACTGCTGATCGCAGCCTAGCTACATGTATATGACGGAGATAGCATGCTAAAGCCCAGCACGATCATAGATCTTCGTGAGACCAAAAAGACATGAGATCCTCCCTGCGGGCGCATGTCTGTAAAAAGACGGAGTCGAGAAAGTTTTAAAGGTCAAAAGTTACATATACGTACTTTAAAAGGTATATATTATTGTACGGTGCTGTCTACTGAATAAAAAGATTTTCTTTCTTATTGCATGATGGGGAGCAAACTTTACTGTCACTCAGTGCTTACTATATACTACACCCTGCAAATGTAGCCACTTTTCCCCAAAGCATGTCCATCTCCAATAATTTCTTAGAAGTATCCTGTTACAAGACGCATGTAAATTTAATCCAATCGGATTACATAGCGTAAAATTGAAAAAATTGAAGGAGAATAAAGAATCCATATTTCTACCCAAAATCCTATTTCGTAATATTTCATTATTGGAAGTGTAAATGGCAAACATCATGGCCATGACAAGATGCGGTGTACTATCCTGGTTGTGCAATGACCCAATCGACGCTTCGTCAATCTTCATCATTATTTATCAGTTTGAAGCCTTCAATACACTTACCAGCCAGCATTTGGAGTCATGTATTTATGTTATACATGTAGCATGCAGGCTCGGTTTGACATCTCCGTCCTAAAAGAGTTTCCGTCTCCTAGTCCGATTGCCATTTACCAGAGATAGTAAAAGTAGGTGAAAGACTCTTATTGAGTAAACCAAAGAGACGCACTTCTATCACAAAAACTATACCACCTCGGAAGTACAATTTCTTGGGTGATGTTTAAATGATCGATCAGTTTACCAGGTTGATGTGAATGCCGTTGGCGTCGTTTTAATGACCTGGTAAAGGATGTATTGTGGCTCAAAAGAGCCATTAAATGTTGAGAAGTCTTATAATAACTGACTGAGATTTTAACTATCAGAGGGGCTACACTTGTGGCTTAAAAAGGAAACTACTCAGTGTTCAACGGATTTAAACATGCTGGTTTACCTTTTCATTTTTTATGACATCTAGTTTATGCCGCAGTTCCAAGGTGAGTTCCAATAACATTTTATGATATCTCAAAGTTGAGACGGGCTGTACAACCGTATTCGTCTTACCAAGCCACTCATACGGAGCAAACGTAATGCACGTAAACATCGTGTTTGGCAGACACGGAGCACGAGAGCACTGTAGTTTGGCAGACACGGGTTACCTTAACCCCTTGTAGACCATTCTATATCTAATTGTGTCCCATTTCAAGTTTCAATCGCACGTACCCCCAGGATAACATCACGTATATATGGAAACTAGAATAATAAATCGTCTGATTATTTTAGCCTGCAGGATGAACAAAGGCTTTAGATGTTTCCTCGATCTGATGATAGATGTCAAACTGAAATCTATTTCTTGCGAGGAATATAATTGAATCGGTTTAGTTTAGATTGAAAAAGTAATGGAATCAGATGTTTCGCAGATTGAAGCAGTCTGGGGATGATGGTACAGACACACCTATTCTCTGGTAGTGTCTTATTGTTCATCATTTTGTATGATTCCATTTGTTTGAGAGTCCACGTTCGGATAGAGAACATCTCCTGAACAAAACAAAGCACCACTTTTGGTTGGATAAGGGCCCAAAGCTGCATGAGAGCACTTTTTTTCAGAACTCTTCGAGGCAGTTGCCCCCCCCGCAAAATACAGCCCTATCAGCTGTAATCTCCTGTCATCTGATACTAATGACCTAACTTAATCTTAAGTGTGTGTTTTACATCCATGATTAAAGAACCTTAAGGTGTTCCTCAGGGCAGTCTGATCAAAGTGACACTCAGTGTCTCAGGTACCCTACACCAACTTACGGCGCGTCAGATAACCCAAGGCTGATGGGAATCCAAGAATATCGACCAATGATCAATGGGGGCTACAGGTAATCAATAAAGGAAGATTACCTTGATTGGATGATGCGTCAATCCCCTGCTACGAATACGATGTAATGCAATAGCCCCAGCTGGCTAATGCACTTCTTGGATATTAATTCTATTGTTTTGTGTACAAATTGTATTGCTGTGACCCTCAGAGTTGATTTAAGCAACGGTTTCAGTCTCATTTGCTCGCGCGGTGGTCTGATGACGTTATTTTATCATTATTGTATCTTGGTAAGGGATGTCTGATTACATCATATACCCTTGGCATGCGTTGTATTGTTTTACTAAATGGATATTGAATGTCACCTCAGCGGCCATCTTCTAACCGTCAGTTAGGCAGTTGCCCCCCCGGTTGATGAGTTTTAGATGGGCTGTAACCTCATGTTCTTCACTGACGAAGCGGACTGTGCTAAACGATTGTATTGATCTTTAGGCAGATATTCTGAAGGAATTGTGTCATAGCCTACAGTTTTAAAGACTCACGGTAGGTAATTTTTTTATAATGGGACAGGTTTGCTATGTTTTGAACTACATGTACATGTATATATTTCCTTCTCAGGGAACAACAGAACCTTCAAGGACCCGAACAGTCAATGCCACCAGTTCCGTCTGGAATCCGCCTTCGCAATGAACAAAAGCATGATAAAGACAGACATGTGGTCAGTGTTACCGCCAGTCTTCTTAGTACAGTATATCAAATGTTGTCCACAACGAAGCCTACCTTCCGGGAACCTTTGATATGGTATATACGCCTTGGGGGATGTTGGTGAATCTTACAGATAAGACACCATTGTGTTGTGAAGAAAGGTCAAATGAAATGCCGCGAGGTCTTGAGAACGAGACCTGTTTGGCTGGTTCAGGTGTAATTGTTCTCTCGATGTTTTACGGTTCCTTATGATTTACATTAAGCTTTCTGTTGAACTTTCAATCGACGTAGTTGTCGCTGATAATGTGAAATCAATTACCGCAGATCAACATGTTTTTTTGGTCATCTACATGTATATGCTCCGTGGTTTTCACATTAAAACAATCCATAATCCAATACTTAAATATACCAGATTTTACAGAATCAATAGCAGGGTCTAAAACATTGACATGTATTATAATATAACCATGTACTTCCTTGATATAACATACGACTGATGAAACTATTTCTTCAACATTGTCATCACCAAAGAATGGATTGACTAGAACCGTGTGCATGTATATCTTGGCATTCTGATCTTGATCAGATAGACCAGTTGGCATAACAAGAATACAGAGAATTGATTTGGCTAATTGGTAGACGTTCCACTTGGTGTGTTATCTCTCAGTATATATTCCTATTGGAACGCTGATGGTGAATCTCGGGAACAATGTGACTAATTACGCTTATTACTACGAGAATGAATTGATACATGTATGTGTATTTAGCCTTACGAGAAACCAGTACGAGAGGATTCTGAAGAAACGTAGGTGCAACTAAGAGTATGTTGTGTATACATGCACGACGTATTTCATTGTGGAAATAATTGTAAAGCAGGCTCACGATGATTTACTAATCTATCAAATGAGCCAAATTTCATTAGCTGCTGTGGAGTTTGCTCTTCACGAGGAATCATCATCATCATCATATCCCGCAGCCATGCGGCCATTAGGGCGACCCTGTTTTATCGACGATTCGGGACCATATGGTTCTGTCTTCCGCGAGGCGGATCAGGTCACTGGTCTTCCTTCCGGTCCAGTCCTTCACATCGTCCATCCAAATTCTCTTTGGTCGGCCGCGTCGTCGGTTCCCCTCTACTGTGCCCTGCAGGATGGTATTGGCTAGCGTTCCCTTGTCTCTGGTGACGTGGCCGAACCACCTCAGCTTTCTCTTCTTGGCAATGGTTGGGAGGCTATCATGGCGCCCGATGTACTGGATGACCAGCTCTCTTACTCTCTTACACGAGGAATGGCCGAATCAAAATACAAGACACATGATGTGTTCATCTATGTTATAGACCTTGATATATGTACTTTTCACAACATTATTTCCTCCCGATAGACGTCCTGGGTCAGATGGTGTTGTATTCCTGGTACAATCGATATCCACATCTAAATGTAACATTTGAATTCGATTAAACCTGCCTTATTCCAATATTTTGTTTCATCAGATTTTTAAATTGCCTGGAGGCTCTCTAGTTAATCCGATTAGCAGCGGTATTGGGGCATGATGAGGCCAATCAATACTGATTGTACAGCAATCGATCGTCAGGGGCAGGTTCAAAAATTCGAAGCTGCCTGTTGGAACTCCATATCAGCCATACCGATCATCAAGTGAACATAAAATAGGCCAAGATGATCCATGTAGAAAGTGCTGACGATTTCACCACTTGATTGTACAGGCCATAGTTCAGAGGTGACCGTGACGCTCCCTCAAGATGCTAATGAACATGCCGATTGAAAAGCTTTCTATACACACAGAGCTTCCCGTACACAAAGGTTGCCACACACACATTTAGTATATATATATACATGTAGCCGTTTATTTCGTACTACTAAAAAGTACATGAAATTCGTGGTGCATATACAAAGGTAGTGCACGGTGCAGGAAAAACAAATACACAAGAAATAACCCATTCTACCTACCACTAATCACACTCTACACGTTACAAATTACATGTTGACCACAATGCTTCCCTTGCACTTCACATCCTGAGGAAATCAAAGGTTATCGTTTGCTTATCCTGCCCTGATTTCCTCAGTATGTGCATTACAAGACCTAACTCGCATACCAACTGCAAAACCTTCCATGCACTGCACAAACTAGTCTGCATGCTGACGGCACGCTGTCATACGCTGCACTGTGTAAACATGCTAACTGACCCGCTGTACTCCCGACAGTCTAATTTGCATAAAGACCAAAAACCCACTGTGGCCGGACGATAAGCTGCGTATTGTATTCCTGCCAGTAATTGCGACGAAACGCCACACGGCAGGTATTGTGCACTAAAGGGTTCAATGATTGTGTTACAAGCATGTTGACGAATGGGGGAAAAATAACAATTAATTTCAGCATTCTTTATGCATCAACTTCGCTGTACTATAATTAAGTAGGTATTAGATGAGTCGGTTTACAGAGGATGAATTAGCCATCTTTATTGAATTAGGAAGTAATTCGGAGCGAATGACAATAGCTTATCTTATGTATTATAAGTGTAGTAATCCACTTTTAGTGCATTTTCTTACAGTTCTTGTGTATAAATATAAGACATGCTGCAGCTTCTCTCGAAATGAGGCAAGTCTATTTGGTGAAACTTCATAATTTTCTTCATTTCAGACACACCGAATTCACAATTCGAGGAGAAATATATTGTATTGAAATACTTGAAGTACTTTTATGCTGTCTTTGGGTCATTCTCCCTAGTATGTTATCGTATAAACGAACTTAAAAAAGGTTGTAGGGCGTTTTCGCAAGGGATACACTCTCATTCAGAACTGTGTCATTTCAATATTATTTCCATGTACACATACAAGACTATTGGAAAACCCAGGTGGGGCATAGCAAGGGAATAACAAGCCACCCACATTCTATTTTATAACGGAAAAGCTGAAGGCAATGAGAGAGAACATGACAAATCACCGGGAACCTCTACGTATTGGACATGGCATGGATTTAGGTCACGACTTGGTCATGTTGTCTTTAACTATATCGGGTGGCGCACAATAGAAAGGTCCCCTAGCGAAGTTTCGGATCTGACAGACGAATCCAGCTATATCATTCAAATTTCGGTATGTCTATTAGAGGTGCCGAGAAAGATAATCATACATGTATATTGTAGCCTATATTCATCTCAGTAACAGCTGTCAGATAGAATATAACCACGCCAAGCCCTCAAACCCAATACAACACTCTTAAAAAGTACACGTAGTATGATAAGTATAATTATCATCATTACTATCAATAACATTTTTTATCTTGAAAACCTCTGAACCCGAACTTTACAGACTCAAATACACACTGATTTCAGACTGCAACGAAGATCTCACCAAAACTGAATATAACTCATGGAGGCGAATAGGTGCATTTTCCACCTAAAAACAAATAATTCGATAGTATCTAATTAAAGAGTGCATATAGCATTTACTTTTTAATAACAATCTCTTTTCTCTTAAATAAAAGGGTGCACAGGGATAAAAGCCACCGGTAACCAAGGAACAGGAATGCCCAAGATTTGTATCCTGCCGGCTACAACTGCTGGTGGAACAAAATAAACTGTTTTAGCACAAAAAGCTTATATACGTTTAGTCAACATTCAGCAGAACCTTGCTGCATACACGCCAAAGGCACCATGGCTCTTGAGTGGCTCAAGATGTTCTGCTACGAATCGATCATGTGGCCTCGAATCCGATCGTTTCAAACGCCGATGATTATACATCAATGTAAGTGAAGCAAATCGTATGATTGGTTACAATTAGAGTCTGAACATTTCATGTTTGAACGAACTAATCATATCTTTAAGTATTTTGCTTTACATTTGCTTGTTTTACGGCTGAACGATGGTGTACACTGACGTGCCCACAGATCACTGGTTTCCGATTAAATGAAGAAACGGTTTCAAACCGACCGTGAACTACGCTGGTTTGGAGTCTATGGCAAAGTCGAGCCGCCTCGATGACTGCCATATCCGCTAGCTCTGTGTAAGATCACGTGATTGTAACGAGATGGCCGATATTCCCTCTTCACTGACTCAACAAGCATGGAACTTAGTACGTGTTGGAAGTTCTTTGCATCAACTTTCTAAAAAGATTGACAAAAAGTCTTTTGAACCACAAAAGACAACCCTTGCTCCATTGGCACAACATCTAGTAGAAATCTTCATCTGTGTCTCTTTTGTCATCGTTTTGTATCATACTAATCCCTGGAACATTTAGATATTAAAACACTTTCCAGCCGATAGCATGCTTTTAACAGTTGATTATACTAGGTCTCTTTTGAGGGATGCATTAGTGACATAGAAACCAGTATTTCGAGAGGCAACAGTCGTGTTAAACTGTTTCCCATGTTCCCTCTTCCGCCTCTTTGGGGTGGTGTCGAATATTGTGCCATTTGGTAGTGATATGCAAACATAACGCCGCCGGAACAGGTCATCTGATACAGCTGCGTTGCCAAGCCAGTTTCGTGAATGAATCTGATGATGACAAAAGTAATTCGCTGTTCGCTTATTATAACTTGGAGAAGCCACGGTGATTTTAACAGGGGGTTGATTATAGCTAATTGTCCAGCAGAAGCGATTTGATATCCGTTTGACTAGTGATCGACCATGACCATGCAACACTACAGGCTGTCATGGTCAGCTGTATAGTTTATCTAAAGTTCTACTGTTGACATGGTGAACTCCAACTGTTTCGTCATTGCAGAGGGGTAGGGGGCTGATTAAAATTGGGAGCAGTCGGCCACAATTGATGGTTTTTGATGAGTGTAATCGACCATGGCCTGTGCACCACAGGGTCCCTTAAGGCTATTTTAAGACAATTTCATATACAACTCATGAAATATGACCAATAAGTACGATTGAGCCCAAAGAGCGTCAACATTTCTCACCAAAAATGAAAATTTCAGGTTAAATGCCGTAATTGCGGGCATCAGACATATCCAAACGATTGGTTCGTTGGTATGTAGGAGGAAACCTACATGTACAATGGTTTAACTGTCGCCCTCCTTATCACATGAGGAAGGAACACACCAGGGATCTATTCCATGACCCGTCAGAGGCGACATGCCCTGATCTTGATTTCGAACATCAGTCTTCTGACTGCTCCACTTTGATAGTCTATTGATGTATTGGTCAGCTTATGTTAGTTGACATATGTCAACTAAAAAATATAAATCCCTAAGATAACGAACTTTTACTGTCAAACTACCAATGGATAAAAGTTAACATATTGTATGGTTTCCCTGTAAACATATTTTTTAAGCCCATTTTCTTTTTCGTTCAACGAATGATTTTTTAGAGTCTAAAAGCCATTAATCTAATCTGATTACACATAAAAAGTTCAACAATCCTTTGAAGATTTTTCTTGAGATTGCTTTGTGGCATGGGTCATTAGGCTAAATGTCTTAGCAAACCCGATATTTCAAGAAAAAATCAAAGAGCGAAAGTTTTAAAAGGCCCTGATATAGAGTCACCGCGATCCTTGAGGCTGCTTAACATGAAGATTGAAAAAATTGGCTGATAAACCAGTTAAATGAACCTAGAGTGGCTTTACCCTTAACATTCAATATATATTTCATTTCTTCAAAGTTACAATTTCTTCATTGGATTGAATACCACGAAACAGGTTATAGCATGGTTCTGTTTATATAGGTAATTCTGCGTGGGCAGCCTGGCCGGCAAAAAATGAACTGACCAGAGAGGACCAAGACACCAAGATCTCGCCGAGAGGAAAGGAGGCTGAACTAAGGCTAGCGTCAAATTAGCAGCTAGATGGCAAAAACAATTAATGGTGGGCTCATATACCTCTCCGGGGAAAAAGCTTTTCTAACATTTTTATAATTACTAGTTCTCTGTCTGAAACATTCCACACAACCTCCGCCTGTAACAATGAATATTTCATACTACTGGTTCATTGATGAATGGTACCGGCTCATTCAAGTGACAAATCGAATTCAAGGCAATGTATGTTAGACTAAGACCATGAACGGCAGTAAAAGTTCGTTACAGACTCTATTCGGGTGATAAATGCTTGGTGAAGGATTGCTATCCGAGGTTTATAAATCGGTTTGGTACAGTTTCTTGTCACACGGTTAAGCTTCTTATTCAATATTTACTTCGCAAGCCAGGAAAAGTTCCACTGCATCAATTAAAGGCCGACTTTGTTTGTGTACAATGTTGAGATGGGCGGCTGTGAATTAGGCATAAACACGGCTGAAGGGCAGCAAATATATACTCTAACAGGATGAAACTTGCACAATGGCTTCAATAGTTCCGGAGAATCGAATGTAAGATAATGAAGAATCAGCTGTAAAATAACATCGGAACGCATTTTCGAGCTCTCAAAACTTCGCCATCGTTGATCTAATTCATACCGCAAACTAAAGCTGTTTCAAAGATTTTCGTAAAATGTTCCGGGTGGGAATCACTTCGTCCATCCATTAAAAGCAGTGGGTACACGAACAAGATGTTGAATGCATTCTGAAAGCAGTTTCTAGCCAAGAATCCTAAGAAAAGGATTGAACAAAATCCGCCATCCTTGATCTATATCCAATGTTACGCAAAGCAAAGCAGCTTTATTTTCTTTTCATAAAAGCCAATGCATTACTATAATCTTCCTTTTTTATGTGTCTGCTATCGTATGCAACCGCTATAAGGGAAAGCCTTGCGGATAATGCTACACAGAAGCAGCGAATAGACTTCTAGATATAACTGAGAGAACAGATCGCTATCCACGTCCTCTTGGGCTGCTGTGTAAAATGTACAGTGGCCGATTTTTTTTAAAGTTTTGTTTTTCTTACATTTTAGAAATCGTTTTTGTGTGCAAATGTGTTCGTGTACATTCACGTCTTGGCGTATTGTATTGATTACAGCATTTTCCGCTCTGTACCGGTCCAAAAAATCGTGGACATTTACTATTAAAATTTAACGAAGTCCTGCAGATCTGCAGATTTTGCAGTAGAGTTGACGACATAATATGTTTTTAACCTTCTCGAAAATAGGCAATTTCTGCAAATTATCACTCAAAATCGGACGCCAAATCAAAAACATAGTGTTTTCTTTGGCGAACAAAATGTTAAGATTCCGAAAACGATAAACACTGAGATTTAAAGATGAAATTGAAACAGATGTCAAGAGAATAAACAGCGTGTTGGTTTATTATCGTTCATCTAAAAAGCTTTTACCCCGTTTGCTTGCATACCCCTCCTTGCCTGAAATGGCCAAGTGCTGCACATAATATGAGCTTCGGGGTTTCAAAAGAACGTTTTCTTGATAAGGATTGGATATTAAGGGGCTTTGAGACTGTTGTGCAGCCTATTAACACGCTGTTATACAAGAACTTACATTTCATTGCCTGAAGCATTCTGCACTGGTAAGATTTTGCAGGGCGTGGGTGATCATCATATCAAAAATTCGTAAGATGGAAAGGACGGCATATTTCCTATATTTCCCCCCTCACATGTTTTTCTTAAAGAAGTAGCGATTAGATTTCCCGAGAGCCTGTCAGTGGTTTGCAAGAACAACCATACTGTCTCGTCAACCAACACAAAGAGCGAGATACGTCTGTAGCTTCATCTGCGATGGTGACATTATATCGAGGAAATGTTCGTCATTGTTTACCATATTGAAACTGTTTTGGGGATGATGATATTGAATTCTATTGCTAAAGATAGAATACAATAAACCCATTTCTCATAGTTCTTTCAATGGGTAACACGAGGCCTATTACTTAATCTTAGACGTATAAACGTACTCATTGTTCCAACCTGGGTAACAAAACATCCATATGGCCGAAAAAGATAAGGCGAGCGCATGCATGAATACATTTCCGATAGTGCTCCAGTGTTCCCAAGATATAACATAATTCGCGTAATTTGATGGGAAGTTTTCCGTGAAAATCATCACAAACCAGCTGACCTGATTCGTGACTATGGAAATCACCAACAGTCCCCTGTGACTTGGCAAAGACCTTACAGACCAAACATTTTTCCAAGCAAAGAGTAAACTTCCTAATCTCGAGATCATTAGAAAAACTACCGAGAATTTTATCTGCTGACGTAAATTCTCGTTTTCTCGGGGACAGAATCGATGTTGTCTTCACACAACAAAAACACAAATAATCAAAATAAAAACAAACCCAAATCTCGGATAGGAAACAATCTGGGAACCGCATCAGATATCAATTTCTCGATTCCTCATATTTTGCCAACCCGTGCCCCGAAACTGAACATGTTTAGCTAAGATGAAAACTCGGTTTCAACTACCCTGTCCAGTGGCTGCCGTACAGTTCACATCACTTTGCACCAACAGAAATTCACACTTGACATGGACGAACCCTTTGGTGGTGCGTGTCTTGCATTCGACGGAATGTCTCTATCATCTGCAGCATTGAGTAACTTCAGGAATGCCAATTCCAGTGCAATTGTTCACTTGCTAGAGGAGCTGTTTTATTCGAAAGGCTAGTGTGCCACAAACCAATGCATGTCTAGTTTTTGGGGTAGAATTTCCAGGTCGTGTCATTAGGTTTTTCTAATCTACCCACTGTCAGAGGAGATCGTTAAAAGGCCATGTTCGGGAAGTTCTCAGCATCGAGTTGTCGAAACATCTCATTGTGTTTTAGCCGATTCCGATGTCGGTGAGGGGATATTTTTGTCACCAACCAACTGACATGCAACACAATGTCTATTCTTTACACTCCTCAGTTCCTTCCAGTTCTCGCGGAGTGTTTTGTTTCCTATTGTCTCTATAGAGGTTCCGCAGATTCCCAAACGGGCCAAATAAAAATTGGTCAGGTAACACCATCTCGTTGACATGTTTAAGAAAGGCCAACTTATCATGATATGGAAGAAAGAAATTACATTTTCCGTTCTCTAATTTCGCGGCGTCATTATTTCGGTGGATAAGTAAAGCACAATGGCGTGGAAAGGTGTGCACTTTATTTTGCCAAAGGATTAAAGTCACGTGTTGTCTTTCTTGCAAAAGTCATTAAAATTTGGAAAAGAATATACATTTCTTGGGTATATAAGCTGGCGCTTTATAGTAATACCGAGACTGTTAAGAAGACAAATCTCGCTTTCGCTATTATGCTATACATTTCTCACCTGTAACCTTTGTGGCAGTGTGAAATCTTTAATCAGCTGTGAAATCTTCATCAAATAATTGTGAATTTCACTTTCAGACGAACATTTTGACGAAATCAGAGAGGCATATAGGATGATTGAAGAGATATAGCGAGCACTGATAAATGATTTGGAAAGCGACACGGATAATATTTTCGTGATGTTGACAATTTTAATCCTGACCGACACACACCGATATACGTTAGATATAATGAAGCTTGACACTCCTTCAACTTTAATTTCTGGTGTGCAATGCTGAATCCTTCTAATTCGTACTTTACCGAATTACGAATTGCGCATTGATTTATTCTACCGAAGAGATTTCCAAATTAAAGTATACAAATTGAGAGATCAACAGGCCATACAAAGACGATATCGAGGAGACTGATATAAATCTCACTGGGTCGGAACGTCCGAAGGAAAAACCGTTTTTCCCTTTTTAAGCATGAAACAACCAAATGTCTGTCTGAAGTCTGACACTTGCTATTATCACGACGTTCCACCGGGAAAAACACTTTTCCTGGATCAGATAAAGTACGTCGTGCCCTAAGACAAAGTCATCGAGCCATGTTAAATATACCACTAATGGACAACGGTGACGACCGGGCGAGTGTCCCAAACACACTGATCCCTGACCAGAGGTCTTCCTACAATGCTTTATCCGGAGTGCTGCTGTATTAACGAGCTTCTAGATCCCCCAGGTCGCCATTTTACTTCGTTCCATGACAGACTGAGGATATATCCTGGCCACTGGGCCACTTTCATGTTGATATTCTGAGGGCAGTTCGATCCGGAAGACACACCTGGCCTAGCTATATCAAAAGATTAGCGACTTCTAAGTATGACTTGGGCAGAGTTTGAGCCAGAGTAATGTATCGGAAGTTGACTCATCTTTCTCGTGAAGCTGGAGGCTGTTGTGGTAATATCTGTCTAGGTATTGTTTTTATCATCGCCTGGGGAACCAACACGGATATTTGGTTTTCAGCCCCATTAGCCTGTGGTCGATCTTTCACCCCCGAGAGTCTTGGGGCACGCTCAAGAACAATCTAAAGATTGACTCCGATTTGACTAAAATCAGTCGTATCAAGTCTTAAAATGCCTCACGCGTCTCGCTAACAAACGGCACAATATTTCTAGGATAAGCTCTGCCCGCCTTTGCAGAGGCAACTGCTTGACAATGGCATTTGTGACCACTTTAGCCAGACACATTAGTATTTTCCCGATATATTTCGTCTAGATTCACGTCGCCCATGGCGATATCAGCATTGATTTAATGGAGGCATTAGCAAGTGAGGTAGAAACAGCTATTGTTTGAAAGATCAGCGCCTGACCCCCCATTTGTCTCAAACATACATTGCCAAACCTATAAAGTAAGCGAATATCGAACCTTCCTCCCTTTGCAATTCCCTGGGTGGTCAGCCACTCTCCCGTTGCAGCCCTTGCTTTTATAAAAATGGTAGTAATGAACTCCACGACAAACCTTTCCATATTATAAAAAACAAAATACTTTTGTTCGAGTTCGATACCGACCGCATTTGCGTGATATCATTTTCACGCTGAGGTCACAATTCTTTTTTGTTTATAGCAAACTTGTGAATGTCAAGTCGACGCCATTAGTACGTAGTAATGGAATGCCGTTTCTTTTTGCCAAAAAGCAACTCACAAATTACCATTAGGTGTTTTATCAGCAAACCCATTGACTGATCGGTGACAAATCTACCTCATTAGAACATAAAAAATAACACGTTTGTTGAATATATCACCATGTTTTTTTATTAGCCCCTACGTGTAGCTCACACGAACAACGGCTGTCTTACGGCACAGCGAAACACTGTCAAGTGACAAATGAGCTTATTGGCTTGTCTCAACAAGGTTAGCATGTCAGGGATAATAAAAAAGGCAGAGTGCTCGCCCGTTTGCAAAGCTTGTGTGCTGGTCAACGGTGCAAATGAAATTATTGCAAAAAGATCGTAGAAGATAGAATCTTATTTTGGAAAGCAATTTGTACATATCGGCAAAATCATCGTTTGATGCGACAAGTAACCTACATCCGGTGGTTTGAAATTACTCATAGGCAAATTGAATCATTTAACACTACATAGCAGCGGCAATTGTTGTTTTTTTCATTCCACTATAACAATTGCAGAGCCATTTGCCTAGTCAGTCCTGACCAATGGTTCTAAAAACACCCCAAATGCGCTTTACGACAACCGTGAAGCGGTTGATGATTTTACGACACTTCCCGAGGGTTAGAAAAGCATGTCTCATTATCACGACACTCACACGCAACGGGGAGATAAAGTAGTAATATTGATGGTTTCAGACACTCTATTGACATTGTCATGATGAGACGTGCTGATGGATACCCACGCATCACTTCATTATACCTCTGAATAGTTTTTACAACTGTTCTGATAGTAAAGGCCACAATTATTGGCAGGTGTTGTCGCTCAATGGCGTACCAGATCGGTGTAATAATGTGGCTCGTAATCGGATCGGTTCCAAGATGGCTATTATGATGATGGTGATATTTGATGACTTATCTCCTTAGTTCTCAAGAAAAAGAAACCGCCTAACATTCAAAAATATCCTTTTCTCTGATGTTTGCATACGGATCGGCTACCTTATGCTTTTTTCCGTTGGATCGAAAAGTCAGCCTTTAGTCAGCCTCCGTGACCAACGCACGACATAATATGATTCCTTTTTTTTTATAGAAAATGGCGCTGAACAAGCAGTTTGCTTAGTTAACTTTCGAGAGCGTCTTTTTATAACGCTCTTTCTGATCGATCAGCTCATCAAGGATTTAATTTTAATATTCGTTGGTTGATCGACTCTTTGCTTGGCAAACATGCACACTCCTGGGAGGTTTGTGAGCCTGTGACATCAATTCCTTGAACAAAACCATTCGTTCAACATCACAAATCATGACCGAAATCGATTTTAGACTGTCAAGTTATATAATTAGGGCGCAGACTACTCGAAAAATAAAAAAATCCAATTGTATTGCCGGCACATACGGAAATCACTACACGGTAAATTAATTTCTGAGACCTGTGCATCCTCAAGGATTGTTTGTATTAGGATTGGTCGATATCAGGATGGACATCTGCACAGAAACATGTACAGCCGATGTTCAGAATTTGCCTGTATATACGATGGTTCCTTTTCTGTTTTTAATAGAAGGTGGCCTTCTGGTTTGTAAGGCGGCACACCGGTATAACATTTGTCAGTGTTTCCATATTTCAGTGTTTTCCTTATTGTTCCCTTTCACCGAATGGGGCGGGGCGACCACTAACCGAACAACAATGAAGGGAAAGACGCTGACCGATGCATTACGTGGACGTGTTCTCGTATATTCCGTCCACCGGCTTACTGCACTACTTTAAACATTTTAAATTTCTTGGATGACACTGGTGAAGTGGATGACGAAAATAAGTTAATTCCACCACAATGTTGAAGGATCACGTAACGCAGATGAGATCGCCAGCAACTGGACGCTTCCTTTCAACGCATAACAGGTTCTTGTTCCGTTAACTCCTAAAGACGATGGGATAAGTATTAGAATAACTGCTTTTTTTGTTTACCGATCTCTAACGTGCTGCCTTGCAAAGTCAGTCATCGGGTTACCGGTATCAATGCATCTTGACCAGATCGCGGTTCATCGTGTTGCGTACACGTATCACTAGACTGAAACTCAACATCGTTGTGACATGCTTTGTAACAGAAAAGAGTAACTGGAACTTTAAAAGTTTCATCTGACAGATTTCTCCACCTTACATAAATCATAAGTCTATCGATTCCTAAATTAGCCTGTTTGCACAGATCAGAATGAAAATAACCTCAAACCTAAAATCCCCTAAAATCCATGAACCTCAATAATTCAGCGTTTTTATTATTTATAGCCCAGGCACTAATTGGTTTTAATTTCATTAAATGATCCATCTTCTATTGATCTTTACACTGCTAAGTGTTGGGGATGAAATATAATCACCAGTCGTTCCTGGGTTTGCATTGTCCATATCAGAGTCTGAAAGACTCTTTACATTTACAGTATTTGCATTTATCTCCGGGTGTTTGTTTGGAAGAGATGACACTACCATTTCAATATGAACGAGGTTTGAGGAAACCAGCTTTAAATTGAGTTCCAAATATGGTTCCCCGATGAATCTATGTATCAAACTTAGTAATGTTTTTAAGTAGTTGCATACTAAAATACAAATGACATCCTACACTACATGTTTAACAATGACAAATTTGTAATTTGCATTTAAAAAAAACATATTCATTGTTCTTTGCTTTGTTAAAAGGATTTTAAAAGCCTTCTTAAAGGTGACTGGCACATAGCGAAGGACATAAAAAACGCATTACCAAACTTAAAAGGTAAATTTCCCATATTAAGTTGAATCGAATTTCACGACAAAGAAAAATAAGAAAACAGTTCTAACCTTTGGTCAATTAAGGCTTTTTCCACTTTTCATAACTTTTTTTCGCGAAAAAACCCTTCTATACTGCCACCGGCTTATCATCAAAGCTGGTTTACACCTTTGCATCCTTTCATAGACTACGCACAATTAAACCCGGAATGAGATGCGCCTACATAGAAGACTGTGATAATCACACTTTCGGATCGACTTTCAATTAACAAAGATATATTAATACCAAATTTAATGGACTATATCCCAAGAAGGCAAGCGGAAAAATCTACCTCAAAGCACAGGAAGAAATACGCTGTTCGCTTCCCAATAGCTTCGAGGAATGTATTAATTCTTTTGTATCATTATCAGATTATAACATTAGAAGATTAGTAACATTTTACAGTAAATAAGAACAAAGAATTGTTGACGACCATAGGGACTAACTTCATGATACTTTGTAAAAGGTGGATTAAATGGTGAATAGGGGCATAAACCCAAAGACAGGTTCATAATTGTAGCCCAGAAAGGTACTAAATAAAAATTCGCGCATTTTGACTTTGTTTCAGTCACATAATCGCGGAGCACAGTTAAAACAAAAGAATCACCACTTTGTAGTCTGAAACGTAGGTGAAATGATTAGATAACAACTGCATCTGCGATGTCTTACAAACTAGATAGTTGTTGTACTCATCGGGTAATATTGTCTTGAATTACCTAAACCATTGTCCTAACCACGAGCCTTGTGTTCACGATGTACTTCCATTGGTTATTGGTTATTTCTCTCATAGATATGAATGATACGAAAAGACGTATCTTTAGGTCTGAAATAAAGAAATACATAAATATATATGTTTTTTGTTATTAGGATGAACATGTATTGCACAAATGAATACGTCAATGATATTTAGAAGACAACTTACCGAAACCACTTACTTATACAATAAACAAGGTACGTACCTAAAATTAGAAATATAAAAGGATATTTGATGAGATTACTCGAGTTAAAGTCATATCACGGTTACCTGAGCAAAATTATCAGGAAACAGGACGTAGATAAACACTCTGTGTAAACCAAAAGCCCAATCATACATTCAGTTCAGTATGTGATATGTGGTGAACAAGTATATACTCTTGTAGTGAAGCCAATGTTAATGGCAATCATTTTATTTGATCGTATATACAGGGTTGACAATATCCTCTTAACCAACCGTCGCTTCGACTTGGGCTCCAAAAGGTAGAACAGAAGTTTCATCAGGATGGAGGTGAGGACAACTGTTCTAAAAAAAAGTGCTAGGTAGGGCAGAAAAGTTATTTACAGAGAACAAATCCAAAGGGAACACGGTTGCGGAAGAGGAAAATGTCCAAAATAGTCAGGTGAGGGAAGCATTACATGCAAAAGGTTCTTTAAGTGGCCTCAATATCCTTTCTTATCCGGTATACGAAAACAAGTTCAAATAACAAAGAGTTGCTGTTGAAGAAACATTGCATAAAACCGATATTTTCTCCATATTATTACCATTGCCAATTTTCTGCTGCCACGATGTGAACTTTTGTTTATATCGGGGATATGATATCGCATTTTTGCATCGGTTTGTTGTGAGCTGATACAATTTTCTATTTGATGGAGTTTTGTTTCTATTTCCATCGCATTGCTTTATTAAGTAACAAAAATGTGATTTTTTCCAGAGCTCGCATATTCCTTTTTTCATTGACGTGCGTGTTCTCATAGTTAACGGAGAGCTTGCATCAACATGTACATAATATTTAATTCTACATCGAATATATACATGGTCACGTGATTTAAATGATATATCACGTTTAATTCAAAATCGATGGGCTTCGTGAGGTCGACATATTGTATGATACATTTCGAACTCTGCTTGAGATAACGATTTTACCCGTCTTAGGATACGCCATTCAGAATTCAAAAGGGCTAGTTCAGTTTGGCCGCGGACCTAGCACCTGGATGCCTGAGCCAAGCCCGAAATATAGGTTGACGTTTTCCCTTGAGCATCGCAATGGAAAATACATTTATGTCAAAGTCTTTCGTATTGGTTCTTCATTGGTTCAAACAGAATGGCCACAGCATTGTCATCGTTTTAGCTTTTTTGGTATAGCCAAACGGTTTTCGGTATAACCCACAGAATGAAAAATATTTCGATAATAGTGTCGCTTTGTGGTGAAGAATTCTGTGATACGGTGTATTTTTATATAAGAATCGGTGATCTAGATGTTAGTGTGGGCTGATAGATTTCCCTGTTTGAGGACAGTTCTTGTTCTCATCTGTTATAGGGAGGTGTAATATGAGTGATGACAGCCCGATAAGAACAAACCATTTCCGCAACCCATCTTTGAGAGAACTTCATAATAAAGGTGTCTCGTATGAATCGCCAGTGTGATTGTCCGTACTAAATTGGTTCCTATGAATCATGATGGCATTTTTTTCACAACTTGTTTGATTTTACTTTTTCTGCCTTTAATGGAAGGTAGAATATTGATAATTTAGATCACAAGAGTTTCTTTCTTGGTGTTCTGATGCTTTGCGATGAATTGAATAGCCTTAAGGTTCCAAGTTATCGGGACACATGATCCTTTCAGTACAAATCCAAAACTGAAAAAACAATTAACTCGTCCGTTTTACTTCCAGCCATACTGCATTGCGCAGTTACACAGTCTTAATCTAACATGAAGAGAGTGATTGGTAGGCGAGGTGTTTTCCAAATGAGGCGTATGCCAAGTACCATTGTCTGGCCTCAAATCACCCAATATGTGGTAAGCTGAAAGTGCTGTCGCTCGGGCGAGGTCAGTAAAAGTACACGTGAGCTATACGGTGTGTATCAACATCATCCCTTATTGACAGAATCGAGCCGCACATTTCCTGTCTCGTTATTCGGATTACGTTGACCAATTACTCGACAGGATCCTTCCAGACAAGACATATCTGGACACCAGGAAGTCATTTAAGAATAACCTCTTATCGGATTTTGGTCAAGATACACGAGGATTCGTTCTTGGTGCGGCGTTTCG
Source organism: Lineus longissimus (assembly GCF_910592395.1). Taxonomy (NCBI): domain Eukaryota; kingdom Metazoa; phylum Nemertea; class Pilidiophora; order Heteronemertea; family Lineidae; genus Lineus; species Lineus longissimus. Next base: position 5,512,615 of record NC_088315.1, read on the forward strand.
ATTTGATTACGCAGGTGATAGCTTTGAGCATAAACGTACATGGAAGCGTCCACAAAAGAACATATTGAGGAAACTATCCCCACTTCACTATCTGCATGGATGAATCAACACACCAGTCGTCTCAATAAGATGTTAATTGGAGCCAGTCTGCACCTCAAGCGGTGACCATTGGACATGAAAACGGTGACTCGGGCGAAATGATCATCGGTTCTTTATATCCTTATAAATCAGAAAAGATTCATTCTTGGTATTCATGTATGGATCGGAAAGAGGTCACGGCACAGTATCATTGATCGAACCAACTTTCTAATCATTGGTCGAACGAACAATTTTTCGCAATTGTTGATGGATTAAACCACCCTGTTGCGGTTAAATCAGTAAGAAAAGTCGAACTTCTCTTGTCATCAAACTGATCTATTGAAAGTATTGCACAGACTGAATCCACCATTAGCCTTTTCGATCACCCGTTTGAAGAGTTAAACTCCTACGTCCACATGTTGGTCTTCGTTTGTAGAATTGATGATCTCAGGGGTTTATTCTTACGTCAGGCTTAGTGGTCATACGTATATTACAAATATCTGATTGTCTGAAAAGTGATGGTTTCCTCCCAAAAGGACGCATTCAATAAAGTTTATTGAGTTGAAATTAATCTGGTTAAGCGTTCGAAGATCTATTTGATTAAAATATGATTGATGATGCAACTGTCACTGATAACTAGTCTTTATTGATTAATCTTCCGCAAGGTTAATTGTTTTGGGAAGCATTCAGATCGGCTGAATTGATTTGAAGTGTAAGTGTATGTCAAATTGAATGATTGAAAACATGTTGGATTGAATCTACACTGCTGTTGGATTTTGCTTGAATCGTCAGAAAATGCAGCAGTTTCTCTTTCGACACTGAGGATGAGGTTTGACCCTAAAGCTCGCTCACAAACTTCTTTTGTTTGGCTGAATATCGCCTGAAGCGCCCCAGCTGAAAGGTAAATACCAAAAGTCTGAAGCTTGCTCTCAGTAACGTGGGCGACCAGAGGAACTAAGGAGGTGGTGTCTAAATTGGCAAATGGCAGAACTGTAACTTTCTTAGCCTTAGGCATGGCAAGAAGCATTGCTTTCCTTTGAATGATAACCTTGTCGTGCACAAGACTGTGCCATTCGGTAGTATCACTAATATTCCGCAAATGAGTTTAACCAATGTCAAAGTCTTGGGTGTCTAGATGGGACAGCTGCCCCCAAGCCAAATATTTTCGTTGTTCATATTACTTAGAGAAACTGATGACTGCACAAACATAGGCTACTGCTTTATCAGAGTAAGTCGATCACAAAGCTGCCCTCACTGCTTGATGAAATATTGGTGTAGTACGGCGTGAAATGAGGGTGCATTGCTTTGGGAAATAAGTATATGGTGGGTGCGGTGCGTGAAATATGAGCAGTGCGGCGTGAAAAATGGGTGCGCGTGATCGCGACGTGAAATGTAGGTACAGTCCGGCGTAAAATACATGTAAGAATGCATTGCTTCGGGAAATGTGGATGTGGTGTGGCGTTTAATACAGGTGGGTTGCGGCATGAAATGTGGGTGCAGTGCGGCTTGAAATATGGGTGAAGTGCGGTCTCAAATCACCACTGAAAGCGATTTTGCTTGAATCGCCCAGGAATGCGTAATCTCACAACTAACTCTTTGTTTATATGTGCAGTTAGGCGTAAAATAACAACATATAATCCGTGATGCGTGCGTTCTCGCAATTACACTCATAAGTGGAAACCTACCCTAAAATGTATTGTCCACATGCGCAGCAGAATTATGTTATGTTCGTTATGCTACGCTGCAACGAGTGCACCCAAGCGAACCTTTTGTTGCACTCATTAACAAAACTAATAGAATAATGATTGTATATGATACAAGTTTCTTACGCAAGGATTAATGCCATGTCTTCAGTTCAGTAATAATTAGACATACATCGGTGTACTCTTCAGAGGACTTGAAAATAGGACAGTTCGTCACATTTCTGATGTAGAGATACTCATTAGTTTACCGGTGTAAATATCTATAATTTCAAAGGGTTTTGTTTGGAGATATCATGTTTGTGTTACCATGGTTATTAAGGATTATCTCATTTGTGTAGGAGATAATACTGAATGACTTTCTAAACAATCGCATCATATCTGGTTAACATTCAGCAACATCCGATCGGCGTGCTTGTTCAAACTTTTGTGTGGGGATTGATAACGCACATTCTATGTATGGGCTGTAAAGAGCGGAAAACGTCATTATTAAATCGCTCATACACATCCCAAATTATGTGTCTTATTGATATTATCACTTCCACATGGGATTTTTTTCTTTGGTTATTGATTACAAGTTTACATGTATATTTAGATAAAAATAGAATAAGTAAAACGTTACATGCATACAGCTCGCAAGTTATATTTCACAATCTGCGCATGAATTTCGTGATAGAATAGCGGCACATAGTATGCACACAGTCAGTTTATTCTGTATACTCTCCTTGTTATATCTGCTTAGCAAGTGAGCTCTCGCCCTGCTCTCGTGGTAATCATAAGAAAATACGGCATCATCACCAGGAACAATTCTAGCCCTCTTGGGAACGCTGGAGTAGTCACTAAATACGCCAACGACAATGAGAATTATCGACTGTCTTGTTGAGTAAATCTATCCAGTCTATTGGTTTAAGTAACTACATCAGTTCATCCAGTCAGGGTAACAATACTTCACTAAAGACACTTAACCCCTTTTACGGTGCTAATAGTGGACGGATTCATCTTCTGTACGGCGACAAGTTGATCCACCTCTTCGTTTTTGTGATTTGAATATTTCTGAAAAGAATTAAATCATATAGGCCTACACCTTTCCAGAAATGGGGCGCTGAGTGTCCGAAATAGTGATGTCATAAGGGGGAAACTAGGCCATATGGTGGAGGGACAAAGGAGATAGTCATGGTTGACCAACACACTTGAATGCCTTTAATGACGGACAAGGGGGAAAAAGTTAGTTCCAATATAAGCCACCAATTTCGGGAAGCATGTGTAAGGATCACCTGGCCAAGCATTATATACGAATGAACCAATCGGGCCACTCAAAATTTGAAAGCTGCTGCTGTCGAGGAATCAACTGACCTTGTAAAAGTGAAACTAGAGTATGTATTCGAGTTGATAAAGTTATGGCTGTAGGTGCAAGATTGAATAACAGTACATTATGAATGGTACCTTTCATATCTACAGAGTTATAATTGCTCGTTCCAATTTCAGGTGCTTCTCAACATTAACGAAGGAAGCCTCAGGAAGTAGGCCTCAACTGCCGAATAGAAATCGAATTTCATTTGCATTCTTTATACATAGAATTTCTTGAAGAACTGAGAACCTGTGAATGCACTGTCTATGTACTGATATGTCGACATACCCGACATTGAAACCAGAATGCAATATCGAAATCTAAATTGAGGACCCATCGGAGGTAGTCTCAAGTGACAGTATCTTCGACTCTCGTAAGCAATCGGGAATGACTGCACCATACTCCCTTAAGTAGTCATTAAGAGAGAGAAAGGACAATGGGAAACAAATCGAGCTCGTCTTTACTCACTATCCACGTGTTGGTATAATGAACTTCAACTGGAGGTTGTGCACTGAGCATTGGTCGTCTAAATAAATATAATGCACTACGACGACTCGGTGTCACCGAGCAGTCCAGTATATGGATAGGAATGAGGTCAATTTTCATTAGTAAATCTATAAATACACATGCATCCAACAGGTTTTTTGAGATGTCCCGGGTGTACATTTACTGTTGATTTCGTCAACGACGTGTAACCTTATAACCTATTTGTCACCCATGTACAAGCGTCACAGGTTATCAACATGTTCCTGCAAATAGTAATACACCATCCTCCCACCTTGATAAAGCTGAGAGTTTATTAAATTTTCCAAGCATCCGACTGAGGATTAGGATCGTGGTTCATAAGTACGACCAGAACGCAGGTACTCAACATCTTGAGGGAATAACGAAAGTTCCATGCTGAGAATACATTAGTTACTTGGAGTTTGAATCCGTTGTTGCCTCCACGGAAGTTTCAACCCACATTTGTTATGAACCGTGTCCGGAATTATTTGTTTCTTATTCGACAACGGGATTACTTTGACGTTATATGGTCAGGATAATGTCACAACGTTCCGATAAGATATCCACACCATATATACTACTGCTGCCCTGCAAGTGTTAGTTATAGATAGTTCAATAATTTTACAGTGATTATTTTGATGGATATCTTTTAAAATTAATTCTTAAAGGTGTCTGTTTGGCCAGTGGGGCAAGCGGTTCTAATAGGATCGCGTTCCGTTTTGTTTTTTTTAACTCGTATTTGTTTAATGATGTTTTCAAGTAATTTCAATGTCTTAGTTACCGGCAGCCTTGAGCGAATCCTACATTATACTGATAACCGCCAGAAGTGTCAATTACGAAATGTTCTGTTAATGGTAGGTTATAATGATAATTAGCAAGATAGCCACAAGTAAAATTTGCGATTGTTTTTATCCCTTATAAGGAATGTCAATATATAGTTTCTAAACTGCTACATGTCGAAAAGTAGCTGCCTTTTGGCAGATCATTAATTGAATTAGACTTCAGTTATCAGCATATCCTGTATTTAGCTTTGACAATTAACTATCTTCGAACCTTTGGCCTCCTCAATAATGTCATTGAGAAACACGTTGAGGATATTTTCAGACAAATTTGATATAAAAATCACTATAAAAATCAGTTGCAAACTCCTTCTTTTATGAAAAAATCGTTGTGCCTATTTGATGGCAAGGATGAATATTCCACATCGACTAATTACTTCGAGTAAAGGAGGAATCTATACTTTCAAGGCTCCAGTTCCGCGTAAGATACATGTATCGCGATGCTGCTTCGAGTTTGACCATCACCGTGCCTGGGGACAGAATATACCCATCAATCACATCAACGGAGATTTCTAGTCCCGCAAAACGTTCATAGTCACGCATTACGACAATCATTTGCAGTATTTCGTTCCTGATTGCAGTTATTTGAGAATCATTTACGGCACATTAGGTTTTTCTTTATGGCCAGGACTTTCATAACTTGTCACCTGTTACATTTGTATCTCACATGATTAATGATGTTTGCTTTTAATTGTAGCGATTTCTTGTTGATGCCATTAATGCAAGGTTTAAGTGGTCGGGAAAAGCTTTGCTGTCACTTCGTGAATTTGAAAGTAGGTAGGCGGCGCAGGCGGATATTGAGGTGCTTCAAGAAAGGAGGTATCTCATTGGAGTTATCTATTGTGCTTGGATTTCTTAAAGGTAAAAATGTAATTTTTATCGAGTTTGCGATGAGAAGAACGGGAAGTGGGTACCAAATGGGAATAAGAATTCTCAGTATTGGAAGTCAACTATTGTATTCATATACATTTACGAAATATGCATGTTCTAGTATATCGATAACCAATTGCCATGTCTTGCTTGAACGTGTTGGCATTCTCTGCCTCTTACCTAAGAATGGAGCTGTCTTAATCCTTTAACCGATAAACAGGAAAAAAAAAACAGTCTTCATTTTATCACCAATATCGTTATATTAGGGCTTGTTCTCAAGAACGAATTAAACGGGAAGTTCACAAAAACAGTAACAGCCTGTACACCATCGCTATTTTGATAACGCAGTATCAGTAATAGTAATAATTAATATGAGGATGCTGTATTCTTGCAATGTTTATTGATGATCAACCCGTATTTTTTTCAGGAGAGGACATGAACATTCTCTTCTGAATGAGCAGCCTGCAGCTAGGTTAAACTGAATTTCTGTTAGAAATACATTTCTCTCAAGGCAATCATGATGACTTTTTAGGAGCATTGTTTCCTGGTTGGATTTGAACCAAAATACCACGTTGCTTTTGTTTTGATACCTGAAATATTAATCAAAATATGTTAGTTTAAAATAGTCGTATGGTGTGCCGAGCTTCTATTGGGTAGAAGTTGAAATTGAAATACGAGAAAAAACGTTCTTTCAGGCTTTGATTCAAATACAAAAAACACTTCAGTGAACATTTCAAAAAAAGAGTCCCTGATTTTTAACTTAAAAGTTTGAGTTAGTTCACCATGTACAATTGAATGAATGTGAAATCCAATAAAAAGTATAAAAAATCTATAGGTTGCAAGAATCGATGGTGTATTCCTGTTTCGCCTATTCCTGTTCCGCCTATTCCTGTTTCGCCTATTCCTGTTTCGCCTATTCAAATGTATTGCTAACCTCCCCACAGACGTAGGAATATGAATCGTCCCTTACTATAGTGTTAAAGGCTATCATTAAGAATAAAGTCTGAAATAATGGATTTAGCGACATGTCAATTATTTCAGTATTATTCGGAATAACTTTGGAAAATTATACATAGCTTACATCGGCTTATGTTTTAGCTTATTTTAAAAGGCAAGAAATAAAATAGTAAGAAAATTTTACCCTTTCATCAGATTTGAGAAAGGTTTCTTAGGCCTGCATTTTATATTGTGGATTCTCTTTCTTTTGTCTTAGTCAGTAACTGGCTTCGTAATAGAAAGAATACCTATAGCTACATTGTTCTTTACTATGACATGGGTTTTACAGCTGATTTTGATTAAATAATTATGAGAATGTACAGTATTATGTATTTTTATCAAAAAGTCATGAATTCCTGTTTTTATAAAATAAGCGACTGCTTTACTCTACTTAATCTATTAGTTTTTACTGTGTGTCAGTATGGTCATATGGTCAAATAAGTCCCGGACTGTCCCCGCTTTCAAGGTGACTCTTTCAAAACGGTCATGGCATGGTTTGTTAACAAAGTTGATGGCATTTGATTAGTCAAATTGTCATCACATCGTTAACATCATCCAATTGTCCCCTCACGTTTTCCCCATAAAATGGACATGCATCCCTAAGGTTCCCCCTGGGAGAGTCGATTTATTGTAGGGGTACTGGAAAGTAGGCGAAACAGGAATAGGCGAAACAGGAATAGGCGAAACAGGAATTTTGTAGGCGAAACAGGAATAGGCGAAACAGGAATAGGCGAAACAGGCATAAACCATTTCGATATAGCCGAAATATTATGTCACTTTATTCAGAATCACTTAATACTGCAGGCAATAATCAATCATGTCGATAAGAGTTTGAAGTTGCATGGACTGTATTTGCGTTGGCGTTCTGTAATGAAAGTGTTTTGTAATGAAAGTTTTTTTCATAATGACTTTATGTCAAAGAGTTGACCTTAAATTCGGATCGAGTCCACCTTTCAGTTTTGGCTATCACTTAAACCAATGTGGCTCACACATCCGTACGAATTGTAGTGAAATATATATCCATTTCCGTACCAGACACGATGTCGGTATAGGATAGGTGAGGTCAGGAATCGATGATGATTATCCACAAGGCAGATAGTAACAATTACGGTACGTTCTACTCGCATACTGGATAATCAAATTTTGTCTCACCATGCCAAGTAGTAAATCAAATGCCCAGTTCCGTTTGATAAATAAACGGTCGGTTTTGTCAGATAGTAGAGAAGGTGATTGGATTTGTTATTATTAGTTTTTACCAAATAGCTGAATTAATCAAAACAGGCAATAGCGCTTGCCCTGCTTATTCCTACACTGCGCTCTGATAGATACTTGACGGTGATAGAGCTGCGAATATTGTACGTGGGCACTGATGAACAGCTCACATGTTGCGTAGAATTGTGTTTTTGTAAAAGGAATGATAATAGCTTCCTGGAGTTTTTCAGCTTACAACGCGAATGGTCATTTTGCCCCATTGGACTTCTATCTTTTCTCTAAATGGTGGGTTTGATCAAAGTATGGTCGCTGCAAAAATCTTTTCAATATTGTAAATTTTGTGCCTCATATTCTTTGCTCCAGCGTTGTAACAAACGCGTCAAAAGTAACTCCAGGCGCACCGTTTTTCTCAAACAAAATTTTTATAATTCGATTGAGGTGATGGCCAATCAAAAGTTGTTTGGGGGGTTTCACACTCTGACATAAGCGATGCGCGTTCCCCATGTGAGGTAGAGTCCTTCAGCGATGACTAAGAAAATGTTTCTTTACCGATGGTCTTGTATGTCTGAAAACAATCTAGTAATCGGACACACGCCTTGGAAACAGTTTTTTGCAGGTTTTGTTTGGTACCTGATCATCCTCCCGCTCCTTAGAGACAGAAAGGAGATTCTCTCTGCAGATTTTTATGATGTACACATGACTTTTACTTATGTCTGGTCGAGCCTGAGGAATTGAGATAAGTTGATATGGCGCAAGATATCAAAAGCTCTTGTTTGTCATTCATAACAAAACCGATTATAATTGGTATTTTTATGACATAAAGCTTTTGTTTTTAAACAAAATTGTTAGTTTTTAAATCCATCTTGTGCGTTGTGGAAATAGTTCTCAGGAACCCGATTGCTCTTTTACGTAGTCTCATCCTTGTAAAAGTTAAGACAAACAGGAGTTTTTTCAACAATGTTGAGCTTCAAATGTGTTTCGAGCCGATTTATTTTTTAGTCACTAAGGGATATGGCTTCCTGAGGACTATATCATGTCCTATCCCATGCCTCCAACAGGCACCTTCCTTAGCCATACTACAGTTGCTGAAACGTTTGAAATCATTGTTAATTTTGTTGATGACCTTGACGAAGGAGCGTAGATCTAAACGACTGCCACGTGTTCGACCATACCTGAAGCTGTACGAGGAAGTGTCTAGTCCGGATCAGTCGTTCCAAAAACAGTTTTGACGTTGTCCAGAGGACCTTTGATATCTCAATGCAGTAGTTTTCTGCAATTAAAATACTCCATAGATTGCCAGATTGACTGGAGTGACGTAGCAGTACAGTCACACAAAATAGCTGCTGAATGAAAAGATCACCAGATTATTGTCAAAATAATCCCAGTGATATTCCTATGAGAGACTGTTTATCAAAATAGGTCAGGAAGCTTTCAATCAACTCAACGTTAAACCTCTAAACACTCATTACACGATCAAAGGAACAGATTCATTGTCAAAGGCAGTATGGCGGACGAATTTGTTATGAAATCAAAAATTGTTGTTGAACTGAAGCTGTTTACCTGACATCAGTGTTAGTTCAAATAAACCATTTTTGAGGACTCAACAATACAAAAACGCCCTTACAGAAGTGTAGAATGGGAAAAGCATACTTATTTTGACAGTACATCGACCCCAAGTAAGATCAACAAGGTGAAGTAAAAAATATAATGTCTTTCGAGAACGAGCGGGCTCGAATGAAAGCAACCAAAAATACACACATGACCTTTATTGTTATTATCAAATGTCATCAAAAAGTTCGTTAAAATCCGTTCAAATCAAATAGCATTTCCAGACAAACGATTTTAAACTTTGAAATGAGAAACTCATTGTTTTCAGAACCCACAATTGCTATGATTATTTATTGACCTTCGATGCCACTGAATGGTTTTTTGTAAGGGACCACACACTCCGTTACCGAAGCGATCAGAATAGAGGACTTCTCTACCATTCCATTGTATCTCTGAGGTAGCAGCCTTTGATATAAGAATATATAAATGATATTTGTTAAACTTAACAAAGATATAAAGATATGTCATGACCAGAAGCTTTAATGTTAACCATTAAACACAAAGGCAATGAAACTTAAGTTGTTTTTCAGCTTCAGGGTTTCTAAAGACCTGTCGTGACACCATTCTTTGAAGCGTCATTTGAAGTTGTTCTGTAAATGTTATCCCTCTTTACCAACACAAAGACTGTCTAGAGAAGAAGATACTATTCCCATTTATCATAACCTACAATTTTAAGTTCTAACAACAGTTGTTTTAGGGATACGACCTATCAATTAGAATAAAGTGCTTTTAGTATAAAATTACAACTTCTTATACTTGATCAACAAGGTTATTTCAATTTTTTTTGGAGACCGCTAGCTGTGGTGAGTTTAATGTTTGTGTAGTCCAGCATCAACGTCCGAGATGCTTATAAATTGCTACTAAGAACATGATAGTGGCATATAGTATAGAGTCAAAATAAAATGTCTGACCTGTCTTACTCTATTGCTTTCAATGAATTGGAATTAGTCATTTGTTCCGGTGGAGGGAAGAATCAAAAATAACCATCGTGTGAAAGACCACAAATCACTATTGAATAGTCCCGGGAGTCTGGTTAAGGTGGGTACGGTGTTGACAAAATGATGCTAATCGTAGTGCTAATACCTGTTCATTGTCGTTACTAATACATTGCGTGCGAGGAGGCGCGGAAATTATCGTTACAGCCAGTTCGAGCCAGGTGGTCTACCATATTTGAGTGGGAACTTTACACGGTCTTTGAAATTGTATAGGTTTCTAAAGTTTAAAAACATTTCGGCCATAACAATGCTCTCCGTGGACGTTTTTTTTTTGCGGGGGGGGGTGAAAAAACATCTCGTGGCTGTTGAGAATCGGAAAAAAACCGTTTAGCTAAAAAACGTGTCGTGGTGCATGTTCGTCTTGGCCGAAATTATGAACTCTATCTCTCTCTGAGGCACAGTAACTATTACGTGGTCTATATCCATTAATGAAACCAGTAAAAATGCATTCGTACTATCAATATTTCCTCATTGTGTTATTTTCCTGTTTGGACATGTTAGAAACGGTGTTCCTAGCATATCATAAAGGGGAATATGGAGTCACACACGAATGAAAAGGCAGCACCGAAGCACAATTAAGCTTATCCATCCTTGCAGCTACTGAGTAACCATAACTAAGCAAAGTAAAAGAAAACCACCCGAGGAAAAAGCTTATAGTCTAACAAGAAAACCCCCGCCCATATCGGAAAACAATACGTATCTAGCTATAGTAATGATGTCTGTTTCCCAGTTATTAGCTGGCACGAGCTTGCAGATACTGATATGCGTCTTCAAATTAGCAATAGAATGCCAGAACGAGACGCATTGTGTTGAGAAAAAAATATTTTGCCTCTTCTTAAAAATCGCCCCTTGACATTAACCCAGGTACCAGTAATTCCCATGTAAAATCCAATGTGTATTGATCGAACCCATGCAGACAGCGAATATTTGTAATCAGCTTTCTTTATTGTTAGAAACAATTAAAACATTGCTTGTGGAAACAATTAAGCACTTACAAATTGAAATATTACAAAATGTAAACAAAATCAAAACAAACTAAACTATACTTTTGATGTTTTCAAATGAAAATGGCAGCGCTTTCCCGGTGTGGGCAAAGATATAAACCCAACAGGCATAACCAAGCACCACTGGAACTATGTATACTAAGCCCACTTTTTGTCTCATCGCATGAATCGTTCTGCTATCTTCATCATGTCAAATCGAACTGCGCCATGCAGGCAGACAAACGGATTCGACCGCCCCTGGATATTAAAATCCACCTTAGACGATGTTCTCGCATATATGATCGCCTAATTGATGATTGTAATTGATCTTCTCCTTTGACTAATTCGATCAAGCAAACTCCTGGAATTAAATGATGATTTCATTAATAAGTGGCGGATATTATAGGTCGCTTTGTGATGTCATAAAATAGCTTGATAAATAGGTTACTGGTGGAGGCTTCAATTGCAATCAGCCGACATGCAAATTTAAGAGTCAGTTTGTGTGGAGAAGAGAGAAAAAATGTATTGGATTGGCATGTTTAGAAAGAATAGCAAAATAATTTTTTGATCATTGGAGATTGCAAAACTACTTTTTTACTATGTTGAAAAGTTGGAACTAGTAAAAATATTAGGATGGGTGGGTGCAAGGCTCGATTTGACTATAAACTGTCCTTCGAACCAGATATAAGTGGCTAAATTATAATCGTCACGTACGTTTCGAATGGCACTTTTTCGCAACATTTGGACTTAATTGCCCTGATACGTTCTCAAGTTCTCATATTTCCTGCAGGTGAAGCCAAATTTGTGGAGTTTTATATGCAAGAAAGCGTTAGATGCAAAATATTGACAACGGCTTTACGAGAAGTGACAATGCATTACTCTGAGGTATCAAGTGGATCATCTAAATCCTTAATGGTATTTTGCACTTCACCAAATTACCATCATCTAACATTTTGTCATAATGGCCTTGACCTTTTGTGGCCGTAGTGGCCTCCATACTACTTAAAACCTAATCTCATCAGTTAAATGCATACGACCGGAGGACTCGGAGTACTCTTAAAAGAATTATCTAAAAAGAATTGTTTCTGAGAAATGTACGGCATTGTCAAGATTGTTACAATCCATTTAGAACGGGTTGTTGTCGTTGCATCCCAAATGTACACTTGAAGTAAAATGAATTTGAGAAATTACTGATGTGGGAAAGATAAATTTTTGGATTGCTTTGTCGAATCGGTCCTCATGTAGTTCTAGTTGTTACACAACGTGCTTTATGTATGGATAAACAAAATTCGATTGGTTAATAGCCAAAGTAAGGAAGGTAAAGCAATCAGTTAAGATTCAAGGACAGTTCATGAAGCAACTTCTACAAAAAATAAACCTGCATTTATTATATATCGGCCTATTTGTTTCCGTTTAAGTTGGTCAGAACATGTCGGTCAAACAAATTGATATCATATGTTTTTGCTGAACAGAGCCTTCAGTTTCCTGAATGGAACGATACATTATAACAAATCCATCGTTCGGCAGAAGACCCAGTAAACGTTCTACAGTAACACATACAAGGTGCACTTCAGTAAAATATAAAACAAACAATATTAACAGATGAAGAACAAACCAGAGAAAAATTATAGATATAATTGTCCTGAAAGTGACATGAATAACATGAATAGACATGATATTATAGTGCAGAGAATGTTAGACGAATATATTCCCGACCAACTTGCTCCTGATCTATCGCGAGCCATTTGCCTCGGGCAAGCCATAGGTAAAAGGCAGGAAAATGGGACTCAATTGACAGATGTTTGCCCAGACATGTCTTTTGACTCGTCCATGTCAAGATGCGACAGGAAATACAAGTATCTCTTTTCAGATGTACTGTGTTGTCAAGGGCAATGTATTGATCAAACAGTGAGAAAGTTTCATTCAATGTCGCGGAATGTGGACTTGCTTTCATGGAGTGAAGGTCATGCCTGCGTCACTCTAGTTTTCTTCGAAGTGTTTTTACATGTTTATCTCTCTAGCATCGACTTTCCTGGCCGCCAGTGTAGCTATTCTCTTAATACTGACGCAAGTCAGTATTTTATGTTTAATAGTAGGATTCAATTTGATGTTTAGACAGGGAAACATTTGTTACTCTCAAAAAAATGCAGACATGATAATGAATCTCAATTCGCAACAGCAACTATAAATCTCTTTCACGAGAGGTTTAGATTTAATGAAGTTTTAAGCGGACTCTTCTGGAGCAAATTGCTGAAACTAACTGATCGCACTGTGTGATTTAAATCCGTCATTCTTGTGTATAAATTTCATTCATTTGAAGGAATTACTGATCCGGCGTTTTGCTACATTATCTTGCCAAAAACGACGACTCGCATGACAAGAACAAAAAAATCTAAACTATGCAACAAGCCGTCTGTGACATTAGAGTGAGGTAAAACGATCATGAATCTTTGCCACTAGTCGCAATGCATGTTTTAATTAGGTAACCGGGAGCTTGTTAGCCTAATTTAGCATAGGGTGTCTGCTTTGATTGCCAATGAGGGCGACATTACTAAGGGTGTCATTGGATCAACTATACGAGACTGAAATAAAACTATGCCACGACATCTCGATATCAACCATCACAGTTAACTTATTTCTTTCAGAATAGGGCACATACGCATTGATGTAAGTAGGTCAACTGGTTTACAGACTCTACGCTGCAACTGTACATCTACCAACTAATATCGGTGATAAATTTAAAAGTTCATCTAAGTCACAGTTGTAGTTAATTAACTTTCTGCAGCGTTTAGCTTACCGTACTTAACTTGTTCTGTAACTTACCCTGACACCTTTGATTGATAATGATTGACATTCAAAATGGTGTAATTTGTTCAACTTGGTGAAAAATCTCGTCACAACATCACGATCACCTTGCTAAACCTATGATGTATCACACAGCAAGATGTAAAACGTTGATCTGGTCAAAAGGCACGTAAGGAAGCGTGTCCTGACACAGACAACCACTGCTCTATACCCCCAACTTCCCTACAGAGAACCACAAATCCCTTGTCACCGCTACCACACGGGATTAGTCACCTCGGCTAAAACATCACGACGGGGGACTTGATTCCTCTGTTATGTCGCCCGACTCTCCAACCCGACGTGACATGATAGACGCCACAGAAGTCAAACTCTGTCCATCAATGCTGCAGTAGCCTCAGGGGCTATTAACACCGTCTCCTTCGGTGGCTTCATTGGCCAGTAAAATATGCCCGTTCCTAACACTCATGCGATTCCTTGTCATCATTACCAATATTTCTACCTCTGAAATGATCGGACCATCATTATATCGGCGTTTCGTGACTAAATAGCTTTTATGGCCACCTGGTCCGTGCGAAGAGCTAGAGATATTTAGAGAGATGTTCGGATCTTTGTGTTTGACCACTGGCAGGGTCATGCTTGATAAGCTAGATACGGCCATCGTCATCTGACCGCTTCCACAAAGCCAACATTCATAGCTTTGTCCACAACAAGGCTACGACGAAAGCGGGTAAAGGAAGAAGGTTATAGGTAATTTGTACGATTTGGCTTGAGAAGATTGACTTGTAACTAAATGTCATTAGCTTTCGTCGTTTTCATTGAGAGTTTTATTGAAACCAAATATATACAAATCACTTCTTTTGCGGATTACGAAATTCCTTTGAATTTTTTTATCAGAACATTTTTCTAGCGATATACATCTTTGCAAATCTCATATCTCACATCAGCGTCAGATTTCTACTGTTCCTGTTGACGCTAATCATATTGAGAAAAGAAGCTGCTATATAGAAGCAAACAGTAAATAAACTGAGTAGCAGCCTGAGGCGACAGTAAATGAGCAGTGGGCTTATAGATCGCCAACTAATGGCATTCGGACGCTCAATGGTGACCAAGGTTAAAAGGCGTGCGATTGGCCTTTGTGGTTTTAGTTGGGAGAACTTGCGATGCGTAAACACAATTTTTGACTGCTTCTTTTGGATGCAGAAAGTTGAGCACGGTTGTCATTAAAAATCATACAGAACAAGCGTGTCGGAATCAAAGACTCAAAATTCAATGAAACTTCTTTTGGAGAAACACAAAGCCTTCATCTTTCATTACAAATTTGATTTATTTGAAAAATGTTCATGAAGTGAAATTAATGAATCTTAACAATGATTAAAAATGACAAGGATATTATTCAATCCACAATGATAATTAAAGGAGAAATAAAATCTCATTATCAGACGATTTGGTGACTCTGAAAGCACGATCGACGTTCTTCCAAGTAGGTTCTGTTGGCACGATGCTCATAGCCGTAACTTTCGCAACAATTTACAAGTCACGTCATCAGAGTGACAGAAAAAGTCATATCTGCGCAGCTCTGTCATTCCAGGTCGGGAGTCATAAACATATTCATTTGAAGGATGAGAACAAATAGAATAGAACAACGCCCATGACAAGCGCGTGGGATAGACAAACGGATGTATCTGCGCAGCTTCCGGTGCTGTCGCTGAGTCTATTACAACCAGACAGCTGCTCATCTCTTGACTAGCACAGAAAATACCCACAAATAAGAAGAAGTTGCTCTCCCTAATTTGTTCGCTCCAACCTCATGAATATTAGTCAAATTGCGTTGTAGGGCAATTGACAGGGTTGGTTTATTGTAACATACTCTATACATGTATTCCAGCACTTGTAAAAAACCTCACCTCAGAAGTAAATATCATCTCCATTAAGCCTGCCTCGCCACTGACAAATGTACAAATTAAGTACAAATGAGCTCAATGCGGATCGCTTCAAGAGAATACTAGTCTACATTAGTATCGTCACGGAGGAGTTTTGTAAAATAGTTCGACACAGAAAAAATATCCTCTCAGCAATAAACCATCCATGCCATACCATTGGCATGTTTCGCTTGCACCGAAGTCGATTGATTGAGCCAGTCCCTGGACTACTGGTAAAAACTTCAACCTCAAGCATGAATCGTGACAAAATGTCCACGCAACAATAAATATCATTAAGCGGCGAGTTTGAGACAGCCCCATTTCTACAAAAATTCAACTTCGAGAGTCAATCATGACAACTGCATGGTTGCTAAAGAAACTAGCATTGCGAATCAGATTGCGGTCAATCTTGAACCATAGGCTTTCAATGCGGCGACTGAAAATTAGCATTCACGTGACACCACCGGTCGCTGATAGGCAATTGAGGGATTACTTCCTAAATTGCAGATCGAAACGTGATTCTATAGTTTTTTGGTGATATTTTCCACCTATTGAACTTGGTGACATCGGCCTAATGAAAGGGTACACTTCGGCAATTTAGACTTAGTTGTCGATTTTTTTCGGGGGTGGGGTCGGGGGGGGGGGGGATGAAATGAAACAATACAGTACGTCTTGTCGATAATCGACGATAAATAGTCAGAAACATACTCCTACGTGATGAAAGATACCGAACGCTGAACCGAATGATTTGCTGCAATATGATTTCTTTTGCGTCCCCAATATGCCGAGAATCAGATGCCCTCCCACACGACATAATCTACACTCGTCCCGTGATCCATTTCTTGATTACTACACAGGTTGTCTATCACTTCCCCAAATCACGTGTTGGTCGTCCATTGATTAATTTCAACATGATTTCTTCATTATCGATATTGCTTATCGCACCAGAGATAAAGCTCTACTGACGATTTTAATCAAAATTCAATCTTTAAAGTCTCTGCGGAGTCGGTTGAATGAGAACGATTGGAATTCATCGAGCGAAGAGGTCTTGGTCTGTTCGATGATAAATATCTTTCTGACATAGAATGAAACCTAGATATACGCCTACTTCACCTGTACCCGGTTGTTCAAAAAAAGTCAGACACTAATTTGGGGTAAACTTTTCCTTTGGGCTAAGTCTGTTTCGCTGAACTGAAGGAGAAGAGTCCAGTTAGCTTGTTGTAAAATGAAGTACTCGTTTCACATAGATCATAACTAGAAAAAAGGATGTCTTCTTGAAGGCTCAGGGAGAACAGAAAATTTCTAAAAGCCTTTCAGGTGAGTTTCTTCTAACTGTATTCCCAAATTAGATTTGATGAAACAGCGTTGCAATAGCAGGCGTCAGAATTTCCCGAGGCAACCCAGTTTGTAGATTGACCAATCAAAAGGATGAAGGATATTGGCTTCGTGGCGTCACGAAGAGAAAATTATAGATTTATTTTTTACGAAACTGGTGATTGGTTTGAACGTAACTTGAGGACAAGATAAATCCTGTTATCTTTCAGTCCCACATTCGCACCACCAGAAGAAAACTTTCCCATGCGGTTTAAGCGGTCAAGAGTTGAACATGAAGTTAAGTGACTAACAACATAAGCCACATTGGCGTGGACACAATTTTGAATGAGGTTAACAGGCACATCATTGCCCAAGAGGAATTTGTTATAATCAATGATATTACTCGGTCTGTGGTGCAGTGTATAAGCAAACGTTGATCCTGTCTAGTTCTCTCACGCGATTGATTTTGATGACCGCAGTCTCGGCTCTTGTAACAAATCGTTTCCGTGCAAAACCTACGAAGCATTCTATTGGTCCATTAAACGTAGTCACAAATTACTGGATGATCTTTTAGATCTTGGGGAATGAGGTGCATGTCCAACACATCATGGCGAATTCAGTGATTGTTTTACACGCTTTTACGCGAATCATTTATTTTTTGTGCGCGCTAGCGTTGATTATTCAATGAAAATCGACAATGAAAGAATTCTTTCAACGGAATGTAATAAACGATAAAAGAGCGCTTGCTAGCGCGGCGTTTTTCTTGAGAAAATTTTGTGAGATGTATGCAAAGTAGCCGTGGGAATGAAGACCACGCTTCTCCTCTGACTCAGACGTTTGATAATCACTGTCAAAGTTTACTCGATGATGAATGTCCTAGAAGAAAAGTGTTCGCGGTGAATGATTGTGTTTTAAGGATTGATACCGAGCTCCTGGGTGGAGCAAATGCTAGCCAAAACCAAGACGACAGCCGAGGATTTAAGTGAAATGATTAACGTTCAGAAAAGGAGACACAGTGGTTTACATTGTAAAAAGAAATTTGTGTTGCATCCAAGGTGTTTTAGACGTATGGAATGTAGAACAGTTCCTATAAGAATAACTTGTAGGTCTTGTCAAACGACGAGGATGCGCTGTTAACGAAAGTAAGGTAAAGCGGGGAAGACCTGAAGGTCATCAGCTGATTGGATAAAGTGATGAAAGCCCAATTATCAACTTACACTGAAACATTTTCGTTCTTGAAAATTGCTTGCCAACTGGACTACGCGTGTCTCATTGGGTTAATTTAATGCGTCCTTGCCTTTAATCAGTCCGTAAATGCATTATCTCTAAATCTTTATTGACCAAATTATTTCACAGTAACCACGCTTGTGCGCAGTAACGTTACAACCGATGATGATAAAACGTGATATGCATTGGGAGTGCGGTTTTGATGAGATCGTCGAATGCTTGACGGAAGACAGGACTTGGGGTCGCGGTCCGGCATCTCCGTGCATTTTGGTAGTGCATGTACGATACCGAATACCGAAATATGAGTAGCTTATATGTATAGTTTGGGAAGTCAAACCCTCATTTTAGAACCGTTCGCCTTTCTATTCAAAGACTTTCGTTAGATACATCTGCCACACGATTTCGCAGCCATTTACCTTTGCTCCGTCTGCTCCCAGCTAGCTTTAGGCCCTGTCTTGCAGAAAGTTCGAGCAAATTCCTAAGCGCTTAGTCAATCGGCTACCAACGATAATAATGAATAACATCATTCTTAAGTTCGTCGGCTACTAATGAATGTTTTAGAAATACCATTTGGAAAGCTCTTTGTTAAGTATGTTTTATAGGTCTGAGACGAAACGCCTAATGGTAAGGCCAAAGGATTAATCGTACATTCTAGGCTAAACCGAATCAAAGTTTCATCTAAACTCGATAGTCCTGAAAGGGAGTCGTTAGTCTCCGGTATCGAAGAAGGTGCCAGAACGATCAATAAAAAATCCTTTATTGATTAGCCACTTAACGTGTTCTATCAACCTTAAAAAAGGACATTTCGGTATATTTGGGCTTCCTATAAATTCTGCACATTCAGAGACATCTATCAACTTGTGCTCAGTGTAAGTTCCTCGGAAGGGGAGATGGGACTTAAAACGTATAAGTCGTATATATACTGTTAATGAAGACCTGAAGGGCAAAACGCGCACATTCGATTACGTCAACTGACCAAAGGCATTGCACGGACAATCACCAAAATATTACTTTGCTGGCATACTGCAACCAAATTTCATTCTATGGCAAACATGATTTTCAAACCTTGTCAAAAACATGAAGAGGTTGAAATTACTGTATCATAGAGCTTATTGGGGAAAAAACTGTCAAAAGTGGCTTCCAGTCGAAATTTAAATTTTGAACAAGACAGACCATCTGACAACAGCGTATGAAAAATTCAGCACATCATCTCATCAAAATATTGCAATAAGGTACTATTTTATGAATTTATTAAAATCTGTAGAAACTCTCCACTGAAACTAACCAAACAAAAACAGAACTGAGAATAATTCTTCTGTTTTTCTGGAACTATTAGGATTCAAAGCAGATACTTGGTGCTTTGATAACCTTTTCAAGCTTATGAAATTTCCATTGCATGGGAGTTTCTCAAATTCCTCGGTTGATGTAGCCGAGCAGCTATATCAAGTTCCTTGACGCATTAGTTTGATGCAGGTGCATGTGCATGTGAGTATGTATTCATCATTAGGTATTTGTAATGATCACATTCACAAAATCACTTTACGGTTTGTCATATTCATGATATCAATCAGAAAGAGAGGTTATCCCAAGATGCCCAAATTTCCATACGAACACAATTACAATGTTCATTATGACAAAAGATGTATTTGTAACTAAACACCAAAGGTAATATTCTTTGAAATGATTAAAATGCAGTACGTGCACTCGTTTATGCAATCGGATATAACGTTGAATAAGCTATTTTTTGTTGTTTAGTGAAATTTACAAGGCTTGTTCCTGGGGGCTTGTTCAAGCTGCATCGCGTGTAATTAGAACATGCAGTACTCATTGAGAATCCCCCTCTCAAAAATCCGTTTGTAGTACCATGAACACTTTTTGCTCGATCCGCTATTCAAAGTCTCTCATGGTTTGAATTTCACTCCCCCTTCAGCTAAGTCTTTCATGTGCTATGCTTTCTTTACAGCAATTCTAGAACAAATGTAGGGAAATTGAATACCGATGCTGGCTATCATAAAACTGTCCTTTCATATTTATGCAGTAGTGAAATGCAACACTTGCAGCAGAACCTGTACCTGGGAGTAGTAACGGGGGCATCTCAGTCGAAGTGTAGCTATAAATAGCCAATGTCTTTCTTTTCTGTACAAATATGAGTGTTGACATTGAAACTGTACTGGCTATAAACATTTGACCTATAAATGACTTGTAAACCCTCCTTTCATTTTTATGTTCTCAGCTGGCCCTTACTTACATGTACAGCCTTAAAACGTTAGAAAGAAACAAATCAAGAATTTATTGTTTCAGAGATATATCCCAGAGACCATTTTCTTCGAATGTTACTCAAATGTTACAGTTCCAAGATTTCTCCGGAAGTAATCTGATCATTCGTCAAGCAACTCGTGCTATTTACATATTGAGTTAATAGACACACGAATCGTTTTGGCAAAGAAACTTGGGGCATGAAAGCTAATCCAACCATGAAAATGTGCAACATCGTTTCGACATGAACCTAATGAGGTTCACTCGACCTGAAAACGATACTGCAAGGTTGCATAATATCTTTCCTGGATAATTGATACAAATTAAAAGTATCACGTCGTTTCTTCGTTTGCGATTTTTCTCGGGTGTTTGGGAAAAAGTGAGTTTGTTGTAGATGCTTGGGTGATTTTATGCGGAGCTACCAAGGGGGATTTCTTATTGAGCTCGTACGGGTCTGTCGGGTTTGCTTAATCTAATAAATACAGACAAAAATAGTTAGGTGCTGAGCTAAAGACAAGAGAATGCTATATTGAAATGTGTTTTGCCCGAGATTCTGAAAAACTATTCAAGCCACTTTCTCAAAAGCTCAAAATCCTATATCTCCTGCACAAACTGCTAGTTTAGATTTTCTACCACAAGGTTTATCACTAACGATTTTAATTTGCCAAACTTTTGTCATGCAACAATTAATCAACTTGAACGATTTATCTCCATTCGCTATTGAAACGTAATCTAATCTGCCTTACCCCTGTAGCTTTGAGAAATATATGACTGTTCATTATTTGATCACTTAAACAATTTACAAAGGAACTTGATTCACCCCGGTGGCACCTCGTTATTCCAAGTCATGAGAATGTTCAGTCTTGGCCTGCTCAGTTAAGCCGCACTGTCTGACACATTGTTAGACCTATACACCTTTCCAGAAATGGGGCGCTGAGTGTCCGAAATAGTGATGTCATAAGGGCTAGGCCTTATGGTGGAGGGACAAAGGAGATAGTCATGGTTGACCAACACACTTGAATGCCTTTAATGACGGACAAGGGGGAAAAAGTTAGTTCCAATGCAAGCCACCAATTTCGGGAAGCATGTATAATAGCTCGCAGCAGCTGACGAATCAACTTTGTTTCACTGATTTTCAACTCACATTATTGAGGTTTTTACAATTGACATCCCTTAATTTTCTCTCTTCTAATTTCTGTTACCATGATTTTATAAATAATTGATTTAACCTTAAAACTTATATCCATGTTAGTGTGCTTTTAGGAGCAACATTATCGTTTGTCTAGCGTGGGATAAAATACCAGGAGGTGAGGTATCCTTTACTCTTTTAGAATAAGGCTCCTTCAGCAAAATATCAAAACGATATCAAATGGGGATTTCAATTCAACACTGTTACCTTTTTAATGTGCTAAAACAATTAAATTTGCTCGTTATCAAATCGGAATGAAAAATAAATGGATCTGATATTATTGGTTTTCAAATTCTAGATTGAAGCTGTTCAAAGAACAGTTGTATTACCCTTTCAAATGACGTCAGTAGGATTCGCCAGGGTGATGTTTAGCTCAAGGATGTAACAGGGAATATTTCTCCACAAAGCTTACGCTTGGTTGAATAAAAATCATAAAACACACTGTATCATACGCTCTGTTTCAATAATAGATCAATAGCTCAAAGCGAAAAAGGGTATCGCTTTCCCAGTTTTTACAAAATTGATCCAAGCAAAACAAAGGAAGGGGAAAAAGTAGAGTACTCTCGCATTGAATATGATTCAAATATAGGCAAAAACCCGTGTATTATCTGCCGCAGGTTTTATAATCGAACATTTTATTTGTATTTTAAATTTTCGTATTTTGAACAGTTCTTCGTTTGTGCGAGAGCATATTTTTAAGTAATGTGTTTTTGAAACAAAGGTTTCGACAACGTGTTAATTCTTTATGCTAATAATTTTGACATTCATCCAATTCTATGATGAAACCCCGAAACAATATCTCGAAACATAGATGAAATTTGAAAATAATAGACGCCACTGACGAGGATTTTGAATGCTGGTAATCCTCTAATAAATCCATCGTAGCAGGTTTTAGTACCCCATGCCTGCAGAAGTTGACCATGCGAGCAGCAGTTGGTTCCCAGACAGTCCAGAACATTTTGGACTCTCCAGCCAATGAATTGGACAAGGTCTTGAAATATCGAGAGGCCGCATATATTGAAAACAACTGGTGCCACGATGATTCCATATGAGTACAAGGTTGACAAAGTCTTTCAATCCAAACACGAGCGCAAAAAGAGACACCTTTTTGTCACATAAGTACTTCTTCGTGACCTTTAGAAAATGATAATGGCAAATTGATGATAGTATATAGTGTACATCATATCCTCTTACACACTTTTGAGTAATGAACGCACTTTTATTGGCAGACTAATAGATCGACGACGCCGGCACAGACACACGTGCTTTTTTGACGACATTCTGGATTTTTTTAATACATGTACGAACTACAGGAAAAATAGAGGAACAAATAGTTCATCTGGAGCCTGCGGCTGTGGTCTAGGCAGAGAGAGCTTTTTTAGATATCATTAAGTATAGACCTCGGTACACCCTCAGCCAGTGTTACACTGTGTGTACAGTACATGCCTCTCGTTGAATTCATACAATGAACTGGAAATCTTTAAAGCCGTTGGACTTTTTTGAACGAGCCTAAACTCTTTGTAGTTTGGAAGAGGTATACTTTTAAGATTTTTTTTCAAGTCAAAGATACCTGTTCGTCGTGGAATACTTCCTTGCCTCTAGAACCCAGCCTGTGTTATCACGAGACTCCGGATCCTGTACAATGTACACTTTCACTAAAAGTAAGGTTAAGCTTATTTTGTTGTTGGAGAACATAACTTTCATGATGGCAGTAGTTTACAGTGATTACACATGATCATTAGAACAATATTTCAGTATCTTGTAATAACGATATTTTTCTTACTATACCGTACGTACATGTACATACATTAAACCAAGACAGAAAAACTTAAATCTTTTTGAAAAGTGAATCATCACCGCACATGCATGCTGTGAAATAACTAAGTCATCGGCTGTGCTGTGGTTTACATGTACATGTACATCGGGCAGAATCTCAGAGATAGTATCTTGCCAATGACAATACATGCATTATAATATGTTAGAGAGGTCCTGCAAAAATATTGAGTGTTATAGTTTGGTGTGTGTCATCTTCGACATTTTACCCCATCGTAGAAATCCCTACCATTGCGGAAAAACCCTGACCTGTCGCATCATTCAGCGCAAGGTGTTTGATTGCATGCATGGTCGATGGGGATTGCGTGCCAACGCGAAAGTAATCAAACAATGCCCAAGAGACTTGGAGCCCTAAAAAGATGTTGGAGGCGGTGATGAGTGCAGGTACATGTACTACGACAGGCACAATATTACCGGCAATCACAAGGTATTGGAATTTTCAGGGACATCTGTTTCTTGCCAAGGAATGTTTTGTTTTCATCACGACCGTAGTCATGGTAGCGTCTGGTGTTTGGACAGCAATGTTTTCGGTAACTGAGTAAGCTGTTCCACAAGAAACAAGATGAAGAATCGCAACATCGTCTTGTGTGTCTACAATGTTCAAAGTTACTCCACTTTTCAAAGTCAGCCCATATGTGAGGGTACATGTATCCCATATCTAGCAGAGGAGGAAAATATATTCTGTCAGGGACACGCCATATCATATCCTAGGGGTGCGTCACATTCTCTCCGGGTGTTACAAAAATTCAGATTCCAGTTCGCGCAGAATTCATTGATTATTGGAAAATAGCGGTTCGCTATTGTTTTAATTTTTAATTCATTACACTAAACCTGGATCCATGAAATATAAATTCGCGGATTGCGGTAGGGATTGTTCTCGATGCCATGTCGACGCTACGTGACCATCTGGAGTCTTCTTAAAACAATATTCATCCCTCACAAAAGGGCATCAAGTTGTGATATGTGAAGGATGCTTACACCACAAACAAAATCAGTCCCTTTAATTGATGATTGTACATTTGCAGTGCGGATATAAAATTTGGAAAATTTCTTCCGACTTCTGCCGACCGTGGTGTGATTTCAAGGCATCAAGGGAGTACAATGTATTTGGTATCAATCAAATATTTACACATGTTGACAATATAATGTCAATATTGGCAAATCATTATCCGAGGTTTGATTTTTGATCGATGTTCAATGTTGACACCCTAGGGTATTTATCTTTAGAATGTGTAAATTGAACTATATCATTTCTCTCAAGCAACATATTTATTCTGTGGCATTTCAATAATACTTTATCACATTTCGTATTAAAGTGTCGTGTTTAAAAATTAAAAATTCATCGGGTGTAAGGTTTCGCGCGTGGGATCTCCGTTCTATAAGGTTGCTGCTTCAAAGGGGTAAAAGCGAGCGCGAAGGTTTCATTACGGTGTTACGGTTCATGTGTCAAACTCAGATTTCGTCTGAGATATGCAATGCTCTAAACTATTTCAGCAGATTGGTTAAGATGATATAAGAACACCTCTTGCTCTCTCAGAGGAAATTGATAAATACTCCAGTTTTACCGTTGTACATGTAAGACCATTTTTGAATGTACACGTATTCAAGAAACGGGTGAAATATTGCATACGATCGTTCGATCCCATTCAAAATGGATAGATAGTGGGTCGGCGACACCAAATTGTTTTAAGGTCCTGACTTCATGTTCCGGTTTGCTCTTTCAGTTGCTTTCATGGTAACTAATGGAGTGGTCTTAGACCGATGAAACTGAGCAAAGGAGCAAATGTATTTCTTTTAAAACTGTAATTAAGTAATGAAAGTTCGTGTTAAGCTGTGAATTCGATTATACAAAAAGGGTCTTATCTCCTGAGTGTCCAATTCGCTTGATTCAAAACAGAACTGCTTTTTCATGTCCTTAACTTCTCTCACCTTTGTACCGTCTTGAAACTTCTTGCGACATGAAGCCCTTCTTAGTAGTACTACATCGAGAATTTCCATCACGGTCTCTCATTAAGTTTCAATCCTCGCAAGGCTTTATAGGGTGATAGTCCAGACACGCAAGGGAATAAGAAAAATTGACTTTAACAGCTGTCTGTAAATGAATTCCCGAGATCAGGGAATTAGGCGAGTTCTATTCTCATGAGTTGATCACGTGCGCTTCGTACCATCCGGGCTCATCCATAATTATCAAAAAAAGATCTCTAAAAAAGTGTAGGTACATTCACAGGAGAGGCCGAAAGTCCAGGATAGGTAGTTTTCGCAAATCCCCGAAACGCCACGCAACGCGAACGCTTATCCCATTGTTCAAGCTCCTGATAACGATGTCGAACAATGGGACAGGCGTTCACGTTGGCGTTTCGGGGATTTGCAAAAACTCACTCAATTTACCAAATACCTGCACCGGCGGATTTTTTTTCGGAGCGGAAAATGCTCCGGTGGCCTTAGCAGCACAAGCAAGAAGCATAACATACAATGTAGATCTAAGTAATCAATTCAAATAAGCATAGCAGCATTTCTCTTGGTATGAGGATGTCGCGACTTCTACCTTGCACCTTTGGCTTCACTCTGATAAGAGGATAACACCCACAAGACTGAACTCCTAAGAAATTGATCTAGAACATGTTAAACACCTTCTTTAAGGTGAAGAAGTTTTTCTCCCCGGGGGTGATACAAGACAAAATGTAATAGAATATCTGGGTACTTAGGCTACAGAATTATAGGTAAAGTTCATGTCATCACTAACAATGTAACTAGTCTCTTGTGGTGCCCTAACGATTCCCCGTGGCCATAGTTTCAATATCATAACACAATAGGGTGTCTTGTATCAAAAAATAACAAAACAAAATGTGCGCTTATGAACCTCGATCAAAATTAGCGTTAATGTCAGAAGAGGTTAAGGGGGTCTTGTATCAAAAACAGAACAAAAAGCACCCTTATGAATCTAGATAATGACTTAGTTGATTTTTTTTCTTACAGGAATGCAGCTGTAGCCTACTTTTAGGTTGGATATTCTGGCGAGATAACAAGCCAAACAGAATGTGAATGGTGCAGAGAGAAAAGACTGAAATGACGCAGGTTGCGATAAATAGTCACTTTTCAACAAATAAACCACACTCTTGACGATATACACAAATGAAACTACCCTATCTATCATTGCCCTTCAAACTTCGAACAAAGGTGCAGAGAGTCGAGTAGATCCATCATTTGCCAACACTGATAAGAGTCACAGCGTCAAGCCGTAAGGGCGCTGGAAAGATCCGATCATGCAGCCTTTCGCTAACCTTTTATGCTTTTCATGATAGATCACCAGTCTGTCGCATTTTTCAATATGTATGTTTTGTGTTTTGCTCTCCAACCTTGTCACTGTTGGTGTGGAAAAGGGACTGCTAAGATAACATTGCATTGTTGTTCGAGCTCTTCATACCCGGCGATGTGATCATTCGTTGTTTTAAGCAATCTTGACACAAGGCAACCATACTGCTGTAAATACGCATGAAAAACAGCAAAAACCTACTACATTTGATGTATTAAAATAATCTTTCTTCACAGTAATACTCGAAGTGGAACGATACAATGCGGTTAGATCCATTGGTCAAGAGCAAGGATAGAATTAGTTGTGGCCCAACAAGTTCAATTGGTTACGGTAAGTATTGGTGATAACATCACCAGAGCTAGTAAAAATCTTCTCCTATGTGCGTTGGATCTATTCAAGAGTCGGATGGACCAGTTCTGACCCGACAGGTTCAATGGGAATACGATAAGTATTGGCGATAACATCAACGGAGCATGTCTTATTGGTCGTCTGGTTCTCTAATCTCACTAGCCAAGTTTCGACGACACTTCTGCATCCTTATTTTATTCAAGAAGTACATGTATCTTTTATCAAGACATAAATTGATACAGAGTGTATAGAATATGGCCCTTGGGCTTTTTAGTGCTGATATGCTTGTTGTTCGTGTATAAACCTCGGCAACGAATCCCGCAATGCATCACCTTTGTACGGACATGAACCAGATAAAGGACAAAGTGTGAAGCACGAAGCATGTTGCGGTTAGTTAATGTACTGTTATTTTTATGGACGCATGCCATATTTGAAGAAAATACTTCATGTAATTATTTGGCCTCTTATGAACGTTGTCACTAAATAGGAGTAGACTATTGACAGCCTTGTTCGATTTCTGCTGATATAATACAATGTAGATGATATTATGATTCCGCCAATGTAGATTGTACAGTGCTGATTGAGACGAATTTTAAATGATTAAAAAGTAAGTTTGTAAAAGATCGTCAGTTACGCACGTGCAATAACGTCACACGTTGATTCATATAGCACTTTAGAGATAACCCGCCAACTTTTTAAAACCTCAAGTCGAAGTGCCCAATGACGCGCAGTAACGGAATCTTGCGTCTTTAACGAGAAATGTGTCTTTAAGTCTAAAACAACAAGTCAAAAACAAACTTGATAGAAAGCGACATGTGGTATTCCTAAAAACGACAACCGTAGATTAGAAAACAAACTTGTCAAGGAATATTATACCATAATTTCAATATGCCGAAAAGAACGTTTAGGCTTATAGAAATTTTGATTGGAATTTCTCTTGCTCATCGTATTGGATTCACTGAGCGGAACTATACGTCAATGTAAGAGCAACGCTAATAGGGTTTAGATTAATTTCCATCAATAAGGAACAAGACAGTTAACTTCGTTACACGACGGCATCCGAAATGAACCGAGTTTGAAACATAGCATCGATGCTACACACGGACATGGTAGCTCCAAAAGGATGTTTGCGGGTAACTTTTAGTCTTTTATCGGGTATGCCAACATCGAGTTATTATCGAATTCCTAATGTTCCGTTAAGTTGTGGTTATGGAGGAATATTGGCATTTTTATGATACGATGAACAGGTAGCTCTTGTATTATCTCTTTGGAAGAATATGACGACCTCGACACGTAATTTGTATTTGCGTATCAGTTAAAAGATTAAAGCGAAACATGCCGATAATGACGTTACTTTAAAACAATGTAAACCCCCATTATGTTACCCAGGTTTATATGGTGTTTAAGTGGGCAGGTGAACTTCTTTTGGCCTGTTCCAGAATAACACAGCCATCAAGGAACAATAAAAAGGAAGGGTGTCGAAACCTTACAAACACACTACAATTTCCTTTCGATTTAGTCATCGCACGTGCTAACTGCTGTAATTAAAAAGGTTCAGCGCATCTGCGTACTGGTCCAGCCTTGAGGGTTCCGTTGAAAGGAATTAGATATTGAAGAAGTGAAATGTAACGTGTTTCAAAGAAGTTAGATCTTTAACTGATAGGTTTGTAAGTTTGTAAGTTAATGTCGAGAGTTATCAAGTTGTCTAACTGATGAAGTAATGTCTCCCTAGTTTTACTTGAATTTATATGCTTGAGAAGGCTTTCATGCACCTGGTTAAACTAAACACTTCTTCTGTCTGTTGAGAAAGGTAAAACTTTTTAAGATAGAAAAATAAAAAGCAGAACACACGTAAAAAAACCCCCCAGAATAGATGTATAATCATTAGTATTACATGCCTATGTAATGTACATGTAACAAGCGAAATGATAAAAAAACGTAGGTTTGCTTTGAACTAATTGTTCCATCTACCTAGGGAAGAGTTCATCTCTCGCTATAATAATGACAGCATCAAAACAATTCAGATCCAGTTAGTATGTCTGATTCACTTTTAAACCAGAACAAAAAACCCAATCGGTTGATTAAATGAAACACCTCTAGGTATGTAACCGAACGATAACTCGGCGAAGGATAAGGGAAGGATATCGGGAAGAAAAAAAATCTTTAAGCAGTGGGAAAGGGATAAGTATCTTGAAGCTTACGATAGGAACAACCTGATCTCCCAGGGAAAGAAGTATTTTTGTAGTTGAAAATGCTAACTCTTAAAGAGGTACTTGTATGTATACAAATAAGGGCTGTTGGAGAGGAGAAGTCATTGTGGCAAGACCGATGTTCGAAAATAAGCTCAGCGCCTCCGCCATTGTCAGCAATTACCTCTGATGGGTCGAGGCTTCGACTGTCGGTCGTGTTTACTTCTTTATTTGAAAAGGAGAGCAACTCTCTCTCAACAGCATATTAGGTTACCTCCTGGGCCACCTGATATCTCCTATAGCATCATATTACAATATTACGCCCAATATCGTTAACAGAGCCAACAATATCCTATGTAGACGGTCAGCTCTCAACTGTATATTTCTAACGCTTAGAACTTTACTCGGGGCAAATTCTTACCTTCTATGAAGACGTATTGACGCATTTCTAATTAATTAGAATGTAAACGACGCTGTGCCCTCTGAAAGGATGTAATAAGCCACATGTAGTTGGAGTATTCAAACTAGGCTACATTCTCCATGATGTATTCTAGTCTTTATGGTCGCTGGACTACGAATTTCCAGGGTTTCATCTTCTCCCCTATCGGGTGCCACAGTACGGATTATGCATGCCAGCGTGTCCGGTTATTCTTGTAGACATTAGTTTTTTTACAAAATCACCCTAAAATCGGGAACTAGTTCCAGACCAACGCTAAGATAATTATCGAGATATTCACTTTTTAACAAACCGTACGAATGCCGCCGTCCAAGGCTAAGAACGTTAAAGAAATACGACAAAGTAAACAAAGTGGTGCTCTTATTTCTAAGACACACTCTTAATAGCATCCTGCCGCCTTCTTTATCAGGAGGCTGAGAATCTGCTGTCCTTTGAAAACTCATCTAAGGTGGTAATGTACCCTAAAAAATCTTTGTCATCAAATATGCCCATTATCATTGGAGAACGATTAATTGGCGCGATACGGGTTATTGCTATTTTCCGCGAACGTATTAGCAGCTGGCAAGCTGGCTACGATTACTAGACGAAGACGTAACTATGGGAAATAGCTTAAGATCGATAATGTGAGTATAAATAAGTGAATAGAGAGACTATTGGTAACAAGAAACTATGGAGCAGTAACTTTAAGTGCTAGTTGCTATGAATTCTTTTGGACGGTAGGAAAACTGTTGTGCAAACGCAAAGTAAGAATAGTGGGAAAAAGTTCAGAATATCTAGATGAGGACTCGTCTCTCGTGACCCTCTTTTTATGAACCTGGGACTCTAACCACTGTGTCACTGATCTCCAAAGGCCTCGTTAAACATGTTTATTACTTTTACATACATGTGTAAGTGCGCGTTTGAGAGCTTATGCTACTTCAAATGCTTACCACATTTCGTTAGCACCAACGACTAGGCGTAGCGCCGAACAACCATAGAGCGAAACGTCGCAACAACCAACCAACGACATTTCTTGTTTCTTATGAAAAGTGAGAGAGCACCTTTCCATAGAGTTTATGAAAGTTTAAAAACTACAATCAGCTCAGCTTGTGCAAAGCAGAAAGGATACATCATCGTTGTAGCATGTCGTGTCGAAGAGACAAAAACAAGGCATGCTTGTTCAATATCTACGTGGACTGCAGTTGAGATAGACGCAGCGTTTTTCTGAACATCGAAGTATTTCAAATGTTAAACATTTCAGAGGTGTTCGAGCCCCCAGTTTCAAACATTCTTTTCCATAAACGCATTTGTTAAAAAACCTCCGTTAAAAAATACGACGCTCTGCAACCATGTCACCGCAAAGTACATGTAGTTTAAATTGAGTATCCTTCATAAAAGTTGTCCTAAAGTGCTTTTCATTCAATTTCATAGACAGAAAATCTTACTAGGGATAAAATAAGGATGAATGAATCAATCAATCAGTTTTAAAACGTTCTAAATGATAACTCTGCTAAGTTGACGCACTTTGTCAACTTTGAATTCGCAGAGGACAGAAGACAGTTGGAAACACAACAGATATTAAAAAAATAGTATGAATAATGTACCTACCGGTGTGTTTAGCTATGATCCCTATAAAAACGAAGACTAGGTCTATAATATCACCAAGGAATTGTAGTAGTAGTAGGAATCCGTGTGAAGAAGTCTCTGATAGATCGATTTAACGTGAAGCACCTTTTGTAACAACTGAAGAACGATGCCAGCGCGTTCATGCCATGGACAAGACTACTTATAGTTCCCGAGTGAGGGAGCGACCATTTTATTACCGATATCGGATTTCGCTCCGTCGTCATTCGCGTCTGTTGCGAACTCTTCTATTACCTTGAGACAGTTTTAAAATAGAATGCACTCATCTATGTTAGCTGCAATATAGTAATACTATATTCATGTTAGTTCAAAAATATAGTCAATTGTACGCAACTCTTCTTTAGTTCGTTGAGTATTTCATTTGATCGGTGGGCGCAATCAACCGATTTCTCCTCTGCTTCATCCAGCAAGGGAGCAGTCATTTGCTCACTTTACAACATACTTTAGTTTTAACTTGATTAGAGGTTCACGACTATATTGCTTTACTGACGCCAACATAGTTCTATTCTGACTATGGCTATATAAAGTACGACATGCAGTTATGCATGTCGTACTTTATTATAGCCATTTCGGAGGATGAATGTACCATTTGGGTTGACATTTCTTTCGTAGATTTTTCCAGTAGTTATACAAGAAAATCACTAGGGGCAGGTTCTGATGTAAGTCGACGTTGATGGCACGGATCCTAACTCTTGTACCTAGAAAAATAAAAGTGCGCGTTGCCCGTAACCAGAGAACTTTAACGTCTGGGATCGAATCACCGGATATTGTTTTAAGTTCATAGCTAGCTAGAGCCATGTTACACTGTCTTTGAGCCTTTGAGGTTTTCACAAGCTCAGAAACTGTAACGGGCATTCTATTTCTCTGAGAAAAGAAAACGGTACAATGTGCACATGCTGGTAACTTAAATCCAAAAACGACTTTAAGAGCGTAAGAGAGAGAAACTCTCCTAACAAAGCAACTTTATGTCTGATCCCGTTCGCCATTTTAGGGAACCGCATGTAATTTTAGCATCTGGTTCTAAATACTTTCTAAGAATACACCATTTTATCATGTTTGTCTTTGTCTTCTCCTGTGATCAGAGACCTTTACCATCCAGCGATCCCAGTATGCGGTCTTTCTCCTTCTTTATCGCCTCTCCCTTGTTCGCTGCGATTACCAATACCGGACTTAGCTCTCTGATCAGTGACTTTATCCGGCCAACGAGGCTTGTTTCAATTACCATTTGAGTCAGTGCACAACAATGACTTTTACTTCAGCATCATGGTCTTTGAGGTGTATCTTTGAAGCTGTTTAATCGAGTTGAAAAGAAAGAGTGCACAGAACGGCTGGCGGACGTAAAATGAGGCTTTAGTGGCGTCAAGACGTATACACATTTGATTAAGCAATTAAAAACTTAAAGTACGTTACTTTATGAATACTTAAGTCGATGCAGCAAAATTAAGTGACATGTACATTTTCAGATGATTGTAAGAATACTCTAAAGGGTTTGCAGAAAAGGAACTGTTTCACACGAAGTCCGAAGAACCAGCATCCAGGGTGGCGTTGTCTGTAATTTCTCGGGCCAAGCTAAATCACTGTCAACCGTTTTTGTGTGGACCATTATGCAATGATGTATTGTATGTGCATGATTTATCATGATGGTCATCAAAGTCCGGCAACTGGGCGATTGGTCTTATATCGCATAGGTAAAAACACCTGCCTTTGGCAGACTATTAGAGAGGAAGAAATGAAGGCCATCTAGACGGAAACCAATACGAGTGATCAATTTGAGTACCTGCATCCGCCCTAAGCATGTACATGTATCTAATGTATTGATAAAATTATTTCTTGATAAGCTAAAGTACATGTCTGTCCAAAAACATCAGCTGAGTACAGTACGTCAAGGAAGCTTGCTGTGACGTTACTGAAGGTCAAGTTCCATGAAGGTCGAAGAAGGTGTGGAAGTAAATTATTCCACCTGGAAATATTCCTACTCTATTGGTTGAGGGTGTATCTCTCTATACAAGTCAACACTTTCGAATGATAAGCTCACATATCAAGCTGCAATTGGACTTGTTGCCAAAGAGTGTCCTGATATTACCAGAAAATGGTTCGGTCTACAGGACTGGTCAACATTACAAAGGAAGCCCTTCCCCATTCGCCTATTCCCCATATACCTCAGAAGATATAGCAGGTAATAAAATTACGACTTCGTCTACCATTTATCAATACTAAACACCATTTAGCTATGAAGCGTCTCTGTGGATATACTGATACTAGCCTTTTTAAAGACTTAAGCTCTATTTGGTTGAAATGTATGGCTTCCAAGATTACTAGCAATAGCGATTTGAAGGTTCCAACGCCCACATTATGAGTAATGAGCAGGGAATAGGGCGTTTTATCAATAGCTTTCAGGTCTATTGTTAATTTGCCGAATGGCGCAGAACCAAATGAAATTTATGACCACAGATTGGAGTATACAATCGTCTGCTTCCGAGCAGTAGCTGCGGAACAGGTGGTGGTTTTTAGGTAATGCGAGACTACTATTCGGGTTCCTGCGAATTGTGGCATATATCTTCAGGTTCATGGGCTTGGCTTTTCATTGCAGACATTGATTTGCCATACATAACAAGGACTCGATCAGTGGGTTTAGCTCTCATTCAAGAGGATTCAAGAATCATGGTGCTGTTTCAGTGTAGAGAGTATCGAACCCATGTCACTCGCATCTTGAGCCCGACACCTCCCATGCCAGTCCTCCCCTAACTGATTACAGGCGACTGTCGCATCCATCATTATCGACCAGTGTCGTCATGTCCCTCACAGCCTTGTGTGTAATACAGTTAACATCTCCAAATGAAGTGTTCAGCTGGACACTCCAGAATCCATCCGTCACACTCAGTAGGAAACAATTAATGGGGACGTTAGGTGTGACTTAACCGTTTCCTTTCAACATGTCCCAGGCTCGACTTTGTAGTGACTTCATATTTACTCGACATGTTTTTCAATGATTTATGACTAGGGCGCCTTGACCTAAGATTATGATAATATCTGACTGGGTAAGTTTTGCTAGGATCGGTTATCGACCAGTATGATAATGAACTATTCAATTTGACAACTTACCCTTAGGCTGTTGTAAAGCCACAATGGAAGGAAGGCGATTCGATAAGGACATGGTCAAGGTGGATAGGATTCTATCCTTGATTTTTATACAATGTTGCTTTCACCTTCTCAATCCGAAGACAGACAATGAATAATACGACAAAAGAAAAACAGATGCTCCAAGTACAAATGTAGATATCATGCGATCGACTCGGAAGGGGGTGATTGAAAAATAGCGCCTTGACTAGATATCAAACTTTTCATGCAATAAGAACGCCTTCTTGATTTACTCCGTCTGAGCTGGGTAACTACCTCCGCATCAATCATGCGTTCACGTGATTGATATTAGGGTTGTCACTTGTTTAATTAAACACAATATTGCCATTAGAGTCAACGAGGTGTCATTGAATTTGCCGACAAGCAATGTGAGTCAATAAAGTAAACGCTCAATTACATGTAAAAGATAATTAAATTGAACGGATTTATTGGTTCTGCTAACTCATCTTGATCATTTAATACGAAGCTAAAGAAGCGATTATTGTCGCAAATATTTCTTGTCTGCAGGTGAAACCGGTAATCGCTGTGTTCGATATCGACCAAAGGTCGCTGCAAACGCACTCCTATTGCCGGCACTGCAACGACCACCTCAAACTAGCGGTTTTCATCGAATGCGATATTAAAGATCGCAGGTCGAAGGAACGAATATCGCTCGCTTGCGTTGGTAAACTTTCTCAAAAATTTGAAATTTCTTATACATGTATATCATATCATCTGCCGGTCGTGGCGCGCCGAGTATTGTGGGACGACTGATCTTGGCACAGGTCAAACATGTCGGACCGGAATCCTCTCTCTTAAACGGAGACGGAACAGGAAACGTCTATCGTGGATGGAATATAGACAACTCTAATTAAACAGGCCGAGGAAATTGAACAAATGACACTTATGTGCTAATTTCCCCGCCGCGGGTCTCTGGCTGATGGTAAGTATTCACATCTTATTAGTCCGGGATTGGGAATAATTGTCCACAGTTTTCTGGTCCCATTATTATAGAGTGTCTTGGCTGATAGCGATGAGAACACACGGTGAAGAAAAACAGCGTTGCATCGAAGTATACCACTGCTTCAACGTGTTCTTCTTCAGCAAAAAGAAACCATCAAGTCATCTGATTCGTGCTTTCCCAATGATAATTTCTCGAAATCATTTGTGTTGTGGACAAATCTGGGACAGTCGTAACTTTGTTCCCTTCAGAGTTAAACAATATCGGTGAACTGCCTGCCAAAATCACCCTCTTGTCAAGAACGTAGGGCCAGGAGCAAATTAATTTTTTCAGTTGACGCCTTCTTCCCTAACACGATCAAGCGTCAACTGAAACGTTCCGGTCATCATGACGTCTAGCAAACGAGCCTGTACCCGGTATCATTCCACAATTTTATTGGCCGCGGTGTTCTACAGATCTAGTTATACCTCGCCCCTAAGTTGGTTACTAACTGTTCAGCAATTCATTTTAAAATGACAACAACAATTTTCCGAATGTTGGGCGAGGTTTATTTGGTCCGTGTCTTATGAAAGGAAGATGATCCTGGCACTGTTCCTAACGAGCCTTGCGCGTGTGAACAAGTAACGATGGGCCATCTCTGCGTGTTCAAGGCGGCTATAATGTCGCGTGGTTTTAGATTGTAAACCGGGTCCCCTCACCAATCAATCCTTTAGAAGGAGGTACATGTAAAGAAGGTAGAAGATAGTGTAACCCTGTAATTAGAAAGATGAAAACGAACGATAAACGTAACTCGTTGGTCTTGTTCATCATTCGTGTCAAACGTGATAGATTCTGGAACATTTTACTTTTCAAATGTTTCTTCTGAATTTCATGAAATGGCTCGGCTGATTTGACCCGATCCATTAGCGTGCTCTTCGTTTCATCGCCACCTATTGGAAGGAAAAAATTAATGCATACTACCTCTGTCCTCGCCCTACTGAGAAGATAGCCGTCACAACAGAAAATTCCTGAAAAAAATACTAAGGGATATGAATATAGATGAAAACCCTTTTGATCATAATCTAAGCAAGAGTTTTTTCCACGGCCTTTTAGGAAACCCCACGGTGAGATTAGGCAGGTAACACAGGAATCACTCCGCGTCTGGTGGAAAAAAGTCCTACCGCTGGCATTAAGTGCAATAGATCTAGTGGTACATTTGCTTGATTGTCGGTTATTTGGGAAGATCAAATGTAATCACTGACTGGTTGTTTTAGGTCTTCAACCCGATTCCTATATCTTTCGGGAATAGAAGAGCTAAATACTTTGGTATACGTTTTCTGGAACACATGTTTGAGCAACAACCTCATTCACAATCGAGGCTGTCAGCAACAACCTCATTCACAATCGAGGCTGTCAGCAACAAACACATTCACAGGCGAGGCTGTCAGCAACAACCTCACAGTCAGGCTATCATCAACAGCCTCATTCGCAAGCCAGGCTGTTATCACATATCACAATAAATACAATTGGTAGTTCCATATGCCTGCAGGACACGCTGAGCATTTCATTTTGAAATGATTTGTGACAAGTTGGTTAGAATTTTCTACCGAAACACAAAATCCGCCGGTCAATGAAATAATAATGTCATTGCCACGTCAAGATCTCCCTCCATACGACCTTGGCCACGGTGTCACACAGGTGACAGCAACCCATTGATAGGCAGAGCAAGTAATTGCCTAGCTGTACCCCAATTAGACGTTTGCTTCACCCATTGTCCAAGCACGCGTGAGAAAAATAGTTGAGAGTCGGAGGTGCGTGAGGAACACGACCAGGAGGGATCTAGGGAGGTAACTTCAGCAAGTAAAATTTGAAACATGTTGTTCGATGAAGCCAGTGGGATCATGTTTTCAGAATGTTAAGACGGTGACTTAATGATATTGCTAAGGGAAGTGTTTTGAGATTCCCGGGAGAAGAGTAGCTTAAGTGTTCATGTGCCTCCAGAGTGTGATAACGTGTTCTGAGGCTTTTGTTGGAGGTCTCCTGCTGGTCTGCCACTTTCAAGATATACGAATATTTTGGTCACGTGGTGAATTCCGCTGAAGTTATGTATGTGTCATGCCGTAATAAAGTCTGCGTTGATTTCCGCGTCACGGGTTGTCGGAAAAACCAAATGCATGCCCCATAGGTCGGGTACATGTAGATCGACATTACGAGTTATGTAGTCATTTGGTGAAAACAAGTCGTATAGTCAACACCAACCACGCAATGGTGCTGTATTGGTTATGTCATTGGTGGAAGAACCAATTGAAAAATATATAAGTATCAAATATGTGACAAAAACCCTTTGATCCTTATCACGAACTCAATTTAAGTACAACAGTCCATGTTATTTTGATTAGAGTAAGTATCCATTGGCAAAGCTTTCTCGAGGCTAAGATACCAATGGGAATTGTCAACAAGTCATATTCCAAATGTGCATTCGAAAAGAGCTGAGAGTGGAGAAGAATGTGTCACCGAATGTTGCTGACTTGAGAAGGCTTGTTTCTAAGGGGCGAAAACCGATATTGAAGGGATGATATCATTGAAATACTATAAAAAGGTTTTTAGGTATTGATATAGGAAGCTACTAGTATAAGACTGTGCCTGAGATATCTTCGAAAGGCTCGTTTCGCTGAGATACCACTTTCTTATATTGGCTATACTCCCGACAAGAGTCTAGTCGTGTAATTAACACCTGAAAGTACTTGTAACTAAGTCATGATAAAACATGTTGGCGTGATTTCCAGTTCTTGGTTCTGTTTTGGCCACATTGTCATGATTGCTTTCTCCGCAAGTTATGCCGGCGAAACAGAGGGACGATATGAAGAAAAAAGGAAGGTCAGCCACATGGCAAAGTGGTTATACATGTAGAGCTTCGCCGCCACTGGTAATCAGGACGTCGTGGATGACTCATGATCGCTGTTTTTCCTTATCAATCAGTGAGAATATAGAGCCACTGCACAATAGGAATCGGCTTTTATTTTCTAGCAATGGAACCAAAGGGTAGACATACCGATTTCGCTCCAACTCGCCACCTGGTAAATATCATGCAGTGAGAATAAAAGCGGCTCTTTATCTATGGCATGCAATCTTTCAACATCTTCTGTCAGTGAGTGAACGTCCCTGAGCCACATCCTTTACAGATGATACTCTACACCCAATCCTACCTTTGCAAGCTTCAACCACCTTGGGAATTCCAGTAGGGGGCATACACTCCTTATACTTAGATACCACAAAGAACCGCTGATAATGAACAACAATGACTATGCCGCGTGGGAGTGAGATTAGACACATTGCATCCATGTAACGTATTAGCAACCTCAAAAACGCAATAAAGAATGCAGACTCGGGTATAAAGGCGGAATATTAGTGACAACACTCGCTCTGTACAGCTGCTTCTTTCACGTTATGTGACACTTTTTCTGGAGATGCGACAGTCATTTTTTTCGGATTGGAAACCAGGATGACCTGTCTCATCACTAGCTAGTTCGTGCATTTTCATTACGCCATTTCTTATAATACTGTGGTCGAGACTGGCGTATCAAAGAATAAAATATGTTACAAAGTATGCCAGATATGACATCTAAAAAGATAACTTGAATTCTGTCTTTTCCGCTCCACAATAAGCCTTAATAAGAAGGAGGAAAGCGGAGGTGCACTTCATTGGAGTTTTTATGTATGATTTGCACGCGATCTAAACGTCGCAGCGATGGTAAGTCTACATCAAAATGCGTTCAAACGGTTTGCTTGATACCATGTGGGAGTTCTTTATTTTGTCAAGGGTACGATAGTTCTTTCAAAAATCGA
Organism: Lineus longissimus; assembly: GCF_910592395.1. Lineage (NCBI taxonomy): Eukaryota > Metazoa > Nemertea > Pilidiophora > Heteronemertea > Lineidae > Lineus > Lineus longissimus. Next base: position 5,552,124 of record NC_088315.1, read on the forward strand.
TTTTGTAGAGATGAAGCCGCCGACGCAAACACTGGTAGCACAATGGATACAGAACATCCAGAACTCCTAAGTGACACACTTCCGCTATCCGCCCTGAACACTAGTCTGCAAGTCCGTATCACGGTTCGTTGACCCGTCGTGGCTCAACCGATCTCATTTCCTAATAAGGGGCAAGGCGATACATAAAAGTAATAAAATCAGGTAGGTCAAAGTAACTTTATATTGACACCAATCTGCCCTAGAAGTCATGGAGACCACAGGCCATGGCTCATTTTCCTTCGGGGAGACGTCAAGTGTAAAATATTGGCTTCTATACCAGATTATACGGGGTTGTTAGGACATTATGAGTGGTTGTTAGGACTAGTGCCAATTTTATATTTTCCGATATCTGAGGTGCCTTGTCAGATTCTTATCACGTTCATCAACTGTTACCTGATCATACTGTTCCATCTGATGATACCTAGTTGTTTTTGCCATTAATTTCTAGGTGTTTGGCAATTGGCTAGATCATTGCTATAGCTGTGATGTGTGTTAGTCGCTTCGATAGGTATCTGTCAAATGAATTCGCTTATTGGTGGACTGGTTGGTATACAGAATGAGCCGTCTTGGCGAGTGGTCGATCTTGGAAGTTGCTATATGTCTGGTTATATTGAAAGAAGAATTGTTAGGTTGTTAGGTTGTCACGAGAAATTGATCACCAACTATAAGATATGAAATATAAGAAAATCATAAAAATCAATGAATTTTGGTTCAGCTTGTAGCCGAAAAAGGTTTTGGGTTTCCGTTTAAGAGTATATTCACTTATTGTTTGAGAACGCTGAAAGATAGACTATGATACCTTTTTCTGCGTTTTCCCCTTTTGAAATGCCATGGTCTTTCTAGCAGTCTATTGTATGGAAAAACTGAACCGCAGTTTGTCTGTGACATTTCGTGACGGGCGTGTTTGGGTCTCAGTCTTAAGGTGGCCAAATGCCTCGTCAACTAACTGCAATACTCCAAAGAGATAACGTGTTGATAGTGAACAGAGACATCTGGTGTACATCACTGTTTTCCACCGTATTAATGAAGTGCATGTGGAGTTTTCTGTCTTTTTCTTGCTCATATGCACTAACGATATAACCCAAATATGATTTTCCATATTCTTAACATACTTATACCCTTGTCAGTCTACGTTTACTTGGATTGAGCAAGACGCCTCCTCAGTGAAACCTGATGAGCTTTATCATCTCTTCAGCTGCAACCCCAACGTCATCCTTGACACAATTCTCCTCATCTAGTTACCTCCCCCGAAAGCTATTCTGCTTTTTACAATGGTTCCAAATCCCATTGTTATGTCCGTTAGTTGTCCTCGATCCCTTGTCTTGTAGAAAAAAACAGAGAGCAGATGTAATCTGAGTTTTATCTATATTCACATCAGACATTCATATCACATCATGTCCAACATACGATAAATACATGACGACAGATACCTTACACTTACATTGCCGACCTTTTTCTTCTCATCCCACAAAATGGTCCATACGAAACCTTAGCAAACCCAGTAGCGCACTTCTTTGTGATATGTTGATACGATGGTCGCCACTTTTGCTATATTTGTAAAGAAACACACAATGGCATTATTGCAAAACTGTTGACCGGCTGGTCGCCGCTTCGCATTTCAAGGATATGAAGTCTCCATCATCAATAACCAGATGCCAGTGGAAATTTGCTCCAGACGAGAATCGCCTCCAGTTGCAACTAACTACACAGAAGGAATGCTCAAGTAAGGGTTCACACCTTGCCCGAGGTAAGTTCTACAACTTTGGGATTGCGAATTACCTAACTTAAAAGTGTTCTGCTATTGGAGAGAACTGTATATCTTGTGCAGTGGATGATTCCAACTTTGTCTCCTATTTATGACTGCTGCATGACACTTTAACATTTCAGATTAGCAGTCACTTCTCCGTGTCCTTCATTATTTGAAAGACAAAGGTTGGCCACTCAAGGATTGATGGAATATAATGAAAAGGGTCCGATCACATTTCTTTGAGACATCGCTTCCTGCCATTGTGCTATGAGTGTACCTTGATAGCCTGTCTGAGATCAAGATCCCAGCGCAGCTACGGTGCCTCAACGATATCCTTTACAACCTTTGTCATCAATAACTGGTAACCGTATAGCCTTCATCCCACCTCTCATGGTCACAATCTCCCTTTTCGGCCCATATCCTTCCCCTGTGGTTCATTTTAATGTAGGGCTTCGGTTCCATGACTCCCTGTCCATGTTGCAGACAACGAGACGTTCAGAGACAAGTAGTTTGTTTATGTGAAGACGGTCAGAGGTCGGAATTGAAATTTTAGAGCTGTCGTCAATCATCGACCACCTTCCCCATTCCGCCTTGGAGTTTGAGTCATAGGATATGATTGGTCACACAAATACTGACCTTGTATAGCGGGTTTTGTATTGTTCCCAGACATGTTGGTCACGTAATATGTAACTCCTTGTTCCGTTTTTCATACGAGCTTTCATGTTTGTTCTTATGACGTTATAGCGTTATGGTCACATGTTCCGCTGTCGTGACCTGAATATATGGTACATTTCTTTGGTCGATGGTTTGCAATACTGGTGACTTGAATATATCTCTGCACGTCCACGTCTTTTTTGTGAGGCACGGCTGAATTTGTCAAGATCGCTGTCTGATAATTCTGTTTCTCTCAAAATGTTGAAGAAAAAAACAACAACGAAAAAACGTGCGTAGGTAGCTTTGGCCTTCTCCGACTTCTAGGCCAGATTCGATCCATCCACGATTAATATCTTACCTCTTAACAAGTAGCCAATTGTCATGACTGTGGCAAAGAATGATGATTGATAAATTCCACATCGCGGCCCTGGATACGATCCATTATTGATTACATTCCAATCTGCCTGAAAAAAAGTTCCCGAATAAAATTCCGTCAGTGACCATTTGTCCAAGCACTTATCATCCGCGGCATTATTCTATTTTCCTGGGCATATATCATATTCGGCCGCCGTCACCTCAGGCCAAGGTCTTCTTCAGCGTGTACTAGTGTGCGTATGTGCTGTGCGCGTATGTGCTGTGCCACTACGGATAGGTTACGATCCGGGATATCGGTCTTTGACTACAGAACGGATCGGACACATATTATGATTATTGGTAGCAGTGTATAAATCGGTCACACAATGCTGTTATAGGATACTCGTCGTTTTTCTCGTGGACTTGGCTGGGAATTTTTTTTCAATCAACGCTGATGATACAAGAAAGAATGCTGATGCTCAGCCAAATCCATCACTGGACTAAGAACATTTCATCGAAATGAAAACAGGCGTTTTTATTTTCTGACAGTATTAATATATAGATTATTCCATCACCTCAGGCCGCTGATTCTTCAAAAGACAAAAAGTTCTAGTAATTGAACTTAATTATATCATACACCATCTGCTCCAATTATGTCTCAGCAATTCTCAGCAATTAAGCTTGATTTCTGGTTGCCGTAAGCTAGTATTCTAGTTTGCCGTTACGTTGACTTCATTAGGATTTGATTTAAAGTATAGTACAAATGATAGCAATTATAGGAATCTTATGAATAACGAATTGATTTCGTCAGGAAAATATCATCACTAAATGTTTTTGTAATAAGAATTTAAGTAATGCCTTCTTCGCTGACGACCAATACCTATTTGTAACAAACTTGTACTTGAGCAGCTAGCCAATCTTGGTGTTGTTGAGAAGTGGCGCCAACTGTTCCAACGATGACAAACCGATGATTATTCCAAGGAAACAGGGCACTGTTATACGCTTCTCTCGCCAAACGCAACGCGTCGCTGGAACCGTGGTAGACCATTCTGAGTCCTGGTGCTGGTGGCTGGAAGCATTCTCTCAATCTCCGTAAAGAGCAACGTCGCGGTGAAGTTCAAAGCAGCTGAAATAGATGGAGAAACTAGTGTTATCGATCACTAGTATGGTGAAATGATTTTCCCGCGGAATCAATTTGTTATTGATCATATTTTGATTGCGGAGAATTTGTAAGGCCACGATCAAAAGTAAAGGCTACACATCCGTAGCATTCTGTAACGAACTCAGATATCCTGGTCTAATTTTTCTCCTGTTTTCCAATCATTGATATTAGCTTTTAAGGCTTTGAGAGTGGGAATAGTGCCTGTCTATTTGTTCGGCCTCGGTTTCGAGCTCTTGATTTAATGAAATGACTGAAATGGTACTAGACAGTCCAAGGAATTCACGGATCGCACCGGAATGTCATCTGTGAAATGTCACCAAACCCATTGACAGGTTTCAAATAAGTCGATGTCCGTTGACCACCTTGCGGGTCCTTTCAAGTATTCGTCGAGTATAATGTCACGTATTGACCAAATTAACCGGATATCATGATCGCAGTGTTGGAACATTTAGTCACATCCCTTGAAGAATGTGTTACGGGAATGTCGATGTTGATTCCTCCGCGCCGCCTCTTTCGAAACATCTTTGGTCGGGTTACTGTATCTTGCAAAGGAGCAAGCATGACTAACTTCATCAGTCCTAATCAACCCCGGGATTGTGCCTGTCTTTCCATTACCTCACAATTATTTCAAGAGTCCATTGGTGGTTGTTAATGTCTTCTGATGTCAGCTTAATTACTGCCATGAACAAACCCTAATGACAGGACTACCGATACCTCAGATCAAAGATAATTTGCATTACTGATGAACTCGACAAGGTTAGAATTTGTCAATTGGAGTCGCCATCATCAACAACTGAAAAACAAGACCATGAGAAACTTTGGGAGCGGACTTGCACGTTGTTCTGAACCAACTCTTGTACTTTGTGCCCGATATTCCTGTAGCCACTTACCATTCTTTCCCTGTCTAAGTTGTAGACAAACTGTTGCGAAACCATGCGCTGGGCATCAGTCAAATGAAAAAAGCAACGTCACCAGCAAAAGAAAATGTTTCCGATTCTTGATTGTGGTTTTACTGCCGTATCCGACATCAAAACAAAACGGATAAAAGCCAGCCATCATAGAGCTGCAAGGTTTTAAGAAACGGTATATCATATTGGGGTCATAACGTAGTTATGTGGCTATCTGATCGTGAATGCTGAGCAAGTTCGGAAGTTCTTGAGTTTAGTATGTGTATGAAACCTTATCATCTGATAGTGCAATCTCCCCCCAAATCCCTGCGGTGATAACGGGAAATAAGGTGGTGGCTTTCTGGATTCGGCGCCCTAATTCTGCGGTCACTTAAAACTTTCGGCGGAGCTCCAAGATGAAATTAGATAGATCTGACGGAACTAATGTATCATATTGACTTCCATTGATATTCTGTAGTTTACTGACCTTCTCACTCTGCTACAAGTTTCAAAATCCGAATAGTGTCCCTGTGGTGCAACAGGAAACAACGTGGCTTAGAGTTGCCCCGTTTTCAAGTTTCAAGTTCAAAAAGGGTATCAACTGCCATTCTTCGCAGCGTTACAAGTCCCATTGCGATGTCAGGAAATACTGCAGCTATACGTCTAACTAAACGGATGTTGTTCATTTCGCTCCATCCCCTTCTTCGTCGGAATCTATGACAGAGTCTAGGATGAAACATGAGTAACACGAGCGTCCCTCCATATTTTCTTACAGAAGCAATAAAAAGAAACAATTGATGGGGATGGCTGTAGGACTCTTTATTTCATTAACCCCGGGGACAATCCAAGGAGAAGACAACAGCATGAAAGTAACGTCATGTAACTGGCTTATTAATAATATTATGAAATATTTCTTTGACACATATGAAACAATTATAGTACCTTGAACCTCCAAAACCGAAACTCATCCGTTCTTTGTCGTACAAGTGCCATCCCATCTTCGCCGAATTCAGTGGCTGTTGAAATTATTTACACCACAACCACGGCCGTTAACAAACACACTAACATGGCAATAAACAACCTACTTGCCAGCATGGTTCATGGATGTCGTCGGCTTCGTCAGCTACTGCCGCGTGTAATGACAGTAGCGCGGGGAATCCGCCATTGAGAATTGGTCTGCGGCAAGGATGCGATCCTCCACTGATCACTGCGCGTGCAATACATTTTTTATCAATGGTCAATCTATTGCGCAATCCACCTCAGGGATACTGCTGAGGAATGTTGGTGACAGGCTTTTATCGACCATATCTTTCGCGGCCACTTGTAACATTGCGATCCTGCGGCAGCAAAAATCCCAATGGTGGTTACCTATCATTTTATGGGTGGACTCCGATCAAACTTTAGCCCTAGCGGAATACCCTTCCGACTGTAAAATGTGTCCAGCATGCATTCAGTAGAGTTCATCTCCTTTGAAAGACAGTGCAATGTATAAGATATATTCCAATGTATGTGCGCGACTGTTACTGCTGTCTTTGGGAATCCACTTTGATAGACCGGCACGTGTTCGTTCCAATATGGTACAAGCAAGGCGTTCGTGAAAGTATATTATGATGTTTTTTCTTTCTTTCTTTCTTCGTTTCGTTTTTTTGTGCTTCACACCACAAATTTTGTTAGATATACAGAGTGACTCACAAAGAGAAATAACTGTGTACAATTTAAATTACACGTGAAACAGTTCAAAAGTTTAAATGTGTTACAGTTAAAAAGCAAGAATAGAAACAGTATTTTCTTGAAGCTTATAGGTGATCTCAGCTTAATGACACTTGGGTGACCCTCACAATGATAACATCTTTCTGGAACACTATGCATGATCGACATTTGTGAGCCTGTGAGTAAGGATGAATCTACTAGGCCCCTAGTGATTGGTGTAAACCGAAACGAAAGCATGAAATCTTTGTAAAGTAAATCCACCTCTGACGACAGGCAATCAGATAAGGCGGAATGTCAAAAAAGGTACTTCAATATTATGGCTTCAAACTTCAATATTATATCATTGAGCTGATATCAGAATCCCTCACAAAAAGTTTTACAGAAGATGCCTGGAAAATTTTTGGAAGTTAAAACAAAGAATTTGAAAGATTGTTTTCCTCGGTGCATTTCCCAAAAGAATAAACCAAATATCATGAGAGCGACCGCAGCAGAGGTTCCGATCGGGATATTCCATGATAGTCTGTCGCGGTAGGTCATAATCCGTTCGAACACGACAGTGAAACAATCTCTCTTGTAAACGATGTGATTTTCTTTACAGTAATACCATCGGCACACACGACGACGGAAACAACACCACACCTCAAAACAATGCACGTTTCCCCCAAAACCACCCTGACGCTCTATGAGTGTATTTCCGTGAGGGCCGGTGGACAACATGTTTTTCATCCAAAAACGGTAGCTACTTTGTACTTAACTGCAGTATCTAGCATTCTGCTGGAGTATTCTTATAAAGACGATTGATCACTTAATATCACCTGACACAACAATCTCCATGTACCGATTGTCAAAACATCAAAAACACGACACAGTTCCTTCAAAGTCCGTTGCTGAGTGCAGCTGACGAGCAGTGTCTTGTCCCTTTTGTCTCACGGGTATGTATCGCGGGGTCCTTACAGCTTCACAATTCAGTACCGTACACAAAACGTTTTACCATCATCACCATAGTGTGAGGCGACACTGCAACGGGATCAGCGCCCATCATCTGAAATTATTAGAAAAAAAAGTGACAATGAAAAAAGAAGATATTTCAGCAGACTCATTGCATCAACTGCTTTGATACCGGCTGGGGCGCGGGAAATGGAGGAGCATTGCATTGTAAGTGCGAAATTCACAAAGGTGCGGGTAATGAAGATGGGTTTACCGATGGCACTCCTCGGCTAACACTCGAGCAATATGACTGAGTTCAGGGACAATAGCAAAAATATGTGTATGGTTAAATGAAGCTGACAATCCCAAATCTGAACACCAAACCGTTTCATTGCAAACTAAAAAAATCCAATTGAAAAGTCTCTTATAACGCAAAAACTATTACAGTCACAGCAGAAAAGTTGCGTTTATACCCGAAAATACCTAAAGTGGATTCAGTGGCTTTCCTATCTGAACTCTTCGTTTGTCGTGATCACATTGTTTGAAGAAAAACTGATTATTATTGAGAACTGATGGCGTATGATGATGTATTGGCCATTTTCTGTTGTTCATTTTGCTGCATTCTTGAAAATATCGCAAATCTTTCGGACTTGACTTCAAATACTGGAACAACGTTAACATGTCCCCTTGAGCTATTTTCCATTTTTAAAAACCGTTTGATTTACAACAGCAGTGAAGTAACCTATTAGCATTTAGATGGTGCCTTATTTCGATGCAAATCCCGTACTGATCCATGGGTTAGCATTCACCTTTGGTATTCAAATGACGCCCCGGGCTTCACAACTGGCTCAGGCTGTGGCCCGTGATACACCCGCAACGTGCATTATCGTCACTATTCGCTTTTGGCCCTCAGGAAAGCAATTAGCCTAGTTTGCAACGAATTTTAACCCTCCATTATGTCTATTTGGCCTGGGGATATTTGGCAACACTTGCACGTGTTATTTTGACAAAACTTTATCATTAAGACATGCGGTCACCATGTGACTTTTCCCATTCCAATATGTATACTTGGGATGGACCGTTCCTGCCGGTAACCGTCTGAATATCTCACGCAAGTCTTTGTTGAAATGATATTAGTCTCTTCAACTAAAGGGTTTTGTTGCACCTGCAACTTTCATGACTGTGAGCTAGGTGTTTCTGCCGGAAAAGATAAAGGCAAACGTTAGAGACTCTTTGTGACTGTAAGGGTCCCCATGATGATACGATAATTTGTTATCATATTTTGAAAATTTTGATTTGAATTACAGAAATATAGATTTAAATATTTTATTGCATACGGCTGATAATATTTATGAAAAAAAATGATTGATACGATTTTAAGACGCCTCGTTATTCAATTAATGAAAAATACAATGTATTGCGTCCATGCCTGATCACTTGATATTTCCCATGAGTAAATTTCTCCAGAGTCTTTGTCAAAACATATACGAAGCTGAAAAAAAGTTTCATTTGAAATATTTTTGTCGTTTTTAGAAATCTTATGTTGGTGGATATCATAAGCAGGCATGTTTTCATAGCCATGTGATATCATTTCTCTCAATGTTCCTCCAATATATTAAAACACGAACGATTCGACTCGTGAGCCTTCCGTCTTCTCACGCGAACCCCTTGAAGTAATGGCAAGTGATAGTTATTTGTACATGTAGGCAATAAATGCATTACTTGGCGTACGTCGTTTCTGAGCCGTGCATGGCCGTATACAACAAAGACCAGTACTGATAAACACTGCTGCTTCTTCAATGTAGCCGTTCCAACTATACGCTTGGATTTACCCTCTCACTAATTACATCATTTGCGAATGACCGACATGATGTTGGTGATCCTCACGTCTACAAAGTTCTGGAAATCACAGGTCGTCTCCGTTTTGGATATTTTGCTTATGGATTTCCAGTAAAGAGGAACTGGATGATGGGAACAATGCCATGGATTGTAAGCCTACATCCCGGCCGCCACGTGCGATACGTTACGCACGGTACATCATTGACAATGAAGAACCCGCGGTACATTTGTCATAGCAGGAGGAAATGGCGTTATTTCCTCTTGGCTGCATGTATAGTAATAGGAGTATTATTGCTTGGTAATCATGTATATTTAATTCACGAGCAAGGTTGTGGCCATAACGTCGGTGTTCATTGACTCGAAAAAACATTTACGTTAAACTTTCCGTCAAAAATAAATAAATAAAACCAAAAATGTTTTTTTAATTAACCATCCATCGCCTCAAAAAGATAGTGGATTTAAACGTGGTAAGTGATAAAGATGTCTTTTTGATCTTAGTTCGGTAGGGGAGGGTCAGTAGAAGGGTGATTAGTACCTCAATAGATAATCATGCCTTTATTGGTAAATATATGAGAGAGGTGATACGGAGCTGATTTATTTAGAGGATTATTTGTATTCATTTCCTGATATCATCCAGACTTTAGAATGTACATTTATCATTCCTCTCCTTTTAATGGCGAGAAAGTTGAAATAAAGTAAAGGATCGTCGGTGAAAAGAGTAATCAATCAAATTACATGTAGGAGGTGAAATCAATTGGATATTGAGTTGAGTGAAAGCATATAGCGTACTTGGTGTATCAAGCCCGCCCACTCAAACATCAGTTTGGGCTTTAAACCTACCAAAACACCGCCTTCTTTCGTGATGGTCACAATAAGGAAGAGTTTGACAACAATCATGGCAGCATGGAGATACCGCAATTCCATCAGAAGCCGGAGACACACCACATCGCCAAATTCGACAAGTTTTATCTGCACTTTAATATTTACGTAATATTCAAGGCACGCTAGCTCATGCTGGGTTAAGATAGATGCTCGACGGCTATTTGGACCACCTCGTATTTTTTTATACCAGGGCATCGCCTAAAAACAATACCACAAAAAGTATGCCATCTGAGATATGACCCCGACATAAAAATGCATTAACCAGAATCGGCGATGCTTTTTTATCAGTAATAATACCAGCAGTGTAATACACTGCTGGTATTAAGCGCATATCAGCCTCGATTCCACGACACAATAGGTTCGGCAGCCAATCATTCCAGGGGGATTACCAACTTCCAGTCTTATAAGGATGGCTTGCTTAGAATGGAAATGCATTGCCAATTCAATTGACTGCATTTGTTTTTGATGGCCCGTGATATCGATAGAGGATTCCCAACGGATTTACCATAAAATGATACCTGAATACAGCTTGTTGAGCACATGCTCTAGTTTCACCGATATAAGGTCATGATGATTATTTACTACGAAATCGCGACAAAGGCCAGACGAAGGATGACGTCATAGCAATCGTACAACCTGCAAAAAAATTAAGATGGGCACAGCATCGTCGGAAAAAGACGGTAAGTAGATTGGAGTGAACAACAACCTTGCCTTGACCAAGGTTGATTGGATTGTTACACAGGTATCTTGAACTGTTTTTATCTGTTGGATGTTAAGACCATATAACCACTACGTGAGCTTATGTATACATCAAAATCTCGTGTATCAAGATAAGGTTGAACAGAATGTAACAAAAGCAGGCAAGGTCCTGTTTGATTTTCACGGTAAAAGGTTTTGAAGTAGGTTGTAACCAGTAACCAAATCGAAATATGACTTACTTTTGTCAATAGAATTTTGAGCACATCTTAGCATCAGATTCATGGGTCTGAGGATGTCATGAAAAGTTGAGTAGATGTAACAAAAGTATTCTGATATCCCACACCTGGACAAGGTCAAGTGCACAAGCAGATCAGTCAACAGAGATCATTACTAGCATTACAAAAACAGGAACTGGATAGAAAATTGCGAAAAAATATTTAGATTGGAAAAAGTGAAAGAATCAGAAATTTTCGCGAACCCCAGAAATAAAAATGTGCGAAAATTTGGTGTTTCACAGGATTATTAACTACCATGCCATCAATGCCTTTGAATCAAAACCTATGCAAGCAGCTCTCGTGTCATATCTCAGTCAATGTTACCTCGAGTTGGCACACGACTGTCAAAGATATCGTAAAGAAACATCACAAAGCATGAACGAGAAGTTTTTGTCTTTACTTTCACTTTACATCGGAGTTCTTATCTTTCGTAAATGCATCGTACCACGTTAGGATACCAATGTTAAGAAACATTCTGTACTGTGAATGCACATGTAAATTGATCTTGTTAAGTTGAAACGCCTCCAATTATTAGTAAAATAGTACAGAGAAGAAACTAATGAAGTAATGCGAAGACGTAAAATCTTTTTATCATTATACCATCATTTCAAATCACCAAACGATTTGTTTCTCACCCAGCGAAATTACAAAGGCAAAGGCTTTGAATCGCTTCAAAGTAAATTGATTTAGATGTCACGGAGAAGGTTTCCCTTATCAATCTCACTTAGTAATTTTGCCCGAGGGTTTGGAAAATGAGCAAAACCTTGTCGCCGTTCAGGTCGCGCTCGTTAGGTCCATATCCAATGTATTTAGATTGATTTTGATTGTGCTTCGAGCCGCCAACCACGTGCTCAGTCTCAGTAGTGTTGTGAGTAAGAATGCTGGTCGGCTAAATTCTTACACTTTTTTGCTTTTTTTCAATATTGCAGATGATATCTTGTCAATCCTACTGAATCTTACAAAAGCATCTTAGTGATTAACTCAATGCTTCACTCACCCCTCCTTGAAGCTGTAGGCTTTTCTAATTAAAAAAACACGTTGTAAATACGTTTAAAGATACATACATTTGATGCTTTCATCTACAGTCTCTGTGAAAATGTCTCGAAGGGTTTTGTCATAATTTGCAGTATTTCTTTACACTTTGCAGTAACCCCCGCACGTCTCACTCTTCTGATCGTATTTGATAGCGCCAAGTTTATATTTCAAAGCTAAATGCCAAAAAATGCAATTGCTGGCTTACTTATCGCCCTTACCCAGTCTAGCCTTGAAGCATTTTAAACCACGCATGTTGAAAAAAACGATATTGTGTCAGATGAAAATACCAAGATCATATCTAAAACAGCTCTTTGACCTAGTTGGCCAATACGCTCGCTGTAAAATGACCTATAGGTTTTTGTCATATAGTTTGCGGTTGTATTCCTTCGTTTTTTTCATGTTTGTTTGCCGCCCCACCCCTAAAAAAAGCCTGCCCCTGAAGGACGTGTATACGCCTTGATCTGGAATCTTCTCTCCCTCACTCACCTTTGCCGTGCCCTTATCTGCCAGCAAGGAATAGCTGTCTGAGGGCATCTGCTGACACTTTCCTCGCGTCTGATTTGGGCCTTGATCTTGAACCACCGCCACCACCACCACCTCCTCTCTGTGCATTAGGACTACTCATTAGAAAGTGAATATTATCTATCCCAGCGATACCTGAAATTGGAAATATTTTGTTGGTAAATGCTAGAAAACTATTGCACAGAAGGTTACCGTAATGTACATGTAAAACCACGTTTTCTTTAGTGTTTTTTGTCAACGCATGTAAATGTTTTGCTTATTGTTAGGCCTCCTGACGAACATTCCAAACCATCATATCAAAATACTTCTGCCCCGTCGATATGTTTTCAATATGGTCATGTCGATACCGCATTTCATGTCATCAAAATCAATCATGGGGAAATGCCATATATTTTTCCAATACATTTTTCGTGATCATCTAAAGAATTTCCCACGCATTGATTAGCAGGCTTGTCCGCCAGTTTCATTTTCTATATTTTTCATATCATTGGCGGATTCCCTTCCGTCGATAGTAACCGGGATTGAGTAGCCATATGGAAAAGTATTTTTTCTGTATAATTAGCAATCAGGAGCAGTGATACCCGCACCAGCTGCAAGTTAATGGTCATCTTTTCTGTTCCGGCAATGGCTAATTTTTCAAACGTTTTAGTATTTTCCCCATCCTTTTATGATGGTTCAGTGCACTGTCCATTAATGAGGTGAAGGTCGAAGAGCAGATTGATTGTGTGCCATTTTCCGCAGTGTGTGAATCGTTCATTTGCTTTGACATAGACACTTCTTTCCAGATCTCTTTGAATCATGCGACCTTTTCCCGCCCTAACACCCCCACAACCACACCGGCCCAACCCTTCTGCCGGCACACAGTCACGCAAGATGTAAGTTACGGCCCCGCGGTCGATGGAATCCAGTTTCACACACACAGATGTCAGCGAAAGAGATGGCGGGCCCTGACAAATGGCTAAATCATTATGAAATTGAGCATTTGTCAAAAACCCATTACTGAAGACTGGCGTTTATAAGCATCCAATAAAAACCCAAACCAGTAGTATGTTGAGTACAAGTATATCCAATTTAGTTATTACAATTTATCACCAGCTGCGTCGAGGGAGAGGTATTAGTCTGAACTGTTGGAAAACTGAAACAGAATGCCACTCTTCAAGGCTGCTAACCAGTCTGAAGTATGTTGCAACCATGTTTGCCACTCATCCTGTATTTTGTTTTAAGTCACTTGAAGACTTTATTGAACAATTTCTTTGACCACAGCGCAAACAAAAGCGATATACATGTATTTGAGTTCTTTACGGCCTCCTTTCTTACCTGCTCTGGTTAGAAAAGCATAGGCCATAACAAAATACGAGTTGTTCCTCTGAAAATCGCGAATTTATTTCACCAGTGAAACCAACCTCTCACTGCTCTTGTCAAAACTGATATAAAAAAAATGGGATTTTGATATGCTTTTTTTTTACGTAGAGTAGTAAACATCATCCCTGTATTAAAATCGATTCGTTCACTTAATCACCAAGTATCAACTATTCCATTGACAGCAATTTTTGAATTGTGTGATGTATTATATTTACTGATCTTCCGGCTAGGCAGCTAAACGTCAATATGAATTATCTGTTTATTGATTGTGATGTCATTCACAACTGTACCATAAGGAGTTTTGAGCTTTTGAAAAAGCTTTAGGTATTTTAGCCAAAATGGTCAAATTTCCTTTCTTGAGGAAAAAAATCGCCGGGGTGCCTATTTGTGTTGGCTGGTTTAAAACTTACATGTAAAAGGTTTTAAAAAAGATCAAAACCCTTTATTATGAAGATTGGCGAGGAATACAGGGGTAAGAATTTTTGTTCCCTCTTAGCAGAGAAACAACATGGGTACATTTTACTTACTCATAGGCTTTCGTTTTGATCGTTCTTTTTCACTTTCCCTTGATTTCATGTAGGCACTGAATAAGTTGTATATTGAGGGTTTTCTGGCATGGATGGGATAAGCTGATTTCGATGGTTCCATCATAATATCACCATTGGGTTCTATATCATTTTCCTCGAGCGTGTACGCCTGGCATGACACAGCACAAAGGGCCAACAGGCCTAACACAACCAGAGTCCGAACTAACACGCACCAACTGTGCTTCATGGTAACCGGTGAAATCTGGAAAGAGAGAGATGTACAGTTGGTTAGTGTCAGTTGGGAAGCGTAGAGAACAAAGCGCGCGATCTTTTTCAATATTATTAGAGCACCAAAGTACTGTGACCAAGAGTGAAAATGGTAATTCAGACTGTTTGTCGATGCTGCCAGCCTATCTTTCGTCAAAATCAATTTTCAACGACTTCATTTGGATATTCCCGTCGAAGACTCCCATCCATAAGAACAAAGGTGATCTCTAAAAAGATACATCAGTACGCCAGAACAAAACCTCGCTGGTAGTAATGAAGCAATATGCCACAAAATGATATTTTGACTATGACAAAAACTGCTACGTGACTGCCACTGATTGCTGAGGCTTATCAAAGAGAAGACGATGAGAGAGGTTATAGAATATGTCCCAGTGTGATTGGGTATGATTTTTTACGTGGCCCCTCTCAATCAAGGTAGATTTTGAACATGTCCACCATACTTGAGTACGATGTAATGAATATTTGAACATGTACATGACTTTGATTGTTGACAGAGTATAACGAGGAAAGTTAAAGCGTTCGTAAACTTTTTTAAATCAGTATTCGGCGTTCTTTTCGTGCTAAAAGGGTTGATTTGGTGAACTTTTGTAATCTTCACCTAATACAGGTTATTTTAATGCCTGATTGGAAATAGACCAGTAACAAACAAGAAAATCAAATCTAGCTTTTAATCAACAGCCAACATGGATCAGACATAGAGCGAGAAGACAGAGGGAAATATTATAAAAAAATGCAACGCACTAGACTTATTGTGATAGCATTTATTTCACTGGCGCCAATGGGATACTATAGTTACAGGAAAGAAGACTCCATCGACTGTCTTTTTATAATTAGGATAATCAGTTCCTATCGGCCAGTAAAATGCCCGCTCTCAATAAGGTTACATCCACATTTGTCGCTCACAAAATGTTTCACGCAAAATGTACATTGACTGCTTCCGGTCATGGCCGAATAGGATTATTTCCTGTTCCGGGACTTGCATGTGAAATACAATCGGTAAAACGTGGTAATCAGCGTCCGTCAGCTGGCAACAGGAGACATGTTTATTGGACAAGTATACGGTATGGAAATGTCAGCGGTGAACAGTGCAGTTGAAATAGTAAATTACGAAGTTAATGTGTCGAGACCCTTAGTTTTAGTTAGACATTCTGGACTAGTTCAGCTCGCTCGGTGCTAAACACAGTTGGGTATAACCAATGCTACCTGATTAAAATCAGTGCTTAGTATGGTGGCAGGATTCAAAATAACAACGTCTCATCCAAAGGAGCAACATTTTAAACTACATGTATAGGATTGACCAAGCTTCTGTCACCGTGCTCACGCTGCTTCTACCAACTCCAGTGTAATATCAAACTACTAGTGTAATCAAGCATGCATTGTATATTTGTAAATAACAAACCTGATAAATGCAATGTATTGACTTCTAGTGTACCCTCATGGTGAACTGAAGAAATCAACAGATCAGGTTACTGGATTCATCGCCGTTAAGAATGGTTGAACTTTTAACAACGGGTGCGGTCATGGGATTCTGTTTCAGATTCCGTCCGACAGATATTTGTATGGTTTTCTCTTTTCATCAGAATGATTGGTTGGTTTCATTTTACTCAGCCAAGTGGCAGCATACGAAGTAGCGTTAACCATTGTTACCCAACTATATGCATTTGAACTCATTACCACGATACGTATGAAAATAATACCTAGCCCGAAGTTCATCAGCGCAGGCCAACGCCGATCTTGTTCATCAGCGCCAACGCCTATTAGAAACACAGAGACAGCACCCGGCCCTATATGGCTTTAGGTAATCGCAAAATCACACCCTCATACCCATAAACGAATCTCTTCAGACTGTATTTTGCGTTTAGACAGAGTATTATCAAAAATGTATGATATAGAACACTGCTACGGCTGCCTTAAAATCTATTTACATTGGAAAAGACAAGATCCCATGTCAATATTCTACGTTTGCCAAAAGGGTTCGTTGGATACTGATCGAAGATACAAGTGCGACCGTGCGGCGAATGGAACGAAAAGCATGGCCAATATTCTAACGAACGAATGAACATTTATCGTTTCAGGGACTAAATATTCTACCTCGGTGTAGCATACAGAAATCAATGTCTCCCTTGAAAAGTGTCCAACCCCCTCGTTCGCTGACGAGTTCATGTGTGTATTCCTTAAGACATGACCGCGCGGACTCATAGAACTACCTGCTGACAGTAGAGACACAATGCCCTCGGCTCATAGAACACAGCAGCCCGTTGTTACCCGGATACTCAATCTCAATCATAGGGTAGTATTTCTTTAGATACTACACGACTTGTCGTGTTGTAATCACCTTCTAACAACGCCATTCCATAAACACTCATCAATATGTTTGATTCTGCCGTCTAGCCTTGCAAATACACACATGGAACTCATGCCAGGCGGAATAGATCCAATCTCCCTGATCAAAGGCCAATATGTGTCAAAGATACCAATGTGAAAGCTTTTATCCAAATAACACAATTTAGTCTAATTTTCAGTCCCTGTCTGATACAGTAATGAAATTGCCGCTCCTTGTTTTCCGGATGACACATGTTTTGTACATGTCTAGACTTAACGCGATGATTTAAACTTGGAATAACTAAGTGCGCACTCACCAGAAATCCGAATGATCCATGAAGAGACCAAACTACAAGCAATAATCGTATTGGATGATCCGTAACCCGAGTTGCATTGCTCTTATTTGTCTCTCTGTGCCAACTTCTTGCATTGATAATAGAGTGAGTACGATAAAAAAGACTTCCTCAACTATCGAACTCTAATTTCTCAACACGAAAACAAATCCCATTGATTTCGAGAATTCAATCGTACTTCAAACGATTTGTCGTGTGCATTGTGGTCTGCATATATTGATCTACATGCCTTATTTACTAAATACAGTACGTACAAATTCTGTCCCTAAAGACGCGTCAGGCGGTAACGAATTAGTACAAACGATGTCCCTGGTGGGGCATGTCGAGATGTTCCGGCAAAGGAAGAATTGAAAATAGACGACGTGATTTCCCTTGGCCTCTAATCAGTGTCAGTTGACCGGACTTTAACGAGAAGTTCAATTGAGTTCCGAAGTCGTACGTTGAGGGAATTTGCCACACCTCAGTAATAAGCATAACATGATGCCATCTCCGTATCAACGTTTTAAGTACTTCATCGAATAACACAGAGTTAGAGAGAGTTCGATGTTAGCCAAAGTTCTCTAATAACAGCTGCATGGAAGAAATTCGCATGTTGAGATTCCTTTATATTGTGTTTGGTGACATGGGAAGTTGAGGTAAATGCAATTGTTAGCCCAGCAACTACTTTCTCTGACGGAAGGACCATCTTTTAATACAATCCATCGTTCATGTTGTTTCACACGGAATACGGAAATACTACAGTGATTAGCCTGTGTGAGATACTGACCTTTGACTGTGACTTTGGCAAGAAGTTAATTAACCACTCCTGTAACCGCCTCTGTTCCCAGTTTCCTGCTGTAAAAGCACCGGATTCCCTATTCACCTTTTACAATCCTTTAGTCTCGCAACACTTCCTTCATCGACTAAAATGCGTTTCTCATTATCGCAGTCTCCATAAAGGTTATTGCAATAAGAGTATAATCATGTTGACCAATAATGGTTCTAGTCTTCGCGTGCCACTACTCGAAGTTGGTCATCCTTTACTCACCCTTCCGTACCGGAAATTTATTCGCGTCGGTGTATCTTTTTCCCCTGATCGGCAATGGTGGCGTTGTGCGGAGAGTTGCCAAATACTCCACTGAGGACTTTTCAGATTTCACCCGAATTTGAAATTTTGGCAAACCTTATAGGAGACTTCCCTCACGCAATCGGCGAGACGTTGATATAGACATTCCCCCTTCCTCTGGGCTGATAAAGTGTAAGCTTACATGCACTTTTAGTGACGGAACAACAAGTTAAGTATCAGGATTTCCTCAACGACTTTTCTATCATGGTCTACGGTCAACTCTGGTGGAATCCCCAACAACTTGTCTACGGCGTATTGTCAAGAGATCAAAGAGGATAGCAGTCAACGAGATATGGATATCTGAACTGAAAAGCAGTTATGTTGATCCAGCTGAGTTTGAGCAGTCTGTTTTTGCTTTTATCTTTTTTTGGCGGGGGGATGTTCGTGTTTGTTTAACAGTGTGTTATGGACACTGTTTCAATATCTACAAACGAGGCAGAAGCTGTAACTAGCCAGGGTAGAATGTGGCCGGCGGTCGATTTGGCGGTATGCGAAGTTAGGAGACTGGGCCATGTATTATTCGGCGAGTCCTGGTACAAGCGTGGATAGTTTCGATATACTTTCAGATAGGAGAGACTCATATTGACCACATCGTGTATCAACTTATTCGGACCTACCGGCTCCTGCCTATATACACTCCCTTTAATCAACACCAAGCACACAACGGAAGTTAACTTACCTGGAGAGAACAATGAAATAATCAATCTATTCTCCTGTATTAATCAACGATTTTTACTATTTCGGAGTTATCATTCGCTTTGGGGCCAATTAGCAGTCATCATATTTCCTTAAGTTCATGGAAAGGTGAATGTTGCAGGTTACAATTAATTCTTAGAGCACAAAATACGCGTGCACGAGTAAAGTAATCGTTTGATTGCGACTTTCACGCAATTTGATTGTTCTTATGATGACACAAGATGGTCCCAGACGTCCGGCAACCAGAACAGGCCGTCGAAGAACACTTAGCGTATAACGCATCACATCTGAGGATGTCGTCAGTAGGTTGCATACATGAAGTTAAGCAATGGGTAAATTTAATAATTATGATACTGAGTAGCACGATTTGCTGCAAGATATTAACATGCTATGGTAAACAAGGTGTGCTCAAAATCTCATATCAATTTTTGGTTACTAAAAATATACCATACTACCTTCATTTCACAATTTCGGCTGTGTGAACACTTAACTCAGTGAAGTCGTTCATGGCCGGGTGTACAGTGCAGGGACAACAGGTGCAAGGTAGTTTCAGCTTTGCTGAAGAAAGTGTGCCCAGTACGCCGAGAATTCGATTAACACCGAGTTGAGAGGCTATGAGAATGTTATGCCTGGTCAAACATCATTACTGGGAGCTGGCTGTAGTCAATGACGCTTTCAAAGTTCGTAGCCAAGCAAGTGGTTCTCACACCGCTGAGGTGCGAAGCCATGGATCATGATGCAAAGATGTAACACGGGGTGTAATACGGGGTGTAACACGTCACACGACGATATAGCAATTGACAAGGAACAGTGGTCAGCTAAGCGTACTAAATCTACATTGCGGTGAATATTGATGGCAGTGATATTATGCTTCCAGCACTAACACAGTTGTAATCAAGACATGATTTGTTCCACATATGAAAAAGTAACTATAAGGCTAGTGTCACTGTGCGAGTGCTTGCCAGCCAGACAGATTCCATGAAGCACGAATGTAAATGTAGCAATTAATGAAACAGTCCATCATGAATCAAGAATATAACATCAGTGCAGCTTGCTTTATACCATTAACCACAAATTTTTTCATTAGCGTTTATTTTCGCGAATATTGTGAATAAGCTGCATGTAGTGTGGCGGCAATACAAATCGCAAACAAATTTGCAATCCGACGAAATAAAAAACGCAAACAATATTTTTTTCAGAATTTTTCGCGAACTGCAAAAATTAAGTGAAGGTTGGGCGGTTTCCAGTAGTGCACATAACGGCGTTATGTTCAAACCTTAAGAGACTGAAAGGCAATCAGCTAAGCCGTGTGTTAGTGAAGACCCTGGGAGACTCTTGCCGCACTCAAACGAATGAGTAGTTCAGCTGGGAGGATTAATCTGACTTGAGGAGAGGAGTGCCAACACGTTTTCTTTCCACTAACTTGTTTTGCACCAACCGTGATCAAAAACAAGGCTTTGTGCTTCCAACAAAGAATAGAAACGGAAGACCAACCATAGATAGATTGGAAGAAAAAGTGGAGAATGATTTTTCTCATATAGCTGGTCTTAAAATTACTCTAAGCTCGAGTTCCTAAGTACGAATCCCACGCTTGCTTGCTCACAAGATTATTTTTTTTTCATTTGACGGGTTGGACAATAGAATGTCCCCTTAGTGGGAAAAGCCTATTGTCGTAAACTTTTCAACATTATATAATGGATTACGGATTTACATATATTTGTTTTGACAAGATTTTTCTTTTCTTTATATAACATGCATGTAGTTCACATGCACCGCGCTCCTGCAACATATCCTGTTTGTGTGTATTCTCCGATCCTCCAATTGTTTAGATATCCCACTGAATCCAGCCTCAATACGATTTTGCTGACAATCGGCTTACGGCTAAATGAATTATTGTTTTGGGCCTCGACGACCGTTTAGCAAGATTCATGTGTCTCGCTTATACATAATATCTTCCTCAGTGACCTTTAACAAAAACCTAATATAAAGCAATTGCTATTAGATCTCTCTTTCTTTACCTCTCTCTCTAATTCTTTTCATTCTTTCTCAGTGTGCCTTGTTTGCTTTGTAGATCATCTACACTTTTTAAGTATACACAACCTTCACCATTTCCTGATAACAAAACCAATTAATACAAAAAGTATTCCACAGCGGAATTCTATCATGCATGCAACTATCGCGTGCAAAACAAGCAGAGATTTGTTCTTTTGCAAGTAAAAATGATCGCCACACCTGCGCTTCCTTTGAAAGCAAAATCCGTTTTTTTGCAGTTGGATAATTGACACGGTAATGAATAGCTAAAATAGCCTTTAATCAATAGGCGAGTGTTGTCATTAAGCGCCACATAAGTGCCTTATCAGCGTTATTCGCATTGAAGCAAATTGTCGGTGAAATAATTCCATTGTCTGTCTGGCTGTATCAATCAAGGCGCCGGTGAATCTGCATGATTCTTATGAAAATGGTAATTATATACAATTGTTTGTCATGTTCAGCTTAGTTTGATAGATTTCTTCGCTCATTATTGGCTCTTCACACAATTTGGGGGGTAATTGTACTGAAGGAGGAAACCGGGCAAGTAAGGGTGCTCCATTCATTACAAAAACATATTCAACCATCTCAAACTGTGAAAGCTACACCATTAGATCTGTCCAAATCTTTCTAGTCAATCTATGTTATTGATTATGGTCAAAATAGATTATTGGAACAAGCGAACACAAAGACAAACCTAATTGATTATCAAAGCAATTGTATCGATTATAATTTTAAAACCTCTATAATTTCTATTCGATTTAATTCTCTAAAATAAAAACAGCCTGAGTAAAAAGTCTTACTTGCAAAAGCTAATCAATTTTTTAAAATCGGATTCCTTTATGAAAGTACGCTGTAGCTTTTGAACAAGTTACGTGCAATCAGTTGTAAAAGCACTTTGGTTTCGCAAGGCCATTCCTTAAACATCAAGGCAATTCCTTCATCATTCACAGCCATTGCCACACATCTATGAAATTAACATCCCAACTACCTTAGATCACTTTCCCCTCTCAGTTCACTCAGGGTCCATTAACTAACAGCATTAGTCACCATTTGAGATATTAGAGTATTTGAAATCAAATAGCCTAGACCCTTACCCTCATCAATGGAATCGCACTAGTGATAATGCATTTTGTACAGTGGTAGAAAATCAGACATTACTCAGATTAGAGTGGAACTATCATCACACTGCTGGATAGTATATTCATTCGAAGTAGAATAGAAAACACAAACCATTTCCTTCAAAGAAAACTTGTTAACGTGTTCCTACTTAGACTGGAACCATCTTTGCCGTCTACTGCGAGCAACATCATTGGTAGAGTCAATAGACCATCAGAAATGATTAGAGCTAACGTGTGAACGAACAGATGACATCAGTCTTGTTTAAAGATTGGCTGTGGAGTCAGTTAGATCACATCATTCTTGATATATGTCATACATTTAGCTCCAATCAGACTTAATGAGTTAAATAAAACAATATTTGCTTCTCAGTTGTCTCGTTATTCGACTTGGTGTCAACGGATAATAAAAGTGTTCATTTTAATTGAAATTCTTGGACGCTCTTCGTTTCACACTAAAAACAATCGAACTGGTGAATTTCATTTCATAAACATTTTTTCATTTTTTCATTTTAACAACAGTTTGTTTTCAGCTAGGGGTCTTACATGGAGAGCGTGACGGACCCTGCCTCGACCTCGTCAATTGGATGAGGCACCGGTGGTCCAGCTAACTAGTCTAATGGTTGGAGAATTCGCAAGATTTTTCATTGTCAAATTATTAGCGGCATTGTGTGAACGAACAGATGACACAAGACTCGTTTAAAGATTGATTCCGGTGTCAGTTAGACTATAACACAGTGATTTTCCGTAAAATATGCCAATAAATAATCCAATTAGATTTGAAGAGGGAAAATCAACGTATGTAAATTACTTTTTATAGATTGCTGTGTTTCTAGTGTCACCTGCAACAATATCAGGTGTTATCAAAACACAACTGGGGAGACTCTGTTTGGGTGATGACACCGAATGCTGCGCCTTAAATATTCTGAAAGACATCAATGAGAAACATTAGAATTGGCTGCAAATTGAAGTTACGCTTGCATTCATTTCATTTCGGTAGACCGAGTATTAACGAGAATACTAGTTTCTTTATTGCTGGGGACTTGTTAATGGCGTATTAGCTTGAGAATTCGAGTAGAGATGTTTTTCCGTTGAGCACGAGGATATGCAAATCTAAGCCGAGTTGATTGTAATCAAATCTATAATCGATGCCAGTGTGTTCGACTCGCTGGCTTCCTTTCCACCCGATAGAGAATATGGAAGAGATGATGTAATTTAGATAGGGCAACTATGCATTGGTGAAGGTTCGTGTACAAACTAAACTTTCAATACTTTTGGTAAAAAACAGTTCATCAGGAGATATTCAGAAGATGTTGAAGAATGTAATAATGGCTTATAATTTCTTTGTAATTCCTTTTTTTTCAGAAGGGTGATGCTGTACATTTAGATCAATCTATCCATTTCACAAGCTATCGAGAGCATGACTGCCTATTTGAACCAAGGTCACCCTGTATATCTTTTTTGCCACATTGGTCACGTAACACGCATAAAAAAGGATGGGATCACCAATATTCATTTATACATGAATACGTGTCCTACATTCACAGCAGTCGATGAAGGCTGTTGAAAGTACCTCGCCGATGACATTTGCATAAAACTCATTACACATGCAGCATTATCAAAAATGCTATCAGTATGATCACTTCAAACGAGCAATTTTGAGATCGAAAACAGACATGCATTCAAATGACTCAAAAGTATCAGCAACATCTCATAAAAACTCATATAAAAACCTAGTATTTCAAACATTTCCAATAAAATGCATTTCTTTCTTTCCAATGTTTCAACGGATTTAGATTACATTTCTTTGAAGCGAAACCGAAAACATGGGAAAGAGGATTGGGTATAGTCGGTGGCATATTAGTGACTATAAGTGCCGGTGTAGAAGACGCACATGGAAAAGTGACCGAACCTGTTGTAAGGAATACGGTATCCAGTTCTACTGGAGGCCAATGACCGCCTACAGATCAGAGATTAAAGCGCGTAATAGAATCCTTTCTTCCCCGGAAATTCTAACCTCGGACATTTCAAACTTCTACCGGTTAGGTAAGAGTCTCAGCTCCACAAAAGGAAGCCAAATAACTTTAGGAAATGACTCGATACACATTTACCTAAGTTTGTTGAACTTTTATGCTATATTTATTTGAAACCAAACCCACTCCCCCAAACTGTTTTTAAAAAACATGTGATGGAGGCAGCATAATATCCGAAAAAACAACCTGAGTGTATGGAAGAGATCGGCAAAGACATTAAAAAGCCCCGACCGCCCTTTGAAGGACACCGCCCAACCGATAATTCGAGAGAGACCAATTCCGTAATGACCATATCGTGCCTTCTCCAAACATATTTTCCGATATTATTATCTCCTTTTTGCTGCATGAATGGCTATGATTCCAAAGCCTCGGATTGATTATTCTAAACGGGATACCAGAATTCAGTCCGACCAATATCAGCTTTTGGTTACGCAATGTTTATCAAAGGTAATGCACACATTTTTTTAATTGATTTTAAAGTAGAGCCTTGACCAGGAATATTCAGCTCTATCAACTTCACCTGAGGGAGCCACCTGACCAACAATCGAAACCACCCCTTCACAAGAGGGATTCGGCACCTTTTCTGGTTGGCTGAGCCTATATAAGACATTTGATCTTGCCGTTCTGCTATTAATCCTGCTTTGCTATCCTAACTCCTAGACGTGGTTCTAACCAATCGATCGAGCTGAAACAGCCTTGGTCATCGCAGTCGTATCCGCCCCGATCACCGAGGTCGAAAAGGTACGGAATCCTGCCAAGTGACGGACGAGGCCATGGCATTGGTTGGTTCCCTGAAGTATTGATGTATTGTCGGTTCTATTGCCTCACGATTCGAGTTAGATATGACAAAAATACTGTCGAAGTATCAAAGCAAAGTGTAAAAAATGATATGACGAGTGAATTTCGAATGCGTCAGATCAAAAACAGACCCCGCTTTCCCATTTTGTATAACGATTTTTATCACATCCGACCTACCTGAAGGATAACTTGCCTGCTCAAAGCGAGTGGGTGAAAGCAATATTATGTTACCAGATGATTGCTGGTCCCTAATGCCCACATTTAGCTATAACACCAATCTTCTTTACCTCTTAGTATTAAAGGAATATCAGAGATACTTATGAGCAAAGAGCCTTTTGTTAATACTCTTTACTGTTTTTCCTAATGAACGAATCGGGTTGAACGCTGAGCGCTGATAGGCTTGATTTGCCGACACAAGGCCAAACTCGCCTCGAGTGACCCCCAATTAAAGGTTTGCTATTCTTTCAATTATATTTTCTTGATGTAACGGTAGGAAATGTGAAATTCTGTGCAATGTCTTGTCTGGACGCTAACCAGATAAAAAGCAGTTGGTGCCTCTTGGCATAAGAGTGGCCACAAAAATTGAGAAACAGTGGACGCTTTTTACATCCTTCGTCTTGAAATAAAGGCTAAAAGGAACTGAAGACGGTAAAGTTGGTGAATCCATCCCCTGAAGACGTAAAAATCATCACTGTTTGCAGCACAGTCGCCGCCAAACAAAGTAATGATCGTGTGGGCGAAAGATCAGCAAGATCCTATCCCAACTTCTTTCACTTTTTGACTTTAAGTTATGATTGATCGATGGAGTATCATTCCACTGAGGTTGGCGAAGTATTTATGGTCTTGCCCAACTCATCAATCAAGAAGATTTAATTAATTTTCAATTTTCTGAAGTCAAATTTCGCAAGGTGAAAAGATATCATGTTTGGCATTTTTAGTGGACGGTATTTTAAGTCTCGTTACAGCACTATATATCTTAAGTGAACACGGTTCATTCAACTTCCAGTAGCATTATACGGTGATAATTGGGGTGTTTTTTAAAAGAAATGCTTGATTCATGCCTTTTCGCTCGCCAATTCATTAAGCAGAGAGGTGCGTCGCTACCATAGATACAGTCACGTCTCGTCTGCAGAAGTTATACTCATGATCTGATGTTGAGTATGACTAAATGAACGAGGATCTCTCCAATAGTCCACACCACAAATCAGACGTACAATTAACCCATACAGACTGCGCCAATCGTTATCGTAAAAATGAGCGCAACTAAGATATACCTATACATGTATCAGTCGTCTCGTGTAGAGTGCTGTGGTGATTAGCCGACAGAAGTAGCAATAACTCGTCTTCTGACGGTTCCCTAACGATCATAAGGTGATGTCGAAGAAAATACTTCATCAGAGAATTTCGCCAAACCTCCTTGAGGATAAACCAACCGCATAAACGCAGCTAACTTTACATGGACCGATTCACCCAGACATCACAATTAGGCAAGTTGGTAAACGCCACACGTGTTGTAGAAATCGAAATCTTGTCGACAATTCAACGATGCGTTAAGTTTCAAATTAATCGATACTATTTGTGCGAATTGCGGTATCACGGGAAGATTGCATTCTAATTTGCGGTGCGCACTGCCGACACGTGACTGGGTTGTTGTATACATGACGAATAGAACGTCAGTTAGTTCGGGAGTAAGACAACTCGAAAAGGAACCACAAAAAAGTTCAGTGAATTAGGTACTGGTAAATCTGTTATCAAATGACTTATTCTTTAGCAATCACATGATGCGTCCAACAATGGTATCATGCAATGGTGCAGATTGCCATCATTTTCAATCATTATTTATCAACTATCTAAAAAGAATGTGCCAAGGTAGCAAGCTATGTTGCTATAGACAAGTGCGAATCTAACCACTTATATAATGATGGATAGTATTCTATTGGACTAAACCATTCCTCGAAATCCTGCTGGCAGCTTTCCCCCTTCTTTGTTATTCATTTTGGCCAATCGGCTTGCTGTCAAAAGGAAGGAAGAGTCCATTGACTAAGTCATTTGTAATGTGGGGGTGGCAAGTGCACAATGCTGATGCGACCGAGACGAGACCTTAATAGCACATGCTCAGCTTTTTTGAAAGAGTTAAAACTGCCAAATGGATTCTTAATGACCTCTCGCCCACAGAAACGTGGATGATTCACAGACGAATGGACAGCTGAACCAATAATTGAAAACCAAGACGTTTTTTTCTGCGCCGTAATCATCGCCGAAAAATCGATTACTTCCAGAATGTGAATAAATTTCGGATGCATATTCACGAAGCAGAAATTCCTAAACTTAAAATATTTCGTCGCACAGAGATCTATTCGATCAAGTTGTTGGCCGATTTCCGTCCTACAAAAGACGCCCAGAGGAAAAAAGAGGTGTACATCGGCTCTTTTCCCGAGATTCAGGTTTTCTCTGCTCCTTCGTCATCGAGCGGCGAAGTGTATTGAAAACCACTGGACAGGTTATACCAGGATGATCGTTCCCTGAGGTCTCTTTAAAAGCAGTAACTTGGAAGCTTTTACGCGGGTGCCACTGGCTTGTCAATAAGTTGAAAAGCGTTTAAATCCCCGTAGATTTTGCTACTTTGGTTCGGAATTTTAGGTTGGGTTTTTTATTTAGGTAGGGAATTGATAAATTACCGTACTCCACAGATTTCGTTTGCGCCGGCTTATCGAATTTGCATCTCATTCAGTTAGTTTCAGTACAAATAGTCACATTTTCATTCCCAACTTGCTTATGCTCATTCTAATTTGACATTTTTTTACAATTTGACATTGTCATTTCCCTCAGGGGTAAAAAGTGGCCACTATTGCCATTCTTTGGCACAAAGCGTGTAAAACGCTAAAAATACTTACTTTACATGCATAGGGTGTACATGTATTGTTTTTTGAGAGATGTACAGCAGTACGCCGAATCTGTACTACATCAGTACATGCTATGACTTAATCGTCAGCATCCACAAAAATCGTCCTTTTTAATAATATCTGCGCAGAGAAACCTAACCATGCCAACTACCCGCCGAATCACAGGAGACGAGTGGGTGCCTAAAACATGCATGATCAATTTCCTTACAGCAGGACAATCGTGGCGACTATCTTAATTTCCTACCTCATCGTCGGCCTTATCATTCTGATATCCGTGTCCAATTCCAGCAAACGTATCAGTTTCCACTCATCATTGCAAGGGAAATGGGTTTTTAAATCCGGGTGAGCCACTAATTGGAAAGATACATACAAATTACTGATTAACACAACAATATATTATTCAAGTGATGATTTCAATGTGATAACCTATACGATACGCGATGTGACGGAAATCTAGCTTTCAGTGTGTTAATGGGGGTATTTCCGATCAGTTTTGCCGAATTAGATTATTGCGTTACCGATAGTGGCATTGCCACAAAAGCGATATTTTGGACGATGGCATTTTCCAGGCCATTTATGATGGTCAGGGAGGCGAAAGACATCTTTTAACTACATGTATTTCATGGAAGCCAATTGATTAAAAAAATATAGTGCGATGAAATCTCGGTGTATATTCGATCCCGGTTGCCATATAACTATACCAAGGATGTGGAAAACGATACGAAATCATAAAAGGATAATTCTTCCCATATCGCTATATATAACCACAAAAAGTCCCGTAACGAAAATGAGATGGGTGTTTCACGTCTACTCGAAACTGAGCCCAGATGGAAAGATCAATATTTTCTTTATGTCAAGTTCAGTATTCCTAGGCAGTTTTTGGCTTTTCCGTCAGGACAATACGCAATATGGTAAAACAAAACAAAACAACATGATGCCATACGGATATGTTCCCTGGTAATAAAGCTTCTTCCAGCGGCGAATATTAAAGAAACTACGTGGAGTTCTCTTTTTCACATCTTCGTCATGTTACGACATTGTCTGATCTTTTGTTTTCATGTCTTCCGCGTGTACTCCGAGATTTTCTGATGTGAATTAACAGGAAATAGATATCAGCAATGTCAAGCGGATGTTGCCTTCACTAGGTCAAGGCCAGAGTACTCGTCCGACCCCGAGGAACTTGCTATGACAATGCGTCTAACCTTTATTGCGAAAATTCATCGACGATGCAAAACTGGCATAGTCTATTACTTGTCTGATAAAGGGCAGCAATATAGCTCATTCGAAAACCAACGATGGCGAAAATTAAATGATAGCACCGTTGCTGTACGGAAACTAGCCACTGTACATGTAATACATTTGAACTGCAATATTTTTATTCGCATACTATAACTGACGCTCGCAATATGAATCATTTTTGTCAACGCCGACGAAAACTTTGTTGAGAGATCTATTTTTGAAAGAACCGGGCGTAAGAGGCAACAACTTACACAAATGTATAATTACGAAGCTGGAAAGATATTGAGGTTAAGTGCAGCTTAAGGTGAGAAGATTTGCGGCATGCGTTGATATAAGATTGTTCATAAACCGTGCCAGTGCCAGCTCCTCGATCAGTATGGTTGCGCCAGAATGTTGACATCATGGTGGGTGAATTGGTATTTCATCAGTATGAAAGTGATATTGGTTGACTTCGTTAGAAACCAACACCTCTCACGTCAATACTGCTTTAAAACTGATCTCTCACTCCAAAGACTTTTAGTGCCATTCTCAATAATTGCCTAGATTAGAGAAGACAATGTTGGTAATTCAATCTTAATCCAAGTCGTTTGGAGCGAAGAGCGAAGATTAAACGAGTAGAACAAAGATAGACGCAACTCTCTTAAAAAGGGGTTTTTGGCTTATATGTGTAGGGTTTTCAACCAAACACATATGCACCTCGAAAAGTTTTTCAGTGAAATAAAAAAACCCAATGGTTTTGAACTTGTGTAAACCTCAAAGGGTTTTTCACTTCCCTGAAAAACCTCTACGGGGTGCATTTTTGTGTTGGCCGAAAACCATTTTAAAGAGTGAATATACTGCACAAGGAACCATTGATGGAGTTTCGCACTTTTTTTCAACAGTATCTGTTGTCTTTTTTTATCAATCTCGACAATTCCCAAAATATCATCACAACATACGCGTATTAGTCAATTAGCGGACACTTCCACATTTTTGAAGCCTTAACGATCTAGTACCAAAGGCAACACTGAAGTGTCAATTCCATTTCCCAGCCTAGATGTCTCTTCTCGCCTGCTGTTACATGTAGGTCGAAAGGGCCCAATGGCACCTTTCATCTCTGCAATGTCATTACCAGAAGGAAGTCGGCAGCAAACAGAGCTTGACAACATGCATCGATTTCAATCATAACTCTGACAAGGAATGGCAATCGCAACCACCAAATCTTACCTACCGGAGACACAATACATGAATACCGAACACTGTGCCCCATGGGTCCATGCAGAGTCAGTAAAGAACTTTAAATCTATCTTGAAGCCTTGGTGCCCATGCACCGAAACGCATCGCCAGTCCGTTATAGTTCAAAAGAAGGCAACTTCATGCTCCAACCAAAGCCGTCTTCTCGTCTCCCGATGATGGTCAAGCAGACTCCTCATCTACGTTTACGCGCCGAGGTGAAAGCCATTTACCACCTGTTTGAGGCAATGTCAAGACACCAATCCCAATCACATCGTTGACAAGTAGTGGGAATTGCACATGTCGTGACGACCAATCCTTACCGACCGCATAGAGCAATGTGTCCCATGAGCCCAGCAGTCAATCAGAACGTTTCTATCTTGGGGGCATGACTGGTGACCTCGTGCTACAGGCAGATGAGATTTATCTGATGGACAATTAACAACTTTCGTTAGGGTGGTCTACAATGCTGCTCTGCTGATTCAAGGATGATTCCAGTAAATTGTAGAGTGTTCATAAGTTTCATGGTATGCCCGCATATTGGTTTAACGGACAACCTAAAACATTGAAGGACAAATGCACAACCGAAAGATCTTCTCTTAGAAGTACCGCTTGCATTATCTCAATCAACATCAACATCAGCGGATCATCTCAGATGTGTTTTGTCTCCACAACAGTAATATCTGATCGATTCGCTGACAAGTAATCATGCTAAAGCACCATTATCCTTTGTCATACGTTAGCAAAGACACAATGCGATCTGTAAATGTCACCTTGATCATTTGGAGGCTCTGTCTTCGCTGGAATAGGTTAATTAGGTACTTGGAGAGGTGTGGTTGGTCGGATCTGTTGGTCGGCTTCCCTGGATTATAAGGCTCATTGTGTTGTGGTTAGGTAGCATGAAATGTGTGCAGTATTGAGTTCTTGGGAATAGCAAGAGGGCAACTGTGTCCAATAGATTTCAGATACGGCCACGTTCTGGCGAAGTATTGCTCCACAGCGGTTTAATCAACCGCCGAGATAAGTGATTGATTTGTATCGTTGGTTGATGATGACCTCTTCAACGGAACATGCTCAAGTCCTTGGTGTATATGGGTTGCAGGACTGGAAAGGAATTAGAGGGACATCGTTCGTGTGACCGAAACGAATGACGAACGAGAAAGATCAGAGACCCCTTAAGACAAAATGATAAATAAGGGAAGTATAATCTGGCCTGTAATACATAGTAGTTCAAATAGTTGTTTGTCTGCTCTGAATAGAAGGCCAGGTTTGACCTGAGATTATCGATGAATGTGAAAAGGTACTTTTGGTATGACCTTTTGTCTCAGGCTTGTGACTGGAAAAAGATAACCTCCTCCAAGAGCCCGAACGTTCTATACGGAGATGATAAAAGACTTCGCGCCGAACTAAATAGGGTTGTAGCAATCATGAGAGATTAGAGGTTGGGAATAAGGAAGCTGGCTGGCACTTTCATTCGTGGTGAAAGATGATCGTACATGAGCTGAGTTTTCCAATAAGAAAATCCCACAATGTCACTGCCTCTGATAAAAGAACCTGACCAAATATCCTCGCCTGTAACATTGGTTACACACGATATGACAGCAGCAAAAAAACACTTTATCCTTTAGGTTAATGATGAGATTCCCAAGTAGCAGGGAATCAGTTTTGAGTGCCTTCTTGTCAGCATCGTGGGTCTTCTACGCGTGACAATTAAGGTGTATAAAAGCATACTGGGTTTGCCTGGGGAAACCACGTGTTCTTCTATCTGTTGGTTATTGGTAATGAGATAGGTGACGGCGTTGATTTGGAGATTGGGGCAAGGCACACGGGCAACGAAGATGATATGGATTGCATTGTGTGTGGCTATCAAGTACTCAGTGTACAGCAGCAATATCATTATCCTTTGAAGACGGTGAAGGCAGTAAAATATCTGAAATTAAGAACATGACACGCAACCGCTTTCTTTTACTAGTATTCTTACTGTAATGGTGAGACAACCTAAGTGGTCACATAAACCGGGAATTCTCATCCCTTATCTCAAATTACGCGACAAGCTCAAAGCTCTAGCTGTGACAGGATGATACGCTTGATAGTGGCAGGTTCATTAGTCATAATGTAAGAGTTGGACTAATCGTGCGATGACTACTGGACATTTCCTGTGCAGACTGGGTTTCGTGATGAAATATCATGCGCCAAGGAGATAATGGATCTAGACCACATTATATTCTCTGAATCGAGAAATATCTTCCTACAATATGTGACTGCTTGATTAAAGAGATTACAGCAGGAACATACTTGTAGCAATCAACAACAAATAGGGTCTCACAAAAGGAATTCCTTCTCTATTATTTTCAAGACTTATCTCAGTATTCAGCAAATCCGATATTGTCTCTGATCTGTACCGGGCGCTGTACACTTGTACACCTTGTTTTTTCATCGTGTAGCAATAATATAATGCAATTGCAATCAGGAACATTCGGGTATCGTGATTTTGAAAGAATGTACTACTTGTGAATGGAAGTATTTTACAACACGAACAGACGTCATAACAGATTTATGTCTCGGATTTCGTGTATTGGAAAGAATCTTCATGCTCACTTCTGCCAACATGAAAGTGGAACGAGAAACAAAGCACTTTTCTTCAGAGATGCAGAGAATAAAGATTAATAGAGGTTTATATTTTTCCGTCAATATCATTTCAAAAACAGAACAGTTGTTAGGAACCATGCACATAAAATCATATCCACTTCGTATTAGAGTGACGTCAACATATAAAACAGTGACAAGTACAATATTGTACTCCACATTGAAAAGTTCCATCTATGCAGCTAGTAAATATGAAGCCGAAGTTTAAACCATTTTACGAGTTTCGGAGCGTATACCAGAGCCTTCATCAGAGTGACGTCACTTCTATTCCGGACATGCCTTACGCATGCCCGAAAGCAGATTGCAGATTAGGACTCTCAAACCTTCCCTCAACAGGGGTGGGGGGGGGGGGGGGGCGGTACCAACTTCCGGAAAAGGTCCAAATTTACCTTGCTTCAAATCATCATCTGAACGAGAATTTAAAAAAATTATAACGTGCATGTCATGCCCTACTACAACACTACAACTAATTAAAAAAAATTCATGAAGAAATTTAAACTACCTTTACGCCGTTCCATTCTCTATCAAACTGAAATCGATCATGATTTGTGTAAATCTCATTCTATGTTTTCAGCTTGACTTCTGTGGTTTCCTTCATCACGTTATAACATCATATGTCAATATCAAATAACGATAATCTGATAACTTAACGGAAAGCTCTTGGTTCAGATGCAGTGACTTTTTATGGCGAATGGATGAAAACGAATGTACTACAAATTGCCGTACATTGTACAATTGTTAAGCAGTAGATGACGAGAAACTCACGCTGCTAGTATGCCACTTATCCGGGAAGCATGGTGGAAACAAAGACTCGATGAAAAAACAGCGGACATTCTCTCCAGATCTTGCCGAAAGGGAACGGTCAAATCGTACACAATATACCTAAAACGATGGTTCAGCAAGAAAAAAAGATCCGCTTCAAAGCACCTGTTTCTATATTGGATTGCTCTATAACGTAACATGTGCATATACCCTGATGTCTCCTGATAATGCTGAATCCGCCGTACCATGACCGATATCCGACCCACTCAAAAGTATCAGCAAAAAGACAACAATGCAGAGCAAGTGATCATCTCAAGACTCCAACCATCCGTCATGTACAAAAATGTACTACGTTACATGCTCAAAGCCCTCTGATAAAGACGAATAGCCAAATTGGGTCAATCTACTGGACGAATCGTACGGAGGCACAGCACTGAAACAAAACTCGCAACAAATTGCCGTACATTGTTCAAATGTGCTCAAAGCCCTCTGTTCCACTTCGATATCAAAACCATATCCATGCCACCTGTGTAACAAATCATGATAACTCAATTCCGACGCATGTCAACGCATGTCACCATGCACCTATAAAACATAAGTAATTTGTGCCTGTGTCCACCCAGGCACGCTTCCGGAACGGTCGCTTTCAATTTCAAGCTGGTTTTCTGAGATGCTGGTTTGTAAACATAACGCAGGAGTTATGAAGAAGGGAATTGCCCATTCAAGCAACGGAAATGAACGCGGACATCTGTCCAGAGAGTGCATTTGCCACCAAACGCCTTCAGCTGTTTTTATTTGGTCGAAGCCATTATGGCTGATGATGATGACAAGTTCAGATCAAAGTACCTCAGCTGCTCTTGTTGTTATTCATCGAACGTAATTTAACTATGCGATGTGAAATGTGGACTCGTACCCGATATGGAAACGTTTCTCATTCACATGCACGTCCAATGGGCATTTTCCATTCCTACACAGTACAATGATGAGCATTAAAGATAATAACGGATTAAAGCTCATTGAGAGTTCGAGCATAAACAAGGGAAGTCTTGGCTTTCTGGTTGGTCAACAGGGAGTTCCAATTTAGACGTAAGTCCGGTGACTTTATCCAGGTGAATATGTCAACGGAATAATGTCTGACACGTGGGATGAAACGGCGAAGAAAGAAACCTTTAGTCTGGCCTAACAAAAGTGCATGCGACCTTTGGTTTGCGTAAACCACCTCGCCCTAACATGCTCACGATAGGGAGAGACAAACACTGGGTTTACGTTCCACAATGGATAAAATGGGTGAAATTGCATTTTACCCATGTTTCGAAAGTCAGTTAACAGCGGATCTCCACTCAGCAACTTAACACGACATTCTCATTAAAACAACGGGTGCTACAAAACACAAAAGGCTCGCACGACATTCAAAATTCCAAATTCTATATTTGATATATCGTTCAAAATTCAATTTAAATGTCAACATTATTGGTTATATTTGTTTTTATCAGGATGTGTAAAATTCAGCAACTTATTTTTCGAAGGAAACATATTTTTTGGTTTGATATCTGACGCAGATGAATAACGCGATCAGGTTTTAATAATTCACCCATGCTGATGGGATATTTGTGTACAGCTTCTTCCTTGTCAGCAGAAAAATGATGGATTCCCAATTAGTGCCACAGATTTGTCATTTACAAGGAACGTTTGATGGAAATGTCGTTAGTGTTGCCACATGTGGTCATATTCCTTTTATGACAGATCCCTTTTAAAACCTTTTACATGGATAGTGTACTAAGGACTTTACTGAATGCGCCTGATTTGACGAGATTTTACATGGATTTTTGTACCGTTTGGTTCCGTGCAGCGCAAAATTACGTGATGACGGGTTTTAAAGGTCTTCTTA
The DNA here is from genome assembly GCF_910592395.1 of Lineus longissimus. NCBI lineage: Eukaryota > Metazoa > Nemertea > Pilidiophora > Heteronemertea > Lineidae > Lineus > Lineus longissimus. The sequence goes on from NC_088315.1 coordinate 5,588,136, forward strand.
ATGAATGTTCTTCAGCATCCCGATTGATGCATTGGCAGGAAGATTCAGCGGCAATATGTTACCGTATTCCTCTCATAACCATGATTAGCTAGAAGTATATGTTGATAGTTTATCCGCAATCAGCCATTTAGTTGGTGGTATTTGTCGAGCACTTCGCCAGGTCTCACTTGCCTTATGATTGCGCAAATATTCCCTGGGGCATTAACATCGAGAACGTTTAGTAATATTGAGGATGGATGTACTAATACAGTCCAAATCATAATTGTCATCCCTAAATTCAAGTCAGTGGCGCTGTCTACGTCTTCTGCAGTTATCGTAACCTGTGTAAGAGTGGATTCTGGTTTACCAACCGAACAAAAGACCAACGTCAGGCTAATAACCTGTACGCATTGCACCCTTTTCCCAAAGGAGGTGATACAGACACTTCGATTATTACTTACCCTGCTGTACGGTTCCGAGTAGCAATTTATCCTGTTCGGTATTGACATCTAGGATGTTAGCTACCTGCTACTGGTGAATTTACTCTGATAATGGTATTGTAATGTATCAGCTGTCTACTGTCTACATCACCATTGTTTATTACCCGGGAATGGGTGGTAATCAGAATAGAATACTTAAGGCTCGGAGTCCGAGATTGGCTTCCGCACGAAAACTGAGAAAGTTGCTACCATGTGACTAAATATACACTAACGGATATAAAACAGAAATATTTAAAAACATGCAACATTAAAGGTGACCAAAATAGGCAAGCCATCTTTATATAGGTACTCCGGATACTTTTATTCGGCTCTACTATGGAAAAATGTTAATCATAATAATCATCCACCTACAGAAAGCATATACAGAAATACTTCACGAATCCCCAGATTGTGCGCTCTACGTGAATCTTAAACGAGTACAAAGTGTTTACTCTAAGTATAAACCTTTTAAAAAGCATGTAGAAGAATACATAATGAATGATCAAAATGTATATTCTTTTCATCTGCCCTCATCCAAACCCCTTCTATATCAGGCTCTTTTTGTATTGCTTTTTATACTTTCTGTCATTACAGTGATAGTATACAGCTAAGAAAATGTATGTGTCATGAATGAATAATGTTTTTTTGTCAAGATCAACAAGTTTTATTACGTTTTTATATTTTTCTATTCATTATTTTCTAAAGATACTAAAAAATACAATAAGTATGAGAAAATAGATTGATAGCATATTGATTTGTGATAATGATATACATTCATATGCAAAAAATAAAACGAAGCAGAATTCCTTCACAAAATGCAACGAACATGAGGCTACACCGCTATGAAAATGTTTATAAGGTTGGTTGAAATTAGCTTTAAACTAGGGAAAGCATCTTAGTTTTTAGAGTGTGGGTATTTTGCAGTGAAAATAAACTTCTTCCTCACATAGCAAAAATACAAACGCAAAGCAATATGCTGCGTTCAAAATGTACAAATCGAATACTTCCGAAGTTTGTTCATGCCGAGTACTGTTTTCTACCGAATGTAATCATATTTTCGTCATTAGATTCAGTTATCCAAGACGGTTTATTATGTACATGTAAGGTGATCATTTAGCAGACAATTCCCATAGAGAATATGATATCGTGTTTCTAAATAACGTATAGCCCCACAACTAAACGCGCTAATGAGGTATGGCTAAGATCGTTTTTTCTGAGATCGTAGATGTAGCATTTTTCATATGTAAAATGATACCTATTATTTTTCATATGTGAAATGATACCTGTTGCCGCCGAGTTTCCCTGAGGATCATCGCAAGAAATATTTACAATATACATGTATCTAAAAAGACACTTGCAAGACTTGAACGACAACTAGCGAATGGGCACAAATCTTACGCTGACGAAACTTAGTAAGAATTTTCTAGCCAACTCAGGTTTTATTCGGCGGGACAACTACATGTATGACCGGACTATGATTTCAGGTTAATGAGAGCAAGCAACGCAAGCACGTGTAAACCCTCAAAATTCCATCATAGAATTCACTAGCCGTGACACTACAATGACTGTTACACCGCGAAACCCTGTTGATATCTAATTGATTAAATCATATTCAAATTAGCGCAAATCAGCAAGCCACGTGCATCATACAAGGAGTTCTCGGTGTAATAAAGTCCTTTAGTGTGTGGGTGCGAAGATTTTTCAGACGCCCTTGGAAATTTTCCATACAAGAATCTGCACATTGAAGCGGTAATTAGAGTAATTACTGATTCTATGTGTCTGGAATTCCCATGAAAGTGTCTCGTCTCTTGTCAAAAAACGTTTCCTATATCATTACACGACAACAACACCGTATTAAAGGAGAATTACCGTATATGCCCTAAAACGCCAGTTGATCCAACATGATAGATAACACTGCCTTTTATTTAGCTTGTTTCGGCTAGCAGCATCACAAGACACTTAACTCATGTAATGTATATGCGAAATGGATCCGTCTGACGTAAATGCTGGTCATTATGGAGAGTATCCAAGCAGATGCCCCCTTTAAAGTGGTTCTCAGGCTATTCTGTGTAATCGACATTAATGAAAGATATTGACCGAACTCTGAGGAAGAAATATATCGGTAAACAGTTGCAGCTCAAAGAGATGAATATCTATCAAAGTCAATGTCCAGACTGTTGGTTTCTACATCAAATTAACATTTGTCATCTATTTGGCAACTTATAACCTTACTTAAAAAAACATCACACGTCGTCATAAGCGAGTATTTTGTCCTTTATGGCTCTGTGCAAGGTACCGCAGTGATAGTCATCGCAAACAGCAGAAGAGGAAGAAGAGGAAAGAAGCTAAACCTCGTTTATTTTCTTGATAGTTTAAGACGGCCAGTTGATCTTACCGGAATAACGTAATACCGTTGTCACAGATGAGCAGACGTGAAAAAAGTCTAATGTTTCCGGAACTTGTGGCTTTGACACAATATTTGAACTCTTGGCTAATCGGTTTATACTCTTAGCAGACCAGAAAGATGGTGAAAAAAGGTCAATGGTTGGGACTGACGGGGATAAAGAAAGGATGGACATGGGATTTTGGCACGCCGTTATCTTGCGAGGAGCTTTTTTGGAAAATAACCCGCCTGGCATGGATAAAGAGCGAGCAATTTGAGCAAAGGCTCTATGGGTGAGAGACCACATTTCAAATCTTTCGACCAGTCTGGGAGCATTTGCCCACTGCTCCCCCTCCCCTCTCAAGCTTTCACACACCCAAAACTCCATTTCATGAAAGCGTGGCATTGCACGCAAATGATAAAAATGTTTCAATTTAGATGACTCGTTCTTGGCCGATTCTAGCTAAATAAGTATTTTTAGTTACTTTGGACTTAAATTTTCAGATGAAATCAAACAATTTGCTAACATATTCCCTTTTTTGGGCGAAATCAGCAAAAAGCAATTTTTCGTGAAATGGAGTATAGAACATTTTGTGCAACATTGTACATTAGCTACACTGTTAACTTGTTTCATTTTTAAAAAATCAGCTTGAGGTTGGCCGGAGTATGAGGCTGCACAATCTGGTACGGATGGCCAACGTGGCCAGTGGTGACACGTAGCAGTTTGCAACTCGCGTTCTAGAATCCTTATAAGATCGCCGCATATATTGCTGGTGCTTCTTAATCTACATCAAAGTATTGTGTGACACAATTTGTCGCAATCCCTGCTCAGAGACGCATCCAAAAGGCATCATCCTGGGATTAAGGGATTTTTTACACCTACGTCATATACATAGAACCAATCGATTTATGTACGTGTCTCATACCAAAAGGACGTGGTCACTCTGGGAGGTTCTGGAACAAAATTGCTTCCGTGTCATACTACATGCACCTACTTCTTATCAACATTATATCACCAAGAAGGGTTTTTTAGATGCTTTAGTCCCGTCTACCGTATATCAGCAACTCAAGAGCCGAAAATGAAATATAACAGCCGTCAAAAGCTTGGTACGTTTACGGATTATGTTACTTTTATATACCGAGGGCGTTCACATCGCGGCCTAGGAAGAGAACTGGAATCTCTTTTTTTTAAATCAGTGGTTCTCTCATTCCTTGGCGACTGTCTACCTTAACCTGGATCAAAACCAATAACTAGGTATAATATTTATTTCTTATAATCTTTCTTCTCGCAATATAGACAAAAAAGCAAGGCGATTATTAGCCGCCTAAGTCATAACCCAAAGCTTTCTTAGGCGACAGAGAAGATGCAAGTTTTTCAAGGCATGTCCGTTATTGTTGTTATTATTCTACCGCTGATATCGCCGATATTGGAGTAACCTCCATATAAAGTACACCATATGACAAGAAGGACTGAATTCCAGACATGTATAATGTACATGTCTTGTTGCTATTTGCTTCTTCCTTTGATTTTTGGTAAAGACAAGATTTTATCGGATGGGTAGATCTTTTATAATGTATTTGGTAGTTCCCTCATTGGTGGCATCTCGACCATCAGGTTTTGAACTCTACTACGCCGGTTCGGGTACGGATGGATCCCTCTGATAGTTCAGGATGCATAGGTGGATACCTATCGTGACTGGTCGGTCAAAGGTTTGAGGACATATCATATGAAATTCACCGATTACGCTGCTGGTATCATTTACGTGAGGTTTTGTGGAGGAGTATCAAATGATTTTATAAGTATATATCATGACCTGTCATGCCCACCCACCATTTCAGTTTGTTAATTGATCAAAGGTAAGGAGTGGCATGAACGCCTCTGCACAGGTTTTGAAGTTAACCTACATGTATTTAGGATCTCATCACTAATAAACGCGGAAATACTAGCTGAATATGAAATCACTCGAAGGTCAATTCAACGCAATATCCTCGCTGCGGGGCGATGTAACTGGAAGCAACAACCAATGACAAGCTAATTACAGCCCACAATCTAAACTAACGCTCTGACAGTGTCATGTGGATTACCGTGCTTGCAAGAATAAGGAAAGAAAAGGAAACACGAAACGATTATGCATTATTATGATATGATTTCTAAATGCACAAAAGGAAGCAAGTCTATATATGAGATTGCGTTATAACCGTTTTTATGGGCTTGATTCGGCATTTTGTGTTTGTTCTTATCTTGGCTGGGAAAGTTATGATGCGTGTACCGAAGCAAAGTAAAGCTGCACAAGGTCTAACCGAGATGTTTTGTAGGTGTTATACAGGCTTGTACTGGCGTTCGTTTTTTCCCCCATATTGACTGAGAAACTTATGATATACAAGCCACGTTCGTGCTATAGGTATATTGCCGACGGTTACATTCAATTCAAGTGATGGTTTCTTATAAAACTGCAGTATTTTTGTATTTTCATTCAAATAATTATCCTGTTCGGAGAAGTAACGGTCAAGGTCGTTGCCTTTTTGTATCATCGTCATCATCATTAGATTCAAGACGACTATGCCACCACCAGTCCGATCCAAGTCAGTCGTGGACTTCGGTCCCTTGAGAGGGCATGGATATTTCTGCACTATTGCCAGTTACACTATACCATCGAGAGGAGAAAATAAACACTCGCATGTCCAATAAACACATTCCTTACTCAAAAAAAAAGAAAAGGAGGTCCTCGAACCAGATATAGAACAAAAATCAATGCATTGCGTTGTTGTGCAAATTTAGGCCGCGTTTCACATGTCATTCTGTTGAAAGGACCATTCGTACGACTGCACCTCTCGCGGAACGTTTTCCTAAAAAATTGCTGCCGAGTAATTTCTGTTGCCCGGATTATCTATGATCACACTTCGATTTCGTTCAAAATCGAATGAACCAAGATCCTTAGATCAGCTGACCATCACCGATGTTACAGAGACACGGCAGAAACCTATAGCAAATGTACAAAGCTATGCACACGGCAATGTACACATAGCAAGTTGCGTATTCAACCACATAATAACCAAGATGGCGGACGGCCGGTGTATTCGATGAATGTACTTGGATTCAGATGATGATGTTTGCAAACAGCTTTCTGCAACAAGCGAGAGGAGACAGCAGACGCCCGTAGCTAGGGTCTATATTAGGCATATACTACAACAGGAACATACTCCATGTCTGACATTTTAGTTGGATGTCCATCGAGACACATCAAAGAGCAATAAAAAAGATGCCTTTCAAATGAGAAAAAGGCCAAAGCCGTTCGAAATAATCCGGCATGGGAATTCATCTAACTGCGCTCTCTTGCGATAAAAAAAGAACTCGTGATATTTAACTTAGCGTCTGCCCTTCTCACATTGTTTTTCCTGATGTTTCGGGTTTCACCTCGTCAAAAAATAAAGACATGATATTAAACCAGCGACGGAAAACAACAACAGATTTTGAAAGTTCACTTGTTGTGACACTTCGGTTCCCGGATATAGTACACTCGGAAATTTATATTTCATTGGCCACTTTTCATACAACTGTGACCCCTACAACTCACTGACTGGAATTGTTATGAAATCTGTTCTAGATCCTAATGTGACAGTTGTTTCAAATTCATCGCAGCTTGCAAAATGTCATTTAAAGCTTATCAAGCTAAACGATAGCAGGTGTTCAAAACTTCCCTTCAGCCTTGCCTTCCGCATGATGGCCCCTACAGTGAAGAAAACAGCTGGCAGGACACATTAGTTGCACCGCCTTACCTTATATGCCAACTGTCATGTCACCTTCAATATCAGATACTGAGCTTATTAGCGACGTATATTCTTATCATTAATGTCGAAGCGACCTTCCAACGATGAAGTAAAGCATTAATTGTTTACAAGAACAAGTGCTTTAGCTTCGTTGCTTGAGGCCGTTTAATTTCCAATGTCTTGTGATATTCTGGAGAGACTCAAGGTTCATCAAGAACTTCTTGGATTTGTAAAACTGGACAACAAAGAGAAACGGTGATGAAAGTTGAAGCAGTGCAGATAGTACTTAGATCATTAACGGACACATTGATCATTTCCATGATTAAAGGCTAAGAAAACTAAGCCTGGAGGAGTGTTTTTTTCATTTTCGCGTTTGATGATATCAATCACAATCACGGCAATTTAGCCTACTTTAAAGACGTATTAAGAGAGAAAGCCTTTAAATCAGATGGCAGAAACAGGATATACGAACGTTCTGATACAAAAACGTTTTAAAAAACGAAACGACCTACCTTTTCCAGCAAGATATTGAATGTTCGTTATTGCTCAGCGTAGTTTCCGTTAAAAGTTAAATCAGCAAGTCACTTTTTTAAATAATCCTCGAGAAAGTGTACAAACTGGTCAGCCCCTCGATCAACACTCCATAAGACGGAGTACTTTGAAAAGAACGCCAATCCAAGATAAGAAGCCTTTTATAGGATGAGAATAGCAGATGAGAATATTCAGAAATTGCTTGTTTCGCCGACTTTCACCGCCCTTTCACAGCTTTTGTGCGTCCCTGGTGATAAATGAGTCGATGTGCCCGAGCTCCTGTAGGCGGCAAGTCTGCGGCGACGCATTGATGAGCAGCACGGATTTGTGACGAAGCCTTGTTCCTTGCGACACCGATAGTTGCAGACGTCGGCGACTGATACGTCTGCATTACGTCACCAACATCCGCAGAACCATTGCTAGTGGTGGAGTTCGAAAGTCACGGATAAGAGCTGATAAAAATCAATGATGCTACCTCCAATATAAATTGGCACTTTGTGGCGAAGTCTCGCTCCAAGCTACATTGATAGTTTGAGACGATAACGGAAGTTCAGCGTTCATGGTCATACTCGGTACTTGTTGAATATTAGATAGAGGTGCATCATTAATTCATTGATAAAGAACTGTATTGCCGCGGTCGGCAGTCAGTACTCTCGTTCAATTCACTTGTAAATTAGACAGGGAGGATCTAGGGGGACACTATTAAATGATTGATGCTCAATCTCTGCAGGGGGTAAGCTCATCCAACCTTATTCACAGCTGACCCATTAAACCAGTCCAATGATATTCAAGCTCAAATTGATATTCACTAATAAAATTCTGATAAAACGTGATTTGACAGCCAATGAATAATGCTATTCACTGGTGAATCTGTATAAACATGATAAAGATAGCGATCTTTTGCTCTCGGCTGCTATCGTTATGTTTAGACAGGATGCATCACAAAATGATGCCATAAAGTCCTAAAAATAAATCTTTGGTTTTGAAGGCCATATGAGTGGTTTTTGGCCAACACTAGCATGCACCCCGTAAAGTAATTTGTCGGAAAAAACATCAACAAATTATGCTCTCGGGATTCGGTGATGTCGATGTTTTTAAACTTCACTGCGAAGTTCACAGATAGGTATCAATTACTATAAAGAATCGACGACGCTTTGGAAAAAAATACTTCCTTTGACAATGTTATTGCCCGGACCATCTTCTCTCTGACAAAGTAACAAGTCGACTGATAGTGCTTTCAATTTTCTTCTATTCTCGCGCCTTAATAACAGCCTTCAAACTCTTATTTAATGGCTTTCACCGCGAGGGACAGACACAAAAGTTGAGGGGCCACCTAAAAATTGGCATAGCGTAGAAAAATACGAATCCCTTGCAACATTGAAACGATATTAAAGTACAGTGTAAATAAATTAATCGTCTATTGTACGCATTTAATGTGTTCATCTACAAACTGTAGGCTGAGGCTTGCCATGAGAAGCCTAACACAAGTGTAATGTACTAAGTATGTACCTTCTTCAGACAGGAGATCCAAGAACGAAATAAGAGAGAGTTGCTGCTATGACTTTTAGATTTTTTTATATCATTTGAAAGTGTCCCTCGCCAATTTTCAAAGGAATCCAAATGGTGCCCCTGCTCCCTGGGGCCAATTCATTTTCGCTTGGATGTCTCAGAACCCATAGACGACGACAAATTTGAAATGTCAGGTTATATTTAGAGAATGTACATGACGAAATCAACGTGGTTTCTCTGGCACCAGTTATCGTGGTTATGTGGCCGATGCACAGACAAATTAATAGATCTATCAACATTAGGCTTGGAAAAAACTGAACAATGTGATAGTGTTTCGCCATTCTTTGCAAATTAAAAAACTATCAAATTATTTTCTGTTTGCCTTCTGTTTGCCAATTTTGAGGCCAGATCGAGCGAGAAGATCACATTCGTTTGAGAGGCTTTACCAGCTTTTTGAAACAAGTATACGTTTTTCTGGCCAAGGACCTTTATTAATGGCCTCGAACACTTAAGGTTGGAATAACGTTGTCTTTGCTATTCATACTTATTCGGAAAAAAATTATCTCGTGTTATCTCGTTTTATGTTTCATGTACAAAAAATCTTAGAAAATATAGTTGCAGAATTTTTCCACTCTGCAATTTTCCAATAATCTATGCATCTAATGGAAATATTGGATTCTGTACATCGTTTCATTTTTCAATCTTTTGAAATTTATTTGAAAATGATATGCAATCGCAGAAAAAATTACGAAAATGATTATTGATCTGACCCATGAAATATTTATCGTTGATCTAATTATTCGCTTTCATCTTTCTTTTGCATCGCATGTTATTAGTCTAACACCAGTGTATGACCGGTCATACACTGCTGCTATGTATGTAAGGGTATGGACAACTGGCAATGTATGGATAATAGATGATGTATAGATCACTGGTAATTTATGGATAACCGGTAATTTGTGGGTAACATAAGTGTATGGATAACTGGCAATGTATGGATAATTGATGATGTAGAGATCACTGGTCAAATGTATGGATAACCGGTAATTTGTGGATAACATAATAAGTGTATGGACAACTGGTATTGTATGGACAACTGGTAATGTATGAATAACTGGCAATGTCTAATTGGCAATTTGCCCATATGCATAATTGTCCACACCAACATACATAAAGAATATTTAAGCAATACTTTGAGGAAACGACGAGAAAAAGTGCGTGATTTTTAATTGTGAAAATATAAACACGCTCTGGTGTTCTTCTGCTCAAATAGCGCTACACCAAAGGATTAAACCGTAAGAGAAGACAAATGAACGTGATTCGGTGATTCAGGGCTATTCTCATTAAATGCGACATCCCAGCACTTTCTAAGATTGCTTGCGCAAGTCATTTGCGCCATTATATTTTTAAAGTAAACTTCCTGCATGCGTGTTCAGAGATCGAATCCAAAGGCTAATTAGTTAGGAAAGGAATGTATTTATGAAAGGGAGAAGACTGCATTTTTGGATTGATGAGTTACGAGCGGGTCCTTTAACTCCGTCATTAGAAGCCCGTACAAAAGCTACAGGAAGCTAAAACTCACAATGCCATTATATGTTAGAATCATCGCTTGGTGCATTCTCGGCAGTGTATTTCCAGGTTTTCTGCGAGGTCTTCAGCAAATGCAGAATATGCAAGCCCTTTCTCATTTTCTTACGATTCAGCTGCCAGTTTTGTCAGACCGCTGCAACACCAAGCACCGCCGGGCCGATGCATGTACGAGACATTGTTCCGAAATGAAGGTTTCGGTTGTTGTGATGACTCAGCAGAACCGCAAATTATAAAGCTGAAACTTATTTCATGTACCTCCTCAGATCCAACACAATTCCTCTTATTCAGTGATGAAATAATTCTGGGCTCATTCAACAAGTTGTCAGCATGAAGTCTGTTGATTAAGGTGGATAATATCATATTGGCAATGACAGCACAGCAAGTAGCAAGGTATGTCGCTCCAAGACCAATATAGATTACGCAAGATTGCTACAACAGGCTTACCCCAGCAATCAACGTAATCAGGATTATAAAAAAACACAGTATGAAGAACATCGGAGATGATTTCTTATTGCTGAAAGTTTCTCTGGTGCAGATTTGCGATATGAGGTTTTCCGACTGCAATATCGTCAGATCAACCGACCAAAATGACATCAGATCGTTCCATTGGTATCAAGCCATGGCATTTTCGGCTAGATTTCAACTCAGTTCATGTTTGCTGTGCGGCAGCTACTGAAGCGCACAATGTACATTCTCCGTTGATGTCAAAACATCACGTATTTATGAAACCGATATTAGTGGTGGAAGAAACTAGCAATGTTCTCAGCACCTGAAAAAAATAAGCTGAGTACTTTTCCGGTTAAAAAAGGGCACTAGTTGTGCCCATGTCATTAGGATATGCCATCAAGTCACGCGAGATTACTCGCATGTTCCTTGTTCTGACCACAATCTTTCCAATCAAGGTAGATTTGTTCAGCTGACCAATCCCTTGATACGATTTGCCGCGATCCGATCTTAGAGCGTAGCCTAAGTGTCCGATACGCTTCTTATTTGACCAAACGATCCTTGTCGATTTCTTGATCGTGTGACTGGAGCCGTCCTTGTGAAGTTTGGCAGGTTAGTCGGGCGTGTATTGGTATTGGGTGACAATAATCACCTCTTTACTTATATGATATTGCCATCAGATTAAGTAGTGCGTATTTTATAGATTTGGAATACTAAGTGATGTCCCCGATGTTATGTCAATGAATGCAATCAATAGCAATAGATACATGCAGAGCTGTAATGTACACGATAGTGTATTTCTACTTTCTGCGCGATACCACTAAAATAATTTCATTTCTGTTTTCTGTACTGTAATCGGCTTTCACGAAGAGCGTACGATACCACCCCATCACGTAGGATACAACGATCCTCCCGGCAATGATCATCAACCCAAATAAATTGAACGGAAATGCCAGACCTTATCCAATTCAGAGCGAGAATCACAAGTGGATACACTTTCCCCTATCGACGTGTGTCCATTTTCGATAACAAGGAACGGATTCTAGTTACAAGCCGTGATATCTGACTTGTGGAATCCACAGAACCTCTTGGTAATTAGTCTTCCCTCTCAGGTTAGTTCAATAAATTAGGGCGAGCCGGCCTGAAGCGAGTGAGATAGATGTCCACGGATTAGGCCAGCTACTCGAACACAGATGGGAGATCGCCAATATCAGGAGGGCAATCATCGCGTGGATTACCTGAAATGCCCACTGAGTCCTCCCGGGGATTTATCAACAGGTTCCATCTTTGAGAGCTCTGTGGTGATTTATGGTTTGAGTTGGTTCACAGATGGGGCCTTTTGTTTGACGTATGTTGTTGACTTTTATTGTGTGGTCAGCAGAATCGGTATGTTAGTTCATTTGATGTACCTCATCGATGTTCACATGTACGAATACATGTACTATCGAAATGAAATAGATGATGGTCAAATTATTGGTATTTTATCAACCTCAGGCCATTGGTTTATTGATCGATGCCGTATGTAATAACTAAAATGTAGTATGATGATAGTGAAACCAAAAACAATAGTGTCTCTTTGATAAATTTGCTCTCGGGCGGATACAGTACTTTATTGTTAGTCCTACTAGGATTGTTCTTGTAATTTTGAACTTTTAAATGCGACTATGGCTGAAACGTGGATATGTGATGTCAATGTAAGCACCTTTTACATATCCCGTTCAGTATTCCCCAAAAAGGATCTGACCAATTATTCTCTTGCCAAGCACTCCTTTTCTCTGTCAGCTTGTATGTCTTCAGAGCAATGGAGGTTTAATTCCACTACAGGCACAATACAAGGAGTTTGAAAAACAAAGGAATCAAGGGAAACATGGTAAGTAAACAATGCTGGTGCTGCAGCCTACAGGTGTATCAGCGATATTTGTCCAGCTTCCAGAAGAAAGACAATACAGCCAGGAAAAATAGAGATAATATAGATTGGTAGAAAAGGCAGAAAATTTAGCCTCAGGAAGTGTCCAATGCTATAACTCAGATTCCTGTCGGAGAGCATGAAATACAATGGAACGGTGGATGGGTTATAATAAAGACGAGAAAAGCTGAAATTGACATGAGGATGCTGAGGTGTATTAATTGGAAGTAAAAACGAAGGTAGTTTTTGCGATAACATGGACAAGATGTGTGGTACTGATCGCGGACACTACTACTAAGAGTTCACAAAAATCGTTTCGTGATTGACGAAACAACTACTTCTGTCATATGTTACAAGCCAGACCGCTGATCTACGTTGTACCTAACCTGATAAACGGATAAATATGTACAATAGTACCATCCCGCTAAATGTGTGTCTTCGCCCTCCTCATTCAATCTGTCATTACTGACGACTGTATCAATACAATTACCTATCGGGTAGAGACAATGAGTACAATTTGGTTCGTCAATCGAACCGCAGCCTTACGCGATATGTAACCAAGTTATTACGGAGTAACACATAAATATGGTCTGATAGAATGGGTGAGTGATTGTGAGTATTTATTTATACGGGATGACGCATGATATGGCGATGTTGTCTGCGGCTTGTGGGCATGCTTCCGGGATGAGCTGCAAAGGTAATGGGACTGGTAAGCTGCTTCGTTTGGTAGACGTTCTAGGCGCGGTTGGCACTGCTATAATTCCTTGATATGTATCTGAGAAAACGAATATTGGGAAGTATAGTGTAATTTCATCGTCACTGACCTTGGAGGTTATCCCGGCCACTCTGTACTATTCTTCGTTCCTTCAACAACCCCGAAATGAGATTATGAGAACGAATAGGCCTATAGTGCATTGGGCTTCATGTTACTGGCAGCAGTGCCAAAACTAATCGGTGAACTGCTCTAGCTAAAGGCTCTGGTCAAAAATCAGATGGTCGCGGAGTTGAGCCGTCAAGCCAGAAGTATATCCTGTGTAACAGATCCAAGCATCGTACACCTCAGGGTATTTCATCTATTGAGGTATTTATTGGATAATCTAGCCTATTCGGGGCGGAAACGGATACATAATAGACTATTATAGCACTACACGGATGCACAGTGTCAGTATTTCAAAAGAATATGCTGAAACCTGAAGGGATAACATAGTATCATAATTTGTCTCTGCAAAACCTTTCCTGTTTAAACGTGCACCTACTCGCGGGGGCAATTAACAGTTATGGCTTGTATATGCTGCAAGCAGGAGTACAGAAATGCACTTCTTGTAATGTCTACAAATGAATAAGCAAGAACCACGTTAGACTAGGCTAGGCCTATATTAATACATATCAAAGGGACACGTACTATACGATACTATATTGTTAGTGGATACGAGTGAGATAGATGTCGCCTATCGAGGTCTTTCATATTTTCACAGTATATCTACATAATAACTTTGAACTGGCTCGTCTGGCAATTTGATCCGGAGAATTTTTTTTCAGTCGAAGGAAAAGCGTTGTCTTAAACCAGCAACCCATGCTAATTTCGCCGATATATCCCCACCTCGACTTGTTGACAGACCATGTGGAAACGGTAAAATTTCTTCACGCATAAAAACGTCAACGCACTATCTGTAGCCTCGGGCGAACCTTTTAGCTTTTATTTCTCATGATCGGAAAAAATAAAAACCTTTAACTATGTAGTAGTCTACACCGTGGTAAACAAAATAGGATGTGTACCACATAGTTTATGGTATCACAGTCGTCGCAATAACTCACTTCGAAAACAATCTGTCGAGAAAGCCGCTCGATTTCCAGCTTTCTCCGGTATCAGTGGAAAGTAAGCTCTACTTCTAACACGGCCGTATTTACACCTCCATGCGAAAGAACTAGAGTAATACCCATTAAATAAGCCAAAGTGTCTTCGTTGAGTTTGACTTAGAATGCAAACATTTACCCACATTGTAGGACTGATAAAGAGCAATTCGGGCAAACCCCGCGCCGGCTCACTCGGCATTTGCTAAGGCGTTTTTGTGGTTCTTCAGTTTTCTGTATGTGTGTTTCAATACATACATGTATGCATAACCCCCCTCCCCCCCCCCCCCATATTTGTCTAGCTGAGTAGTTTCCATCCAATTAGGTCTTTCGCCGGCGCTTTCCCCCAAAACCACACAAAAACGCCATTCTTGTTCCTTTCTGATACTCCTCGAATTTTATAGCCAACTCGACAGGAAGTTGATATTCATTTGCAAGTGTTTCACGCTTTATATTGACTAAATGCTTGCTGAATAAAGGTTGAACAGTCTGGTAACTCAAGATTCAAGCCAGCGTGATTCGATACTTTGACGGTATGCTTCGGTAATTAAAGAAACCTTAAAAATAAGCTGAATAAGGAAATAGGAGTCGCACTTTATGTGATTAAGTTTTCGAACTTCATTTGACGTATGAAGTTCACAATACTTGCCTCAAATAGGGGTCTACAGAATCATCATCGTCACCGTCGTCGTCGTCATCGTCATCATCATCATCTATAAAGAAGTATAATGAAATAGCTGTTTGTCGGTTGAGCATTATTGAAGCAAACTATATTGTTCATCACCAACTGGTTCTTTAGTCTTGGGATGTCATGAACGACGAAGAACTTACATTCAATTTTCGGTGATAACGCTCTCAAGTGTAGGAGCAGGGACTCTGCATCGCCGCAGCCTTTTCCGTCTACACACCCATGCAGCCAGTGCGATGCCCCCAATCCTGGTCATGCTGACGGTTTTAATACGACAAAAATAACGCCTCAAGAACCTTTATTAAGTTAATTTAATATATATAGGGATATTGGCATTTTCGAATATGATTCCCTGGAGTGTAGGGAATGATTAAATAACGGCACCAGAGGGTGGAAATGACATAAAATTAAGTGCAGTCATATGGAAGAAACGATTAACAAAACGTCATCTGTCAGGTCGGCGGTTACATCGTCTTGTGTCATGTATGGAGTCCGAATGAACAATACAATTGAGACACTGTCCTTACAAAGACTAAACACAATGCTTTGAAATATTCAATTTCAATTGTTTTTAGATGCATTATGTATCTGCCTAACTTATGTCACAGACAACCCGCGGTAAATTACGCGGTAACCTCCTCGTTATGACACTCGTTAATAATGAACGACATCAATATATCCTTCCTTTGATCTTCAGCAACCTCGGAAATGATGCTACGTGTCTGGTTATACGACTGGGATGCATTTCCTCCCGCTGTAATGCTCCTGATGACAATGTTTTCCTTCCGTTTGAGGCTAATTGTATGTCCATGTTCATCGCTGTTTGGATCGCTGTCAAGAGTGAAGTGGCATGGCTTTAAAGTCTCTGGTTTCGCCCTTGCCGAGATGCACATGGCTAGACTGCTAACTTGATTGGCTCAGCCTCGTCTATCTAGTATTCTATAGAACCCTACTGAAAAGCCGGCACAATAGCATTCCGCGATGATGAGGTCGCTGCAGCTGCTGCCCTCTATTTCCCCATCGCTGAATTACAGGCAATGTCGGACAAACATGCGGTTTCGTAATGGATTCAGGCTTTCTAACTTGGGCAGTTAGATTCAATCTGGCACATGTCCGAGTGTTGGAAATACTACATAATTGTTCTGAATATTTCTCTCTCTGACTCTATGGTATCATTCATGCTAAAAACAATGCAGGGTCAAAGATAATTGACTTTGAAATGAGCTCAAATGCGTAGAAATAAGTGTCGATGTCCGACTGTCACGTGACTAAAACGTCATCAATATCTTATTCAAATGACCTTGTGAGCTATAAATAGTAACTTCGCGGAATGCTATTATAGCTCAGTACAATTACAGCCTACATGTATGTGAAGGTGGTGCATTACTGTGTACAACCAGCTGTCAGTCCAGTATAGTCTACCGGCGGGTATCATAAAACTAAATTTTGAGTGTTTTCCTCGGTGAGGACATGGTCATTAATCGTCGTTACCAGCAGTCGGAGCCTTTAACCATTCAGATAGCAGAAGTTCGATTATACGGCAGGGGTTTCGTTGAATACCCTGGGAATAACTTGCTAGGTCAAATTAGATTTTAATTAGAATCGCTTCACTTGATTCTCTCACTTAATGTACAGTAACAATCGCCTGGGGGGTTTATAACAACTCACTATGGTATAAATCTGTCAGTTTGAATGACTGACGAGTCGCTTGACATTTTAATTTGAGATGTTATCCTGCATCCATAAGTAGTCCAGTTGGTAGTGATCAAGGCTGATGATAGTAGTAATGGATACGTACTGTCAGTTTGTAATGGTTTAGTTTTCATTATTTCACTTTAGAAAGATATCACGACAGGATGTGAGTAAGTTTTGAGGTTGGACACATCCAGAATCTGTAGTCTAAAACGGATAATGAGCGGCGACATTGCCCTGAAGTCCGCCGGACGTACACACAACTCAGGCTAAACTTGCCTCAGTGACTCATTCATCCTCGCACAAAATTCTTTACTCCAGTGAAATATTTTTAAATGGTTTCCGGGAATGTATTTTCATGCAGGTTGTAATACAAGGGTCAACTTTACCCTAGCTTCTTATATTAGAGATCCCAGCTGAAGCTGGATTGACTAAGTCCCCCATTATTCTTAAGTTCGGCCATCACCTGCCACACTTCCTGTGCCCGGCAACACATTAACGTCACTATTTATCGTGTTGATACATCGAATCATATCAAAACAGACAGCAGGTTTCTGATGACTGATCAAATGACCTTAGTGATTGATGATCACGTGAGGCCGATGTGGTCCCTTTGGTGGCAACACCACCAATCTCATTCAAATGCATTTTCCATTTATCGCGAATTATATGAGTGCATGTACGTCCAAAAACTTATTACTTATTACATCGCTCCGATATTTGAGACACTTGAGCAGGGTAGTTGATAAAGTATGGAATTAGTGAAACCTTGGAAACACTGATAAACCTTGGAATATTCAATGTAAACCATGGAATCACTCTGGAAATAGCGCGGGAAATCGGGTGCGTTCCTTCCACGATTTATACCCTCCCAACTGACAGTCTCGTCCCAGCTGACTTTATTGATAGCAATTTGCCAGTTCGTTCAGAAGCCAACATTTTTAATGTGGAGGATGACGTCATCAATTGGCAATGCGCTGTGGTCGTTAAAATATTTTATTTCTCTTCAATGGAAGCAAAAATTAGTTTTTATGATTGTTTTGTATTCCATAGACGATATAGTATTATGCTCGGTACTAGATGCACGAGATCATAGGACAAACACACGTGAATAAAAAAACCCGCTTAGAACTGGTGACGTCACAAAGATCTCTGCATCCCTCGATGCGTACTGGAAGATGTAAGAAATCGCTCACGGCGAAGGAAATTTTTCATCCGCAAACTTCGGTAATAAACATACATGACTAGGCTTCTTTTATTCATCGTTTGTTATAAAATATCAGTCAATCATAGACAATTAGGCCTAGACATAGTCGTCAACCTTATCCATGCATAATGCATGACAGGCCCCCAACTTCCCAGGCAACTCGTCTGATCGAAAAGGCCCCGTGTGGTGGTGGCGTATTTATAAGCGGAGCGCTATTGGTCCATATTATGGGTGTGTGGTGGGCGTGTCTTCCCATATTTGGGAGATCAGTACTGTACACTGGAGGCGAGGTACAACTGGGTTGTTTTAAAATATAGACTATTGAATCGGATATGCGACAGATTTCTAAATTACCATAAAATTCCGATCTGATCATGTAAGAATAAGCTCCAAATGTTGATTCGTAACCACGTTAGGTTCGAATGGCATTATTTCATGTTTTTATGCATTTTTAGGACTGATTCCAAGGTTTATCACTGGTTCCAAGGTTTCACTGATTCCAAGCTTTATCAACTACCCTTGAGCAGCTGTTTTCTGTACGCCGGGGCCGGGTGAAGAGCGGCACGTACAGCTTTGTTGGTAATTCAACGTGTTTTGTTTCCTCCATAACAGCAGCTGATAAGTCGAGACTACTTGTCCTCTCCTTAATATCATGCCGACTTACCGGCAGGGAATGTCAATTCTAAAGTCTCCTCCTTTGAAGGTAGACCGGCATGCTTCACATTAGAAGATGTTGACAATCCATGCATCCTTGTTAAGTCCGTAACACTTGAAGATCTTAGTATTCCAACATCTTGTGTGGAATCAGTTGACGATAGGTATTGTTTATTCCGTCCCTTACAGTGGACGTTGCTGGCAGTGGAAACTCCGTCAATCTTTACGTTTCAGATAGAAAAAGAAATGCTATGAAATTCCACATCGGATTTTTCAAATTTAGACTGTCGTTTGGGTAAGTTGACACGATATGTTACCCTCGTGACGAATCTGCTTTCCATCTATTACAATTGCAACTCTATGACAGCAACTAGTTGCTCTTCGGTGCTGAAGCTTGCCAGGGCTAGAACCAAATGAAGGAATTTTTTCCTTTTTTCCTTTAAAATTTGAAAGGATAAATAAAAGTGTCAGAATCAGCTGCCAGACAGTGTAATCTGGACAACGCAAGCTTAAAGTAAAACAGAGCATGCTGGAGAACTTTTTTAAGGGTTTAATTTAATCTTGTGATATCTTGTCACTTTCAGAGTAAAGAACCCCACTTTCAAACTTTATCACCATTTTGATAAAGTATAAGGTAACAACAAGAATGACAACGATTAATCTTTACCTCAACGATTAAGACAAAGAGCAACGGCGAGGGAAATTGCTTAAATACCTATTTCCGTAGGCGTAATGCTAAATTGTGTTCTAGTTTACTGTTTATTGTAGTTTGATAAGTTTTCAGACACCAAAAAGATCTGGAAATCTTCATTTGAACAACAACATATCCAGAGAAACGTCATATTTCTCTTACGTCACAGGCACTACAGTAAAGTAAACAAACTTCGTTAGTTTCGATTATCAAATTAGTGATTTTACCGCCTCTGTTCAAGTCAAAGTGTTGCTCGATTTTTTATTTCTTTCATTGAAGGAACAGATCACGTAACAATAACCTCTCACCTTTAAACCCCAGGGCACATTTCACCACAAAGGTACATTGTAATTTCAAGAAAATCACGAATTGAATTAGGCAGCCTATGACGTGGCTGTTCTGTATAATTGAAAGCTTTGGCTCCACAAACAAAAAGCTCCGTTTGGAATATTGATTTTTCCTAATATGAAGTTGCATAAAAAGATAATAACATGTCATGACGAATAATATCTATCCTGACATGCTATTAATGGATATTAAAAATGCCTCACAAATATCTAGAAGATGTATTTTGGTTGAAATGAGCCAGATAACTACTGAAATTATGAATCGAAAATTATGTGTTGAAGTTTGGGCAGTGGACAGTGTTATCAAGAATATCATTTTAATAGTACATGTACGTACATGCGAAGTAGCTGCACTTATTAGTACAGGTGGATTGGGATTTTCGATAGAACTGAGTTTCTTTTACTGATTGAAGGTCAATCAAATGACTTCTCTCAATAGGTCATCGAAAGTCCAGAAACTGCAACAAAGAGACCTTGTCCGCGGGGCAAATCCGCTGTCACGGAAATACGTTCCAGAGACAGGTTTGATATTGTGTTTCTGAGGCCGAAATGCTCCCAGGAAGCAATGCCTTTATAGAGTTAGAAGATGTGGTTAAGATTGTTAAAGCTCAAAGAGAGCTTGCCATATACATGAACACTAAATACTTATGTAGGGTGATATACAGCAGTCGAATGGGTAATACATCAGTTGGCCTTTACCATTTTCGTCTTTCACGGCAGTCAACCCTATAAAATAATTTTTCCATAACCATAACCGCCCTCTTTTGCAACTTTATCGAGAGTAACACTTGCCCTTCAGGAAGGTTTATCTATGTATTGTTCAAATTACCTCCTTGTTCACTTAGACGACACCATATACATGTACATGAAGGCCTACTTAGCCAAAAGTCAATGATTGCTTTAATTAGAGCCTTTTCATTGCAGTTACAACAAACTTCTGAAGTAAAAAATCAACTTTCAACAACATCATGGATTTTCCCAGAAACAAAATTTCATGAAGATGAAAAGATTAAAGTGGTGTACATTTCTAAGTCTAAAACCAACTTCGCACTACCATCAGCATCTACGCCTAGTCCCGGCTGTTGTTTGTGTCGACAGCAATCATGAAATCGCTTTAGCTTGCATTAGTTCCGGTACGGAATCCTGGGTAGGCCGAGCATTTGAGAAAAAGGGTTCTCATTGTGTCTAAAGCAAAAGGATTCATTCAGGTGTGAGTGAACGACTCGACGCGACGTCTTTCTCTTTGATGGTGGATGAGTGGGTTTTTACTCCTTCTCGAGTGCAACCTTGGTGAAAGAAATGTACACATAGTATCGGGCCACGTTAATGTAGGGGTACAGTGTTGCAGTTTTTCATAAACGAGTAAAAGTTTTTCGACGAAATGTGTTTTGCCTCACTCATGCAGAAGGTTTTATCCTGTACACCTTCACACATACACGAAACGTTACAAAAGAGTTTCAAAGACAGTGACTCCTTTATGGTTTGATGAAGCGTCTTGCGTATTCCGTTTCTCAAATGACTCGAAAAGTTTCATAAATTACATATCAAGAAACAGTTTGCATGATCAAAAGAAACACCTGAGATATTGAAATACTTCTTTACGATTATAACGTTGGACGTTGTCGTTGTTATTCCAGAATACATTGTTTTTTACCCTTGAATCAAACGACGAGAAAAGAATCTAAATTCATTGAATTGAAAGCCATTTTCTGCATTCTGATAACTAACAAATGTAACGCATTATTAATCACTGTTGACAACATCGTTAGCAACAAGAGAATGGTCCATGAAATGACTGGGAGATTTCTCACTTTTAAACTAAGGATATAATGTCTTGTTTTGCTTGAACAAACAAACTCCATTTACTTGTAAGACAAACCCTGTACCATGCTGAGAAAATTAAACGGCGAAACCCTAGGAGCTATACATCGATTTCAGTTTGTAATTGCTCATTATTTCAGAAAGAATCAGTAACGGCCCCGTGTTTATAGCACCAGAGACGACTCTACAAGGATAGATTCGTGTCGTGCAGTTAGATATCTCCATCGCTATCATCTATCAAATAAACGAAAACAAAGCATCGACGCAAATAGGCCTACGGATGAGTATGATCGATGCCCGCTGTTACTACATTGTATCTTAAATGTCCCCCCCCCCCCGAAAAAAGGTATCCTGTCCCCAACTTCTTAGAGGACTTCGATTCGTGTCCCGCTACACATGCGCATACCAGACTCTACGTCAGAGAACGTTGTCAACAACATTGGAGCAGTAAATCGCTTGATCAACGATGCTCCTTGACGCTTTGAACAATCGATATCCTAATAATTGGCTCTGTCACTTCCTTTATGCCTGAAACCAGTTTAATCAAAACAAAGAGAAGAAATAAAGTGTCCTGCTTTTCATCTACCGAACTCGTGGAGAAGGATGACTCTGAAAATCTCAATGGAAAGGAACAGTCCGTTCTTGCTGAGCATATCGAAAGACCTGATTCCACGAGGATATTTACCCACACTGCATTCGCCACCGCAAGGAAACTGACCAATGGCACAGTAAGCCTCTTTTGATGATGACCTTCGTTTCCCACCAACCGCGATGGCGGGTAATATGAATTGCCAAAGACATCCTTGGCAGAGAGTACAGTAGATTCCCGTTTGGACACAGATTGTCACCACGGATGTAAGCCGTGGTGTCACAAAGTAACATGTCATCGATAAGTATACACACAAAAAGAGAATTTAAACACCCCTACCTTGTTTACGCCAAACTGGATTGATAACTTCTTGCACTTAAAAATCCAAAGGAAGAGTTTTCTTTATCCTCTTCAAAAAATTAAACCGTCAAACGAAACGAAGAAATTTAAAGTCAGCTCTTTATTGATGTTTCCTCTCCGGCGTTCGGATTGCGTTGTAACAATTTCCGGTAAGAATTCTTCTCTCTCTTATAAGAAAGATTTCTTCGTTGTAAGTCCGAGCGCGATGTGATGGCACGGCGCTGGCGTTCCGTCTAAAGGCTGGTTATCCGGTTAAGCCTTGTTTCATTATGACGCGATCGGAGTGGCGGTGGTTGAAACTAAGTAACGTATTATTGGAGCTCGGATATATACCGAGATCAATTGGCGTGATGAATAAGGTATCTCGTTTACTATTGTCATTCACTGCTCGTGAGGTTGTGATTTGGCACAACGGCTGGTATGGAGATTTGGAGGGGGCGACTGTAAGTCTGATGACGATGTAAGAGATTGGAAACTTGTTGACCCCATGTGATCAACATGTAATGAGATTCCCGATACCACTAAATAATGTCTGTTCAATAGCATAAAGACAATGGACAAATAGTAGCAAGTCTAGAAAAATCCAAGGGTCTTGAAGGGAATTCTGTCCTCAGTGGAAAGTCCCCACGTCAGAGTAGATTACATATATTGTAATATCTAAATATTCGACCATAGGTATCTCATTCTGATTCTCGTCAGTATCCGTGCGACTTAAGTAAATCAGGACAATGGACGCTACATTTCCATCTGGTAGTTAATATGTGGAGTGATTGACGATATTTGACAATCCCGATCGCGATGGCTTTTGTTCTCAATCCTGAAGGAAAAGATGTTTTGACCGGGAAAAGCACTTGTGCTGAAGTTCATTTTCAGATTTACCAGTAACTGCTGGAATAACGAAGAGCTTTGAGAAAGGATCCGTGTATAGAAAAGCGCTATACATAAGTATCGATCTCAATATCATTGACGTTTCATGATTCAGATCCAATGTGCTGTAGTGCTTAACAGTACCGTTTTGCATATCATTCGTATCATCTTTCGCTCAAAGCAACGGAGTTTATTCTGTTTATAGATCTTAAGTACATGTAATTACAAGTTCAAGTACCTGAATCATCCATTGAAGTTAAAATAATTCAAACACCCACTAGTTAAAGAAATTGTAGGCAACCTACCTCGCATGACCCCGCGTTTCTTCATAGTCGTGTGGTTTATAAATATGCATCATATGCACATGTATAATTTGATATCGTTCATCATGATTCTGAAGAAAACAAAATTTCTCTGCCGACAGTGATCACGAGAAAAAAATATTCTCTTAAGTTCATATTTCGTAGGCGTTTATTTCGATGAGTGTAGGTTTGGATCTACTTTGAAATGGATATGGTGTTTTTAGTGAGTTTAACAAAGAAAATGAAATCAATGTTCAAATTTCAAACGTCTTAGATTGTACTTTCATAGGTTGCCGTTGATATCATCAGTGGACGTTATAATACCATGTATGTTCACGGGAGCTGCAGGATGAGATCACACTCCAACGACAAAAGAAGATCACCTACACCAAATATTTATAAAGACTAAAGTTGTCTGAGGCTACGTCTGTAGTTCTCTGAGAAGCTTAGAAAAAGAATGGTCTAAGTTTTGCTGAGTGCTGGTGAATCCTGGTATAAACTCGGTTCGTTCTCGTTCTGTCACGTTGAAGTTCTCCTTCCTGTCTTATGGATAACTTAGACAAGTAGTTGGTGAATGCGTTGTTCGTACTGCATCACATCGTGGACTGGCCTGAAGACAGCAGAGCAAATATTGGCATTGCACTAAAGCTTGCTCAGAAACCTGACCAGTTGGAAACCCAAGAAGAATGTTTATCAAGGGTTTGCGTTGGGGGTTTGCATGACATCACCAAAAACTGCTCACGTTGCAAATAAACAGGGTGACCACTAACCCGAAAATGTATTAGTATGATACATAAATTGGTCTCCCAAGGAATGATTGCGGCCAAAGCCATATACTTGTTGCGAAAGTATCGTTTCCGTTGGTGTAACATGTGATTTAAGTGAACGTTCACTTCATGTATCCTAGCTCTGAGGATAGTTGTTATTCATGTCAATATTACATGTTTTCAATGTATTCTATCATAAATGGCAATGACAGCGTGGATAGGGATTGCAGAATGTCACCCTGTACATTACAGGGCCATCAATTTAACCTCAAGAGAGTAAGACGTGCAGATAAAGTATCAACTGACCACGTCTCGATCCCAAAACGATGCGATTAGTCTGAGAAAGTCACGGGCGGAATTGGTAGTCATCTTGAGGCACATACAATGACGAGGGTAATTGTCAGCTATCTCCCTGGGCGATCGCAGTATCTATGCAAAAGGGTCGCCAGGTTTTGCGCATTGGTACGGAGACCGCTAACGTGATGTGACGAACAAATACTGTGGCAATTGGAGTGAGTGGCTGGCGCCGCTTAGATTTTTCAATATACAAGTTTATAGTACAATGAGACATTTTTTTAGGTTGAAATAACCCGCCTTGTAGTGCCGTGGCTCGAAAAGGCGACAGATTTTAGAATCTAGATGGCCAGTCTGCCCTAAACTCACCAATATGCAAAGGTAAACAAACATTAGTAGCAACTTCTCTCGTTGCAGTTCTAGAGTTTGTTGTTGGACCGCCGATTTGTGATAATGTCGCGACCTACGGTGTCTTCAGTGTAGACCTATTGCTAGTGTTGCTTAATTCGAATCTACATATCATTCCTGGTTTTGCTGCATCAGTTTATCATCATCCTCTTCTTCTTCTTCCACTCTTTCCCTTCTTCTTCTTCCAATTATATGTGAAGTCCTACCGGTTGTCTTATTCTGGTAGTGCATATCCGATTTGCCGAAGGAGCAACAACGTCAACAATTGCGATCCAACTGTTCAGTGCACCAATAAATATCAGACTCGCAAGCTGCTTTTATTTCAGGAAGAACCACAACTTCTAAGTTCCTATCGACTATTATCCGCCACTTCACCACGACAACACCTGCTTGAACAAATGACTTACATCCCGAAAACAACCATTATTGCTGTCCTTGCCAATTTAATGAAAATGGATCGGCCTGTCATCAATATTGCGATTAATGAGACACCGCCACGGGTTTTCCTGCTTCCTTTTCTTTGCTTGCACAAAGTATTTTCCCGAGGGCTTCAGGCTTCAATAATGTATGCAGCCTGGTCACAGGAGCAAACAGTACAATCCCATCGGGTATAGTATGAGACAAGGCCTAAAAAACTCAAAGGAGGACGAACTTTCACCAAATGGCTATCGTGGGGATGTAGGTTTTGTGGAGTCTAATCGATCTGTCCGCTGATGCTGATCGGCACGCACCTGCGCTAGATCCGGGACATTAGAGAATATCCTTCGATCTGCTTGAAGAATTATTATTCGATCTGCTTGAAGATTGATTTACTCGCCATGTTTTATGACGACAGCACTGATGTCATTGGTTGTCATTGATATTCTCTAATCTCGTACTCTCCGTGTCTTCATAATGATTATGCGATGATTTATTGTGATAATCAGACAATATAGCAGGCCGTGGTTTACAGACAACAAGATGTCTGGTGATTAGTGAGCAGACGCTGGGCATTGACTGAATGTCAAGATGATATGAAGTTGAGAATGTTGTCAGCGACTAAACTTAGGACCGCGACACGATTCTAAATAAAATGTACGTGTAATTTACGAAAGCAATTAATGTCCTTCTTGACATCATCCTCTTCATTCTGACTGAAAATAAATATATTTTTTATATTTCAGGACACAACGTCAACACATTAAACTAATCGCTAGAACATGATTATCCATGCTACCAATGCTAACTAGCTGTTGGGCTAAAGGTGACTGAACAACTGCTAAAGGTAAATTAAGCGTCTGTGATTAAACTGCTGTTTCTGTCAGAATGGACATGACATTACCTTAAAGGCTGGAGTTAATTAGATTATGATAGACTGAAAATGTTCAAAGCCAGCAACTCCCATATGTCAGCAGTTCCAAAATGATAGATCTGCTGCTTACAGACACGACCGGAGCCATCCTGATTCACGTTCTATGTAAATTAGCACTGTACTACATCTCAAATCGACAGAGCATCAGGACCACACCGCCAACTAATTAGAATATTTTCATGGTACTTCAGACTTTGCTTGAATTTTCTGTGAAAGTGATACTACATGTGTGTATCTTGAGACGAGCTAAAGACAAACAAAATAAATCTGACTGTATCTAGTTTATTGTATCGCCGATATATCCGCATCCGTAATAGTGAGCTCTCGCAACTGCCCGGTTGTTGCGGGGCCAACTTTTTATACGATCAATTCGTCAAGGAGAAAACCGGAAGTGCGTAACAGCGGACTTCATACGGAAGTCAAAAATAGGTCAAAAACATAGAAAATATGATGTCCTTATCTTTTTGCCTGCAAGTATTGATATGGCCAATATCGTAGTTCTAAATCCGTCAAGAAGAAAGAGTGTTCTCTGTAATAACATGTAGTGAAAAT
Organism: Lineus longissimus; assembly: GCF_910592395.1. NCBI lineage: Eukaryota > Metazoa > Nemertea > Pilidiophora > Heteronemertea > Lineidae > Lineus > Lineus longissimus. The sequence goes on from NC_088315.1 coordinate 5,615,166, forward strand.
AATTTCTTAGATTTCAGTCACGGAAAATAATCGAGATATGAAATGAATCCAACCCAAGTTGCATGATGCAATGTTTTTTAAAGTTCCAGAAAACAGAAAAATAAGGGTTGGGCGAATCTCGATTACCCGAAGAAGGGTTTAAAATAAGTAGCAAGCGTCGAATGTATTTTAATGAAAACCTCTTATATTCAAAACTCGATATTGTTTTTTATTCTCTTACGACAGCTTAGTTATATACAGATCTTATATACTGGAGTTGTTTGTATCTTCAGGACGTTCAAGGTCAAGCTGTACTTTTCTGCATTAGTATAATCACCAACATAAAAATATGGAAATACACATCGTGGAGAATCGAGTTATGATTAAGCATATCTGAAAGGATGGCACAGTAAAACAATTTTGCATTAAAAAAAGATTTATACATGTATGTTCATGGCTAACTTCTCTGAGAGATTATATGATGAAATAAAGAGGTATACTTGATATCGTAAATTTTGAAAATGCACCGTGTTTTTTTATATCAGGGGTATATATCAATTAACAGGGGATAGTATACCATAACGAGAGTATTTTGAGAATAACAGATAAATCTCTTCAATTGGTCAATTAATAATGTCACCAAGAAGTACCATCGTGGTCTGAGAGGCACCCATGCTGTACCTCCACTTAATACGTGAAGTCGCCGCCTCGTAAGATTAAAGCTTGTCTATTTTACATTCTAATAATAGAATGAAGACCTGTTAGAATGAAGAAGGCAGGAGACACGTTTGACAGGATCCCGCTTTCCTAAACAGCATGACCTAAATCCTGTGTGCTTTTAAGAGTTCTTCAGCCTCCGTTATTGGCCGTACTTGATTTTTCTCTAAATTTCGTTTCGTTTGAATGGTCGGCGTGAACTTTCCAGGTGCCTTAAGTCCAATCCGTACCAACACGCCCACACGGTTTTAAAGACAGTATCACCAAGAGAAACGTTCCTTTCGGATCAGCCGAGATGTAATATGTCAGGAATTCTACACCCAACTTGACTGAATCTGACTTAGAATGAGTTTCTGATGTGCATTAACGCAATGGATGCCGCGTGTTCGCGAGCCTTCAACTGGAGGCTTGTCCTTGCCGTCCCTTCGAGGTCATCGTTCAGGTTTGATGAGATGATACTGCACATCTGGAGTGGGAGGAGGGCGCTCGGTAGCCCCGATACCAGTGGGTGTGGTCGTGGATATAAACAGTGTGGTATCTGAAATGAAGCAGATATGCAGAACGTAAGTGTAGTTATAATTATGTCAAGGATGTCATGATATTGAGTACAATCTAATGAGACCTATTTTAATTGATATCTACACGTACATGTATAGTTCGTACTAAATATTAACCCCAGATGAGAATTCCGTCTTCGAATTTGACAATCGAAATAAACCCTTGAACTTGAATGACATCAGCGTTTGAAACAAAATCTGCGAATCCGATGCCAAAAGCAAACTACTCGAGGACAGCATGACCAAAAGATAAATGACCTTCCCTCATCCGATTGATTTCCTTGCCGATCATGTGATCAGACGATATAGAGAGAAACAAGAGAAAAGGCCCGCGACCTGCACTGTCTCAGATATCATAGAGCTGAATGACCCTTGAAGGGACGTAGCAGTCACAATCGAGGAGAGATCATTTGCATCAAAGTCTGAAGGAGGACTTTCCCTCAAAGTCATTCGCGATTGTGATTACAGACTTTTTTATGCTCGCGGACAAATACATTTCCCTCTATACTCTTTTAAAATGTCAACTCGATATTCTGCCGTCAATGTCTTTTTTCGCTCTAAACCGTCGTCGTCGCTTTGGAAATACCATCACAAATACGAGTCACAACTGCCAGAATCGGCTTTCTTTGTTCTTCCTTATTATGGTTCGTTGTGATATTTTGGCAAAGGCAGTAGTCTTCTTTTCAAAAGGTCAATCAATAGACTATTCACAAAGCAGCTGCATTATTATAGTACACGGTGTATGGTCTTGCACATATCAATATCAACACCTACTCCATACGATATCTTGCAAACTAATTGACCAAATTCAAATGCAGTTTGAGGCATATTGTCAAGTTTTTTATTATGTAATCAGCAATTTAAAAAATCTTCACACAAAAACTTTCTTATTTCGAACTTGTTTTAGAAGGTTAATTTTAGTTTTCGCTTGGAGAGTAAAACACAAAATTGTAAGAATTTTGACGTTTGGGGACGACTTTTCCAATATCAATCGGATGACGAAGTTTTTTTCATCAGTTAGAAGTAGCCGACCAACCAGCTCTGCCCGTTTCTCCCTCTACATCTAAGACAGCTGTCAGATAATGGTGTATTACCCATCGAAAGGGAAGCCTAAAATATGATGTCATCTCCAATGGCACTTCTGAAGTATTTCCTGAACTAATTTCCGGCCATTAAGAATTTTATAGAATGATGTCTGTCAATCTCGGCCCCTGCTCAACTTGGCCACTGATTACCCTACAGACACGTTTGTAGACCGTGTCAGAGTATCGGGCTTTTTGAAATATCGAGAAGCGGTGTATCTGGTGCCAGGATGGAGTACACTGGGTTCAATGAATTTGTGACGCAGAAGTAGTCAATTCGTGTTCGAAGATATGTTGACAGTCATTAAGGCACACAACAGAATATTTCCCTCTGATCTCCCCTTAGATACTCAGAGTCCAATTTGATTTTGGTGTAAGATTATCTCGCTTCGGCGGCGTCGTTAAGGATCAAAGACCAACAAATTCCTCCCTACCCCCCCTTTTGTTAAGCCTGCAGTCGAAACATAGAAATATTGCATTCGCCGAAGAGCGCATAAGGCAGCGGGTGTGTCGTTTGCTTCATAATCATTATTTCAGTAGTGGTCTTGACGCCTTTCCTAAGCGTTTCAACTAACCACGCCTTGAAATCACAGATGTTTAAAGAGATAGTCAACTATGAACACTTCGAAACTACAGTATGTTTGTCCTTCATCGCTTATTTTCCGAGTCTGCCGAGTTTTTACCCATTCAAATCATTCCCTAACTCGTAGACTTATCAAGTCAAATGGAAGAACAACACGCTTCATTTCTCAGCGCCATCACCGAACAAATTACGTCTGACGTTTAGTCATTAGCGGTCGCTTTGATGATGGTAGTTAGCATGTAGGTGGCGTTTCGTTGGTGCGTCTGTCTCATCATGATGTATGCATGGCGTGGCGTTTAAGGAGCCAAAGACACTGGCTGAGAGAGAAGGTTGAGTTCGGTTGCTGATTAAGCTAGACAAGTTTGTTGAAGAGCGATGTTAAACCGTTGTAACTGATCTGCTCCTTGTCCGAAACGCATACGCCACCTAGGGTCGGGAAAACAAAACATCTTTACAATGTCTACATTGGTACCTTGCACTGATCTGTCTTTCAAGCTCTAAGTTCTCAATGATGAGTTATCTCGACTATAATTATCACACGTGACTTATTCCAGTGCATCAAAATTAGCATGATTTGGAAAACGTGCCATGATGGCATAGTATCTCGCCGACACGATCACGTGATAAAAATGGCATCACCATATCCAAGCGCGGCATGCCGAAACGGAAACTTTAGTTCACAAAATTTGACCGCATGCCCTCGTTAGGAATAATGAGGGGCTTTATTTGACAACAATGAGAAAGCTTTGTCTGCTCTGATAAGCGTCGTGCGTGAGATGTGCCTCGAGCGATGCAGTCGAGCAATCGTGAAAATACGGAGCTGGCCTCTTCCCCATCATGGATAACTGCTGATGAGGGATAATTAACTTGCTGCTTACCTGCTTCCACAAACACACTTTTTAAAGGAGGGATGCCTTTATTACTGATGTTTTATGTAAAAATGTAGTGACAGACTTACACCTGATCGAAGGGACCATCTGAATATCTTTCAAGCTTATAAATCTGCTAGGTGTAAATGAATACTTCAATAGCCACTGCTGCCGGAGAAGGGAGGGGGAAAGCGCCTTAATTTTGCCTCACAGGCTAATCATGAGACAAGGATCCAATTTAAGCATCTGTTTCGTTCCTAGCAAATGTTCACGGTCAGCGGAAAGGACTCCGAGGACTTCCTGGCTGCTTAGAGAACTGTTTTATTGACTGACCTTCTCTCCTTCAAGGTTTGTCCATATTTCGTAGGGTAAAGCAACCAAATTAATCAGTATGTCCCCAAGATGAGTGCAATGCATTTATAGTAAGGTTGCGCAGAAATGTGGTCACTTTACTCCTCATCCGGCTACCAGGTGGTATATTCATTACCCAAGTATGTCCTGAGTACTGTATCAAACAAGAAAGAAAGATTACTCAAAATGACTCACGCACGCGACATCACTGCGTTGACGCCTTCGGGCGGTCCTTGTTCTCCGTGTGACCAATCCATACTTGGTGTGACGCATTTACCGCATGCAGTTGTGTGCTTGCAGCAATTTTTCTTTCGGCTACGCGTCACCATCAGAAGGCGTCTTTAGACTAAGATTTGGGCCCCGTTCCCATATTTGTTGTCTTTTTTTATGCTTAACAGTGAAGCATGGATTTTTCTAACCTTGTGTATATTGTCTTAAGACGGGCTAGATGGTGTCCGACTTTATATACCAGGAAACTGTTAGCTGTTCGTCAGGTGGGAAGCGAAGTCAGCGAAGTTTTCTAGCAACGGTCATGTCGAGCAGGAGTATCTGGCACATCAGCATCTGATGATAGTAGTTCCATCTTTGCCGACGAAAGCGAAACAAACTCCAGCATTCAATATGCAATCCAATGGTCATGTGGTTTCACCCAGGTGGCAGGATTGAATTCCCGTTCTACGAGCGCCATTTTGCCATGAAAATAAGATGACCTAGGGAATCAGTCAGTTTTCTACCAAACCCCGAACAATTAGGACACTCACGGGCCTACAAAAGGAATGAGTGACTTCAACAAAAACCACGCTTTGAAAGGGTTTTTTCAAAAACTGACTTACCAACAGGCCACTGTGTTGCTGTGGCGTCCATTGGAACCCCAGGCCAGAGCCGCTATCGTGCATCACGTGACCACTTAACGCGTGCTTTTCCCTCTTCCGCCATTTTGCCCGTCGGTTTTGAAACCAAACCTAAAAGAGAATTGTTGATCAAAGACGATTAGTGTTTAAGAAAGCCTTACCGCAAAGGAGGGTCTGTGCATTGGCCCCTTCGAAACCATTACCTGAATTCTTCTTCTTCTTCAGCGTTTGACTCGCGCTCTTTTCCACTTGGAGGAGTTATTCCTGGGATTGTATTTCCATTGGAACGCAGAAATGAGCGTTTTTGCTTGCACACTAGTAGATTCGCGCCAGCTGAGGTATTGGCCACCTACTGACTCCGAATTCGGCTTACCTGAATTCTTGATTCTGGTAGACCGGACCTGGCAGCTAGTTTTTCCCGCATGTAAACATCAGGATAGTGTGTTTTTTGGAACGCCCTTTCTAATTCATCGAGCTGAAGAGAACTGAAGGTTGTGCGCATGCGTTTATTGGGATTCGCATTTGACTCTTCTGAATTTCGATCAAGGATGCCAATTGGATAATCGGCCTCACTGTGAGATAAAGCACGTGACGTACCATCTGCTGAGCTTAACGTTTGATTGGTGCTATTCAAAATTGATTCGATGGAAAAATTGTTGCAGAATTTTTGAGTCTTTTGTGGAGATGCATCCTGCTTGTGGTCGTTTTTGGACGCCTTGTCAACGAAGGAAACTCCTTCTGTTCTAAAGAAATCCATTTCTCCTGGAGAATTTCAAGGGTAATAATGCCGATTGAAGAATTTCAACAGATTCTGTAAGCCCCTTCGACACATATTGAAGCATTTCAGCAAATTAACGACCAGTTTCAGTCCAGTTAATCTTCGTCAAACATTGCAGCATAGATTCAGTTAACTCCAGTTGACCATCGTCACATTGCTGGTGGATTTCAACAGATTCAATTCACCCCAGTTTAAACCATCGTCACACATTGAAGACTTTCAACAGATTGAGTTAACTCCACTTAACCTTCGTCACACATTGAATTTCGACAGATTCAGTTACTATTTGTTAACTTGCGTCAGTCACACATTCAAGAATTCCAACAATTTCAGTTAACCTCAATATTTCCTACTGTCACACATCGAAAGTTATATATTCAGTTGAATAAGTTCAAGTGTATTGTCCCAAATACTCTGAAGAGTTCCGGCGGGTTTAGTTCACTCAGGTTAACATTCGTCTTTCAGAATATTGTTCCTCTTAGGATGAATAATTTGAAGGCAGACGCGAAATTAAGCACACTGTCCCCGTGGCATTTGTACAAAAATATTATATAAGGGGAATTTCGGCAATCTCACTTATTAACTTTCCTTACTCTATATGCTATCCGTGACAAATTAGTTAAAGTCAGACGTGATAGTGAGGACATATTCCTCCGATTATGACCAACCCTCGCGACGAGCCCTATTTAAACCATCGTGGTCCACTAATTCAATTACACATCAGCGATGAGTAAGTTATCTTCTATCGACAACATTTACGCTGCTTATCGAATCAAATTGAAAAGACATTTGGTGGTCTTCACTTATTCCACAAAGTACGGCGTCATTGACAAAAGCGGAACGCCTGGAGTTGCGGAGGTTGGACAATGGGTGCTGGAGAAGAGAAACCTTGCAGTTACATGAGACAAAGCCTTTGACTGTCGGTGCTGAAGGCACTAATTCAATAAAACATTACCGCTTAATTAAACAGTGGTGAAGTGGGCCATGAGATGTGTATGGTTTTACCCTAAAGGATGAAGACAACGTCCTAGACAACGCCACCGAGCGGCCAAAAGGTACAGCTCCGAAAATCTCAAGCGGGTCATTCCAGGGTGTGGAGCGTGTCATGACTGTACAGGCCAGTAGTTTGGGGCAATCATGTGAAGCGCTCTTTTAAGCAGAAACCAGTTGAATTTACCGCCAAGTCTCATTATTATCATTAGTGGAATATAAGGCCTGAATTTCGATGTTGTTATTGGGTGATACGATGGAGAATGAAAGCGGGGATTTCCGACACAGTCTAGATATTACATGTATCCTCATTGTGCAATGACGTCGACAAAACATAAAGTACTTTGAAATAAGCTAATTTTAGTTTAGCGTGCCTTATTCCTCCCAGTGAAGTGTAAGCGACAAACTGTTCTCTTCGATGTAAGTCCAAGGGTGTAATTCAACACAATACAAGACCAGATTTTCGGTAAGTACAGAGTGTTCTGTGTAGTAATTTACATTTTGACTGAGCAGTTTTAAAAAGTCTGTTCCCTGTGTTTTATTATATCGCAACTGCAAACGGGCATGTTGCTTCCGTATCCCTTAATACGGAATAAGTCACATGCAAACGGGCATATCGCAACTGTAAACGGGCATGTGACCAATTTCGTATTTCGGGATACGGAAGCACTGAGTCTTTAACATAGGACGGGACAAGGAAACGAGCATGGAAATAAGTAACGAGTGAACGCGCGTATCCCGGGAGGGCAGTACACGCAATATTGCACACATAAGGTCATGTGAACATCTCAGGCAAGTATGGATTAATCTATACTTGCTACTGGTAACAAGGGGAACTGCCCCTTTAACTCTACAGTGATGAAGTAACGAGCCTAGAAAAAGTTAAAAGCACTCAAGAGAAATCAATACCCCAGGGGCTGCGGAGTCGAGGGCTGGTAAGGCTTCCTCTCTTCTACATCAAAGAGTACAGTTCACGCATTCTGGACATAAATATTCTAATCAATCCATAATTAGGTTGAATTTAAATGAAAGTTTAAACAATTGAATACGGAAATCACCTCCTTGTGTATTCAGAAGCAGGTTTCGTTGAATGCGTTTCTCACCAAAATTTATTTTAAAGGATCAGTCGACTAATTTGTAATTGCGCCGGTCGGTCCTTTATCTTAAAGGAGTACGCAACTAATTTAGCAGTAATATTAAAAAAACTGTTGGATTACTTAATTATGTTTAAAACTAATTAACTAACATATCTGCTTTCGTTATCACAATGATCAAGTGGATTCTCGTTGCGTCTGACGTCACATCTTCCTGTCTGGCGTGGGCGTATTTCTTGTGCTGCCGACTCGTAATGTTTATACCTGTACACGTACCGTCTAGTATGATTAATCGAATCTATGCCATCAATACTGGAATGTACAGTAATACTGTCACTGGGAAATCATTCGCTGAATCAAATCGATCGCAGCGCCACCTGACATGGTTGTCAGTGGTGGGATTCGGGGAACTATCGTCCCTGGTTGGTCGATCGTTCCTCTAAGAGGGGGGATTCGTGGTTATAATTTGGGAGAATACAGTTACCCTGGCAATTACGTAGATCAGGAAACATCTAAGTATCGTAGCCTATAGAAATAGGGCATTGGTCACACAACAAACCGAAACGTTACTGGGAAATGGTTGGGGAATCCCCATTCCTTAAGTTTCGCCATAGCGATACCGGTATGTATAATTCGGTTTCTATTTCACACTATCAGTTTGCCTGTAGGTTTTGCCGATAGTGGCTCATATTTGTCGGTTTTATCATGTCAAAGACGCAAAGGAAAATTGACAGCTTTAAACATTCGGCAAAGAGACGTTTATGTGATATGATAGAGATTAGTGAAGCAGACGAGACGACCAAGACCGATGACAACGGGTGTGAAGGTGAAGGTAGGTCGGCTGGTCTCCCCATGGTGGGTCAATCAAATACAAATGTATATAGGAGTCCGATCGGTGGCTAAGGCGTCGGAAGGTCTGGGAACGGCGCTCGAACCTGATATATACCTGATTGCATAGTCTGCATGCAATAGAGGGGGATGGGGTGGGCAAGTGGTGTCAAGTGGTGTCAAGTGGTGTCAAGTCGTCGGGTGTTTGGGTGGGATGTTATACTCTGTCAGCGGGCCTACGGTGTGCCCATCCAACCCCGACCGTATTTTCAGTGCCGATGTTCCTGAACCATTATTGCCCCTCGCGTCTTGCCAGAAATCTCCCTTTCAAGCAAAGTGTTTTGGGCCGTAAAGATGTCCACAGTGAGACCCTTCGTCTGGCGAGACAGTTAACTGCAAGTGGAAGATACCATAGACCCACCTTGTCACTCTTTACGTGAACTTCCACTGGGCCAAGCAAAAACTGCACTGGGCCACATCATGCTTTTGTCAATGATAAACGCCCAATAAAAAGCTCTTAAACTTAAATTTTGGCCTGTCAATGTAGAGTCAAAGGCTAACTGCATTGTGAACCTTTTCGAAGACAATCATTTAGATGATAAAGGTTCCTTTGCAATTCCAGGCAATGAGACGATAACGAGTATACAGGTTACTTGTAGCTCAAATTCGTGAAAGGAAAGGGATAAACCTCTCTGATAGTAAACCAGTGATTTAAAAATTGTCAGACTACTATACTTTCAGGACTAAAACCGACACCTGAGAAGGACAAAACAGAGACGAACGGAGAAGGTGGTGTGGTGGTTGGAGGGACCACGGAATTGGAGTCGAAATCAAGCACCAAAAATACTAATTGCATTGATCAAGGTTCCAAGGTCGAAGACAACGAGATCAACAAACTGATGGAGGAAAGGGATACTGTAATGGAGCAGCTGAAGGAGTTTGTCGGGATGACGAAAAATACTGGTCATGCTGGAGACGAGTGGGAAAGCGTGATGGACAGCTACGAGAAAATGATAACAGATACAAATATACGTGAAGGATGCCTCGATGAGGATGGGTGTGCTCATCATTGCGTCCCTTGTGATAAGCATTTGAGTGGAATTGAGCCTCTACGCGCTCATCTCAAATCCAACAACCACCACAAGAAAATCGGTCTGAAGAAGTCAGGAGATATCACGAATGCTCAACCATTTAGGTCTGATGGTGCTTTTCGAGATGGCAGACTTCGACCATGCGGTGAACATGCTTGTACACACCATTGCCAAGTTTGTAATAAATGTATGACGGGGGCAACACCAGCCACACAGCACTTGGATAGCGACAAACACAAGAAGAAGGAAAGGGATATGACCAACTCCTATGCAAGGAACGTGGAACGTCCTCCTAGTGCCTCCGGACAATACCGAATAGCCACTCCTGGTTCGAGCAGGGCAAGCAGTACATCGGATTGTTTGAAACCAGGTTGCAACAGTCATTGTACACCTTGTGAGATGTGCTTTGCCACGTCAGATGAATTTGGAAACCATGGAAAAACACCAGAGCACCAGAGCAAGTTTATGAGCGGCATAGTTGCATTGGGTGCAATGCGAACGGCCAGTGAATGCGGGAACGACATTAACAGCATGTTGAATGGAAGTGGCAGTAGCCGTAGTTTAGAGAGCTTCAGCAGTCTTGGAACCAGCCTGGCTTGGGATGGATACGACCCTTCATTTCAACCTAATTTCATCCAGGTGGACACATGCACAGCTATTGGTTGCAGCTATCACTGTACATGTTGCGACACCCATCTTAGCGGAGAAGAGCCAATGAAGCAGCACATCAGCTCCATCAAGCACCTGAACATGGAACAAGTCTACACCAAGGGAATGGCAGGTCAAAACGGCCCGACCCTTGCGGAGTCGAGTCGTAGTCTATCCAATGGCGATTCCTTATACAGTCTTGGTTCAATGTTGGATAACTTGAGTCTAACTTCAATTGCAGGAAATGATCCGGAAGAGGTCATTGGTTCGTGCGGAAAGACAGGTTGTGCTTTCCACTGTAACCTCTGCAGTACCTGTTTGAGTGGGTGCGTCCCGAGGGACCAACATGTTGCATCGAAAAATCACCGTCAAGTCCGGGAGAGGCTGGAAAGAGCTTCCCAATCCTTGGCAAAACCAGAGTGTGCAGTGAGGGAACTCAGTATGGCTCCATCACTTTCACCAGATACGGGGGTTGAATTAGCAACATGTAGTCAACCTGGCTGTGCTTTTCACTGTCACGTATGCGATGCACATCTGACTGGTCGTGAGCCCATGCAACAACACATGGCATCAAAGAACCACGAGAAGCGCAAGAAAGCTACTGCTAACCTGAGGATGCAGCCCGCTTCATCTGCTTCTCGGCCAGTTGATGATGAACCAGAAGTGTCGGAAGCAACCTGTACCCATATTGGATGTCGTTTCCATTGCAACATATGCGACATGCACCTTTCGGGTTTGGATCCAATGAAACAACACATGGACTCTGGAAAACACCACAAAAAGAAACAGGCATTCCTGAAGTTAGGAGGTCAAAGCCAACCATTTTTGGCCGCCTCTAACCAGTTACTGAATCCTAGCACAAGCAGTACACAAGAGATCTCGGAACCAAACCCATTTGCCTTGATGCAGCCACAGCAGAGACCGCTGCCGAAGCCTATTGGCTATGAGAGATCAATACAAAGCCTTTCACCTCCTTTGTTCCCAAGTTCAAGTGACATACGACAGCAATTGACAACACCACGACAGCAATTGGCAACAGCACCACAGGCTTTTCTTCACAGTGGTGTCTTCAGAACACTTAGTCCAAGGGCTCCAGGATATGCTAACAACGTCAACAATTTGGTAGAACCCGTTAGCAATGCTAGCCAACAAGACTTGAGCAAGTCTGTATTTGGTATCTGTCCCGACAGTTCAAGGATATGCATGTATCACTGCTTTGCCTGCGAGAAACACTTCAATGAAAAACTACCAAAACAACAGCACGAAACATCTGCAAAACATAAGAAAGCTGCACAGAGATATCTTGCCGGTTTGAAAACGCGGGTCGTTCAAAAGGAAGACTCCTTCATCGTTCCGAGTGCTGGCAGTACAGATTTGCCCCTAAAGACCCAGTTAAAGACGTCGAAATCGTCCAGCTCTCTGACAGGTCTACCGAAGTGGCTAGGGGAAGATCGGCAGTTTCCACCGGTCGTGAAAACGCCTCAAGCAAAGTACTCGCCACAGACGAAGACTGTGCCGCGGGACTACCAGATGGAGCTTTACCATAAGGCAATGAAGGATGATACTGTCTGTTTCCTTCCGACAGGTTAGTTAAAGCCGAATTGAAATTGAAAACTTTCAGAAGAACGATATGTTACATGGTTTAGTACTACTATTCCACACCCCATTTCATTACTAAAACCTAGCAATTGAGAAACTCCTATCCATAGTCATTTTGGATGGGTCGAAAAGCAAAGCAACTTGATCGAAGCATGAGCCGAATGGTTTCCTGATTTTTCTGTAGAAACTACCACATATCAGGCCATAGAAGATCAAATTTTCATGGCTGCAAAATAGCTACTCTAAAATGCATTGAATGTTGCACGTTCCAGGCACTGGTAAGACATTGGTGTCTGCACTAGTCATTGACCACATGCTCCAGTTGAACCCAACAAGACCTATTCTGTTCCTTGTCGAGAAGATCCTGCTTGTCCTTCAACAGACCAAATACCTCAGGACAGAGCTTGGGCAAAGACGATATCAAAGGTATGAACATTCTAAGGTACCGGTATTAGTGATAAATGAACAGTTTAATAGCGTTGTCAAATACGAAGTCATCAACAGACTTGTAAAGTTACCACCTCTGTGTGAGAGTTGGTTCATGTGGTTTGGTCTTGTAGAGTAAAATCAAAATTGAATATATCATTATTGGACGATTGTCTTCAAGTAGTTGCTCGTGTCCTTAATTCTCCTGAGTCGTTTGCAAGGAAACCGGCGACCACTGACTCCAACCTTTGGAAATGGCCCTCATGATTCTTGAGTTTGTTGATACTTACGCTGCCTCCTTCAGATTCAACCCCAGGACCAATACAATGGAAATGCATGCCCTTAACGTTGCTGGTTTGTGTAGTGGACACACAGATGCATGTGGCAAGTCCTCTTTGCAGGAGCTGGATGTCATAGTTACAACAGCAGGTATGCCAGTCTTTCATTATTTATATATTTACGGATTTCGATAAGACCCAAGTCCGTGTTGGACAAAAGTCGGAAACTTTGAAGAGTCTATATCAAACAGCTTGTTTGAAACAGGAATTATACAAGGAGTGTTAGGCACAAGATTGAGCATGAGCTTTAGTTGAAAAACGTACCAAGAATTCTCAATTGGCTGCGCCGTTACATTACAATTAATATTAAAGCATGAAATCTTGCATATACAATGTTTGTATCTTACTTTACAGGATTCTTCCTGAATATCCTCTCGAAAAAGTGGCTCAAGTGGCAGGACTTTAGTCTCGTAGTGATTGACGAAGTTCATCATTGCACAAAGAAGCATGCCTATAACACCCTGATGCAGGAGAACCACCTCCAGCTACTCCGGGAGATCAGACCCAAACTTTTCGGTATGACAGCATCACCTGCTGGGGAAGCGAACGTCCCACTTACCCAGGAGATGCTTCAGAGGTTGCTTGATAACATCGGGATGGCAAAGCTATGCGTTGTGGAAGATCATGACAAACAACTCGGGGAGTTCCAGAGTAGGACGGTATTGGAGATCGATTTGGCTAAGATGAGTGAGGAGGAAACACAACTCGAGGATGATATACAGATGTATTTGAGGCACATCTTCAACTTCTTGGTCAAGACGACGAACCTTGGGAACCTTTGTAAGGAATTGGGACTGAACATCCAAGAAGGCCAAAGGGCTATTCTGAATGCTACGGAGTTGACAGGCGAGGGATTGGAGGCGTTTAGGTCCAGTTTGGGAATGATAGATGTCAAAGACAGATGCGCGAAAATGGGACGTTTCATCAAGAAAATCATTGCGCACGCTGACGCCGTTTGTGGAGCACTGCTTGGTCTGCGCCTCTGTGGAGAGGAGGCTGTCTATCACTCATTGAAACCCTTAGCCGAAGACGTGAATTATTACGGATTTGAAGAAATGGCGAAAGTCGGTTTCAATTGTAAGGGGTTGCAGTCACGTGCGGATTCTTATGAATCAAACATTGATGAGAGGCGAAAAAAGATGACAGCCTTCTGGCGCCTCGTGCACAGAATCGTCACGAGTGTGGAGTGGAATGCATTCGGCCCTATGGAGAAGAGACCAATTGTCATGGTAATAGTCCGCGAGCGAAAGGTCGCCAAGTTGCTTGCCACATTGCTGCAGTCTAACAGTGATGTCCAGGCACGAGGGCTGAATGTCGAGTACATTGTGGGCCATGGGGACGGTAATGTTGGCATGAGTGTTAGCAGACAGCGGAGGATGCTGGAGGAGACTTGGCAACATAAGTATCAGGTCAGTGTAGATTTAACAAACTCGTCCGTCGTTTCATCAATTCAAACGTTCAAGAAACGTCAGGAAATCATCACAAATACAATACCCTGGGACTACGCTCTCCAGTCCGTCATCGGGAGTGGTGCTGCAATATATAATGCATTATATTATATGTGCTCTGATAAAAATATCTTCTTTTGCTTCAGGTACTGGTTGCAACATCTGTCGCAGAAGAAGGGCTTGACTTACCAGAATGTAAACTGGTCATAGAAATGGACCCACCGGGCAATGTGACGTCACTTGTTCAGATCCGTGGCAGAGCCAGGAAGCAGTGCAGCAAGCTGGTGGCGCTGTGTAGAAGTGAAGACCAGGTGGACAAGATCAAAGAACTCGAGGACAGGGAACAATGTATGATGATTGCAGCTAGGGCTGTTGTGGGCCTGCAGAACACTGCTGCGAAAAGGTTGCTGCTATCTGGATCAATGTAGATTGGATGTCTTCAGGTGTGGCGCTCTTGAGACTACACATTCTGTCCTCATGTTTGGTTTTTTTGGTTTGCTTGATTTGCGCAACATCCATCGACGCTGCTTCTTTGGAAACTGTATCTGCAGCAAATTTAGTCATTCTAGGCCCCGGGGCCTAGGGAATGTAGTGATGCTTCTGAGCGTGTAGTTTTTGGGTGCAATGCAGATTAAGTAACCTAGTTTTGCATGAATGTTGCGCGGGACAAGCAAGGTTATGTTTCTATTACATGGACAATACTGTCGGCGTTTGCTCGATATATCATATTTATCATATAGGGGGTTGTACTAGATTTGTCATTGTCGTTGTTGAAGTGGAGAATTGTGATGCCTAACTGTGATGCTTGAATTTAAATCGTGTTGGCGATCGACGTGATTTCCGCAACTGAACAACTGCGGACCATGAGCTGGGACACTGGTTGAGACAGACGGCTTACCGATACGAAATTCTTCGACATTGCCACTGGAGGAATCACTGTGGTGTTTAGATTGTCTTAATTTATTGTTAGTTTCTCATACATGTAAAAATAGCATTCATGATAAAACGTACCCACGACTGTATTTGTAATAACTTGCTGCTAAAAATCTACTCGCTAGCAATTTGCGTGCACTACGGTATATCGATACTGCTAGTATATTCTGTATAAGAGCTCCCTGGAAACGGGAATATCAGAGCACATTACACAGTTCTGTGCATCTGGTGTTCCCGAGTTCCGAGTCCTATCGTTCTTCCGAAAAGCTCTCTCCCGGCATATACCTGCTGGAGTCGGGTCTGGTGTCGGGTTCGCATTCGGATGTAGAAATATTCGGCCTGCTTTGGCCTTGGAGGCACCAAGGTTTTTGAGTTTGTGAAATTTCTTTAAAAAAAGAGAAAAAAGCACTGGCGGTTGCGTTGCGTGTTAAAAGGTTCTGCAAAACAAAGTGCTTTCCACGACGGCGCTAGCCCGAACGTGACGTATAGATACTTCAAAGACGGACACTTTCTTTCTGAATAACCCGAAACATATATACATGTACGACCTGAATTTGACAGTTTACGGGCGAAGTCGTTTCAAGGGCAAGGTTGTTCACAACAAGTTAAGTCATTTAGCAAGGCGTTATGTCTGGTCCAGCAGCGACAGTTAGTAGGCTAAATGGCTTGTTTTGAACAACCTGACGGGAGGGACCCTGAGGGGTACAATTCAATACCAACATTTAGTCAATAAAGTCATCATCTCTTTCAAATGAGAGTCGCGTTTATTTGTAGCGATTAAACTGAGGAAAGGATATATTATATATATCCATATTTTCGTCAGCAGACTGACTGTCGGACTTGTGTACGGATAGGCCTATAGTGAGGCTCAATGCCTTGATTGCGACGCCTGATCCCCGCCCTTCCTACGTCCTATATATCTATATATATGCTCCATACTCCGCCGCGGTGACTATGATGAATCATGTCTGCTTTGGAGAATGAGTTGGGGCAAGTATATGTCCGGAAGCATTCCGCGAAGATGACGTCACTGCAGCTGCTGCCCTCTATTTCCCCATCGCTGAATTACAGGCAATGTCGGACAAACATGCGGTTTCGTAATGGATTCAGGCTTTCTAACTGGGGCAGTTAGATTCAATCTGGCACATGTCCGAGTGTTGGAAATACTACATAATTGTTCTGAATATTTCTCTCTCTGACTCTATGGTATTATCCATGCTAAAAACAATGCAGGGTCAAAGATAATTGACTTTGAAATAAGCTCAAATGCGTAGAAATAAGTGTCGATGTCCGACTGTCACGTGACTAAAATGTCATCAATATCTTATTCAAATGACCTTGTGAGCTATAAATAGTAACGTCGCGGAATGCTATTGGTAACCATCGATACGATTGATTTTAGCTTCCTTGATTAAATACTTTTCCGTGCGCGTTGCGCGGTCAAGAGAAGTCCCCCACCTGTTATTGCAACGAAACTCACGTACGAGCAATAGAATTCAGGCCTACCGAGCCTCAGTCAGAATCAAAGCAATTATTACAGGCCCTAGTGTCTCCATTTTCAACAGGTGTTGGCCCAATCTCCCGGGCGCCGGGCCAACTGTCCAATTTACATGTGGCAGAGACAGTAGGTCGAGTGAGGCTTGGCGACAATATTCACCATCGACGACGCTTGGAGAATGGTAATTCCCTTTAACAAATGGGAATCCCCGATAAACTTTCCACCAATCAAATTGCGAATACGAATCTAATTATAGATATTCTGGGAATTTTCAGTGTCACGGAAACTACTTTTTCACTTGGTGAATATTATTTCTCATTTATTGCAAAAAAGAAAGGTCTAGAATCGTGCTATTATCAAAAATTTAATACATTGATATACGATAAATCACAACGGATGTGATAATCGATGATATATTTATAAAAACACTATCATAACAGACTTTTCACCGGCTACTACTTTGCTACACTGTCAGATTTGGGAAACCCGGAAATAAATAGGAACGGCCGCTTTTTGATGCAAAACACTCTTAAGACTGTTTGGTGTTGAAATATCGCTCATATCTTCCTAATCACTCAGAAGAACATACCATGGCCATGCTAGCAGCTAGTGATCCTCTCAAAGAGGCATTCGAGAGGTTCAAACACGATCGGGGCAAGTTAAAGAGACTTTTGGATGACACTCAAAATGAGTTTCGGGGTATCCAAGAGAAACTTCACGACATGCCATTCGCTTCGAAAGTGGAGAATCTTCTTTTGCTCGACTCCGAGAAGAAGACAGTTGAAAGAGTCTTCCAGGTTTGTGGTTTTTGTCATCGAGTTACTGGTGTTTCCCATTCACCAGTGTTCCACATTTCAGAGTCTGAGAGTGTTCCCATTATTCAGGTGTTCCATAGCCCAATATACAAGACGAGTGTTCCTAATATCCCATATTGTGGCTATTCCCAAGATCCCAGTGCTTCTTTCACAATACGTTCCTGGCAATCCTGATGTATAGGCATACCCCGAGTGTTCTCAATGTCTCCTTTGTAACCATCTTGACCCATGGCCATATAGTCTTTGACATCACAAGACTGGGATGTTACTGATGCATGTCACAGGGTGCCTGGATGCTTTTTTGCGAGATCGTTTTCACTCGACTAAAATAATAATTTTTTTAGATAAGAGATGAAAGAGGAATAATGACATTACATCTAGTTCTCCTCAGAAATTGTTCTAATTATAGTATTCGAAGCATGACTCCCCCTGGCTCTCTAGAGATTTAAAATTTTAAAAGGAATACTTGTCCAACTCGCATATAAAATCAATGCTCTGTGGTGAAATATGTTGGGTTGAATGAATGGAATAAAATCTCAGCTGACTCTACTAATGGTGTTACACAATGCACAAAAACAGGGAGCCTTGATAGGCCATGTTTAATTATGATGTTTCAATCAGCAACTCTGCACTTTTCACCATGCATGTTCTGCATTGAATTTGTTAGTTGGTAGGCCCCTGAAGTGCCTATTAATATTGTGTATCTGAGCCGTATTGATTGAATAACAAGTTCCTCTGTTGATGACCTATTATCATTTTATAGGCCTATCTAGGCACATGCATGTGCGATAGTTGGAACTTCATTGTATTGATCGAATATGGATCTAGAAAAGGCTCATGTGATTTTTAGATGGATTTTTTTTTGGGCAAAGCAGAGAAATAGAAACATATAAGCAACACTGTGATGTGTTATAACGAATACATAAGTTTGAAATAGCATATTGTGAACTTCACTTAACAGTCATGGCTTTCTAGAACTGCAGATTGCAGACAATAGCAATTTCAATAGTTTTGGGCATGATAGTAATGATAAAAAATGTCAGAATTGGCCCCATTATATAATAGCTGTCTTTCTTCTCTGAACATAATTTGGCCACCAATGGTCTATGATCAAGTGATTCTAGCTTTAACTCAATTCTGTACAAGACTTACATAGATTAATCTATACTTCATGCTTAACTTTTGGTTGTCTACCTGATCCAGGAAGTATTGAGTTGACATTGAATTTATGTATGACATTGGGAAGGTACATGTTGATGGCTTTTAAATTAAAGAATGAACTTGGCTTCTTAAAAACCTGTTTACCCTTTAAGATATTTCTATGTAAGGACGTGTCTTTGTCAATATTTCCTGCCTATTTGAAATGATGGGTCTTTTGGTTATACGAGTACCAGTACACTTCCACTATGCCTGACAATAAGCTCAAGTCTAAAACTTAATGCTGTTCTTACTATGATGAAAAAAAAGTTCATTTGACCTTTTGTCAGTCGTCATGCTGTCCTGCTATGATGTTGAATTGGTTCAATTGACCCCCCCCCCCCCAAACAGAACCCCATAAGGAGAATGATTTGTCTGTCCCAGTGCTGTCCTTGCTATGATGTTGATATGGTTCAATTGACCTCTCTAATCAGGACATAATAAAGAGAATGATCTGTCAGTCCTAGTGTGAGAGCTCGTATTTATTGCTTTATCTGAACTTCCAGGACCCCTGTATCATCATGGTTGGACAGACCAAATCTGGGAAAAGTTCCTTGATCAATGAGTTGCTTGGAAAGACGATAGTGACGGCTGACCAGAGACCTTGTACGGCAAGATTAGTTGAGCTGCAATATGGCGATGTGCCAACCCCAGTAGTGACAGTTAAAGCAAAGGATGGTCATGAACTTGAGCACATCACTTGTAAGAAGAATAACATCCCAGGTAGGTTACAACCATCAACATCAGCATCATAGAAATCATCAGCATCATCAGATTTTATAACTGGTTTTGGTCATTCCAATTTTTCATAATTTGAAACCAAACATTAAAGGACAATTATAAAACTTAACGGCATCGACATTTAAGTAAACGTTTCTGATTCAGCCAAACTGGTCAACCTGAGCCCCACTGATCGTGAAAATGAAAACCTGGTCGAATCGACAATCTCTGTAAAGATAGATAATGACTTCTTGAAGAGTGGTGTAAAGGTGATCGACTCTCCCGGCCGGAACGAAAACAAGGTCCTGGACAATATGGTGATTAAGCATCTCCTGACAATCCTGCCCTTGATAGTCTATGTCATAGATGGGAAGAACCTTCTTACGATTCAGGTAGGGATATGTGAGGTCTGCTGAATTAGGAGACCTAGCTTGACCTGGGTGCATTTTGGATGTGTTGATTAAGACATGATTAACCCCCGGCTGTGTTTTAAAGTGAACTTATCCCTTTGTTCTGGTTGTCACTTTGTCCTCAAAAGAATGAAAATCATAAGTAACACCACAGAATCTCTTTCCGTTCATTGCAAGACATCACAGATCTTGTGTATTATTATTGTTTACTGAAATAGGTCACTTGGTATAAGTTATTAATTCATGTTGTTGCTATCACACTATTTCATTCAGGATGTTGCTGATATCAATGGTATCATGAAGAACATGCCAGGGCGGAACATCTTCTACATCGTCAGTAAGATTGACCCAACCAAAGAAGCGGCCATCAGCTCAGATGAAGATGATGATGAAACAGAAGAGGAATCAGACGAACAAAAAGAATATCAAGTCAAGAGAAAAGTTTTCAATAAACTCGTCTCGCATGGGTTTATTGGGGACGACGTCGACATGGAAAAGTGTGACCGCTTCCATGCTCTTTCGGCTTGGAAAATTAAAACGTATCGGCGAACGGAAAAGGAAGGTCAAGTGCCCCCTCCGGCGGATCATAAACGCTACGTTGTCGACTTTGATCGTTTCAAGCAATGCCTCTTAGCTTGTGCTAAGGATCAGTTGGTAGAGTATGTTGAAAAGGCGGCAGAGTCGTTACGGGATTCACAAAAACGCTGCCTGGATTTCTTCATTGATACAGCAAACAGGTTGTTCCATGAGCGTAACCAGATCGAGTCGCAGATGACCCACATTCAGGCTGAGGAATCTAAGCTGTACCGCGCAGTGATGGACACGGTGCAGAACAACCAGTCGCAACTTTCTAAATCTGTGAATCAGGTGAGTGAATGGGGATGTCTATCCTTCCCCAGTATTTGGTACTTAAACCAGGAGAAAAAGGAATATCTCCTTAGAAAAGTTGTCTACGGACAGTTAGTTCGATAGGACTATCTGTCCCTGAACCACGTTTTGACTGCCAATTTTCCCCAGGACTATTCACCTGCAAGGACAACATATCCTTTGGGACACCTCATCCATCCCCAACCCCCACCCCAACCTCTCCTCTTGGAAAATTTGTCATTCAAGACTACTCGTTCTCATGGACAGTTCATCCTGAAAATCCTGAAGCAAAACGCTTTGTTTGTTAATTTTGTTGCCCATACACAATTAACTATTGGTAAAATCGCCTATTTGCAGATCCTCAAGAAAGAAAGTACAGGGCGGATGATCAGTGAGGCTGAGGGATTCCAGTATAGGACAGAAGACTTCCAGATACCGCACGACGGGTGAGTAGACATTGATTGAAGAACACTAATATATCACCTAAATTGTAGCATTTCTGAGTTAGATTTTCAGCATTATGCTAAGGTCTTTAAGGGGGCTGAAGATGTTTCTTGCCAAATTCTTTAGAAAGCCTATAGGAACCCGAGCTAATGATTTTTGTGATACCCTGTTGGGCAGGCTACATCTTGACCCTCTTGGTTGTGAGATTATCACTCGTTGATGGACCAATTGCATGCCTTGTTCATGGCATGTAGTATGGCAGTAAATGATCCAAGTCATCATGAGGTCTGCCGTAAGGAAGTGTAAAATTTTCTTTGTAGGTACATCAAGGACCAGGATGCTGTTGAGATGTGCCGTATGCAGTTGAAAGAGTTCGTCATGACAAAACTCAACCAAGACATCCATAATGTCATAGTTCGGGAGTTTGGCCAAAAAGATGGACTTTTCCAACAATTAGCCAAAAAAGTACAAGACCTTGAAAACGGGAAGGCAAGAGAAATTCGTGCCGCGCAGACATTGCATAAGATCCTTGTCAAATGTTATGTATTTGACATGAAAAACATGGACTTACAGCTCTCCTTATGGAGTCGTATCAAGTTTGCAATTGTAGATTTCTTCAAAGGCAAGGGAAATTTCTTTTTAGCTATTTCTGGGAAGGTGCATGTCGGGTCAAAGAAATGGAAAAAAGAAACAGCAGAGAGGGTCCTGGCGACCGTAAATGCAAGCCAACTTAGTGATATCATCGTCAAGGGAATAGTAGGACACCTTGAACATGGACATGCTACATTCTGCACAGAGATCAAGAGTTTGGAAGATCTTTACAAGCGCAGTTTCAAGCTTGGTGAAGGGCAGCGAGAGAAGATACGCCAGGTATCGCCGATACTTGCCCGTCTTGAGCTCAGTTGTTCGGACCTCATCGATCGGCATAGATATGGTGAGTATTTCATCTGTGATCCATTTGCCAAGTTACTAGTAATAATTCAAACTGACGACTGAACAGGCATGTAGGGGAAGGCATGAGTGTCTACATGTAGGTTTTGATGGCATGACGTGCTAGGCAGACCAAATGAAATATTTAACTGATAGAGGAGACATTGTGTCACAATGGCATGCATCTACCCCTGCTCTAATCCATGTGGCAGGTGGCAGGAGCTTCACTGTTATGCACAGTAGAGGTGTCTGGAACCAGCTTAACATTACTCTGCCAAAAGGCTCACAAACATTGAAGATTTAGATACTGGTATAAAATAGTAGAGTCTCACATAGGCCTTCTCAAAACTGCACGCTGTAATAACGTGTGGTCTATTGGGTTAATCTAAAACCGACCGTAGCATTTGGCAAGTCACTTTGCTCCAAAGTCCTTGCAACATCCACAAAACAGGCTATTCATTACCTTCGTCCTTCAGGGAACATTCAGCTGAAAGAGCAGCTAGGCAGAGGTGCCCAGGGTGTGGTGTATGCATGTACCAGCCTGGGACCAAAAGGAGAGAAGTGTGCAGTCAAGGTGGTCAGATGTGACAGCCCTCCAAACTCAACAGGAAACGATGCATTGAACGATCTTGCCTTAGAAATACACTACAGCAGGTAAGGAAAGCACAACTTTTCCAAGAAGCATTTGGAAAATTACCTAAAGGAACAATGGTCAAATCAAACTATTTGCCTGAAGCACAAAGAAAACCTTTAAAGAGCTGTGATCTGCCCCCTTTAGCAGAAAATGCTCAATACTATTAATGTTTTTACGGTACTAAATAAGCAAAACAATGCCCTAAAGCCAGACCTCAGTCTGTGTCAAAGCAATGGCTGATATGAATAAAGTCTAGCAAATGCTTTTACTTCAATTTTGTACAGAAAGATCTGGTGTAAATGTACATGGAGTTTTAGATAAAAGCATTTGCTAGTCTATCACCCAATGCATCATCAAGTCATACACATGTTTCTGAATGGAACTGTACTGTGGTTCCTAATTGTCCACGTGTTCATCAGGCTAAATCTAGCTAACTGATCTGCACCAGACTTTTAAACAGGAAATGAAACGTACATTTTCTCGGGCAGTGAAAATGAAAATTTTGTTTGCTAAAGCACTGGGCGTGCTCTAATCACAGTTCAGTTTCAACGTTACATTTTTCCATCACAGACAATTCGACCACCCACGCCTCATGCAGGTGTTTGGAACAACCGTCGTACAGGAAGCACCTAATGTCTTCGAAGTGCAGATTATATACGAAAGAATGACTGGCGATCTGATGGATATCTTGCCTAATATCCCGAGCATGAGGGACCGCGTCAAGATCGGCTTGGAGGTGGCAGAGGCCCTCAAGTATCTACAGGAGAACGAGATGATACATCGCGATATCAAGTGTTCTAATATACTGGTGAGAAATGTTGTTTCAAAACTCTTGTTGGTTTTAAAGAAAAAAGGCAATTAAGGATACGTTTGTGGACACCCTTCTCTGAAGGACACTGGTTGTGGGACGGATATTAGCATCATCAGTGAATTTGTATATCATGCACATCTTGGCACCATCAGAAACTCTGCTTAAGAGCTTCCTGAGAAATTCAAGATTTTGACAGTCCTTTGATTTTTGATGAGGATTTTTGTGTCCCAGACTTGGAATTGTTGATGTTCAATTAATTGATTTGATTTTCGACATTTTTTCAGGTTGATGACAACAAGCACATCAAATTAACAGACTTCGGTCTCTGCAAACCGGAGGGCATGACCAAGCAGTCCTTCGTCGGCACACCTATCCATATCGCACCAGAAATTGTCACCGGGAAAACATACAACAAAGCCGTCGATATCTACTCGTTTGGAATTGTATTCTGGTACATCTGTGAAGGGAAAGGGAATCATCCAGGGTATGCTCATTACGCGCCCGGGGTCGGTGCCCTCTTGCTAATGGGCGCCATGGGAAAACGTCCGGAAAGGAAGACGACGTTCAATGATGATTGTTGGAACTTGATGAAACTTTGCTGGGACGATGATCCAGAGATTAGGCCGTCAACGGATAAACTAATTGAAATGCTGGAGGACATTCTCAAAAAACCCATGTAGCGTGGGTCAAGGACAGTCCAAGAATAGAACAATTGGCATACTCTTGGTACAAACGAACTCAAACAACTGAGCTGCTACGTTCCATCCTGCCCGCACTACCAGCATTTCGGCGCATCTTCTTGTCATGCCATTGTTTCTATTTGAATATTTTCCCCGATGTTTTCCTTGGCCTGGGGCCGAGGCAGAAGTTGTTCACAAAGAGTAGAGAGGGGGCAAAGCTATGTAGATCCAACAACTGTGACCCTGCCCGTCTAGTGGTAATCTATGCCCTTGAACATCAAGTGTTGATGAAAGGGGATTAACTATTTACAGATTAATTAAGGTAACTTTTATGTATTCAGAAAAATGACAGTTTAAAACCATAGGTTTGGGGCAAGAACACTTAAATTTCTGAAAAGATATTTCCTATTTGAATTCCTGACAATGTGCTCAAGTGTCATGTATATTTTATTTATCCTGGTTGTTTTGTTTGTAATACCTCATTAAAGGAAGTCTCCAAAGTCCTCCACCTATATATTACCCTTTAATCATGGTTTAATTTGTCTAGATAATGGCCATAAACATATACATGTAGTCTATCAATATTTATGTAGTTTACATCAAGTAATTAATACTTGTTTTCACAAATGTTTGGCAAAATGAAAAGGTGCTCATGATGATATTAGCTATCACTGAACCTTAACTTCTAATGAATTAAGGTAGCCATAAATTGATTTATCAACTTCCAAATGATTTTTTATCTTCGGCGCTAATCCATGTTCTATAGTTTCATGTAGGTGCACATAATTGTTTTATATGTATGGACATGTCATGATTTTGAAACGTATTAAAGATAAAATCTTGCAATGATAATTTAATCGTTTCTTTGACTTTAAGTCCGCTGATTGGCTGATGAAGCCACAGTCATTACAACTTGGAATACTTGTTTGATCCTGCTAAAGTTTGGTAGACAAGTGACTATCCCAGGTTTACAATCCAGATAGCCTGGCCTAAGAGATTGTCTCTTGGATTGGACACTTCAGCCTAAGATAGACATAGTGTTTCGCCCAAGATTATAGGAGCTGCATTTAGAGACTCGAGGTAGATCCCCACTGTTGGTGTGGGACTCGAGGCAGGTCTCTTTGACTTACAAGCCGCACTCCGTCGGAAATGGCCAAGTTGTAGTGCTAGCTGATTGAGCAGGTGCTCCTCTCTGATAGACCGCAGAATAAAGCAATATGAGATGTTTATAGTTTTCCCCATCTCTCTTCATGCTCACTTCCCAAGAAACTGGCAAAAGTGTATTTGCCTGAAATCCAATTATGCCTGCTCAATAATTGCAAACAACAACTGTGTGCCTTGCCCAAGACCACACACCTTCTTCGCCATGCCAGTCACCAGGATGGAATTTGAAATCCTCTTTTTCTCAATACCCAGTTTGACCTAAATTAAATTATTTCGGAGGCGAAGGGAATTTTTCCCTATCGAAAATACCTCATTTTCTGCACCATGGCATGCGTTGATTTCGCTCCCTCTTGTATTAAGGAAGGTGGATGGATGTCTGATCCCCAATATGAACCTTTTAGGTGGGTATCTGTTGTGGTTTTGATAAAAACATAAAATTAAAGTGCCTTGTTGATGAACTATCTATAAATAGGTTGTCGTTGTGTACATTTTGTACACTGAACCAGTGAAGGTATACAGAAACAATGTATGCCCATATGATGTACACAACACATAGTTCCAGGACTCACTTAATTAAGGAGTGTTGGTCAGGTGGGGCTATTAGTATCAATTATTGGGTAAGACCTACTCCAAGCCCAAGCCCAAGGTAGGTAAGACTGGGCCCCGCCCACGAGTGCTGTACCGTATATGACACTTAAGAAGTTGGCCCGGAAGTGGCGTCATTACGTTTTAGACAATGGGACACTGCTAAAATGTGTAATTTCTGTAATTTATAGTTGTGTCGCAGACAGAGCAAATCATTGGTTACGGCAAAACAGGAACTGTCACTGCATCTCCATAGAGACACTTTATATTTTTCCGAAACACGGCACTGGCAAAACAAGCGAAGGGGTGTCCACTTGGTCACTCCAAACTCTGTACTACACTACCGGCGAAAACAATGATACTTACAGAGCAAAGCTCCGAATTGGGTTACGGTGAGTCGTACGTGTAGTACAAACTACAATCAATTCCAATGATGTGCACAACACTGTTGTCTCTCATTTTTTATTCTTTGTATTTTTGCATGGATCCAGGGAGTTCGGGGAAAATGAATTTTATGCCATGCACTTCCTTCGCATGCGCTTTTCCAATATCCTGGATCCAGCATTGTCCTTTTGTATTTGCACTCGCATGACTGGGCAGTCTCAGTTCTCTTCCCTTGGTTCAATAGAAATGGAACAATCTTTCTTAGTTTACTTTAGAGTTCGGTCATCTGTATGGGTCAGGTTTTCTCCGAGACCTATAAAATTCGATCACATAAAATTTGATTACTTTTGCTGCATAAGAGAGTGGTAGAGTTGATGAGAATTTGAAAACAGAACAAAAATGAACTTGGGGAAAGGGATGATGAAGAATGCCATGCCAAAGTTCCTGAGAGTGCGTTTTTCATGGTAGTATTTTGAGTTATAATTTTATCCATATGGTTGGACTTTCGCATGGTACATGTAGTTTATAGAGAAGGATGGATACAATGGGGAAGTCGGCGACCTACAGTGCAGTACTCTCCCCAATCTTAGTGCAAAGATTTAGGAAATGGATGTAAATCTATCTCATCAGAATACCAGGTACCTACTCAAAATCATACCCAAATCCAGCTTTTTTTGGCTTTCCACAACTTAGTGGTTCTTCCAAAACATCTAGGCTTTTGGAATTAAAAAGGCCTGCAGGCAGCAGTCAACTACATGTATATAGAATGCAGGAGGTCTGTGGCGTACTTCTGTAGTTGTTTCTTATTCGTCTTCGACCATTGGCCCAATTTCATCTTGTACTTTTTAGTCTGTTAGTCACTCGAGTGAATGCTTGGCTTCGGTCCAACCAACATTACAGCATTGTCAGGCTGGAGACCATCGACATTCATCCAAAGTCTGGTGTCCAAGATGTGAGAAACACGGACACCAGTTGGAGCACTAACCAGCTTTATTATACAACGGGAAAGAATAATCATGTTGTTAGAGCTGATAAGGCAATGGGAGTTCGGTGAGTGTCCTCTACAGAATGTGCAGTGCCCTCATGCCTCCGTGTTGCATGCCATGCCTGCCCCATGCTTTCAAGTTTTGGCTTTGCTAATATTTGGTTTTAATTTTAGTTAGGCTCGAGGAAAACAGGATGGAAATACCCAATGGAGGAACTATTTTACATTGTATTGTTCTCCACATAATTGGTTAAATGGGGGATCTCTTCTACATTGATGATACATGTAGATGTCTATTGAAGCCAAAACTTATATTGCCAATTGCGCTGCATTCTCTTGCATGGTACAGTGAATCAAAGTATTGGATCAAACTCCACATCCTAAATCAGGAAACTAAATGGGGAATGATTTTATATCCATGCCAATTTTTATTAGACTTTTTTTGTTGCAAATGGTGTTTGCCTTTGCAAAATTTGGTAGATAAGAAGGCATCCACCCAGAGGGTGATCAGTGACACATCTACTCTAATAAGTCTTTGTTGTGGAGAATACTGCAAGTGTAGATCAGACTCATCATAGCCAATGATGCGAGACTCTCAACTCATTTAATCATCCGCTATCCTTTTTTTTTCTTAAATTTTAGCTCCTTGGCTGACCGAGCTAATGGCTGGCTTAGGTCTAATCCTCATTATCGTGTTGTCGCCATAGAAACTTTAGATGTTTTCCCAAAATATGGTAGAGCATTGGCTAAGGCTCAGTCTCAGTTTACAGTCATGACATCGTACTATGTGACACGAAGTAACAACAGCAGCAAGACCCACAGATCCAGTAAGATATTGGGCCTTCGGTGAGTACATGTATGGCTCTTTGATCCTGGGGACCATCATCATGAAAGCAGCAAGCGCAGCACGAAATGATTGCATGTTCCTTCCAAGCAAATTCTTTAAAAGAAACTCAAGTAAAACGCAAATGAATTAAAATTTCTTGTAATTGTGACGCATCAAAACTGATCTGATACCAGGATAGTACACTAAAATGCATCGCTTTGCAAAGCATTAAGTTCAGTTTTTTCTTTTGAAATTCGCATGGCTTATTCGAGTTTGTGCTGTTGTTTCATGTGTTTATAACTACACGAAAAAAATGACATCACATCCATATAGATCATAAAAACCAAAACAAGTGACCCATGAGTACTCCTTTGACATGTGTGACAATGACATGCAGTCCACAAAAACCAAAGCGATAAGCTTTTCAAAGCAGAAGCTATGCACAGGCACACTTATCTAATGAGTTGAGAGAACAATAATGACATTGGTGCAGATTACTATGACATGACACAAAACCAAACCACATCCGCATCATTTGACATTGCCATTAGATCCAGATCGATATGGACCTGCTGTCACTTTTTCTGTGTTGTGTGAACAGACCTAATTTATGTGTGACCTAATTCCTCTTGGTGTAGTGCTCTGTTTTTGTACAGTTTTGTTTCAGTCTTTTGTGACTAGTGTTTTCACCCACATAATTTGTTTCTTCATGAAGTTAAAATTGTTATTTATCATGATTTGAATGTACCAATAGCAATGTAATCTTGAATATCGAGCACTTATTTAGAAGTCATATTTTTGTTGGATGGTTGTCATAAGTTTTAAAAGCATTTAGTGACGATCAAGGGAGTAATTTTTAATTTCCAATTTAAAAATTAACAGTGAATTAAAAAATTTTTAGTTTTGCCGCAGTGGCGATCAAAGTAAGAAAGCACTATAGTGGAACAAGTCCTTTTTTTAAAAACAGGTAAAATATAATATTTGATAGTTCTAAATAAAATAACTTGAGAAATTGCGAGTTCCAGTCGTTTTACGTGTACTTAGTTCTCATCTCGCATAATTTGCCTTTTAGCATTTGGTATGCACAAGCAGGAGCAGAGCAGATAGCACCACAGCAGTTCGGGTTTATCAATCTCCCACCCGCGTTGCTTGACCATCATGATCGACCAGATTTCGAGACCTTTGGACAGACGATTAATAAATTTAATGAAGGGAGAAGCTATAGACCATTGTCAGGTAAAGAGGGCCTTGTTTATTTTTACAATCCTTGATTTTTAAAGCCCTTGAAATAAATTTGCTTTGAGAAAAGTTTACAACTTTCAATGGTAGTCAACGTTGTATAGTTTAAAATCCTTTCTTCAGGTGCCATTTTGAATATGAAGTTTACAACTGTCAATGGTAGTCAACGTTGTATAGTTTAAAATCCTTTCTTCAGGTGCCATTTTGAATATGAAGTTTACAACTTTCAATGGTAGTCAACGTTGTATAGTTTAAAATCCTTTCTTCAGGTGCCATTTTGAATATGGAAACAGTCACAATTCGAACAGACAGTAAAGGTAGAGCAGACCCAGATGGCACATACTTTTCGGGCTCAGTGTCATATGATCTGACATTTATACGAATATTCTTTATAATCGGAGATAAGCCAGTTGCTGAAGAAATAGGTATGTTGTTGAGGAGAAAGTAAATCTGTGAATGCTTTAGCTGAAGCTTTGACCAAGGGGTAAATGCATATCCCTGTTGCCCTTTGACTTTGACTCTTATATTGGGAGGGGGGTAGTCACTCCACAGAAGATTGCACTTAAACTGCCAGTGGCGTTCAACCTGTTGCCGCAGGCCCTCAGGATATGCACATAAAATGTCTCTTTAAAGTCTCATTGACACAACTCTGGAACATTACTTCGTTAAAAACGTGTTGCATCAAACTGACACCATTTTCTTCTATTCGCTGTTTAGGGTGTGCCGACTTTGTTCCTAATTACCTTGGTGGTGAGGATCATGCATTTGAGGGATTGACGTCTGTATTCAACAAAGCTAGTGATTGGGTGACACAGCAAGCAGGTATTCGGGTCACAAACATTGAGTCACCTTGGTGCAAGGTCAAATCAGGTAAGGTTGAGTAACATTGATTAATATTACTATTAGTACAGTCAATCACTTTATGACCCATTTATGGGACCACAAAAATTATTCAACTATTGTACGACAGCATCAAGTTCCATGTATCCTCAAAGATCCAAATTAGGTACTCTTCCCTAAATGTAATGTGTGATTTCTCTAAAATTTTGGCTGGACTTTTTATTCGGAATTTCTTCATTACAGAACATGAAATCGACTCTCAACGAGTGTTAAACCATTTCTGGTCAGGGACGCCTATTCTTCGTTTTGTGCGTGTCTGGTATGTTAAACCGTTAGACGCGTCTCTCCAGTTGCCCCCGCCTCCCATGCTGAGGTGTCAGATGTTTGTACCAGCTCGCATGAAGACAGCCGGTTCGCTGGAGAAACAATTTGAATCGGTTTTTGACTTGACAGCCCGGGTGTGCCAGTGGTTGCCACGTGCAGGTAAGCAAAGCAAGATTACATTTGAACCTCCCTTAGGGGACACCTCTCTACCCTCCCTACTCTGGGCACTTGTTTTACTCCCAAATTGGTTGTCACCATTCATTTTGACCTCTCTAATCAGGACACTTCACTATTTGGCACAGCATTTGTCAGTTCTGAGGGTGTCCTTAACAGAGAGGTTCTACTGAAGTTCAATAGAGCTATCTAGCAGCAGACTTCCAAGCCAGCTTTATTTCAACTGAACTCCCTCACAACCAGATCGATGCCACATCGCCTAATCTAAGGGATATTGGTTCAATCATCAAACCCCAGTCTGTTCACCACTTTGTCGATCCTGGCTCAAGCTCAAGTCGGTGCTCTGTTACATTTAGCTTACCTTTGTCCCAAAGTGCCTCTGTGGAATGACCAGTACCTGTTAATGTCCTTGATACTACTATTAGTTGATGCAGCATTTCAAGTTTTGTATTTGGAGACATCAGGTTTGCCAGAATGGGTCACATTTATACATTACAGCAGACAATTGTAGCGTCTCCTTTCGGATGCTATGATATTTCACAATCAAATTTTGACTGTTTCAGGTGGTCGCCTCATGTCCGTGGAGACGATAACGGTGCCAGTTTCACAGTACCTGGATAAAGTGGATCCTGATCGGACAAGATCAAGGCATAAACATCATCAAAAAACTTTCCTACGGTTTTATTTTGATGGCGAGTTTCAACCTCCAAATCCATCAACATTTCCGGCACCTGGTGAAGTGGTGGACAATAGTTCTTGTGAGATTATGTAAAGACATCATGATGTCAGTGGTCAAGTACCCCAATAATGACAATACTGATAGTAGATGTCAGGAGTCATACTATCCAGGCGACGTGAAGTTCGACTCGACATGCACATGCATGAAACCTTGTAATATTATTCGTGTCAAAATATGTAGAAACATGTGTAATCAAGTTAGAAAAGTGTCACATACAGGACACACAGTCAGTGGATACTATTATGCTATTTTTAGCTTATTTTTTCTAATAAAATTAGCAAGATTTTGGTGAACGCTATATTTTCAAGGATAACTAGACAAAATATGATGTGAATACAGTGAACCATGAAATTTTTGCGAGCATCATTTTCTTCACTATATCAAATGCTAATTTAAATAGCACGAAAATTTTAACTTTGATGCTATAAATTAACCATAAAATGTTGGCAGCAAACATTATATTTGTTGTCTACAACCAATTGAAAAATAACAAATTGGCCAACTTTTAGCTTGACGAACATTTCGCGGTTTACTGTATGTAAATGTATGTACTTAAAACTCAAGTATGATTTACTTGTGCTATCCTTTTCTTTGTGGCATATCATCATTTGTCAACTTTGAGGACATGTACGTACTCCGGTACAAATTCTTGCATTTAACCTGACATGAATTCTTCCACTTTTCTTTGTTTTATGTAGATATTGTTTGTATTCATACTGTATTGATGAGAAAATGATTATTTATTTACGATATATTGCATTTTAGTTGTAGCAAGAATTTTCACTATTGGTTTTACATGTAGATATATTTTTTATCTGCTTGATTTCATTTCATGTATATATGTATTTTCTTTATCTTCTGTTTGTATTTTTGGTTGTTTGAAAAAAGAGGTGCACAGAACATCGATATCGAAATGCCCTTTGTCCCTTTTACCGAAACAGGCACTTGCAGCTGACTGCAGTCAAAATCATATTAATGGATCACATTTCAAAACTCTTCCAGTTTACACAGCCCTTGCTGGTATACTTTTATTAGGGTCCTTTATTCCCACAGTGAGGTTTCTTCCTGTGTTTTGAATATCTAAAAAATATCATGATTGAACAAGGTACTTGGGAATATTGTATGATAATGATGTCTACTGCTGCTGTACATCTTGACTCGGGTTGTTGAATAACTGTAAATTACACGCATGTAAATTGTAAATGATATATGTAACTGAAAACTGTATACATGTATATGAATGTTGAAAATATGTTGCCAGGCAATCATTGAATAAATCAATATTCGTACTGAACATGACAGTCTTTATGTATTTTTTACTGAGAAGAAGAATACCAATTCATGTCACTCGGCATCTGGCCCTGACCCCTGGCTCCTCTCCCCACCTCGCCCTTCAAGTTTGGGAGGGACTTGGTGATTTTAGAGCATGGTGTTGAGATGGTCATTGGGTGGCCACCCATCAAAGATCAGGATCTTTTAAGTTATCGCTCTTTCTGCCACTTAAATACTTACCATACTCTTAATTTTGTGGGCTGTGAAAATGTGCCCGTACTTCCTGACTCCAATATTAGGCCGAAGCAAGGCCAATGTGACTCCATTTGTAAACGCGTCACCCTTCTCTTGACAGTTGCATGCTGTCAGTTCACCCCTGGCTTGAAAGCATCAAGGAGAATAAACTTGATATAAAACCATGAGCCGAATGGGTTTTTCAGCCAGGTGACAGTCGCCAGCTCAACAGAAGGCAAAGACAAAGTCACAACCAGAGGGCGAGTGTAGTTGTCATAACTCTCTGCCCATGAGTAAAGGACAGTGTTCTGGTGTATGCTGCCACCAAGAATGGAATGCTTATGCTGAAGTGCCTAAGTCTACAAAATACTTCATTGACCTGCAAAGCCTTCCCACAGCAAGGGAGTTTTTACCAATAGCAGTGGTGCAAGGCAAGACCCTAGTGCCTCAAAACAGAAGGCAACGACAAAGTCACAACCAAAATGCCAGTGTAGCAGTCATAACTGTCTGCCCATGAGCAAAGAATAGTGTCCTGGCATATGCTTCCCCAAAGAATGGTCTGCTTATGCCAAAGTACGAACTCTCGTCTACAAAACACTTCACTGACCTGCAAAAGTTGCTGGTAGTCAAGCTCCAACCCAAGCATTCCCACCGCAAAGGAGTTTCTACCAATAGCAGTGGTGCAAGGCAAGAACCTGGTGCCTCAAAACAGAAGGCAAGGACAAAGTCACTACCTGAAGGCCAGTGTTGTACTCCTAACTGTCTGCCCACAGGAAACGAATAGTGTCCTTGTCTATGTTGTCTATGCACCACATAACCACCAGATAGCTCTGGGTAGATAGGGCCCATAAGTTGGGTAAAACAACTCATCCAGGAGACTCTGATCAGAACCAAGGCGGATGCAGTCTGTCAACCCTTGGTTGGAAATCATGGGCAGAATAGGCTCATTAACCACGGGTGACAGTAGCCAGCCTAACTGAAGGCAAAGACGAAGTCACAACCTCTTTCCGCCAGAGGGAAAAAATAGTGTCCTCGTGTATGCTGCCCCAAAAATGGACAGCTCATGCCAAAGTGGCTAAGAGGACGACCTCTCTTTGTGTATAAAACTTCAATGGCATGTGAAGGCAGCTGGCAGTCAAGCTCCAACCCCACCCTTCCCGCAGCGGGGGAGTTTCAAGCCATAGCAGTGGTGCCTTAGAGTAACTAGACTAGTCTGGTTACTCTAAGGTGGTGCAAAAGGGAAGCCCCTGGCACCTCAAAAGAATTTAGCTCTTGGAAGATGGGGCTCATAAGCTGGATAAAGTAGTCTGATGCAGTCTGTTCACCCTTGGCTGGAAAGCATCTAGGTGAATGAAAAACCATGGGCAGGCTGAGCTTTTCAACCAGGTGACAGTAGTCCGCCTAACCGTAGGCAAATATGTCACAACCAGGAGGCCGGGTAGCAGTCATAACTGTCTACCTATGGTCAGGGAAAAAGAAGTCTGTTCACCCTTGGCTGGAAACTATGGGCAGACTTGGCTTTTAAACCCGGCAGGTGACAGTAGCCAGCCTTATAGAAGGCAAAGCAGCTGGCAGTCACCCAGCCTTTCAGCGGTGTCTATAGCAGTGGTGTAAAAGGCAAGCCCCTTGCAGCTCAAAACAAGATAGCTCTGGGTTGATGGGGCTCATAAGCTGGGTATTAATCAATTAATCTTGGAGTTGGAAGACTCTGATCAAAATTCGGGCTGATGCTGTCTGTTCACTCTTGGGCATTTCAACCAGGTGACAGTAGCCAGCCTAAGAGAAGGACACTCTGACCTCAACACCATCTCTGGCAGTGGACCTATAGGAGGCAACCCCTCCCGCTGGCTTGCTGTCAAAAGGCTATTACTACCTCTCACAGTGCACAGAAATTAGTAACAGAAATCACAGACGGAGGAAGTTTAGCACATTCGACATAGAAATATCAAATTCGGTCTGAGCCATTTGATAAGTAAATGTACTTTCATGTCATTTACATCAGTCTCAGGAGGACGAAGTCACAACAAGAGGGCCAGAGGAGCCGTCTGCATATGTCTCATCTGGGAAGTGTCCTCTAACTCTAGTTGACAGAAGATATGGTTCTAGAGACCCATGACCTTCAATACCTCAGGGACTAAAATGGCATTATAGAGTCATTTGTCTCTGGGACTGTTGCTCAGACAAGTTCTGTGGTGTTTTTGATAACAATTCGATCCGTTCATCCAAATCTGTCTTAAGAGGACGAAGTCACAACCAGTGATGCCGGTGTTGTAGTCTTTGATATCTCCCGGAAAAAAATGTCTTATGATCTTTCAATACATCAGTAATTGAAAGTGGTTCGTAAGGCGAGCCCCTGACGCCTCAAAACTAGAGAGCCCTGGGTAGTTACGTTGGGGCTCATCAGCTGGGTAACGCAGTTCATCTTGGAGATGAAAAACTCTGAAACGATGGACCAGGTGACAGAAGCCTGCCTGACACTGACCTAACACCGTCTGTGGCATTTGATAATTCTTTTCATTCATATACATCAGTCTCAGGAGGACAAAGTCACAACAAGAAGGCCAGAGGAGCCGTCTTCATATGTCTCATCTGGGAAGTGTCCTGCTGTATGTTGACAGATAAGGATGTGGTTCTAGAGACCCATGCCCTTCAATACCTCAGGCACTGAAATGGCATTATAGAGTCATTTGTCTCCGGGACTGTTGCTCTGAGAGGATCTGTGGTGTTTTTGATAACAATTTCCATTCATCCAAATCTGTCCTATGAGGACGAAGTCACAACAAGAAGGCCAGAGGAGCAGTCTTCATATGTCTCACCTGGGAAGTGTCCTGCTGAATGTTGACAGATAAAGATACGGTTCTAGAGACCCATGACCTTCAATACCTCAGGGACTGAAATGGCATTATAGAGTCATTTGTCTCCGGGACGGTTGCTCAGAGAGGTTCTGTGGTGTTTTTGATAACAATTTCCATTCATCCAAATCTGTCCTATGAGGACAAAGTCACAACAAGAATGCCAGTGTTGCAGTCTTCAATATCTCCCAGAAAAGTTTTTTCTATCCTCTGAACCTGACCCATACAAACAGGACACATTGATTCCAGGCCTTTGAGTCGGGCCATTCCGTAGGATGGTTTGAATTGGCACATGGAGATCAAGGCTCCTATAAAATCTCATGAAAAAGTAATATACTATAAAAGGACAATATTTTATTTCATGGAATCTTTACACATGATGGTGCATTTTCATAAGAATGACAATATTCATGATACATTTAGCAGCAAAGTCAACATATTTTCTCTGTCTTAATATTTAGAGGTGGAACAGGAAACCCAACCATTGTCAGGTCAAGGTTTAGTTGATCCAATCATTCAACTAAGGTTTGATCTCGGACTGGCTTGCCCAAGGTTGGACCTACTCATCGGCCAGACTGACTGGACGAGTCTCCTCTGTCTGTGAATTTTATGGCAACCACCAGCATTTTAGATCAAGATAACCTCATATTATCTCCACACAATGCTGAACACTTCTGTCACAACTTGGACATCAAGGGGTACAACAGTCAAAATTTAGGAGACAGATTCAAAATATTCCAAACATGGACAGTTGAGTTGAACACTCATACATGTAGATGAATTTGTTGTGAATTTGGGACATAGTACATAAAACATATGTAACAACAACTCAAACACTGACAAATAAATATGACTTTGGACATGAGAATTACAACAAAGTGCCAGAGGATATTTCAACATCAATGATCTGACCTGGACGCATGAATACATGTATTATGAAAATACAGCATTCATCGAACTTCCCACTCCCACAGTTTGCCAAGGCCCTGAAGAGGTACACACCTCAGTGCACCATCAACAGGGATTTACATGTATCAAAAGCCTGCTACCCCATTACAACAATCCTTCCAGCCATATTGCGTGGTAGACTAGCATTCACAATAATCTTCCTCGACAGTCCGCTGAGCCACAGTAACAGTACAGCACCTTCCCTGGCACACTTCCCACTTCGTAATTGTAGTCCCATGTCATTTCTGTGCCAGCACGAATATAACTGAAATCAAATGAAACTATTTTGAATAACCCATGGCGACAATGATGATAAAGTGCATCCACTACTAATGAGCAACTTTGCATGGGGACTAGGTAAACACTGGATGTGTGCTATGGTGGTTGATTGGAGCCCACGGCCGAAATGATCAATCGACCTCAGCAGTAACGTTGGCATTAAGTCCAAACACTTTTATCGTAAATGAAACTCACTGAAGGAGATAACGCTTAGTTAAGCTGGCGCTGACATTCTGTCTCTATTACAGATTGAGCAACTAAGCCCTGCTGAGAGACAGGTTCTACACGTGTACTTACGTTAATGCAAAGAATGCCACCCAAGGGAACCTGAGATCATGAGTGTCAACAAACACGTTCTGGACAAAAACGTTTGGTGTACAGCTATGCTGTAAAGGAAAAATAAACATTACGGTATGAAAAGACATGGAAAATATGGTATGGAAAATGTCAATTTGCATCAGTTTTTGCCTAAAATCTACAAGAAAATATGATTTTCAGTGATATCAGGGGAGGAGGCAATACTCGTCATTCCCCAAACTATAAAACCTCAATTGCCAAAGAACACTTACATTTAAATATCGTCCAATATTTCCTATAGACTTTGCATCCATGATATAACAGAACTCCTCCCCAAAGTAACTGCGAAGGCCCTGCGTTGAATACTCGTTGTCATCATTGGACTTGGTGTCTATAACAAATTTAACAGCTTATTTAGTTTGAATCAATTTTAAATTCATGAACAAAATCTCGAATAGTTCACAAACAATTCCTTCTATGATTACTTTTTAGTCAAAACAGAGCAAACACTACCAAACCGTTCTGGATATCTCTAACATGAAATGATAAATAATTCTCAGAGGAATAATTCTTAACATGGCCTCTCCAAGGGATTATATTTTGCAGAAATTCCTGTCCTACCTTTTTGCTTTCCTCCCGACGTCTTATTTTTGGGATCCGGCAAATTGGAAAACCTTGAAATTTCTGAAATCAGACAAATTTTTGTTGCCATCATACCATTCCAAGCTGGTTATTTCTGGATATCAAGATTCCTTTGGTTGCTGTATTAATATCCCAGTCTCCACAGAAATCAATCAGGGGTTTCAAGGAGCAACCAGAAGGCGCTCACTTGAACTCGACCAGTGGGGGAACCAAGCAGTGACTCGGCCAAGAGTCAAACCCACGACCTCTTGATCATGAGGCCGTCTCTCTTCCACTGCGCTACTGCTGCTCCTATAGTTCGTCACAGAATTGCCAATGAAGGCTCTCACAGTTCTACCCAAGATAGGCCCCTATACAAGTGTGTATTTAAATTCAAGGGATGTATCAGTTACCTGCTTTGGTCCTCTTGAGTGCCATTGGTGATTCATCCGAGTCATCCGAGTCAATGTTGTCTGTGTTCAAGGACGTCGGTTCTGGAATGGACCAGAAAATATAGACATTACTTATCTATTTAAAAGAATTTCATGAAACATTTTAATGAAATGGCCAGGGCCATTGTGCTCACCTCATGTGGAGGAAAGATGGATAAAGAGCATGGTATTGTGTCATGTAGTGTTAGGTTTGATGTAGGTCCAAGCAATTACAATTTCCCCAAAATGGCCAATTTACAGTACATTCGACCTCTGTGACCTTGAAAAGTAGGTCAAATCAAAGAAGACCCGGGTGACACATTGAATGGTTGTTAGAATTAGATGTATCTATGATATAAAATTGGTGCCAATCGGGCAAGTCATTACCAGGAATAATGGCATTTTGAAGAATTTAGGATTTGGCCCCCTCCCTGGAGGCCAAACGGCAAATCAGATCGCACCAAACTTCAGTACCTGAGATCACCTGACCAAGGGGTACATGTGTACTTAATTTGTGATCAATAGTCATTGCAGTTAAGAAACGTGCCATAGTTACGGCCTGACGGCGAATTTACGCCATTTGACCTCTGTGACCTTGACAAGAAGGTCAAATTAAAAACCTGTGTGACATATACTGTATGGTGGTTAGATGTACCCATGATATCAAATTGGTGGCAATCGGGCAAGAAGTTAAGGAATAATCACATTTTTAAGGTTTTTGGATTTTGCCCCCTGGTGGTCAAGTGGTGAATCATATTGGACCAAACTTCGGTCCCTGAGATCACCTGACTAAGGGGTAAATGTGTACCAAATTTGGTATCAATAGTCATTGCAGTTTAGAAACGTGCCATCGTTACATCCTAACGGCCAATTTACACCATTTGACCTCTGTGACCTTGAAAAGGAGGTCAAATCAAAAACCCGGAGGATATATGATGCACCTTTGCTAGAAGTACCTACCATATTTTTTTCAAAATTTCCCGACTACTATTGAGGGAGATATTGCATATTTTCACTTTTAACGTTTGGCCCCCTGGTGGCCAAACCATGAAACGAATCGGACCGAAACTTGGTCTCCAAGGTGTCATTACATAAGGGTACATGTGTACCAAGTTTCAACTCAATAGCTCTAACAGTTACGAAACGTGCCCTGCTAACGGACGACGGACGACGACGACGACGACGACGACGACGACGACGACGACGACGACGACGACGACGACGGACGACGGACGCCACGGTATGGGATAAGCTCACCTCTGCTAAGAGGTGAGCTAAAAAGGGACCTCCCTTACTCTATTGTTGAACTCGAACAATAACTTGGGTTATTCATAACTGCACAAGAGGCATATCCTGTATGCATGTCACATTGTACGATGGGTCAGTCACCAAACAAATGCAGAGGTTATGGGATTTGAGGGGTTTGTATTTCCCAGTCAAAATCTAAGACGAAAACAGAGTGTAGTACAAGCTAAACCCCAAAACACACCTGTTATTCTTAATCCTGAGATTCCATCCTTTTTTCCACTTGATTTTCCAGACCCTGAAGTAGAAAACATTTATTATCATCGCCATTTTAGTGAGAGCTGAAAAATACCAGCATGATTGTTCCAAGTGACTATAGTCAGTGTTTTGGCAGCAGACAGAATATGCATTGAAAGTTGAAGATACATGTGTACGTGTCAAAAATATTAGGTATTGACTAGTAAAACCAGCATTCAAATCTGGGTATAAAATTTCGATCATATTGACTGTTAGATAGAATTTAAGAGATGACGAAGGAAAAGCAAAATATGTTGCAAGAGCAATAAGGACTCCATCAGCAGAAGACATACATATGAAAAAATATTACAATAATTATCAATGCAGCACTGAAGATGGCTTTTAACAACATTTCATAATATCTGTAGTGACATGACATCAAAAAGCTTTTCAGGAACACAGAGGACAATGATTGAAAAATGTTATGGATAAACCTATATTTGACCATGGAAACATCTTTGTTGAAATCATTGTATTCCATAAGAAAGATCCAGACCATGTCCTGTGTGAGAGGGATGACAATTCACAACACTGATAACAACAACAACAACAGCACCTGGGCTATACTCACACCAAGTATCGCTGTTATATTTACAGTCAAAGTCATATACTAATAAGAAGAGAAATAAGGTGAAAAAATAAAAATGGAAAATAGAATCAAATGAAGCAGTCAAACATAGGGAAGTAGTGCACCTCGGCTGCACTTACACAGACGTCCCCTTGTCACATGTCAAGATTCATGTTTCATGATTCACGAATCACAAGTGAATCACAAAATATGAATCATGAGAAAGTCACATGACTAGCTGACTTGTACGTCGCCCTCACAGAGTGGAGTCTTGAAAGCGGAGGTCAAATCAGGTAGAAATAAAGATACTACATGAACGCAACAGAAAGGTGTCTTACACAGTAGTAGCATGAGTTGATTTGAAATTAGTTGTCAGAAATAAAACGCATGAAGGAGTGAGTGTCAGTAAGGGATCACAAAACAATAGGGTACTAAGCAAAGATTCTAAGACGATTGACTGAGAAATGAATAGTACAAAGCACACATACCTGGCACCAAGTCGGGTAATTCATCAGTGTCCATTGCAAATGCAGGGTCTTTGCTGTCGTCGGCATCATCGCCGACTTTGTCGGGGATTTTACTGACCCATTCTGCTGTTTGCTGTTCATTCTCAACTGACTGAATAGACCTGCAAGAAAATGCAGATCCATTTTGGAAACATGAAAGACCCAAACGAAGTTCCAATTTCACACTTAAAAACTTCAACAAAACAATGCTTTCTAACCTTTAGAGAGGTAACTTATCCTATATTTGATCAACATGTTCAAAGGGACATGATATTTTCCCAAGGTAAAGTATCGGGTCAGAAAATGGCTTTTCCATGATAAAAGGTTCCCTCAACTCTGACTATTTCAGCAGCACCTGCTTGAAGCCCGTATTTCACGAGATTGCACTTGAAACTGGCTGTCCAGATTTGTCTTTTTCTGTGGAGTCTTATGTTACATAACTTACCATGAATTTTTTGCCTTTCCTTCTGCTGATGAACGACGAATGAGCAGTTTTCCAACACCCTTGGCATCATCATCTTTGGACTGCTTACGTTTTGTTCGTTTCCTGAAAGTATACCAACAGGAGTGTGAAGAGTATGAGGTAAATTTGACCACAAATGATTACGCTTCATTTTCTTCAGGAGAAACCTGGCCTCATTTTTTCGCCAATTTGATATAAGATCTACTCGCTCTTCTGAATTCATCAAGTCACCGAAAGCATTTTACGAATGATCTCGATTAACTTTCCGATAAAAGCCTGGTATCTCTGTTGAACAAGTTGGGGAAGAATACTTACCGGGTTGAATATCGTCCTGGTGCCACACCACTATCACCACCTTCACTACCTCCTCCAGCTGAATAAGTGCTGAAAAAACAGAAAAATTATTATCATTCCAGAGCTGACTGCAGAATCAAACACAAACTGACGAATACAATGGGGCTGGCCATCTTAAAAATTCGATCTTCTGCAAAAATGTTACCAACCTTTGATAAATCAAAAAAGGCAAAATGGTGAACTACTTTCGTCACATTCATGATGTTATTAGAATTACCCTTAGTATCAAAATAACCAAAGAATAGAATGAACCATAAGGTATTCTCTATTTCAAAAAGCAACACCTTAAGTCAAGGCAATGGCTATAATCATTTATGTCTATACATATACATCCCACAGTGCACTGATGAACACACAGAGAGATGAACACAACAATGATGCATACAGATGTGTTGTCACAGCATGTGTGGGAAATGTGAAATTTTATGAACGAAAATACAATGGTTTGTGACAACATCAAAATAATTATTTTCTTCCAACAACACAGCACTAACCAGTTGTATTTTGCACTTTCTAACTTGACACAATCCCTGAAACACCACAATGACCTAACATAAAGAAGCAGAAATCACTACACAGGTATTTGCTAGTAAAGTACATGCTCATTAAAATAAGAAGGAAGGTTGACACTTCAGATGTTACAAGAGTAGAAGATGACACACACTGATACGAGGTAGTGGGAAGACATAGCATGAAAAAAAAGTTTTTAAGCAATAATCCCTCATCTGCCAAATGACTTACCTGTCAGAGTGCCTGAGGGGTTTATTAGAGAGAAAAAATGTTCAGCTTTTCGAAGAATAGAATATTGATAGTAAGTCAGTATTTATGTGGTAGGCAGCAGAACACACAAATTAATGTTGACAACCGAAGTTCCACAGCTCAAAGTGTGCAAATGTAGAAAAACAATGATAATAATCAATGACACCAACCTGTCAGATACATTCTCATCCTTCTCCTCATCTTCCTCCTCCTCCCCTGACTCCACAGGGTCGATGGCATCCTCCTCATAACCCTCCTTGAACCGCTCTACAACCTCGATGTGATCCAACTCAGCGAGATACTCATCTCCATATTGATGGCCATCCTGGAGAAGAAAGATTTTATTGAAAAAAAACAAAAAATGTTCAGTGCCCCTAGTGGCCAGGTGAATGATTAATTGTCTCTGACATTATCCAATTGGGGAGGGGGGGGGCAGTGAAAGCTAATAAAATAACCTGCCATCATTCAAAGTAGAGGTTGCAGGCAGCGAGATTTGCTGACAGCTGCAGCATTGTCTGTAACGATGAAGACGACAGATGCAACACAATTGACCCCTAAAACTAAAAGTGCTCCTACCTCGTTAGCATCTTCATCTGTAAGCACCTGGCCAGCATATATACAGATGAAGCCGCCCTGTGGAATGTCATCAAGGCAACGCAGGCCCCAGCCTTTTTTATCCGTCTTGAACACCTGCAGTCGATGTTGTAGGCCGTGTTGAGCAACGCGATTAGCACATCGGTAATCACATTTACATTTTTGATTACACTCATAAATGCTGAAAAAACGAAAGAAATGCACTTAAGAAAAGTGTTCTGGCTGCTAG
Source organism: Lineus longissimus (assembly GCF_910592395.1). NCBI lineage: Eukaryota > Metazoa > Nemertea > Pilidiophora > Heteronemertea > Lineidae > Lineus > Lineus longissimus. Next base: position 5,658,543 of record NC_088315.1, read on the forward strand.
CCATCCAATCTCCATCACGGTGGTCGGATGTTGCTTCTTGTTGTTGGAGATTGAAATGGCTGCTCCACAGACCTCTGTCAACAATCCTGCAGAAAATCCAGGGTTGCTGTCTTTAAAATACCAATAGCGACTGCAGCTGTGGCAGAGGTTGACTAATCATCAGTCTCCATCAAAAGAAATCTCACAACTCACCCAGTAATATTTGGTTCTTTAATTCTTCTGTATTCATACCCCGCACTTGGGTCTCCCATCTTCACCCCGGGTAGAGCCAGCGTTGCATTGATAGTCAGTTGGCAGCAAGCACACTTAGATTTGTCCTGGAGGCAAAGAAGATGAGTTTGTACATGTAAAGTACAAAATATAATTATACTGTCAATTCTTGATATGACAACGTAACAACCTGACCACATGCTCCTCGTGACAATCATTTAAACTATGATACAGATCAGCTTCCAAAGATCCTGCCAGACTTCAACACTTTGATGATGATGATGATGATGATGATGATGATGAGGATGATGATGATGATGATGATGATGATGATAACACTATTTAACTTACCCGACATCCATCGGTACAATCACAGCAGACTAAGAAATCAGAGTCGAGATTTAACTTGACGCCCTTGGCGGGAAACCGCTGGTTTGAATACTCTACATATTCTGGGTATTGTCGGTCGATCCCGTTGACACATGATATAGGCACGTTTTCTTTCCCGTATGACAAGTCCTTGATGTCACAGAATGTCTAGAAAAGGAATTAAGATTGTCAGTGTCATTGAGTTGGTAGTGTAGAGATACATTGTAAACATCAAGAATATTGCTAAAAGTCCCACTGTCCGACAGGCCCGAGTACCCATATCATTTGTTTCCGGATCGCTTTTTAGGTCAAATAAGTTTTATTTGTGAAATTTGCTCAAAATGGCCCCTTACCTTGACAGGGACAAATTCATTAAACGGATGAGATGCTGGATCGTAGCAGAACCAATCAATGGTGACCTTGGAATCTGTTCTGATTAAATACTCATCGACCTCTTCAATCAATCGTAATGTCCGGCCACACGGAGCACGATAATACACATGTCTCTTTGACGTGCCACCACCACTGGCACGCACTTTGGCGATATGTCTGAAAATAAATTACATAATTTGAATGTACAACAGCCAGTCCATCTTGAAAGGAAGATGTATAGTCCACTAAAATAGGTCATTCGGGCCTACTGATATCAGCTAAATGCTCAATGTCTTTTATATCATTTTACTTTCTTATGCAATTCTCAGGCCTGGCGAAAATGTCACATCATGCCTACCTTTCCCATCCACAGAGCATAGGAATAAGCAGGGGATTTTGACCTTTGAACTTGAAAGGATCGTCTTCATCCCTGACACAGTCTCGGCCACATCTGTGTTTCGCTGAATCAAAGAGCAAAAGAAACAGATAACACAAGGTGAATAGTATCATACCATACACAGTTGCAATTATTACACAAAGTACAGGACACTCAGCCGGCCAACTTGAGAGTGATGGTCAGGGTCAGTTTATTCACCAGTCAGGCTGAAATTCTGTTTGCAAAAGAAATCAACACTTTGGATCAACCACTACCACACTCTAAGACAACGACTGTTACTTACTGAATGCTTTCCTCTCTTTCCTCAACGGCGCAATTTTACTCATGTGTTTGGCAAACTGTTCTCCATGATGTTCACCCTCGTCTAGAAACAACAAGTTTTCTAACATCAATGCATTAGTCAAGTGTTCCACAAGTCATGGATAAGATCATACAAAATTACAATGAGGAACCTTTCAAAAATCTCCGATTTAAATCTGTCAATACAAATCCGTAACAAAACTCATGTTTACAAAATAACGAGTTACACTATTGCAGGTTAGTTCTGTGTAGAAAAACACCAAAAGGATTGACAGAAGGACTACTTACCATAATCTTGTAGTTTCCTTGACTTTTCTTTGGAACTTGGAGAATAGGAGTAGGGTTCTGAAACAAGGAAATCACATTGCGTTAGAAACATGTACCATCAACTATCAATTCCGCATGTGGCACTGTACAACACAGAGAAAACCAATAGTGAACTTGGTGTTGCAACAAAATATCTTTACCCACCTTTCTTTATTGTACATGTAGGTTGTGGTTTAAATTCCTTCTTGATGATGGAAGATGACGCCTCGTAAGACACTTGACGACCCATTGTACTCTTCTTTGCAACAGCACGAGATGCTGTAGATTTTCTTGCTGTCTGCTGCTGGATACCTGATGGCTGATCTGCAGGAAGGGATGAAGAGAGATAAAGATGATTACTTCAGTTAACAATAGACAGATGATAGGAATTCATGTGCTTTTCCTTCCATTTTGACAAAAAGCCAGTTCCTACAATATACCTGTATGGCCTCAGCAAATAGAGGAGTAGGCAACCACTGTATGTTGTTTTCAAAAGCCTCTTAGGGCTTACTACTACTAGCATGAAAAGGTTCGCTAAAATAACTTTTAATAACGTTAAAGCGGACTCTTATCAGCACCGAGGAACTCATCAACATGAACATGGACATATTACAAGTGTAACTCAGTGGTTTGTGCACCATCGTTAACTTACACATAGCCAATCCAGGGTCAGCACTCGGGCTGCTTGGAGTCGGGGGTGTCGATGGTACCACCTTCTCCACGACTCCTTCATCCTCGACATCCATACCGCGTGTGTACTCTACATAAGGTTTATTACTCCTCTTCATGCCCATGGTATGGCGCCGGGCCTTTCCATGAGCTTTTTGAGATTCAGCATTGGCCTGGAAATTGATGGAAGAGTGATACCAACAAATGGAGAAAAGATCCTCAGAGACTATGTTGCTACAATGATGATGATGACTCTGAGACAACATGGAAGTAAAACAGTGAAAACACCTGGGATGTGTGCAGCCCTGCAACACCTCAAGAGCATACAGTGTAGCCTCATTCACAAAGTTTGACTACCAGCACACTAAATTAGAATATGGTAACTGCCTAAATATTAAAGAGGCGCTATAGTTTACAGATTAACACATGGAGGTGGTCCAAAAAATGTCCATTGGAACAGTTTCAATCACTGATCATTCATTTACCAGTTCTGTATAGAGCGGCTCAAGACGAGTAGTCCCACGGTAGATCCATTCAGTTCTCTTATCAGCATCAAAGAACATCTTGACAAGACTAGCATCAACCTCCACAACTCGCGCTGTCCACCACTTGCCCATCCATTCCGTTTTGACCATCTGTCCTTTTTGTAGACGGACCATTGGCCTCTGTAGAAAGATGTTGAAATTTGAATTACCGGTATGTTTTTTGTCTCCCATTCTCATGATAAATACAAGTTGCCAAAGTTGACTCAAAGAAGAAATAGGAAAGACTCCGTTTGGCAAATTTGTGTAACTTAAACCGAGCTACTAGGCTTGCGCCTACAGTCTCCCTTTAGTAGCAGTAATTTGTTTTTGAAAAACTACTTTTTTATCAATATTGATGTTTTTAACATGAAATCAATTGATTCATACCTCTGGATACTGTTCCAAATAACTCTTGATGAACTCACTGGAGTCGGGATGAATATCTTCCCAAACATTGAAACCTAAAAAAATACATGATCTTGATAAATGATGTCAATGACAAAGCTAGGAATGAATTAGACAAGACTGTTTGATTCTACAGTCTGCTACTGACAGTACATTTTCTCTTCTCGAATCTCATGACCTGTTCATCCTCTTCAAGCAATAAAGGCCACACTACATCATCAAACACTGAGCCTACACAACCACAGCACACACAAATTTCAATCAAAGGTTTTCTGCAAAACTTACTTTGTTCAAAAACTTGGTGAACTGTCTTTGGTTCATTGTATTGTGCATATCCATCATCAAAGAATATCAGGTACCTAATAAAAAAATAATAAGCCATGATTTTAATAGTCAAGACATGCAGATATTACACACTTATGATATTTCTACTTATATAGTAGGCAGTGCTTGCCAACTTCAACTTGACTCTGTAAGGTCTCTGATGTGGAGCTAACGCCACGTAAAAAGTGTAGGATACAGAACTTGTCTCCCGTCATCACACACATCTAGTATCACAACTGACCTGTTGAGATTTCTAATGCTTGGTGGTTCAGCTACAACCCCAGCATAGTGCGATATGGCAGGCAGTGCGTCCTCATCTTTGTACATAGCTGGAAAATAAGAGACAACGGCTATGAATAATACATGTACAAGGTGAAACTTTTGGGAAAAATGTCTCAGTTGTGAGAAGGAAGAATACGCATTGCCCTGGATAAATCACGCCATATAAAACCAAACTTGTCTCCAGTCCCATTCATTAACTCACCTACAACCCTAGTACCAAGTGGTAGTTTCATCGTCTCAGCTGAATCCCAGAGAGCTATCTGTTTGCCAGACAATGCCTTTTTTCCTTTACCATCAAATTTGATGACATACTTCTTCTGAAACGAACACAAAAAAATCAAACTATCGTGATGGTAAAAATTACTAAGAAAGTCTGTGCAATATCGAACTATTTTGCGTAAAATTCCTTGATGCAGACAAGGACAATTTCTATCTGTTTAACTTTGAAATGATGCCTTCAGAAACATAATACAATGATAAAATAGTTTCATCATTCACCTCGACAAATAAATGGTTCAGGAACTCAGCCAGGTGAACATGAGTGTGCTGTTTTAACCTACCTCATCAGCATCCTTCCTTCCTATCTCCACCAACGTTCCCTTGTACCAAATGTCATTGATCTTCTTTCCCAACAGTTTCATACCACATACTAACTCACTGCAGATGAATAATGGATTGTATTGATCACTTGAATGAATAGTAACCATAAAGTCATTCAGTTCGAGAAAGCACTTCTACACCTGTATCTCCTGATATTGTTATGGACTACTCGACTTGCTTGGTTGGCCACTCCAATGACATTTATATCAACCTGGTATTTTTGTCAAATTCACAGTCATACTCAGTCACACTTACTTTGGAATAGGGCGTTTTAGAGTTCGGTAGAATGGTATCCTTCTTTGGACAATAGCAGTAGACTCAATATGCTGAGAGAAAAGGGAAGAAAATAATATATTTTAAGAGGGAATTCATCAACCTATTTTAAAGCCTATACACTGAAGGTATTTTTCTATATCATCAAACCAAGTATTCACTACAGTGCCAGATTTGTTAGAAACAAAAGAGTCCTGGTTTAATCAAAGTGCTAAAAACCCAGCAAACACTGTTTTTGGATTGGTTCTGATCCAGGCTTAGCAAAATCAGCATGTATTTTGACTTACTGAAGCTTGCTGTCCTTGTCCAGGCATAATCCTGATGTACTTGGCTTGAACAAACTGTGTTGTACCAGAACCTTGGGCCGAGGACACATTTACCACTTGCTGGCCACTGCTCACTAGCCTGCAACCAAAGTTTGGAAAATAAGAAAGGGTATTTTATTCTACCACAATGCCTTATTGACACGGAACCATTGACACAAAAGCCTTCAGAATTGAAAAATTAGAATAATAAAGAAAACCAGAAAGATAACAAAGTTATAACAATGACTCATTCACCACCTCGCATATCTTTTAAGAGTAAATATGAATACCTAGCTCCTGATGTCAATGTTTTAATTGCTTGGCCTTGTGTCTTTCGACGCTCTGGATTAACTGTAGCTGTAATGAACTGCACATCATCGTCGTCATCAACAACTATTTCCTGGTCAGACGAGGATTCAGAGCTGCTTTCAACAAATTGCTGTTCTTCAATTGCCTTCTTGAAGATCATCATTTGTTCTGTGGCATCTGCAAATATCTTGTCTATATCCCTAGTTCTCCCTGAAAAAAGATCCACATTAGGAGGTTACATGATACAGATGACATTTCTGGTATCCAAAAAATATAAGTAAGGCTCCATATATGTATGTACATGAATAAAATAATGGTTCAACCCTACTCCGATTGTTTCAGGAATTGATACCCACCTGGAGGTGTTGGTTGTTTCACCAAAACCACGAGCGTGGAGCTAAAATGTTGTCCAAAATTTTGGTAGAGCACAAACCTTCCAACACAAAACTACCTAAACATTTTACCACAAATATGTATACTCACTTTCAATATGCTTAATCTGTGTCTCCACAGGCTGAAGCACCTTTTGGAACTCTTCCTCCAAATCCAGATTGTTGAGTTCATCATTGATTAAGGTTTCGAGGTCAATATTTCCATCAAACTCATACGTTACGGACTTGTCTTCTTTGATGTCCTTCTTTGGGCTGGACCCTAAGCCCTTCTTTGAAGAATAGCTTGCCATGGCAATTTTTCACAAAAAATCACCAAGTGAACTTGTATAGGGTCTTAGCCATATCTTATCTGAAATGAAAAGGTAATAAAACAGATACATTTAACATTACAGGCAGTGAATTCGCAATGTATGTATTTAGACCTAGTCCTAGGCCTACCGGCGAATAAAATCAACCCAAACGATGTTCCGTGAATATCATGGTCAAAACTAAACAAATATGCGATTTCCAACAAAATTAGAGGAAAAATTCAGCGGGTACTTGAAAATATTGAATCTGTTTCATGTATTGCATGATCATGTGGTACACTTACCCTCAGGCAGATAAATCGAGCTTGTGTTGAGAGAAAATGATGAAAATCGCGACTTTTCTACCAACAAAGGTTCAAAAATGACAAAAAAACAACCCAAACCATGTCTAGGATGTGTCCATTCTCCAAGCGTCGTCAATGGTAAAAATAATTGTCACACCTCACTCGACCTACTGTCTCTGCCACAGTTGGACAATTTCAGTGGGTGCATGTAAATTGGACATTTCGCCCGGCGCCCGGGAGATTGCGATGTGTCTTGCGAACAAAAGTATCCCCAGAAATCTGTACATGGATATTATTTTCTCTATAATTTTGACTTTTAATTATGTAACTTAACTATTTTATTCTCAATTTTATAGGATTTTTATTATTTTGTACAAGTATGAGTGTATATAAAAGTGGAATACATTGGTTAAAATGAGTTTTGATAAGGCGACAATGAATACTTTGCTACATGCAAAGTCATATGACAGTCACATGATCGGTATCAAACAATAAATTTGATTGTTGACTGTAATCTTGGCATTCTCGATAATTTAGTTTGTCCCTCACACCGGTTATTTCGACAATCAACATGAAGACGTTGATCTTATTTCTTGCAGTAATCATTGCAGCTGCCAGTGCTTTGGAAAGGTAAGGTTTGATCCCGTTTATCCTTAGTTTTGCTCAATGTGAATGTCGACAATCACAATCAATGTCGATGATCATTTCCAGTGTGAGTTTCCTGATAGTGATGCTTTGTTCTACCGTTTGTTTTATGAGGATCAGATAGCCTACTTTTTTGTATAGTGTTGAACGTTATTTTTGTGTGGATAGGCCTAGATTTTGCGTGCTATATTTTAGTAACTGGACGACAGTAAGACTAAGACTCGGAGTAACATGAATTGGTTCGAGTACGAGTTAGAGAAAGAAATTAGGCCTAGTGCGATCATTCATGGCTATATTGATGAGTGAAGGAGAATTTGAATTGTTTAATGAAAGTTTACAATCCCCAATATTGACCCCAAAAAGTTCAGCAATTGACAACTGATTTAAATACGACCAAAACTACGTCATTTCTAATCGGGTATTGTAAATTTAAAACCGAATTGAGAAATGTCCCAACCCAATACTTTGTCAAGGTACTACTACTAGTACAAACAGAAGAGTCCCTTCATGAATGGTCACATGCTTCAAGTATTGTCAGGTGCACTCCTATGACCAAAGGCGCCAAGGTCAATAGCTCATTTATTCATTATCTAAGGATTGATTGCAATTGCCAAATCATCGATCATGTAACTGGGCAAAAGGCAAGAATCCAAAGAACACTGATCTTGTCATGACTTACCTGATTTTTTAATTCAAATTAAGTTAACTCAAATTGTCACATGACGACATGGACGATATGTCACTTGACAAGTCATACTGAATGAGCTGGGAACAGACAGGCTGCAACATGACCATGGACGGTGTGACATTCATGAAGTGATTGAACTTGGCCATATCTATTCCTGATAATACTTAGGACCTAGCAAGGTCTTATCGATATGATTAGCAAGATAAGGGAATGGATTTGTCAGTTTTGTACTTCAGTATACTTATGGACTGATACTGTGAAACTTTTTTGAATCATTGAGATTGGTGCAGTATTTTGCAGACTAAAGAAAGCTCTTACTCTTAGGCTTCATCATCAACATTGATTCCTGATCACGAGAGACATCTTGAGACGATTGGTTTTGCTTTAACTAGGGGATGGACTATCCGGCTATCAACTTTGCAGGGCAAAGCCTGGTGTCTGCCTATTCTGGTGGAGATTTTAAGCAAGACCGTGAAGACTAATTCTCTTATCAATATGTCAAGAAGACTACGAACAACACAAGGCTTGTGACAAGAGTAGAGGCCTAGATGTAGAAGTGTTGAAGTGCATTCAATTAGGCCTACTCTCAGATCTTGAGTGTCAAGCCCATGAACTTGTCTAGCAGGTTCATTTACTTTGAATGCTATTCTTCTCATTCATGTAAAACCAACACCTCTCGTAGTCCTACCTGGCAAATGCCTGGTTTACACAGACTTAGGATTATTTTCAATGAAATCCTAATCATTCTGTACTTTCAGAATCAAGCTACACAAATTCCAATCAGTGCGGCGAACACTCCAAGAGAAAGGCACCAATCTAAAAGTTGCCCAAAAAGCTTTGAGGGACAACTATCTACGATTCAGGCCACATTTCAAAGGACCTACCCCTGAGCCTCTCTCAAACTATCTTGATGTAAGTACCAGAGTTTAATCCTACTTGATGTCTCATCTGGGATCAAGGTGGCCAATTTCTTTCTGCTTTTGATTCGCCCAAGATAATTTCACAATCAGATGAAGTCAGACTACTTCAGTGTGGTAATAACGATTTTTGCATCATTTTTTGTGTATCAAATTTCAGGCTCAATACTATGGCGTGATAACTATTGGAACCCCACCACAGTCTTTCAAGGTTGTCTTTGATACAGGCTCATCAAACCTCTGGGTACCATCCAAGAAATGTAAACTCACGGACATCGCGTGCTGTAAGTACACTGTCTTCTACTTGGGATGTAATAAATTATATGGACGCAATTTCTCCTCTTCCAATATTCCAAAATCCAATATACCAAAATCCAAGAGTCCTTAGTTCAAACCCTGTTCTGGCAAGAAGCTCAGCAATGTGTGAGCTGCTTCTTGATATCAAACTTCTCTTCTTGCAGTACTCCATAACAAGTATGACAGCACCAAGTCCAGTACATACCAGAAGAATGGCACAGAGTTTGCCATTCAGTATGGAAGTGGTAGCCTTAAGGGATTCCTCAGTACCGATACTGTTGCTGTAAGTAAAGACTATATTACCGGTATTGGTATATAGGGCCAGGATGAATGACGATAGTCGACAGCATTCGTCACTAGTCTTCAGTCCAATTGGCTTAACTAAAGGGGCTTGGGGAAGTGACTTAGAATGAACAGACTTGTTCAAATCAAAGCAAGTCCAACCACATCTGGGACTGTCCATAAAACCTGAGACAAAATTATTATTCATGACATCCTATCAACTGGCAATCACTGTTGTGTCCTCAAAACAAGTTTTAATTGATGTCATTCATTTTCAGATTGGCGGCTTAGCTGTAAAACACCAGACCTTTGCTGAAGCTACCCAACAGCCCGGTATCACATTCGTTGCTGCCAAATTCGATGGTATTCTTGGAATGGGTTATGACACAATCTCTGTTGATGGCGTTACAACTGTCTTCAAGAACATGATCCTCCAGAAACTGGTGCCACAGCCCGTCTTCTCATTCTATCTCAACAGGTTAGTCGATCTCAGGATACTGCACAAATAACCTAGATTTGCAAAATAAAACTTCAGAAAATATGTTTTGTTGATGCATTAGCAAGCTATCTCCCCATAGGCCTAATTGACAAAATTGAATATGTATGTAAGCTTACGCGTAGATAACCCAGCTCGTTTTGATCTATAAGCTTACTTGACACAATTCAGCTTACGATCATTGCTGCATGTTTTTTCCAGGAATCCCAATGCAACTGAAGGTGGCGAGCTGATCCTTGGAGGAAGCGACCCCAAATATTACAGTGGTAACTTCAGCTATCTTCCTGTTACACGGCAAGGATACTGGCAGTTCAAGATGGACGGGTATGTGTGCTAAGGTTTCTAGGTACTCTTGGGTACGTAGAGAGAAGAACTGAACAAATTTTCTCAAATATTTGCATTTAGAATGAAAGTATGTCACCCTGAGTGCAGATTTCAGATTTGCACTCGGCCCAAGTCACTTAGTGCTCGCACTTGAAGAGTGTATAAAAATAATGTATTTTACTATATTTATCATTATGAATTTCAGTATCAAAGTTGGTGGTGCCGCCATGTTCTGTTCAGGTGGTTGCCAGGCTATTGCTGATACTGGTACCTCCCTCCTTGCTGGACCCACTAAAGAAGTGGCTGCCCTCAATGCAAAGATTGGTGCTACTCCTATTGTAGGCGGAGAGGTAATTTACTTAAGATGTTGTTCTTCTAATTTAGCCCAGAACATGAGCTTAACACCTTACCATTTGCCATGCAGCCCCACTGTTCAAATTTGACCTTGTTTGTTCACTTGGTCGAGTAAAACTGATGTGATTTTAATTTCTGTTGCTCCGTCTGCTTCGAAGTCAAGAACACAACCTGACCGTTTCTCTTTCAGTATATGATCGACTGTGCCAAGATCCCCACCCTGCCAAAGATCTCATTCACTCTGAATGGACAAGACTTCACACTTGAAGGAAAAGATTATGTACTAGCCGTAAGTATGACAAACTTAATTCTAGAACCTGTGTGAAAATCTCAATGTGTCCAAATGTCGGGCATTCCTGATGCAGCAGATTTGGTCTCTCCAGCGAGTCCATTGGTCAGTGAAACGTGACTCAAGGAGCATAAGTCCTAAGATACTGCTACAACTTACTCCTTTCCACCCTGATCAAGTCAGAGTTTGGGAAAACCTCCTGATGTTTTGACCCCAATTCTGCCCGATAGTTCCTCATTGGGGAATAGTTGGACCCTACCTTGCCCTGTAAATACTCTTTGATTCTCTCCCACACTCCTCCTATCATTTTACATTTCAGGTTACCTCCCTTGGCGTCACTGTCTGTATAAGTGGATTTCTCGGCATTGACATTCCCCCACCCCATGGCCCCCTGTGGATCATAGGCGATATCTTCATTGGACGATACTACACTGAATTTGACATGGCAAACAACAGAGTGGGATTTGCCACAGCAAAATAACTTTCCCCTGTTTTCAACTTGCCAATTTTTTTGGTAGTAATTGTTAAAGGTAAACTGTGTTCAGTGATTACATCTACATGTATCTGGTTCACCAAAAGGGATTCCACCAGCATTGGCAGCTGAAAAATTGTACCCTTTTCAGCTTATTTCACTCGGATATACATGTATGTTTCGTGAACCTCTTAATTGAACTATGAACACAGTTTACCTTCAAAGGCCAATTATTAAACATATTTCCTGACCGGGTTTGATTTCCTGCATCATTTCGTCCCATTCCTTTAATTATCTTTTTAACAATTAAATCCTTAATTACCAATTTCTGAGACTAACAGATCCTCAGACAATTTCTTTTCCTCTTTATTTTCACTAGGTTAACCAAATGGGCAAAACGATTTGCTTGAGTGGATTTCTCGGCATCGACATTCCACCGCCAGCTGGCCCCCTCTGGATCATGGGAGATGTTTTCATTGGGCGTTTTTACACTGAGTTTGACTTGGGTGGAAACAGAGTGGGATTTGCAATTGCAAAGTAACTGGAAACGATGAAAAAGAGTTCCAATAATTCAAATCACTAATTCGTGTATCTGTAGTATGTGTGTCTTTAACTTTACTTTTCTCGAGAAGGATGAAAATATTTTGGGGAAAACTTAAAGAAACTATGCGAGAACTATTGCCAATAGAAGTATTGCCAAATTGAAAAAGCAGTGTTATCAAAACTTTGTTTTGGTAGTGATGTCATCAAAATTAATCCATTTTGTCTGCAGTTAATGATGCTACTCAGGGTTAAACGGCAATGTACAAACTATCATGTGCACAAACAGGAAATATGCGTGCTTTTATTTCTTCCGAAGTTGTTGTGCTTTGTCATTCGCACTCTTGTTTCTCTGCTTTCTCTCTTTCCAGCTTATGTTTAACCCTTTACATGCTAATGTTGCGCTTTCCTTTCTCAGTGGGCCAGGTACTGCATGAAACTATCCAAATTTCCACTACCACATTGCTAATTTTATGCTCCCTATGCACACCCCGTTCACTGGATCAGGCTACATGTACATACTTGGTGCATGCCAAATGCTTTATAGAGTCACAGGCCTTTAATTGAAATATTGAAACAGAGCCATGGAAAGCTTACTGGCATTGCTCAACTTTATGTATTCAATAAAATTACTTGATGCAATGACCAGATGAAATGTTTCCAAGAACAAAAAAAGATATTCTGAATATACAATTGAATTGAATGTAAATTTAGATATGTTGGAATGCTGCATGATGCATGATATCCAGTGAAGGGTTGCATGTATTTCTTTTCCAATTCTGCATGTACATATATTGCTTTCTTCATTTCTCTGCTTGCTCTGTCTCTGCAGATCTCCCAGGGTGGCCAAACCGAATGCATCTCTGGCTTCCTCGGTATCGAGGTCCCTGCTGGTCCCTTGTGGATCCTCGGTGATGTGTTCTTGGGAAAGTTCTACGCTGAATTTGACATGGGACAGAATCGTGTTGGCTTTGCTGCTGCTAGCATGCACTAACAATATTTTTGTATGGCTCTTTTTTTCTAATTCCAAGAATTACACATTACAGTGCTACTCATAAGAAAGGTTTTACAATTACTATACAACAACATCACTCTTGAACATGTTAAATATTAGTATAATTTTTATTTGTATAAATTGGACACAAGACTTGAAATTAGCATTTGGCTGTTATCTTAAATGCAAATGCAATGTATTCATGTACATGATGTATTGTAAAACTGTAATACATGTAGGCTTTTCATGAACAAAGAATTCAACTAGAACTTTTCATCTTGAGTTATTCATTTCCATTTGAAAGAGCAGCAGCACAAATTACTGCTGGCCATCATGTTGTCTCGGGCTTCGTCAAGCTGCATCATGACCAACAACATGTCTGATTGTCCTATGCATGGTCAGACTGGGACATACACAAGCAATCAATGCAAGCCGCCTGGCATGCTGGTCAACATGAGTAAGGTCTTTGGCATGCGGTCAGGATCCACCCTGTTCATCAGCATAGATCAAGCTACAGCCGGCAGACATCATCGACAAGACCCAATTGTGGTATTACCCAGGCACTGGGTGATATGAATAAAGACTAGCAAATGCTTTTATCTAAAACTTTATGTACATTTACACTAGGCCTTTCTGTACAGAATTGAAGTAAAAGCATTTGCTAGTCTATTCATATTGCCCACTGTGTTGCAACATTACAATCCACCTGCATGCAAAAACGGTCAGCAGTTTTAGATGTGATGCCCAGATGAGAGGGTCAGTTGTGTTCACCCATGATCAAAGCCCACTTTCCTGACAAGTTGTTTACGTGACCAGGATGTGACACTCGACACACCAATCAGAGGTGATGCTTTCTTATGGGAGTGTCAGAGTAAATAAACCACTCTGACAATGGAATTGGCTGCCTCAGCAAAGTGGCAGGATCATGCATGAAAATGGCAGTCAGGTGTTTGATGCTGGTAGGCGAGAATAAGCGACCAATGACCATCACCCAGGAATCCAGCATGCACTGGACCATGTCAACAAGAATGACAGTCAGGGGTGGTTCAGGGGGCTCATCGGAGCATACCTTTCAGCACATTGTGGAAGCCAACTAAGAAAAATTAAAATCTTCGTAGGCCACCCTGCTCATCATCAAATCCTCAAAATTGCTGACAGCCGTCAGAAATTTGGTGACCACCTCTGGTTCCCCATAATATATCGTTGAGGCAATTCTGCCCAAAGAACTCGAAAAAAGGAGAAAGACCACAACTAGTTGAATAAAACTATTCTCATTTATTTACAAGGTATACTCACAGTTATTCAAGGAAATCACCTGATAGCTTTCAGATCTTTTACATCTTAGTTTTGATTTTTTTAATCTGATACCAACAACCGAAGAGGAAATCATCCAACTTTACTCTTTAACATGGTCAAACCTGAAACCTTTCAGCAGACCTCGGATGAGCTGGTCAATCAACACTATAACCAAAGCATTTGCAACCGATACTCATTTATACACCTGGTGGAGTAAGCCATGTGCATGTATGGCAAAGAGACCTGCATGCTGACTGTAGGGATCGAACCAGGGACTTCATGACCGCTGTCTGAGACCTGGGCCACTACACCACAGAGGCTCAAACAAATTACTGGTTTATTCTCAGATAACTTGGGATTCACCCTGAATTAGGTCCACAATTGGACTAGCATAATTTAATAGAAATAAAACTGTACATGGACTACATATTTACAAAGAATCCCCAAAAGCCATTTCGCCCCTGAGAAACAAAAGTCCAAGTGACATTCCATAAAACCTTCTCACATGCTTCCATTCTTGCAACAAAATCCCCTAATGGACCCCTTGGGATAAAAGAACGAGATCTTCATTTATATGATAAATCTTATGTACATGTTTAAAATTATAGAATCCATGTCAACATGATTATTTTGGTTTAGCGTATAAATCAGGTTGACATACTCGACTCTCCTGCTTTTCATTTGTCGCATGTTTCTTCAACTGATCCATTACTGGTGATTTATATTCGTCTGGCACTTCCTTTACACCTAGAATTAAAAGAATCTTGACTTATTTACAAATCCATCTATAAACTGTTGAGAAGGTAGAATGTCATTATGACGAGAAAGTGTGAAAAAAGGCCCCCAGAGTTGGTCATTTAAAACAATCTCAATGACTTTGTTGAAGGTGTTGTTCCAGATTCTCCCATTTGCAGGATGTGACATAGCCATTGGATAGTTTCCAATTAAGACTTCTGTCGACAGGACAGTGCAATGCAAATTACCACTGCAATCTAGCCCTGTGATCAGGCCGCATCTCTGAGGACATTCACCAGTCCCACGGTTCATCAATTCCTTTCAAATATGCTTACCTACTGCCCAGTAGTAGATCTCCCAGTCATTACTTGGTTTATTGATAAGGAAGTCATAATGCTCAAGCTCTGCATCTGTCATTTGATTTAGATATTCAGCGGCAAAAGTGCTGAAAGAGAGAAGACCGTAAAATGAGAATAAAGCAAAGTAAAAAGGAAACCAAAGGTTGACTTTGTGTCATTGAGGACATTTCAATACATGGTTGCTAGAAGAATTCTTCAGATGTTAATTCCATGGAACTGAAATCACAAGTTGTAGGTCATCATGGGTAGCATAATGGAATGTTATTGATAAAGTAAACTGAGAAGATTCCTATTACTTTCAAATATCAGTATCAAGCCTTGGTAGGCCAAGAGAGATTTGGCACAAAATTGGTGAAACTGCTGAATTTGTTAAGACATCAACCAACCTTAATAAAAGTCCATTTTCTAACATGCCTCTCTTTCTGCTTTGATACAGTAACCTGGCTTTTCTGATGTCATGACTTTCACCATGCTTCTCCTGCCATTCTGGTAGCGGCCCTTCTTCATATTCTGTATGGACTGGACCAGTCTCGCCATCCTTGGAAGATGAGGACATGCGACAAACTGTGGAAATATGGGCTTGTCTCCTTATCTGAAAAAGAAAAGTATTATGCAATAATCATGCCACCTAAGAAACTATACAACTAAGACACGAGGGAAGAAAGAAGTTGATATTCTATTAATGAAGGGCAAAGTTCAAAGGTGTCCAAAATGTCATTGTCAATAACTCTGTCTGACACCGACAGGTGTAGGCATCCGACAACCGACCTCCACACATTTAGCATGCTAAAATGTACGTCAGGTATCTATTTTTGGACGAATTAATTTTCTTCAGCCGTTTATGAAGCCTGACGACAGCTGCCCAGCTGGATCAAATTCTGTCAAACCGTTATCATTGAATAAACATTGAGACATGCAAATACCATGTTCTTGGTGATGCTACACATCAATCCGGTCATTTTCGAGGCCATTTCGTGAGTATTTTTCTGCAATTTCGGAAAGTTGGATAACGATGAGTGACACCTAGCGTTGGAC
Organism: Lineus longissimus; assembly: GCF_910592395.1. NCBI lineage: Eukaryota > Metazoa > Nemertea > Pilidiophora > Heteronemertea > Lineidae > Lineus > Lineus longissimus. The sequence goes on from NC_088315.1 coordinate 5,674,895, forward strand.
ACGGTAACCATTTTCACAGGGAGTAGATAATTTTAAACATCATCAAAAAATACTATACACTTTAAAAAATAGTTTTAAAACATCATGAGCATAATTATTAGATATATTGCAGGCACAAATACGGTTAAACCTATATTATTTTCTGTAAAGGTCAACCAAAGAAATTTCTTTTTGCATATTTTCGATTTTCTGTGTAGCAGAACTCTTCTGTGCTGAGAAGGTTAGAAAATCAAAGATGTCAGCGCCCATGATGACCTCGGTCGACGACCTAAATTTTCTCTTCATATCTCGACAAATTTCAGAGATATTTACATCATATAGAGATTCTTTTGCTTTGATAGGACTAGTGTATGCCACAAGGAAGACCCAGAGCGTAGTTTGTTCCCTCCTAGATGCAGTTAGAACCCATATATGGAGCAAATACGGCAGACTCGATCTTGTCAAAAAATATGGAAAGTGGGCAGGTTCGTTTCAGATGTTTGTTGTTTTCTCATGATGGTTCATTTATTGTGAGCCTTTTCTAAGTATTTAGGAACCCTGTACGATCCGATCACCATGCCGAGTTGTCAGAGAGCAACACGATGAGGGCGTGGCACTTTTGCATGAGAACAGTGCAATTGTTTTTGCCGATTAGCGCTGTAGTCGATACTGTGACAATGTGGGATAGAGAGAAATCTGATCACAGGACCCTGGGGCTTTATCAATAATCTATGGTCTATTAAATCTAATCTCTCTGCCCCTTTAACATTTCAGTGGTGACGGGTTGTGCCGAGGGTATAGGGAAACAATTCGTCATAGAATTTGCCGAGCAGGGCATGAATGTTGTGATGCTCAGTCGAGGGAGTCATGGCAACCTAGAAAAAACAGCGGAAGAAATAGGTCAGTTCAGACTAACTTTCGCAATTTCAATTTTCAGTGGTAACAGGATGTTCCGAGGGCATTGGGAAAGCATTTGCTCAGGAGTTAGCAAGTCATGGCATCAATCTGGTCATGCTAAATAAGGCAGCAAATGGAGATTTGATCAAAACTGCAAATGAAATAGGTTGGTAGCTTCATGTGTTGGTTGGTGTTGTAACTCCCCAGAGTACCCAAGAGCTGCTTTGTATGTTTCAGGCCTTTTGCTATGTACCTTCAAAATTTGCATCTTTAATTTCAAAATTAGCTGTTCAGCTCCTGTTTGCAAATCATTTCCCAATTTGTCCATGTTCAGGCCCTGTAAATGCTTTCATTTTGCGCATGATAATCATTTTATGTCGCTTCCCAACACCTGCTTCCATCACTGTTGATTGTAAAAAGCTCTGATATCTATACAAGGGATGGAAAAGGCAGATTTTTCATTGAAAACATTGGTAGGAATTTCGTGTGGTGGCACTGGCAGTGATTTAAGAGAGGTGCTCTTAAAATGGAAATTCCAAGGGGGAGCCGGGGGGTAAATTAATGGGGCGGAGAACACTGAAGTTAGCTCCAGCCATTATCATATCGTTATCATGACTGTACATGAGTTGATGGACAATACCAATACCGTATGTAAGCTAATGTAATCCATTTCGTTTTCATTTTCATTTTGCTTCAATAGTTATTTAATTATACCTCTTTGGCTGCTCCAGTTTGTCAAAGGCATCGTTCATTTTTGTCAATTGCATGTTGGTTGGGTGGTTTTATCAATGTTAGATCTCAAAATCTTTCAGCAAAGGGCAAAGTAGATTACATCCCATGCTAACTTGACATCATTGACATGGCACAATAGCTTTAATTAAAAACAAAGACTTGTCAAAGCTGGCCTACATCAAGGAGAATAGTGAAAATCGGGGATTTGACATGAGGTGTGTCGTTCATTATTGTAGGCCATAAAAGATAACTACACCAATAAACAAAGGCCTTTTACTCAACTTGTATATCTAGTCCGTATTTTTGTAAGATTTTTGCATATTTTACGCATCTTGCTTTCAGCATCAAGATTTGGCGTATCTGTACATCCTGTCATAGTGGATTTCAACAGTGGACCAGAAATTTATAAAATGATTGAAAAAGAATTAGAAGGGAAAGATATAGGCATTCTTGGTAAGTTTACTCATTCAAATTATTATTTTTATCAAAGTTAGATTTGGGACAAACATGCAACTTTAAATTCAAGCTCCGTCTTCTTTTTCCAACGGTTTGCCCTTCTATATAAACAGGAACAGTGCAACAGAGCTACATGTAAATGCTACTTTCTGCAAAAATATTTCTATCAATATTTTATTTGCAGTTAATAATGTTGGTGTGATGTACTCCTACCCTCAGTACTTCCTGGATGTACCGGAGGAGGTAGGTTAATAATTTGTTTCAGGAATTTGAGAGTTAAATTGTTCCTGATGTACTTGGTTTATGAAAATCTATCAATATAGCAAGTATGTGGTCTTAGTATGCCCTTATTGTTTAAAAATCCAGGTTGATTAGGATCATGTTCTGTGACAAGACAGTGCCAGTGTTTATGATCATATAAGGGTTTCAAGAGCAAAACTAAGGATGCAAATGCAAATTTCAAGACCTGTCTTCATCTTTTTTCCAGCGGCTATGGCAGTTGATTAATGTGAATGTGGCTGCAGCAACTATGGTGAGTATCGATGTATCATTATGCATCCTACAAATTTACTTTCAGGGGAGAGCACCAGATAAGGCTGAAATGATGCTTTCTGGGGGTTTTTGCTCTGACATAAAGTAAATGTATCTTTTTTACAAAGTTGGTAGCTTCATGTACCGTTAACGCCAACGATAATTTGGAAGTTTCTTTTTTAACATTGCTTCTCCGAGTGTGATACCAAAAACAAACCAATATCTCCTCTTTTTATCTTATTTCAGATGACACATCTTGTTTTACCACAAATGGAGAAAAAGTAAGGTTGCCTCTTTTTTCCTCCCAACTATTTCTGACTTAGACCTGCACATTGAAATCGTATGGTATAGAGCCAGATCCAAGTCCTCCTGGGGCAGAGCAAAGATGTTCTATTGCATCATGCTTCCGTATAGTCGATTGCAGGTCAAGTCCAAGACTAACCCTTATACATGTAAACAGAACCTGTTATCTTCAAACTAAGCAATCACAGCATGTTGTTTTTTGTCTCTTTGACTCTTTGACTTTTTGTCTCTCCTACAACACAGTCATAAATCTTTGCTCAAATTTAAACATAGTTCTTTGAACCTTTCAGGAAGCGAGGTGCGATTATAAATCTATCATCTGGATCATGCCACAAACCAACACCACAGATGACTGTTTATACCGCAACAAAGGTTCGTATCATAATGCTTTAGAAATCTTTGGCTATTTGAATACAGTGCTATGTCTGACCTTGGTACTAAAAAGTGCTAACAATGCTCATTTCAACTTTTATTTTCTATTTCTCTAGGTCTACTTGGACCACTTCTCGCGAGCACTACACTACGAATATAAAGACAAAGGTATCACAGTCCAGTGTCTGATGCCCTTCTATGTGGCCACTCGAATGACATCGTACAGCAAATCTTTGTCGAATCCTAGCTTACTCATTCCCTCGGCTAGTGCCTATGCAAGAAATGCACTGAGGACATTGGGTTATTCCACAAGGACAAGTGGTTATTGGCCTCACACCATACAGGTGAGTAAAGGCAATCTCTTGATTCATTTTTGAAAAGAAAGATAGACTTTGCAGTAGAGTGTGTCTGTTTAAAGAAAATCCATTGGCCTGATTGTCCTCATTAGAATGGTGTCCTGATAAGAGAAGACGAAGCTGGGAAAGGGACTTATTATTCCAACTTCAGAGAGGGTGTCGTGCTATCATTCCCCAAAGGATGCTTCCCTCAACTTATTCTCAACCTTTTTTTGGCCTGTGAAAAGTTTGTATTGCCGATTTCAAACTCCTTGTACATTTTACCATTTCAGAGTTGGATCGCCAATCTCGTACCAGAGCCATTATGGATGTGGGCAGCCTCAAGATTAAACACCGCTCTGCGACGACAGGCACAACAACGGGTCCGCCATCGATCAGGACGTCGATCCCATCAAAGCATGACATCATCTTCCTCTGCCTCGTCATTATCTGAGAGTCCCTCTAACCCTAATCTGAATGTACCTTCTTCATGATGTAAAAGACTATTTATGTCCATTGAAATTATGATAAGTGTACTCATGCAATATGTTCATGTGTGTATAACATCAGGAATAAATAAAAACGAATATTTATTAATTCTTGGTAACATGTATGACATAGATGGCAATGAGCAGACCCTACTTGCCATGGAAAGTGATGAGTGTCAAGTATCTCGTTATAAACATATATTTTAGTGAAAGTAGGTAGAATACTTTCTACTTGAATTGATCTCTACAAAGCAGGGAGTATTTCAGTTCTTGAGCTATGTGCAAGGCAGACCTTAATGTTTGACAGTACAATGTAGTTGATGCTGGTTATAGGGCAGAATACGATTTGACTAAATGATCTGGCTCGAATTCAAATCCACAACCTCTTAGTTACGCTGTTTCCTTATGCTCCATCCATAATAGTGAATCGACAGAATCTTAATTTTGATGCACTTCCTTTTGAAGTGCTGAAGTTGAGAATGAGAGCAAATGTACATATCTGACCTTAAAACTGTATGCAGAAAACAACTAGAACTAGAAGTAGGCCCTTACTTTGATATCACATGTAGATGTCCCAGTGAGCAACCGGGCCCAGGCTGTTAAGGACACAAGGCAGCACAACATACATGTAATTAACTGAGACATTTGTAGAGTAGAGCTTGCTTTAACTGTGATATTTCCATGTTTATTTTAATAGAAGCGTCAATTAATCCAAGAAAGTAATTGATGTGAAATCCATCCGTATGACAAACCAACAAATCAAGTGTTGAAATGTTAGTACTCAGAAAGCATGGGTTTTTTTCCCACAAGTTATTACTTTACTAAGATTTTGACATGTACACACCATGGAATATGTGTCCAGAGTGACTCATTTTAGTAAGCAAAATACTTTGAAGCCTTGACAAAAAAAGTTTCACACACACTTAATCCGTGAGTTGTATAATTCTACGTGCTACTTTGGTCACAACTGACTCAGTGAGATGGTTATGTGAAAACAGTACGTCTATGTGTAAATGTAAATGTAAATGTATGTGCATGTAGGTACAGGCTTGCCAGAAATCTATTGTAGCATCAGTGCTGTATACACCTTTTCAGCAGATGGGAATAAAATAATAGGATTTTTCGTTTTGTATGCCATGAGATATTTATTTAAGCTCCCTCTGAAGACTGGGAGAATGTGTCAACCTTGGCCTCATAAAGTTAGCTCATTGAGTAGCCGGCCCATATACATGTACCAAAGGGAATAAATTAGAGGATGCTTCCAATTTTAATTTGACCATCTGACCTGTTCTAATAGTTCGGCATAGATTGTTACAAGTACATGTATGAATGTGACATGCAATTGGTCATGCCTATTTTTTGTTAAATCAGTATGCAATTGTGTGATAAACATAAAAATCTATCAGAGATTGTAAAAAATTACTAGAGGCTACAGTATCAGCTGTGGTGTATAAAATTTTAATAAAAGTATAAAGAGAAATGCTTCTGTTTTTCATTATTAGCATTACACGATCATTATGTTGATGATGGTGTATACATTTTAATCCTGACTGGACCCAAGTGAGCCCTCTGTGCAGCAACACCATCATGGTATCAGAGGTCTCATTGATTATCAGTGGTGTATACTGTTAGATTTTGTATCCTCTGGACGTACAAGTGAGGCAGTTTTGTTACTGGTCTGAGAGCGAGTTGGAAGAGTTGAGTCACAATCACAGGAATGTTTTAAGACCAAGGAGATGCATCCCGAAGCTCAGCACTATCGACCGATCCCATTCAGACTTGCTCTGCCGATCAGAACCTGATTGGGTGCTGCATGTATCTCCATTGACATCGTTTTCACATTAATTGTGGACATCAGTCCATGTCTTTGACCATGCGGACCTCGTTGACGGAGTTTGTTACGTGCAGATAACATTTTGCTTTAGCTCCACCGCACTCCAATACTAGCACTGCTGAGCTGATGAGAAAGAATATGGTCTTCGACATCATCACTCCATGTCACCGAGATGCTTCAGAATGACGAGACTTTCTTCATCAAGCAAAAGTGCCTCTCCTGAGGGCTCAGTCAACATAACCCAATTTCAAAACGCACTAAGAAATCCTGTTGTTGGGCATCAGCAGACATTCCGGATACATGAACAAGTCACTATAAGACCTTGACAGTTCCGAAACTCGTGAACAAAATTCAGGTCTCGTTCAATGAAAGCAAACAAAACCATAAATTTGTTGAGATTATCCAATTTATTATAAATCATCCTCCTTTTAGTACACCAATACAGTGTAGTACACATAATGTATTTCAAGAAAATGGAATGTAACACATAGTAATGCTAAGTGGAGTCGCCAACTGATGAAACTTTATTGTTAGTTATGACAGCAATGAGACAAACATACACTCCAACAAATTCATTGGTTTTCATGTATGGTTTTATTACGAGTGCACTCAGTTCAAACAAAAACACAGAAGAAAGTACAGAAAAGTAGTATAAGATAATTTTGTTAAATATAGCTCGCTAAGTAAATTGGTACACGATCACAAGTGCAAGTTAAACTCTAACCCACTCACCCACCCCTGCCACAAGTTCACATCAGCAGGTCGTAAAGCCACATGTATGAAATGACTTTTGAGATGGTGCAGGACCATGATGACAGTCAAAAAGTTCATCCACAGATGATATAATACATTCATGATTCAGCACTGGCAAGCTCTGACTTGATACAGAAGGCAGTAATCACAACACAAGCCATCATTATCAAAATTAAAGAATAACCTTCACCATCAACAGATAAAAATGTTAAGCCCCTCGATATTACAAAGTATAGATGATTCCCAGGACGTAATGGTAGAAACGTCCATGATAGGGGCTAATTCCATGACGTCAGACAGGGGAGAACTCACATCAAACTTGGCCACCAAGGTCAAATCACTGTAGTGACGAACCATGGCAGCCGGCCTAGGAATCATCTACATGTATATTCAATGATTCCAACAATGCACGATGCCTGTCTGATTACAACATGTAGAAAAACTTTGATCAAAATTAGGATGGCTCTAGTCTATTCAGTCTCATCAACCTGACACTCCCTTCCGAAGGCCTGTTGATAACAACCCGAACCAGTTATTGTAGGCGTAAACGGTCAAACTACTCTTTCTTGGCATTCTTCCTCAGGTACCTGAACTTTGCTCCTTTCAACATCATCATTGTTACATAACTACGCACTGCAGATGGGATAAAGGATATGACATACTCCTGGAAGTAATCAAAGAGAAAAAACACAATTTGCATTAACAAAGATGTGACTGCTTTGGCGGATGCGTTTAAATCTTGTTTGTGTAGTTTTTCTGGTGAAGAAACCCAACTCTGTATAAGCCATGAATAGGTACTGTACGTGACTCACTGTGCGTCCTAGCTGATTCGACTGTCCACTGCAGCATAAAGTCATTGGCGTTGGTTCCTCTTTGAGTAGCCCAGCACAATTACTCGCAAGAGTGAACACACAGAAGAAGGGTATTACTTACCTGGATAGCATGAGCCTTGCATCCAAATGTGACACTCTCCTTGCCCACAGTAGCAAGAGCACTGGCGACATATGTGTTGGGGTCAGGAACAAAGAATGAAGACCTTCTGATTCCACTCATTTTTGTAGCAACAAAATAGGGCATTACACACTGAAATATAACAAATCACTAAATTCAATACTTTCATGACTGAGATTTGTCTCACCGGCGCAAAAAGCATTTCTTGGGTCCTATTTTCCTACTCAATTTGTTGATATATTGTTTTTTTATGGATTTTTGATGATACTCAGTACTTAAAGGGTTGGATCCAGGAGTCTGAGAAAAGGAGGGCACACAGGAGATCGGGGGGATGCCCTGGTGGTTTTAGGGTAAATTAAGTAAAATCAGCAGTTCAAGACTGACTTTCCCTTACCTGTACAATGATTCCTTTAGACGAGTATTCCGCTTGGAGACCTCTGGAGAAGAAGTCAACATATGCCTGAAAGATGAAGTCTATTTTGTAAGGTGAGAGGAGATTTGTGTGCGAAATCTGATAAATGCCCTTCATGTATATTTGTACAGTTCACCCCTTTCATGACAACTGCCTCTTGCAGAGGAGTGGGCAAACTTCACCGAGTTATGGGGGTTTGTCTCTTTAGACGTACCTTAGTAGCAGCATAGATAGTCAGCATGGGAGTGGGACGGGCCGCAGAAGCAGACGAGATGTTGATCACAATGCCTTTTTTCTTCTGTTCCATCTGTGGGAGGATAAGGCGGGTCATCTGGCGAAGTAGACAAATCATTTTGTGATAAGTGCTCCTGAACTTAAGGAAGATCTATTGTAAAGAATTTCTGGCCAAGCAATCGTTAATTTGATATTGACAGATTTACCGTTGTAGGAAAGTTGACAAGCTAACAGTCTCTACACCTCTAGGGCAAGGTTGACTCTGAAGCAGACGTTTAAGTGGGCAAACTTGAAATTGGTGAATGTAACCAGCACTTAGTGGTGGAATTTGAAGACAAATTCAGAATTTGTTCACAATACATGTAAGCTGTTCTGTAAAACCTAGGCTTAAGCAGCTGTTGCAGCATGCAGAGAAATCACTCAGGGACCAGAGGTCAAATGCTTTAAATGTTTTAAAATACTTACCATAGTTAAGCTGGTCATATTGCAGTGGATCATCTTGCTAATCATCTGAAAACAAAAAGCACAACTAGAGGCTTATCACAAAATTAAGGAAAGTTTAAATCAAACTATACCTCCATCTATCATGCATAACAAGCTACATCTGGTTAACACTGAGACCTTGTAGCTCCTAAGGACAATTACTGCTTCTTTCACATTTTTGGTAGGACAAATAAAACTTAGATGAGGCTAATGACAGTGGATAAAGTTATATTTACAAACCTGTTCAGAGTCAGGAATATCATTGAACACCTCGGGGTAGACATATCCCATACCAACATTGTTAACTGAAAAATATCAGATGGCTTGATAAATAGGATATGAACCCATCAATCATGTTGCATGAGACAAGATAAGATTTGAGACTTAGAAAACTTAAAAACATATCTTAATCTTACCTAGAACTCCAATGTCTAAACCTTGGATACCCTCTTTTATAGTGTTATAGATACCACTTTCTATTCCCTTGCTAAAATCTACTGCAATTATCTTGGTTTGAACACCATGATTTGATTCTGTAAAGATAAACAAGTAGTCTAATGACATAAAGAATAAACATTAGAATGATAATGATGATTATCTCTATGACGAACACTTTTGGCTTTGGGACTGAGAATTGCTGTCCTTTTTTTGAGAGATTTTCCTGATTACAGACATAAAATTTGAATGAATATTACAACTTGGGACCAAAATCAGTGTCCTCATAGAGGATGACCTGCTTAATAGAGGTGTCACTGGCAGCTTAGAAAGCTTCCACTGCATAAATATGAGCTGGACAGTTGAATAATTGCATTATTCAATACAATTACCTATTTCCTTGGCGCCATCAGCTAGTTTATCAGGAGATCTGCTCACCAAGACAATATTGAGACCTTGCTTGGCCAACTGAAATATGAATGAAGCAAGGTAAAGCCAGGCAGAAGGCATCCACCATGTTTGAAATTTCGATGATCAAAATACTATTACATGTACTAGGGTACCCTCTAAGCTTTTTGAATTGATAATCTCTTATATTTTTCAAGTTTTATTACCTGATTAGCATAAGCCTTCCCAATTCCATCTGTAGCTCCAGTCACAACTAAAAAGAAGCAATTACATAAACTTTTTAAAGCCAAAGGGAGATCAGTGGCATGGCAAGCACCGGGCTCATAATGAGGTCGTTTGTTCAATTTAGGGTTACTGTTGTTTTGTCTTTGTGTCCTTGAGTAATGTATTTTACACTAAATTACTTTGAGAAAAGATTATAAGCAGTCGTTAATAATTTGAGAACTATTTTGCAATTTATAAATTTTGATCGATTTGGCCTCCCATGGATTAATGGAACTCTGATAATATAGAACCAGCAGTCTTTCTTACCTGCCCAGGCACCATACTTCTTGAAATCGGGCATAGCACTGATAGCAAATGTTCGCAAGGAATGCAGAAATCCTATTGAACCTTTCAAAGCAAGATAGGTAGCCACAACCCCGCCAATCAAGGCGAAAAGGTCGGCATATTTGCCAAGAAATAATTCAACAATAAAATTCGCCATGTTGATTGGGTCAAAGGTCAAGCACCTGCTAGCTCGGCCCAAGGTCAATTAGGTATTGGCACTGTATATCATTCTGTATATTATCGGCAAGTCAACTCCTGGATTCGAGGATAAAACAGGTGCGACGATCATCTGAAGTTTCAGCCGGAAGTTTTCCAATTTCCATTTCGCATGTTCTGCATCTGTTGTCATGTCTGCTGATATACCACAAGAATATCTTAGATATAAAGATAAAGTTGCAATAGTGACAGGTGGTAGCAAAGGAATTGGAGAGGGTTGTGTGCGAGTTTTTGGTAGGTGTCCACCCAATAAAAGGTATATGGGGCGCCGGTTGAGAAATAATAGCCTGCATGTTAACCATTTCCGGCCCAACCCAAGAAAAACACTGAAATGTCAGTGGGACTGAAGTATTAGCCAAGATGATAGTACCATTGTGTAAGTGCACTCTCATATTTTGCATAGATGACATCTCATTCCAATGATGCTGGCAAATGTACCAATACTACTACTACTAGCTGTTATATTCGTTATCCGCCCCCTGCCATCCGATTTCGTAACTTATTAGCAGAGTTTTAGACCCATATTGAACCAAACATCATTTTCTATCTTCAGTCAGACATGGTGCTAAAGTAGTGTTTTGTTCAAGAGGAGGTAAGTACATCACAGCCTGGAAGCATACTGCTGGGATGGGCATGCCAGCTACCATAAACGCAGGTGTCTGTCATCAATAACGACTATAAGCAGGAGCAGCTGGAGATTTTTTTTATCATGCATAATTATTATGCATTGCAAAACATAATAGCATGCCGCGAAGTTACTATTTATAGCTCACAAGATTATTTGCATAAGATATTGATGACGTTTTAGTCACGTGACAGGCGGACATCGACACTTATTTCTACGCATTTGAGCTTATTCCAAAGTAAATTATCTTTGACCCTGCATTGTTTTTAGCATGAATGATACCATAGAGTCAGAGAGAGAAATATTCAGAACAATAATGTAGTATTTCCAACACTCGGACATGTGCCAGATTGAATCTAACTGCCCAAGTTAGAAAGCCTGAATCCATTACGAAACCGCATTTTGTCCGACATTGCCTGTAATTCAGCGATGGGGAAATAGAGGGCAGCAGCTGCAGTGACGTTATCTTCGCGGAATGCATTTGGTCACTCTGTTTAATTGTTTACATTGTGTGTTTGCATACAGCATTGGCAAATATCAAAATGTGCTTACAAAAAGATGTAATGGCATGCAGCTCCGCTCCCCCCTTGACAAGTAGGGTCTTATTTGCAGAAAATGAAGGAAGACAACTTGAGGAGGTTGTGAACAAGACTGGTCCAGGTGAATCTTTGTATGTGAAATGTGATATCTCGAAGGAAGATGAAATAAAGGTTTGTCAATCGAAGCAAGTGAAGCCTCATCAAGTCATTATGATCATATCTTAACTCATCAGTTTGAAGGTTGACACCTTTTGTTAAAAAAATCAAGATATGGCATTGGGTATAACTGCTTTTCTGTGGAGATTGGGATGGTTAGCCCACACACTACAAAACCCATAAATAATGTTTAGCTACAAGGCCCATGTTTCAAAGATCGAACAGCTAGAGTACCAAGACTTAGGCCTATCATGTGAAGACTAAAATAAGGTTTTAAATCAATGTGGTACTGTGTGTTGTAGAGAGTTTTGTACTTTCAGAACCTGATTGATACGACAGTTGAAAAGTATGGACGTATAGACTGCCTGATAAATAATGCTGGTTGGCGTAAGTATTGTTGGCTTGTCGCCCCCAGGGCAACTTCCATCTCGGCATAACTTGATCAAGCTTTTATGTAATCATTGGGTGCCTCATTTTTATGATGTTTCATAGTCATGTACAGATTGAGTAGATTTGCGAGTAGAACACACAGTTGAGTAATGGAGCTTTGTGAATGTGCAACAGACACTTGTGCTGTTGACTTTTTAAAAACTTAGGCATTTCATTGACAATCTGTTTCTTAAACTTGATGAATATTTTCTAAATTTCACAGATCCCCCATTCACAAGAATTGATGATTTTTCGGCTGATGACTTCAGAAGCCTGTTAAATCTCAACCTCGTCAGTTACTTTATTGCTGGCAAGGTAGGTGAAGCAGTTGCCAACAGTGACCTCTCATCCAATGCACTCTCTCAATCATCTGCAACATACCACTACATTGCACCTTCATCATCTGTAATATGCCACTGCACCGTCATCTGCAAAGTGTCCATGTGCTCTAATCATCAAAATGCGATCGAAGTTCCTTGCAAACCCATGTGATCCTCTGCAAAATGCCAATGCATTTTCAATCTGCAAGATGACACTGAACTCTTTACTCGCAAATTGTGGACATCTGCAAAATGCCACTGCATTCTCATTTGTCAGATGGTGGCATCAGATGCCATTGCATCCTGATCTGCAAGTGCCAATGACCTCTCCATAGAGCAGATAATTTACACAGTCAACAGATATTGCTTTGAAGGGTCTGAGACTTAAGACATTAGGGATGGTGTTGTGAATGTTCAGTCCTAGTGATGTCTGGGAAAGTGTAGTCAAAGTCCTTATTCTCCAATTTCAGTATGCACTTCCTCATCTCCGTAAGACAAAGGGCAACATAATCAACATGTCCAGTCTTGTTGGTCAGCTAGGACAACTAGGCTCAAGCACTTATGTGGCAACAAAGGTGAGTGTGAGATGCCTGCATTGGAGCTTTGATGACTCTGCACAGACACATGTACATGTACTACCTTTGAGCTACTTGGAGAATGGTGTAACTGCTTCTGCATTTTATTGAACAATTCAGATCGGACTAGTCCTCCTACCTACATAAGCTCAGGTTAAATGGGGCAAGTCCCCCTCCCTGCACTGGCTCGGGTCAAATAGTCCAAGCCCTTCCTTCCTGCACATGTACATGTAATGATGGTTCTGTTTTTGTTTAGGGAGGTATCAGTGCATTGACAAGAGCATTGGCTGTTGATGAGGCAGAACATGAAGTCAGAGTTAACACGTATGTATAGCATGTATTTTATCCTGAACAGCACTGGCAATTGAGAGTCGATACATGTAATGTCAGGTTAACTCGCCTGCTAGTGCTGAGATCTGATCTAACCAGGTTTGGTAGCAAACTTTCGTTCCAGGAAAACACTTTCACTTGTAGCTAAAATCTTAGGGCCCCAACCTAGCAGTCAAGTTGAATATAAACTAAGATGCTGACTGATTATGTAAGGACTGCTTGGTGCACTGATCAACTGTGTGAGGTTTATCAATAGTATGTCTGATATTGTAGACAGTACCACTAACAACAGATCTGGAGGTATATACGTAACTGCTGCCAGAAATTAAAGCCAAAAAATGTCCTTGATTGTCTTCTTCCAGTGTGTCTCCCGGTAATGTCTGGACCCCCCTCTGGAATGATGCTAGCAAGGATTCAGATGATCCTGCAATGATGAAGGAAGCTGGAGCTGACGCACAGGTGGGTTACCCCTATAAGGACCAGGACCTGGTTGCCTCATCAGTATTAGCAGTACATTGGTGTAAAGCCCTAACACTGAAGTACGCTTAGTTGAGGTTACACTGGCATCTCTATCAAGTTGTTTCTGGACTGGTGTCGTACTCTTAGATTTAGACATGATACATGTTTCTTCAAGAGCTGATCACTCAAGCTTATTCTAGTCCATTGACACTCTCACCAATCCTCTTTTCAGCTACTTGGACGGTTTGGCACAATTGAAGAGACAGGGGAACTGTGTCTTTTCTTGGCTGCTGAGGGAACATTCATTACAGGCATTGACGTACCATTTTCAGGAGGCGCTGAACTAGGCTACGCCTGTAAGACAAGGATTGGTAATAAAAAAGGTGTATACTAAACCTGACGAGGATGCTAAGCTTGTTTATTCTAAGACATTTTTCTTACGTGGTGCTTTATGATTATAGTCCCTCTAGATCTTAGAGAGTTAGTCACACACTTACAAATGTACTGAGGCTAATGAGCTGTGAAAATATCCTACTACTTCCTGTTTCTTCAGCAATAGGCCTAGCTGAGCAAAGATACCATTGTAAGTTGTGATAGAAGACATACCCTAACCTTTATATCATTGCTGTCTTGAATAATTTTGCTATGCTCAATGTGATTTAAAGTCGAATATTTATTTAGAACCGGTGATTTTATTACAATATTTATATGATCTTTGTGGAGTTCAGTGGTGCTGCTCAGTATAATAACTTGCATGTGTACCTGGTAGAGGCTGTCACTGTCGGCAAGCATGCATTTATATTAGTCTATGCTTTGTATTAGTCTATGTAAGCTGTTAAGCTGTGTCAAAATATTCCAGTCATATCGACCACTTCCAGTCACTATTCCAATGCAATTCCTACATGTATTTGTCTACATATCATATCAAAAGACCAGGCATTTAGTTCATCGTTGTCTTGAACTATATGAAGTCAAAATTACAATAAAAGATTTCATGTTTATGTTGATGAAGAATCACTGACTCTGTCCTCTTTTCTTTATCTTCCCCTAAAAAAATCTTCTGGTAGATTTGAACTAGCAATCTTGTTGGACATCACTGTTGAGATGGACTCGCACCTGCACATTCCTGTTCAATTGTGCACTTCATGAAAGCCTTGCTCCTCAAGATAGAGGATGAGAAACTCCCAGTGAACAGGCTAGACATTTCTCCGACTCTCTTTGGAGTATATCTGACAATCCTGACAGCTAGAATGATAGGAAGAATTTGACCACGTCTGTCCTCTTGCATTGATTGCATTAGTTATGATTGGACATTGGCTCAATCCATATCAAAATGGGGAACACCGATGTGTACATTTAGTACAGCATGTGCCAGTAGGACGTTTCCAGTCGATTGGCAGCTGCAAAATAGACTACCTTCCCCGCCATTTGATTTGCCCAGAGACGGGGATGAAAATTTCTAGACTGCGGAGGCCATGCCGTGCTGGGCTTACTAGTGAAGGGGACATTACCTCTCGGACACTGACAAAGCGATAACACAGTACACAATTCATTGTTTCATTGCCGTCGCTGGCTCTCATAGCAGTCATCTCCCTGGTCCTACGTACACATTGAGGCCTCAGTCAAGGCATTTGCGTAGGTATATGAGGAACACAAACAATGACTTCATTGACAGATAGGACCAGAATAGCCCAACGAAAGTGCTTTGGGTTGCGTCTGACATTGCATCTAGGACGGGTCGGGTGTCGTCATTGTGTCCGAACAGGGTTTCTCGCCTTAAAAAAGTTCTATTTCTATTTGGTCCTTATGAGAGATTGGGACAGCATTTGCAAAGTGATACTCAAACAAGAAGTTGACATGATTGACACATTTATTAACAAAACAACAAAAATGCTAACAAGATACATAAAACATTCAAACACAGAACTGATAAGTATTCCATGCGCTTTACTAAAAAGTTGTTAATTTTGATGCTATGCAGGATATTTGAGTATCTTTACTATTAAGCAAACAAAACACATATCAGAAGAATGGTATATGTTCAGGAAAAGACAAAAATATCAATGGACAAGTCAGAATTTGATAATTGTCCTGGCATGTTTTGATACATGTACACGAATTTGTCTTTTGATTACAGTACATGATTAAATGCAATTAGTCTAGATATGAACTAGGATAAGTTATAAATGCACCAATTAAATAGGCCTAGAATATAATAATCATGGCTATAAATTTATTTTTTTCAAATCATTTGGATAAACACGATTGGAACACATACAAAATATTGTGAAGTATTGTCAAAGCCACAAAGGCAATAACCACCAACCAACTTGATTTTAACTTAATTCGTAACTGGCATTTCAGAAATTAATTCATACTTTGAAACATGGCCTTGTTTTGCGAATAATTTTTGATGTAATAGAAAGCAGAAAAATACACTTTGTCAAATTGACCCCAAAAAATCAGATATTATAATATTGGGACAGAAAATGTAAACCATCTTGATGACTTGGAGAGCAGCAACACTGCCACGCCATGCACCAGATGAAGATTGTTTGCCAAAAATGGCAATGAACCAATTAGTTTTTTACCAAACTACAAAAAAATAAATACTATACACAAACATGTTGATTTTAAACAGTAAAAGATGTCAATGTGGCACAGACAGTTTGAGATAAAGCAGTGTTCTCGGCAGGGAGATTTAGTAGTGTGGGAGGTCCTAAAAAGAATTTAATACCGCCACCATCTTTCTTCAAAATGGCACTACAGTGAAGGCAAGGTGCTGGACCAAAGTTCTTCTTGCAACCTCAACCACCCTACAAAAAGAACCCTGCTGAAGAACAATGCGGAGGATGTAAAGATCCTATATGATTGCAACAACCCAAGTGAAACTTGTAACAGCAATGGAAAGGCAACAAAGACTGAGAGTGAAAAATGGCCGCGTACATCATTTCTGAAGTTTTTCCATCAAATGCAGATATGAACGTTTGTGATCATCTTTCTTTAATTGGTCATCTGATAAAACTGAATCACTTATTATACAAAGTTATTGTCAAAAAAACATATTTTTTTGCAGTTGACCTTGACAAGCTGGCAGTGGACATTCAGCTGATAAGTTCAATTGTAGAGAACTGTAAGCCATCTTTTTAATTTTTGCAGTTTCCCAAAAAATTATGAAAAAACATAACTTTCATGATTTTTTAATTATTTGGCGGCTTTACAAACTTTCTTTCCGTTTTTTTTATATAAAGTGTATTTTGGCAAATCTGCAAAAATAAAACACTAAATTTGGTTATTTCTTCGGTTTTAAAAGAAGAAAAAGTGAAATTTCCTTGAAACGACATCAAATACGACAAAATCAAATTTCCCCATTGACGTCCAAGAAGAAGTTTTGGGTAGTGATTCCTGACAGACTACTGGTGTTAGTAAGAACATCGAGAAGAAGATTGATAGTCCCAAGAAAGCTCTGCTCTCAAGTTTCATTCGGCTTGTGGTTGTGTGATGACAAACATATTTGGTCTCCTTGGGTCCGGGAATCTTTCCTGAAGAAAAAGATACAAGATACAAAATTCTAAAGGGATATGTATTATTTCTGATCTGGAAATCATTTATCCAGACAATGACTTTGTTCTTGATAATGACTTCAATGACTGATAATGATATGGTTATGGAAATCATATATTCTTGAATACAATCACTGAGACAGACTTCCATTGTTTCTTCACTTTTCAAAAAGCCTGCACTGGGCCTTATAGTTTTAAAACATGTACCAGTCGCTGGCTGATAGTGATATCTTCTTCCTGTTGCAGTACGTGTTCTTCACCACCAGTGATAAACTCACCTTCATTACAATATACTGCAACTCTTCTGATCCCGGAAGGGATTTTCAGATTGTCCAATTCCATTTACAAGGGTATCACTAGGTGCATTTTGTGTCATGAACTGAACCAAACTGGAAAAGGAAAAATTTTAGTTCAGAAACAGTTGATGAAATAACAAAAGCTTCACTCTAGGCAAGGATTCACAAGTGTTGCTCATTGTGTATACAAATCAAGTATTTCTTTAAACTAGCCTCAACTACAATGACTACATCAGTCTACTTTCTTTCTGACTCTGGTCTTGAGCTGGAGGATATTTTGCATCTCATGCTGCGGTAGTACTTGCGATGGACAATGGACATTTCAATCTTTTTGTTTGGGCTACCCTCGGCCTCGCCTCTGTTTTCTTTGTTGAACTACTTACAATACTTGTGCTGCTTGTTTCGTAGACGTGGTCTCCCTCCGCCACGCTAACTAAGTGAGTTACTGAGTAGATGCCTCGCTCACGATACACCATTTACTCTACAGTCAACAATTCAGTGAGCACATACATACAAGATATGTATACATGATGTATTATATTCTTGTAAAGAAAAATTTGAGAAATTCTACAACATTTATACTCACTCATTTACGGCTTGTGAGACCATTATTCTTTGTACACTTGCCTCCTGTCGGAGTTGTGTAACTTGCTTTTGTAAGGCCTGGACTTGGGATGACATTTTTGATAGAAATCACTCGTAAAACAGCGAAAATATCGAGGTAAAATTTCATAGAAAGACGAAAATTTTCACAATGGCAATCTCGCGGAATCTCGCAAGTCATATCGAGAGCAACACCAGAATCCCAAAGTTGGCAAGGGCGGGAAATTTCAAATTTATAAACCATACTCATTCACGCCACATGGACAAAGGTGAGCCAAAGTCCGAAAAAAGTTCTTAACTACAAGAAAACAAAAACTATCGAGTACCGTTAGGACTAACACTACGGACGCAGTGGACCAGCCTCTGTCCGAACGAGGCCAGTCCACTGCGCGCCCGGAGTATAACTGTAAGTCTTTACGGTAGTCCTCACCATAAGTAGACCAAATTAGGAGACCAAACGGTGTGCTGGGCCGGAGAAGCGAACATTAACCCCTGATTTCCTCAGGATGTCTCTGCAGAAGCATAACTTAATCCGTCACACAATAACGACGAAGGGTCATACCTTTTCGTGTACTGTCCCTTTAAATAGCACCACATGGTGTACCATTGTACTCGTAGGTGGCAGCACTGTGCTTCCTTTCCGCCATTAAATTCTGACTGGTCTGTATCGGTGTGTATGCTATATTTTTAATTGTCGAATATCATCAACATCCTATTCATAAAGAATACTTTGAGACGTCTAATTCAAAATGTATATAGTGGTCTATCTGTTTGTTGGTGTATTTTAATGGTCACTGGCGATAAACTCTGAGAAATAGCCCCCCGAATATTCATATTATTGGACCGACGATGAGTGATTTTACATGTGTGTGTACACGATGATGTACATCATGTACTATTGCTTGCACTTCCAGTCCAAGGAGGACGTTTACAATCAATGTGACTCCCTCCAGCCTATGGTCTTGTCCGCATTGTTACGTCCAGACTTGAAAGAAGTTTCCCCCGTATGAATGATGATGAGTAGTTTGCGCTCCCGAGCCCCAAACTAGACCGACAAGGTTGAATGTGCAACATCAACATCAACATGGACGTTGTCTCAATGTCTGACCATGTATGTATGTGTAGGATGTAGCCTGCAGTGCCTGTCATCCTGTGGAGGTGATGATGGGGCCGGAGGGGGATACACATTAATTAGGGCAAGCCTTCCCATCGTGCAGCAGCATAAAACAAGTCGGGGTATCGCTTAGAATGCAAAAATTACTTAATATTTCATTTTGATTGTAATCTGTGATCTCTTGTCTTTTCAGTCAGAAATCGGCCAAGATGGGAGCAATCAGGCCTCTAGTGAAGCACAAGATTGTCAAGAAGAGGACGAAGAAATTCATCCGTCATCAGTCAGACAGATATGACAAGATCAAAGTAAGCATGATGATAAAAGCGAAAGTCTGCCTGTAAGGTCCCTGGGTTTGAGAAAATGGCTTCATCCTATGTGTATTGCACTGAATTATTGGACTATTCAAAGAAAATATAGCACTGTAAATGTTGGCTTGTCATTCTCCAAAACCAGGACTTGCCCAACGAATAGAGTTGGGTGTATCGGCGTGATGTATAGCCCTGTCACACACTTTGTGTTCTTCATTTTGAGTGGACTAGGAGAGACATAAGCCTAGAACTTCTATTCTGTGAAGAAAAATGTGTCAAAAAGCTATTCATCAATTTGTAACATGCCTACATTTCTCTTTCCAGGAAAACTGGCGTAAACCTAAGGGTATTGACAACAGGGTGAGGAGGCGCTTCAAGGGCCAGTTTCTCATGCCAAACATTGGTTATGGTTCAAATAAGAAAACCAGGCATATCTGCCCAGATGGATTCAAGAAATTCCTTGTTCACAATGTCAGAGTGAGTATTGGTATGATTTAATCACTAGCTGTGGCATAATGACTCCCTACAGCCCAACCCAAGTTCTTTTCCTCCAACAGCGCCAGGCAGCAGTTGGTGCTGCTTATAACATCTCTTGTTCTTGGTAGTGGGAAAGAGCGTTGATTGAATTTTGAATACCCAAGCGTTGATTGAATTTCGAATATCCTTCTTGGTGTTTGATAATCACAGTTCTTGAATGATTTCAAACTAAGCTTTAAATGTTACTTCAACTTAATCTTTCCAGGAACTGGAAGTCCTGATGATGCAAAACAAGACCTTTTCTGCCGAAATTGCACACAATGTCTCCAGCAAGAAGCGAAAAACCATCGTGGAACGTGCTCAGCAATTGGCTATCAAAGTGACCAATCCAAACGCTCGCCTGCGATCGGAGGAGAACGAATAGATGACATTTACTGTAATATAAAAAAACTAATATACAAAAATTCCAAAATAAGTTAGTTGTTTCATCTGTCATCCACTTTAAATATGGTATCTTGGCCAAGCAAGTGTCCCTCTGTCATCCAGATCGACTTAGATCATAAGTGATTTGGATGACTACCATTACCAAGGACATTGTGGTGTCAAAATGGACTTTTTTCCATCTGGTAATAGAATGAAGGAACTTCGTTCACTCTCCACTTTCCCCAATGCCTTGTTTTCCCACACCGATGAAATCGTCAATTTCCATGACAACATGAGTGACCATCCCTAGGTGAATTGCACCTTTGGGACGTACCTCGAGCACAAGGAAACTCCGCGGGAGAATGATATTCCCCCACATATACCGCCATCTTATTCCATGGACGAATTGGTTGAGATGTTTGAACATGCTTTACATTGCCTCTCTGGGACGGAACGATGTGCCCCAGGAGGACAGTATTGAATCGCTGGACGTAAAGGTGACCAAAAGACATGCCTTCCATGGACGAATTGGTTGTCTCTGAGAGGGCATTGTTTTCCCTTCATCGCCCTCCTAGTCCTTGGATTACAAGCTTGGTTGTGATGTTTTGACTTCCCTCACAGGACAATTTTTCCCTTGTTGTCCCTGGACGAATTGGTTGTGACTATAGTACATGCCTCGGAGCTGACAATGTCTATTCTTTATATCACTATCCTAATGCCTGGATCAGTTTTATTAGTTGTCATCTCGACATGCATGGCCATCCTGTTCCCTAGACAAACTGGTTGGGACAATAGGACATGCCTCAGTGAGGACAAAACTTCCTCTATAGTGTATATTCATTGCCATCCTATTCCCTGGACGAATAGGTTGTGACCGAAAGACATGCCTCTCAGAGAGGACCAGGTTTCCTCCATACATCGCCATCCTATTCCTGTGACTAATAAGTTGCGAGACTTGGACATGCCTGATCAGAGAGGACAATATTTCCTGTGTATATACATTGCCTGATCCATTACAACAACGAATTTGTTGTGAGACTGATATGAATTCGAATCAGGCATGTCTATGTGTTCTCATAGAGACATGACGTGATGTCAAGGTACGGGTACCAGCTTCCAGATAATGGGTGATATGAATAAAGACTAGCAAATGCTTTTACTCCGGTTTTGTACAGAAAGGCCTGGTGTAAATGTACATGGAGATTTAGATAAAAGCATTTGCTGGTCTTTATTCATATCACCCATTCTCATTGAAGGAGCCAGGACGGCAACCATACGAAACTTTCAGCACCCATAGCGTCCTTGGAACAACTCGGAATCAGCATCTCTTTACGCCAGCTTACCATTGGTATTGCGTCTGCACATCTATTCTGTGGAAAGACGAAAGACGCAGTCCAACAGGTAGGCCTGGATGCATGGTCTATAGAATTACCCACCTCATATTCGGGGTGGATGGATTTTAAGATGATGGTCTTACGGACCCATTACAGTCAGTAAAAGTATGGCTACATCGAATTCAGAAATGCTATCATTGTCATAACCAGCATGTCCGGAAAAATTGATTTAACTGTAGTATGGCCACAAAACCAACAGGATCACATCAGAAATGGCAACACAACCAGTTGTATAGCCACGTCAGATAAAGGAATTGTCACAAACAGCATATCTCCAGGAGGGATGCGAGACCTCAGGCTGAGTTCAGACATTGGGATAGTTTCACAACCATAATGGCCATATCAAGGAATGTGAAACGACAGGCAGGGGTCCAAATTTGGTTGTTTTCACAACCAGGACGGTCGCATCAGAAAAGAAGGTGACAATTAACCAGCACAACCCAATCAAGAAATGTTAGACAACCGGCGGGGGGTCTAAATTGGGATGGTTATACAACCAGGATGGCCGAACATTTGAAACTGTGGATGTTACATGCCTGTTTGTGACAACCTCTCCGATTTGCACTCCTGGTTGTAATACTATGAGGCAATAACGCCATTTCCGTCGCGACCAAGGACTGATATTCTGAACTCGTGCGTAGGGTTACCTGAAACTGACTTCTGATTAACTTCTGAACAGGTATTCCTTTTACTTTTATCAATTCTCACGCGTTGCCCGAAAGCAGCGAAACAACTTTACCAATATCATGTTCGTGTCTTCTCTATAACGCTTACCTCCTGCGAGACAATATAGATAGAAGTTGACAGCATGGTTACATAACCAGACCCCGAATAAAAAATGATCCAGTGTATTAAACAGTATGTTCCAAAAGGGATCCTTCATGTCATACATATCAGCTACCTCTGGAATCCCAAAGGCGGCAAGAAAAAGCCTATACGGCAAGGTTGTGACGAAATAAGCGACGCTGACGACGACAAGTATGCGTGTCAGTTGGTTGTCCGATTTGTCCCCGTCCTGTTTTTGCTCCTCCCGCATCTTGGCGCGATTTCTCGAGGCCTGTCGCATTGTTATAATGATACCAATGTTGCTACATATGATAATGACGGCCGGAACGATGCTCCCAAATACCATCTGAAAGTTGGTGAAAAGTATCTCGTATACTGGGTGACCCGGTACGGACACAATAAGCAGTTCGATACCTAAAAGAAGACATTGAAATCCGTCAGCATCAACGGCTGGCGTTTCAGCGCGATTGTTTTTACATTTCTGTCACGTCACAAGATCGGTACACTTGATCCCTATGGAGACTTAGTCCTGCCGATGGCCGACAATATGGTTCAATTGGGTCGACCCTTCATGTCATACATATCAGTCGGAGGGTCATCGAAAGTGGTGCAACAGGAATAAATGCCCCTCCCCACCCTCCGCAACATAAATTGTTATTACATTAACTTTTAAAAAGTACCTCATACCAATCAAAATCGGGCCCTTACCTGACTCAGAATCCTTTATAAACGCATGACAGAAGAAGGTGGAGACATTGGCGCCGACGACTATCACTGCTGTGATAGTCACAATCACTTTAGCTTTAGTAACTGTGCATATCCTCTTAGCGACCAGCGGATAACGTATAGCCACGAAGCGATCTACCGACATGAAGGCAAGGACGAGTCCTGAAGTCATGGCACTGGCATACGCTACGAAATAGACGAACCTGAAGACAGAATC
The DNA here is from genome assembly GCF_910592395.1 of Lineus longissimus. Classification (NCBI taxonomy): domain Eukaryota; kingdom Metazoa; phylum Nemertea; class Pilidiophora; order Heteronemertea; family Lineidae; genus Lineus; species Lineus longissimus. Next base: position 5,698,603 of record NC_088315.1, read on the forward strand.
ATTCCGAGGACATCTAAACCCCTAAAGCAGTGCAGCGTTCCAGCGCTTGTATCTTCACATGCGCCAGAGCTGATGTCCTCGGAATGGGAGTGATTAAGTTGCAGAGAATGCAACTTTTGTAGTCACCTGTTTGATGCAGTTTTCCGAACGCTGTCCTTTCCACCCTATACTGGTCTTGCCGACGTCCCATTCGGCGAGGTCTCCTGCTGGTTATCGGTCTTGGATATCTTGCAATGATGTTTTAGACAGTGTTGGCATGGTTCTCATTTCTTTGTATTATTGTCTTGACAAGAATTATAGCGGTAAATACGGTTAAAAATTCTGGTTTACGTGTATTTTGATAAATTTTGTAATTTAACCGGCAACGGTTCAAGGTTTTTGATGGCTACCTCCACGTTTATCGCAGGGAGGCACTGGGCCGGGATTCAGGGAGTAATGGTAGAATCATTGATGAAAGAATGGTAGAATCATTGATGATTTCCTCGTCAGGTCCATGGATGTAGAATTTTGCCAGTGTAATAGTGAATACTTACTTAAATTCCAGCTCTCTTGACGGCCAAAACATAACAATGTTGCTCCGCCACATCGGAGCCGATATTCCCGCCTGGAGGAGAATCGACGCATCGGAAAGAGCCAACCCGATCATATATACACTGGTGGTCTGCTTCTTGTTATGACTCAGGGTACCAACGAGAATTGTCAAAATATTGCCGGGAACGCCAAAGACAACCAAGATGAATCTGAGATAAAACACTACGTCGTCTACCATGTACAATAACCAAACATCCGACTCATCGAAGACCATCTGTGACGTCCCAATCTCGTGTAAATCCATCCTCTCTTTTAGCGCAAATTCTCACGACGAAAAAATACTTCCATGCAGATTGTCTTGCAAATATTTGCACATTCACCCGCCCGGGATCCAACAACATTATTTTGTTTCACATTTGCCTGCTATCAAGTATAGAGAAGAGATATAAGTATCTCGGTCTTCTGGTTGTGACTTTGTCCTCAAATACCGTTTTGATGATCAAAACACCTCCTTTTTAGTCACACATCAGACTCAAAGGCGCAAACACCACTACCACCAGATTTAGATTCAGTTATATTAAGCTGCAAGTATTTATATTTATTAGCAACACTGCAAATAGTGTTATCTGCAAATCATACGCATGCATTGTCTTAATTAGTACAAATTAGAGAGTACATCACATTACATTGTTACACCTTTATTGCACTAAAACGCTTTTCGACAATCATAGGAACTACTAGATAAGTTTAACTCGAGTCAGTTAGTTCGCCAAGAAAACCAAAGGAATCGAAGGATTCATTGAACTCATCAACACATCATTAGTTTTCAGTGAAGTTCAACTGTATTCCTAGATAAATCACTTTGGTATCTAGAGAGTATAGATTACAATTAACTCACGTTAGTTGTCAGTTGGTTTAGAAAGAATTAATAAAGACTAGTCATTATTAATTCTTGATATCAGTGATGGAACTATACTAGTGATACTGGCAAGTATAACAGCAATCCGCCTTGATCCTGGAATCCTGGCATTTATCTGCTCTGAGTCTGGAGTCGTAAACCAAGTCACTACATTGGTAAATTCGCCCTGTGCGCGAATCCGTGAACTTGTACTGGCTCTTGTCGCCGAACTCGCACCCTGAAAATGGACAAGGTATATTGGTCAACAGGACTGCGAGACTTTGTACAAACAACTCCCGTACACATGAGCGTACTGTTAAAGGGGGACAGGCAGGAGCAGAGGAGCTAACAAAGTCATGACGTCATCATGGTGCGCGGTGCTATTGCTACTCACCGACAGGCGCGGTCTGGATCTTCCACGTCTGACAGGTGGCGCAGCAGTAGTTCTTCACCTGGGTACTGTAGCATTTTGCCCGTCCCTTCATTCGGACATATTCCGTACACCGGTAGTTGTTGTCGAAAACGATGTCTGTCCTGTCCTCGCAGTATGTCTGCACACTGGCACACCATCTGCAGCAGTTCTGAAAAGCAGGTCAGACAACGTAGCGCAATTTCACGTCATAGCCTACTCTTTAGTAATAAAAAGTCTTGCTTCTCTCTTAGCTCTAACCGTTTAAACAAAGCTCTACTGAATCTACTTGATAAAACAAAAGTTCCTTGCGTCGGGTGATTATCTATGGACCAATCAAATGCCGGTATTTCGACCCATCCGAGTCGGCAACCAATGCATACATGAGCAGATGCTTATTTTACTAGCCGAAATGTTATTAACACCATGAAAGAAGCGAAGACTTTACTTACATCATTGTTGGAGGGGATGCTGCATCCATCGCGATCCAGTTGCTCGCAACCCTTAATTCTATCGCCGTATGGACAACCTGGGAGTGGAGAAAAGGGCAAGAAGCACGAAGTTTATGAACCTTCAGAAGGATAAGACCCAGTCGTAAATGTTACACTAGGGCGTTTTTTTCGCGCTGGAAAAGCGGGTAAGTATTCCATAATTCAATAAACACTGGCGCTGTTAGTGTGAAGCTGAAGCATAATGAGTTTAATCAAAAGACTCCAACCGTACTCATCTGTTGGTAGATATAATTTACAAATAACCGCTGGGACCAATTGTACGTTTCTCGCTGCGGTCGGGACCACTGGTCAGGAAAGCCTCCTCTATTCAGACATTAGAAATCAGGCATCATGTTTTCGAAACAAGACCAGGGCATGAGGTCATCCTCCAATGCTAACACATTTTTATCATACACGGAAGGGGAGGGTGATCTGGGGCATGGAAGTTAGAAAACTCTGTCTCAAACTCACGAGGATTGGCTAGTGATTTCGCCCGATTACACGAGCTGCAACATGTCGAAGCAACCGTGGAGTCGTAACAATAAGACCTCTCGCCAGACACCAGATCGGCGCATCTCTTGCCGTTGATGCGAGTGTACGGGTTGTCCCGCGTACAGGCTGAAATGACAGATTTGAGCATTACAACAATGATTGAAGCACGACTATCCTGGGGCCGCTGGTGCTCACATCTTACATCATGGTACAGATTATCAAATCGGACAGACCAACTATACGGTATTTCAAAATGGGACGACATATACAGACTGGATAAACTCTCCAAACCTAGTCCATTCCGATATCATTTTAACAAATATTCTTGTCAATTTTATAATTATATATCATTAGACTATAGTTTCATGTAGACATGATTCATGATAATACAATGTAATGACTAAATAGCGATGCCTATTAACCACTACTTATCATCCGACAAAGACCAAAATACCCTCCGCAAGCGACGAATTCCGGCAATCACTAAGCAGGGAACTTGACAAATTTGCGTTACTGCACGAACCATTTGCACTGGTACCAAAGAGAAATGTTATGATAACTGTACAAATAATTGGTTATCGGGAGTCGACATTTACTGCCAATCAGGGATAGTTACCCTGTCATGTCCCCACTGCTGTTTGTCCGATTCATGATGAAGTGATTGATATCGGATGAAGGCCGAGAACGACTAGAAGTTGCGGGGTTTTCCGGCTTATAGGACAGTTTTCGCAAAGCCCCCGAAACGCGACCGCCAACACGTATCCCATTATGTTCGAACTTGGCCAATGGTCCAATGTCAAACAGTGTGATCGGATTTCGCGTCGGCATATCGGGGCGAAAACTCCCCCATTTTGACGTTTGAACTCGTATCGGTGTTCCCAGACTTTCACGCAAAAATATCCAACCCATACAAGGATATCACTATCTTGGTCCTGTAAATTAGGCCACCATTTAAAGGCCTACGCGCGTTCGTCAAAATTAGAAATTTGTTATTAAAACTTTCCGATTGCGTTAATTTGTACTACATTTTGTAACCATAAATTTAGCATTGCCGTTGTGAAGACAGGTATACACATAACCATAAATACCAAGTTTTTGCACTTCGTATTGCATAATAACAAGTGTGTAAACTGCATCCGATTTTCCTATCCTGTGCCACTACTAAATACGAACAGTGTACCCATTTTAATAATGGTCTATTCCCCTTGTCATCTTGTCAAATGAAAACAAAATTGAATTCCACTCACCTGCGAGAGAGCCAGTCACGAAGGAGAACAGGAAGAGAAAAACGGCAGACGACATCCCGCTCCAGTCCTCAACAGGTCAGGAATGATTTGACCAGCCTCTGATGTGTCTGATATTTGATTTCATGAGAAATTGGGACAGAAAATAATTTGAAAATTGTCTGCGATTTCGTATCAGCGCAAATAATGTGGGTCAGGGCGAGAGCAATTGCAAAATTATGACCACCTATGGTATGGTAATTGATATATAGATATGCTAGATTGTCAAAATTACACTCAATAAGGCTGTTACATATCTGGTGATTTGACACGCAATGTCAGATACCGTATTAATCTCACATTGGAATCTTGCAAATAACATGTATCTCATCTCTGTCCGTTGTCTTTTTTACCTTTTGTCTTTGTAGTCATTTTTACCAGTTGCTTTTTTGCTCGTTCCCTTTGTTACCTGTAGTTTTCTTTACCTGTAGCCTTTTTTACCGTAGTTTTTTTACCGTAGCATTTTTTACCTAGATTCGACAATGTGCCACAGTCACATGGAACAGGAAATCGTGCGGTCGTAAGCTGCAGGATGCATATTTACAATATTTTGTCGTATTGACTTTGAAAAAAAGCATCCGCTCTTGGCGTTAATTACAATCATCATAGTGAAATTGTTTCCACCAAGCCATCACAGAGGACTGGACACCGAGTGCAAGTAAGAATTAACAATATGACGTTACTACATGTCTTCTAGCTCATCTTTAAAATAACCTGGCACCTTCTTCTTGTTAGTGTCGTAGAGTTGATGATTGGCCATGATACTCTTGGCTCTCTCACCGTCTGATACCAATTCAATTTCCATCCTGTTCCTTATATTCTCACAAGTCTTTCCATAGAAAGCATTATTCATTGATTTAAAGTAATCTTTCTCAAAATCAGTCTTAGAGTCCATCCTCCTTTTAGTGTCAAAAACATTATTCTTAGTGGTTTTGCTCCAAATATTGCATGTCTTCATCTCTGTAATAACGAAATGGTATTTATACAGAATAAAATGTTTGCCGTTTTATAAGTTTCACAAGCTTCATAATTGATCTTCTCATGGAAATTAGTACCGTTAACACTCAATATGCTGATATAATGCGTGTTCAACACTTACTGAGCAACCCATTATTCACTTAACATCTACATAAGACTACTGAACTGAGCATCATTCATGTATTTGTAGTGGTTGAGGCAGCTTCCTTTAGCAAACAGTTGCTATTGGCAATACGCAATATTTTGTTGATGACCGCAAATACATTTATATTTTACCAGTTTAATTCCCACTTTGAAACCGTATAGGGGTGTGTCCGGCACAGCGCACCAGGAGTTGCATTTATGATTTTGACTTGCCCGGGGTTGATGCTGATTTCGCGCAGCATTTCTCACATCACTATCATTCCAAATGGAACCAGAAAGTAGGATACCGTCCTCCTGAAAGAAAATGTCTAGGAGAATACAAGACTCAGATTCAAGTGCGGTGGAATTGGTGGACTTGGACGTCTTGAATCTGGAAGACATTCACGTCATACCCGCGCCAGAACCAGTTGAAGGTACATGTAGATGTATGTTGTTTGCCATTTCGATTTTCAATTGGCGCCAACAGAGTACAGTGTATTTTCGAAATTTACTTCGGTTAATGATAAATTTTTCATAGAAGTTAAGTTTTTAAACTGGTGACAAAGCAATGAAATGGTGTCGAATACTGAATATAGAAGAAAGACATCCACCAGTTAAAAACACTTTAGTTGTACTCAATATTAATCATTATCAATTTTGATAGTTGACATTGCTGGCATAGCAGTTTTATCCAATATTAATTTGGCACTTTTCCGGAGATGAGACTTCGTCGCATTTGTTTAAAATTACTGTCTACCTTCACAAACGTGACAATCCCATAATGAAAATCCTCGATTTCTTCTCTTTTAGTCATTATGAATTCAGACATCGTCATTTTCGACGTCAGCGGAACAATTTTCCGGGTGAGACGAAGCACCATCAACACTGTCCCGAAGTCCAGACTTGGAGCCATCTGCGCTTCAGACGACTACCCGGACAAACTCAACGGAACCTACTACCTCGATCGTGACCCTGACCTGTTCGCCGCCATCTTGAACGCCTGTCGAAACCCAGATGAAATCCACGTTCCCGACGACGTATGCCCTGAAGCATTCCGAGAAGAGTTAGTCTATTGGGGGCTCGACCCTACTAACTTCAGCACTTGCTGCATTGCCAAGGTCCTAGACAGATTCTCTGAGAAGAAGGCGCTGTCTGCGTTAAGGAATGAGATGATGTCCGATCCTATGTTCAAGTATAAGATGAAGAAGCATCCGCCGTTCAGCAGCAAGTTTCAAGCGTGCCGGTACCGGGCCTGGCTGTTTCTGGAGTATCCAATTTACTCAAAACCAGCAATGGTAAGTTCTTTCGTGATAGCTCTATAAAATAATTTGAAACACTCAGCCCTTCAAACGAGTTATAGGACTGGAACGTATTACAAGAAACTTCGGTCTTATCCTACGCTACCTGAATGCCTACTAAAATTAGACTTCCTAATAACTTTTGATTGCAGGGCTTCAGACCAAGATAGCGAGCTACTATTGGCTGCCAAACACAAAGAAGTAGTAACATAGTATACTCCTGAATATTCTGTTTTGCAGGCTTGGGGCATCTTCTTCTACATTGCGCTTGTTACCAGCATCATCTTGACTGAGATTGCCACTCTGCCTGCAAGTCGATCAAGGGTTTCTCCAACAAATTCTCCCAGGACACACAATACACAAGACTTGCAGGGTATGTTGGACAAGGCTATGAACAATGCATTAAAAGCACATTATGAAAACTATGATTACGATGATTACGACGATTACGATGGAAGCGGAGACGGCCTGTACACGACAGCGGCCACACTGGAAGCACAGGTTGCGGATGTTACATCTTCGTTGCAGTCCTTGTCAAAATGGATGAACGGAAAGAAGAGTGTTAGATCCGTGGACGGAAGTGGATTGTTAGCGACCCCACCAACAACTCAACCAGACATTAAGTCAAATAATTCAACTACAAAAGCTACCTCTCGACTGAATTTATATTGGTCAACATCACCCGTTCCCTGGATAATGAAAGGACAGATCATCTTCTTGGTATTCTTCACTCTCGAAGTTGTAGTGCGATTCCTACTCTGTTCTGAAAAAGTCCGATTTTTCACATGTTTTTACAACATCTTGGATATCCTAATGAGCATATCGGCGACACTGTCCGTCATTGTGGAGAATGTATGCAAAGATTTTAATGGAAATGTCACGGAATTATGCAAATATGCCTCCTACTGCACAGGTGTAGCCACTGTCTTCAGGACAATACGCATCTTCAAACTCTCGCGTTGCTGTGCGGGATTGCGCGTCCTAATTCTGGTCGTGCAGAGCTCCTTCTTTGAGTTAATGACACTTATTCTTTTCCTGATCGTCGCCATGTTGATTTTCTCTACCCTGATTTACTACGCTGAACTCCACCTCGGTAATGGATTCATAAGCATTCCTGTGGCGTACTACTGGAGTCTCATCACCATGACCACGGTGGGTTACGGAGATATGCACCCTAACGGAACAGCTGGCTACATCATCGGCGTCATGTGCTCCATTGTTGGAATCCTGATCACAGGGATGGCAATTCCAATTATCGGCAACAACTTCAACAAATACTACAGCATCGTCTGCTTAATCTACGGGGCAATATTCAGTGACAAATTTGACGAGGATGGCAATTTTACAGACGAGTTTCATGTTGGAAGCCATGACACCAGCACGGCACAGGCACATTCCGGTCATCGTGGCCACACCAAGGTACATCCAATGCAAAGAAAGTGTCACTGGGGTAAGGAAGAATGCATTAGACAAAAGTTGTACTAGTGGACTAACCGGCCAAGTACCGATATGGTTTCAGCTGGAATTGAAATTCAAAGCGAGTTGAAGGAAACATGCTTGCCAGCAGGACGTGTATTTCGAAAAAGGCTGTCGTTCGCGCGCGAATGATATTATATTGTATTGTTTGTTGACCTGACTTCTACAAACCATCATATAAATTATTAGTTCCTTTGAAAAGGTATGAAAAATGACGATTTTCTATTCGTACTGGGAGGCCTATACTTTGAATGAAGAATAGCTACAATATCAAAGCTCTGTTTGTGATCGTGTCATACCATACAAGGAGTGGCGCTTCATCAATATTGATTTACAACTGATCCAAACTGATGGTGTGTGGAAATAGTTTATCTGTCATGACCTAAGTCTATATATCATACTCATCTTAACTATCTTTTATCTGTGATGTCTAGAAGTTAGAAAATGGAATATCCAACTCACTACATGTACATGTATGTATATTGTACTAGTCTTATTTTGCTTGATAAATACAAAAATGATATTTTGCCGACGGCAACTTGAATTTTCTTTTCTTTACTGTTACAGAGAGCACGCTAGTGGTGTTGCAGCCTTCTCTGTCGTTTTTAAAGGTTACATGACACTAACAGCGCCGAATTTCATCTTTATATATGGACGTTACCAGCCGTCTTATCTGGTGGGTTGCTGCGTCGGTGATTTTAGTAGGTCTACTTTGTTCGTTTGAGCTGTCAGCAACTCAAGATCACTTCCGTGGCAGAGACTCGTTAGCCGAAGATTCAGGTGGTTTATAGTTGTTGGTCGATCGTTTAGATCATGATGGGGGGGGGGGGGGCGAAAGTGGCAGGAATGAATGACTTGACGGGACGACCGCAAAGGTGGCTTTGATAAGGATGAGAGAACACATAATGGATCGCCCGCATAGTGCTCGTCAAGTGTTGACAGAATCGATTCAGCAAAGGCGAAGAAAAGATAACTCGCGGGAAAGAGGTAAAATTGAAAAATCCAATCAATGGATTCACGTCAATGTATATGCTACTTATAATAAATGGTTCGAATGACTCGCCTTTATGACATTCAACGGCCAATAACGCCGTTATAACCATTGATATCAATGCTATCAATTGTATCCCTTTCTAACAAGATTTATTCACCGCATGATATTGCCATTCGCTTTCTCTGCGTGCAACAACAACTAGTAAATATACCTCGACTGAGATATCATTGCTAAGCATGTCAACACTCAATGGCACTCTTATAGTTCGCAAGGAGCAATGGTTTTCTTTTGAAGTTCAGAGCAATGTAGTAAGGAAGATAACTAGATGATCCGAAGCCCAGATCGATTCAACTACAGCTTCAAACCCGAGTATTTCCAATTTAAAAAAGCTACATACCAGGACTTTGGGTGGATCAGCGTTGGTGTGTGAAGAACTTTGTGGACGGAAAGACTGCTTCTCAATATCAGTGGTTCAAGGATACAGGAAACTTCGCCGAGAGTTTGGTGTACAGCTGGCGAATTTGAAATGCTGTGGTGCTAATTGTAAATGTAGACATCATTCTGCGATCTTCTGTTCGAGGAAGAGGTAAGTGTAACTTCATTCTTCTCTCTGTCAATGGACAGAGACATGGTAATCAATATCGTCGGTGGTCAACTTGAACCATTGCGAGGTAAATGGTTATTCGCAAATAAGCAACTTACGTTTACCGAATAACAGCTTGATATATTTTTCGTGACACAAGCAGAGCTGAAATGTCCTTGTTACAGCTGAAACCGTTTTGTAAGTTAGGTATAAATCCAACCACCATCTTGAAAACCTCCATTTGAAAACAAACTTCATTTGACCAGTTCGTACCCGACTGACATTGCTTCAATTCTTTGTAGATTGAGAAATCGAGAGACAAGATGGTATACATCGACTTCATGCCTAAACTAGTCCAGTATTACGGAGGAGCACATTCCAAATACGAAAGTTTCAGGTAAGCCATGCCATGTTGATAGAAGTATAAGACTTCGTCAATGTTAATTTTATAGCGACAACAGCATTTTATTACGTTTTCATTATCATGAAGGCCACATTTATAGTGTACACGGATGTAGAGCATAGGGTTTTTGAGACGCACATTTTCATTCCTTCTGCTTGAGAATCGAACTGAATTGTAATTTTAGTATAACTACATGTAAAGGTTTTTCGATTGCAGACGACTTATGCAACGCGCCAACGATTGGCTGGAGAGGAACCCCCAAGTTGTTGTCATCAACTGTGAAACTGTGGCTATCAAACCGAACGAGTATTACTTGGAGGATTTCGACAACAAGATCACGATTTGGGATGAATTCTTCATGGAGACAATTGCTGGGAAAACACGAACTGCCAGACATCCAGTATTACATGTTTTGAGGTGAGAGAGTGTTTGCTTATTTAGCAGAAAATTGGTTTGAATGAGGCTTTCAATCGAATTCAACATCTGACAGCTGACATTGCATGGGCATCCCACCTTCACCATACAGTGCAATGCCCAGACATTTAGCCTCAATTCAAGCCATAATTCATAAAGCTTTCCCAACGCTTCATGTCCGGATTAGCCGTGATCGTATAGTGGTTAGTACATTGCGTTGTGGCCGCAATAGCCCAGGTTCGATTCCTGGTCATGGCAAAAAAATTCTCCTTTTTGTCGCGCTCGGGTAAAGTTAGCTAATTTTAAAAAGGAAATGATGACAGGAAAGAAGAAGACAAAAAACTACTTTATTTTGAGGAGTGAAAGGCCATGTATATGTACGTCTTACTTGTACCATCATCAAATCTGTCCAACACCATAGCCTTATACTTCTATTGTTTTAAAAAAGCAAATTGATACCTTTTATACCGACCGTTGTTATGAACCGCAACGAGGCCAGACTTTTGAACACTGTAGCTTCTCACGTTCTATAAGCAGGATGAAGAGACTTTTAATATCTCATGATTCTATTTGAGGTAAATCATACCGGTATACAGGCAATACTGGCCTCCACTCGGGCTTACCATGCAATGAGCGTTGCTTCCGTTGGTCTACTGCAGCAAGCACAAGTCAAAAGCTGAACAAAGTAAAGCAATCTGGATGAATGTACTGATCATGATTATTGTCGACGATTTTCAGAATTTGGTATCTTGGGAAGACCTTTGCCGAGGAGGGCGACGACGACGATGATGATGATGACGATGAGAGCACAATCAGCGAGGAAGAAGCCGAGCAGAGGAGGAAAGCATCCATGAAGAAGCGAAAGTCTATATTCGAAAGGAACGAGAGCATGGCCACTTTTAAACAGGACGCAGATCGGAGAAAGTCGATTAGTTCTACAGCTAGCAAGGACAGTAAGGGGAAGAAGAAGGGTGATAAAGGTGAGCCATCTTCAGTATTATCTGGTACATGAGGGCATCGCCAACTGCAAAGTTTGGCGGATAGCTTGAGATTGCATTTTGCGAGTGCATTCTGCGAGGAAGCGTTAAGTCGCACGGCGAAGACAGTCTAGAGATTTATTATAAAGGCTTTTATCGGACGGACTAACTCTAAACATAGCTTAGCGGATTGCCTGTTAATTCGATGAATAGTATAAACACTCGTCGGCTTCTATTACAGGGAAAACAAAGTCCGTAGCGTTCTCCGACACAAAAGACGTCAAACACTTTGAAAAAGATGACGATGATGACGTCAGCGAAATAGAGGAGGACGAACTGCGACCGCAGCAGATTGGCTACGTAAATATCATACCGTGCCGGTATCGTAGCAGCAAAGATCTAAGGTCGAAGCGGAGGTTCGAACACCTTGGAGCTACTATTGGGCGATTTAACAATAACATGGAGGAGAGACATTTGCCCGGTAAATATTCTAAGCTTTTCCCAGTTAACCAATAGGGATAATAACAATAATTTTTTCACACGTTAGAGTGGTTTTCCATCTTGAACTTTGCCCATTGCACTTGTCATACAATGTAGTGGTATCCATCCACTGACAAGCAACAAAGATGGTTTGACATTTTATTGACGGAGACATGAAAAGGAATCGTTCAACGGCCGTTTACTAGGGAGTATGCTGCTCTACACTGCTAAAGTACCAGTCCATTCATTAAAAGTATCTTCTAGCAAAGTGAGGACAGCACTTTTCTTCCGCGACGTTTACCAGTCGAAAGCTACCGAGAGCACTAGAAGGTGTTCAATCGCCATTCTCTAGTGGTTCCACCTTGTCTGCCTCACTTACTGACCGAGGTGCTCGAACAAAAAGTGGCGGTTTACTACGCAGGCAGCCAACGTCCCTCCTTTTCCGTACACCTTCCCTTCTTTTTACTCATATGACAAATAACAAGCGTTGCTACGGTATGAACGTCGATAACGGACTGAATGCGAAGACGAGAAGTCAAATGTATCTTCAGATGTCCTTCCCTTCACTCATTAGACCATTAATTGGAACTTTTAAGCCTTCGACCAGGAAATATTTTCAACTGCAATCATAAAATTAAAAAACAGTTATAATTTATCATCTTTCAGGGGAAATTATCAGCACCGAGATCTACACGGTTCCCATGTCAGCCAACGGATGTGAATATCCTGATGCCACCTTCTGGAGATTTGGCGAACTAGAGTTCCATATGGCCAGAGTCTATTATTTGCTCGGCGAGTCACTTGGAGAGAAAATAGGTAAAGGTCAATACTTGTGCGTGTATTAAGGCTGCACGAGGTTGCATTAGGGAGTTTTCGCAAAGTCCTCGAAAAGCAAACGCGAAAGCTTGTTAAATTTTTCGACATCATCATCAGGCCTTCGGAAGAATTGGATAAGCGTACGCGTTGGGGTGAATTGAAAATGACAGTCGTAAGAATAGCCAGTTGTTCGTATGTAAAATGTATTAGTAACACATTGATACATATTGTGCTCTTCAAACTAAATGATATGGGTTTCTAATACGTTTGCGGACGCAATGACTCAGGAGTACTGGTCTTAAATGATAAAAATCATCTTCATAGCCACTTAAAACTAATTTTTCCTATAGAAAAAACTTGATAATGTACAGAAATATATACATGAAAAGATAATACAGTGTTGGCACTAAATGATACAATAATTCACCGTCTTCATCGTCACTCTGCACTTCCTTGTATAGGTTTTGCCGACTTCATTCCAATGAACGATGGTGTCGAAGATTTTACGCACATGGTCAGCAGGGCAAATGAATGGATTCAAAAACAGTCAAAAATACATGTCACCAACTTCAGGACCGACTGGTGTAACTTCGGCGCTGGTAAGGACAAGCCATATCTTTATCCGATACGTACACGTAAATCGGAAATATTAGTGTAAAAAAGTGCAACTACAAAATCCTTTCAAATCTGAACATTTTACAATGTTATTCATTTTGTGTCTTGGCCCCAGAGGAGAGATATAAATTTCTATTTTAACGGTGCAATTCACCTACTTCCGAAAGCAGAATTTGACCGGAAATAACGCAACTTTAGAGCCTCCCGATTGGTTCATCGAAAATCAGCTTGCCCACCGGGATTGCGGATATGACACTTTTGATTGTTCAATCCATCGAAACTAACCTTCCTTTTTTTGGGAAATAATTGTACATGTGATAATCACCCCTCCTCTTCAGAACCTACTTTCGTTGAGAGCCAGTCCGCAATACGCCGGGTGTGGATCAATGCCAAGCTTGTTCGTGTACTGAGAGTATGGTACACTACCCCACTGAGACCAGAACTAGTGGAAGTGCCACCCAATCCCGTCGTAAAATGGACGCTGTTCGAGGCTGAGATATTAGTGCAGAAGACGGTAGAGAGGGTGGAGACCTTCACAGAAGTCATCAGGAGGGCGCTCATTGATCTTGAAAAACTAGGTGTGTGTGTTGTAATTTGAATGATGTCGTGTTGGTTAGCCATTGGAGAACGCTTTAATTCTGCTTCCTCCGCTGAAGAAGCATGAATCGGGGTGTCTAATTGGCCATTGAGTGCAACGGGAAGTAACAACGCTACTCGGTAGAAAGATAATGAAATGTGAAAGACTTCAGCAGTGGCTCACAGTTTCTTTTCTTTCGTAATTTTAGTTTTTTGAACCCTTTTGCAGCATAACCAAAAACAACACCGAAAACATGCATAAAACAAGGCACACAGCAAAAACACTGAACATAAAACGACAGCAACGACATCTAACATCAAGATTTGATACCATGCCATTCGATTGGTGTAGCTTTGCATGTGATCGCCGCCATATTTCATCACGTGATTTATCCAATATGAAGCTGTCTGCTTTGGCGTCATCTGCTGATCTCGGTACATTTCGGAAGCCTTCATGATTGCTTCTTTGTAGCGTTGACTTTGCATCAATTCAGTAATGTTTGTGTAAAAGTCATCAGCAGTCAGCTTCCTTAATTCTATGTATAGTCCGAATCCTTTACTCATAAGTCTTTGCGCGTTGTAAACTTGGTCACCGAAAATTGGGAGGCCCAACATCGGGACGCCATGATAGAGTGCCTCGTGCTGGCCGCTGTTTCCACAGTGCGTTGCAAAGACCTTGACCTTTTCATGCCCCAAGAGATCATTTTGAGGAAGCCATTTTGAGGCATAGGTGTTTGAGGGGAGATGTTGACCCTGTTTGAGCTTCTTGACGTCGAACTGTAACACAACCTTAAGCTTAAGTTTTCCAACCGAGGCCAATAATGTATCGACTGTCTGCTCCGGGAGTTGGACAGCGACGGATCCAAATGATATCAGGACAAAACCGTCACTGTTATCAACAAAATCTTTCAAATCGCCTTCCTGTAGCTGTTTTGCAGGCTTGGTAACTAGGCCACCAACGTTGATAAGGTTTGGGGCGCCTGGGATAGGAACTTCATAGACCCTCGCAGTGTCTACCAGGTGAAGCAGTGCTCTGTCAGCGAGGTCCCTATAAGAAGAGTAGGGCTTGTCCGATGGATACGCAATAACGTATTCCAACAGCGGGCCCAGAATGGTCACCAGCAGCGTCTTGACTGTCCGCTGACGGAGTGTAGAGTACTCGTAGTAGACCATATCAGCTGGTCCGGGGGAAAGTAATAGTGTATGAAGGGCTGGAGCAGCCATATCGGCGAGCAAGATCGGCATAAAATTAACGTAAGGTACGCCAAGGTTATGAGGTATTTGGAAAAGGCATCTACACGTTGCATCTATCACGATGAGGTCCGGTTTCAAGGCGTCCAACTCGACGTACATCGTCTTATTTTGCACCATATCACACGCTTCTCTTGATACCTTGAGAAAGAACTGGACAATTTCTGCAAATCGGGAAAATGTCATACCGGCAAATGAAATATCGAATAATAATTTCTGAAACGAATCCGTTTCATGAATTAACTTCTCACCAGCGCCGCTGGACCTATAGTGAACGATATTTATCCCTGCTGCCATATTTTCAAGTGGGTTGAACTTGGTGTCTAATGCCATAAAGACTTGGTGTCCGTTTTCAATCAGCCCCTCCGCGATTGCGTTGGCCTGTAACACTCTGCTCTTCATCATGTAAGACAGGAGCAGTATCCTCTTTCCTGAAACAATCTCTTGCGAAGCAAGAAAGGTTTGAACAAACATGAGTACTAAAAACTTCATCTTGAGTTGGTTTGGCTCAACTGGCTGAATTCCTGAGAAACCGCTAACAAAATGTTCACCATCGGGTCCTATGAATGTTATTTAATCTCATTTGTTAAACAAATATACTGCATTTTTGTGACTATCACAAGGTTGATTGTCTATACGAAGAAATTTTCTGAAAGTGTGACAAAATACTTTAAAAGTATCGATTTCAATCCATGTTAGTAATGTGATCTATATAGCCCTAACGCAATGGTTTGTTATAATGCCATTTGTGTGTATTTTTACTATTGAATTGCTCTACAAATGACTGAAGCGAATCATTATCGTCTTCCAAAAGAAAAGAAAATTAATACGCGACATGACCTACTTTGGGAATGAGATTTTTAATCAGTGCACATACGAAAGGGCCAATACCTGACATGTTCAATGACAAATGACTTGAATACTTAAAACTATAGGCCGCACTCACAAACATGTCTATCCCATATCTGATCTAGATACAAACTCCAAAATAAAAGCGTGATGGACAATGTGAATTTACAGTCAAGGTGTCGCACAGACTGTCAAAAAATATGATCCCAAAACATACGCTTGAAGTTCAAGCTACATGAGAATATATTGCACGATTCAGTTGAGAATTTCGTGCAATGTCCAACTTCCGGTGCACATTGTTATGAAAATTTTACATGTACGTTGTATCAGTGGGCATGCAAAACTGTCTCTGACCTTCCAACTCTTAACGCCAACAGTCATTCCTGAAAGCTATTAACTAACCAATAGGTTTGATCCCAACTTAAAGCAGTTCCGAAACTACGCCAATGTCAAGATCAGCAGGAAAGGATTTATTGGCGCTTTTCTCATGGCTTGGGAGAGTAGGCTGGCCAATGAACAATTCTAAATTATTTTCAATTTTAATTCCAGAAGCACAGATCCTGAATGTGGAAACAGTTGTGTTGTTCTCTGAATACAGCAAGAGAAAACTCCGCCGTGAAGAGATGGACGTCAACGTCGGGCTCCAAATCAAACACATGCTTAGGTTTTACATCTTCGGGAACATTTTCACAAATCAG
The DNA here is from genome assembly GCF_910592395.1 of Lineus longissimus. Classification (NCBI taxonomy): domain Eukaryota; kingdom Metazoa; phylum Nemertea; class Pilidiophora; order Heteronemertea; family Lineidae; genus Lineus; species Lineus longissimus. The sequence continues at coordinate 5,715,238 of NC_088315.1, forward strand.
CTCAGAATCAAAATTCCTAAGCGAACGCGTGACCAAGCCAAAGCTACAGGGGCGTGGAAGGACCTAGGGGCAAGGCTGCAAGGTGGAGGCCAGGCGCCGGCCGTCGGGCGGCCGGGGGGCGGCGGGGCTGCAAAATCAAAGGCCTGTGTTATATCATGAACTATCTTGGTCTCTCCAATGGTGCCATTTTGGCCTGTGAACATTGATGTATGATATAAAATATTTTCCTTACTCCGAGTACATCCTAGCAACGAATATGACAAAGTGCTCAGTATAAAACGAAGTAACGTTCTTGATGACCGAATGTGTTTTTCTTAAAGTGTATATTTGCAAGAAAAATGTACAAATTATTGTCTTAACAATGGTTCTCACTCAACATATACATTCAGACCTTGGTTATGTTGTAACATGCTTTACATCTAAAAAATTCAAGTAAAAGCAATGAAAACAAATATAAGGTCTTTGCTAAACACTAAAGATTTGTCCAAACCGAAATTGTTGAATCGTCTCGACTGCAGTGGCCTTTAAACGAACGATATGTGCCACATGAATCATAGTAGTCACATTTTTCTCCTCAAATCTGTTATTCACGTGATATTTTCTGAAGCCTGCACCCGCAGGTATCCTCAATCCATCAGTATAACCTCAGATTGCGTTCGGCTAGGATTTACCTTATGTGCAACGTGGAAACGTATGTTCAGACTGGATATAACCTAGGTATGTACTCTGTTCCTCCAAAGGAGGATAATCCTTTAAATTGGGATCGGGACCAACTTATCCACTAAAACTGAAACTCGAACGAAACTTGTATTGCCTCTCAGATTTAAGGAATAATATTTTACTCAAATCATCATTTAGCACACCAGTGGCCTGTTTTATAGAATGCCGCCCTTTTACACATGTCATGCTGTATCACTATCAATGTGGCAGGTTACCACTAACATTAGAAACAGAAGGTATATGATCCTCATACTGCCAACTGTTTCTGAAGGGTCGTGTCCTACCCATGATATCAGTATTAATGAACTGATTTTGCAATTGACTTACATAATCATTCCTCTAGCGATTGATTAAACAAAAAAGATCCAGATTACAACATCCCTGCTGATCACGTCCATTTGTGACTCTAGTTGCCTCAAACAGCAATTGGAAAGAGAGGATCTGGTGAAGTAAGTTTGATTTCTGATAGAGCACTTTTTCGGCCAGGTCCTTGCTTCAAAGCTTCATCTCAAAATCTTTCGCGGGATGTTAGCATAGCAATTTTTGGCGAAAATTGTGACCATTGGACATGTACATGCACTTTAGCACATGTAAAAAGTGCGTTGTAGCGCCATCAGCAATTACCTTTAACTAGCCTTTAGCTGACATTACATTATGCTGCTATACGATACGATGCCTATTCTGCTGGAAATACCTCGCATCGTTCAGAAAAAGGGAATGACACTCTTTGTGGATGGTGCTGTAGCGCTATCCCCTATTGCTTCACTGCAAACCCAACTAATGTCAGACGCTCAAGGATTTGCAGGGACGTCGAACTATAAATTGGAAGGACCACTTTTATGACTTTGGTAGCAAAATGAGAAAGCATTCACAAATATGTCGGATATACAGGTTACATTGGTATAAGAGAGTTCAAAAATAATCTCCGACAATACCCGGAGATGGGTAAAACATGGTAAACATTTGAAACTACATGACTACTGACGAACATGACGAAATATGAAGGCCATTACCTGTTGTATATGTGTAAAAAGTTTCAGACTCTTTGTTGTTGATGGCCCTTGCTTCCCCAGGTGAACTGCAGAAAATAGCTGAGAAGTATAGGCCTATGACTACAAGCATTGCCCTTTGTCAATCTTGAGAATATGCTCTTGCAGATGTACAAAAATTGTACTACCAGTATTGAAGGTAAGTGTTATATCTCGAAGAAAGAGGATAGCCACGACTAAAGCAACAGCAGATAAACAAGACGCTCCAGCACGAAACGCATACATGTAGGCTGCTATGGAGCAGACACCAAATTCAAGCACTCGTGAGTAAGATGCCTTTGAATCTTGCAGCATTTGATATTTATAAGACCTTTACTGCTGATGCCTCAACAAGGGTTGAACGCAGGTGGCTACCGAATGAATTATTTGCGGGATTGGCGACCTTACCATGATCTCGCCTGGGCCGTTTCGAAACGGCGCCGACAAATATTTCAAGTAAGGCAGTCAGTGTTTCCTTAAGGGTTGTCCCCCTTGAATTTATTTCTAGGGGAATGGTAATGCGCCATTTCTATTTTCTCTTTCTTCTAACTGGCTGTAGACGGCCACAGGTTGACACCAAATTTAAAAATTTAAAAAACTAACTATCTTACAAATCTATGTGGGTTAATATCGATCCATTGCCAATCAAATTGAATGTTATTTTATTACACCTGGTAGACATCGCTTCCATGGTAACCAAACTTTCCGAACATCCTAACATCTATTCAAGCTAAGATGTTGTAATTTCCAGCGCACACTACTTTGGTATCATCATCACAATAGAACTTTATCTAAGGCGAAAACAACTCGATTCCAACCATAGTTGCATGTTCACAAATATATATCGCTGTAGATTTATGCACACAAAACAAGTATAATGGACAGGAACCCATAACATCATTTATATGTGATAGGTTTCCCAACCTGAACTCCCTACCTCTGTTCATTTGCTTCAAAACAAGCTTTATGACTACCAGACTTCCTAAAATTCCTCAGTATATACGTATACATGTATGTTGTTTCCTGCACAAGTTCCCTTCAAAAGTATACAGGTATACATGTGCCGAAAGCTTTGCAGATACTTCTGAAATCTGTATATTATCATAGGCAACTCCATGTTCCATTTCTATTCTAAATCGTCCAAAAAGCTTAGTTTTGCACCGAGGCGCTGAAAAGTGTATGCCGCAGTCGAAGTTTATTTAGTAAGACGTTTTCACATAACCAGTTCCGTTATTCGAGAATGGATCAGAATGGATCAGAGAATGCTACAGTCAACTCTGGGATGGATCATGTGGCTGGATCTTATTAGAAGTTATCTTTATTATCATCTTGGCCGACATCAACCCGGGAACTGCTGCCCGGGAGAAACTGTCCACCAATGTTATTGAAAGCTGCACCAGATCCAACCCGATATGCCATCCCGGCGAACTTGGTATGTTCTACAGCATCTTGGACTAAATCATAAGGTTAATCGAGGAAGTTATGGTGATGGAATGTGAATAACAAGACCGTTTATAAACATTTCATCGGAGTATGATGGGTTCGATTGGATGTAGTGTATGCCAATACGATATTTTGATTTGGTGTCAGAATGAGACCAACCCAAAAACCAGAAACTTACTTTGAACTTTTCCCCTTCCCACTTGGCCATTCCCCATTTCGCACGGGCTTTCCAGTGCCTCCTTGTTGGTAGAAACTGAACAACAGATCTCGATGACTCCTTTCGAGTTTGAGGAATAGATGATACCCGTTTGGAGTTTGGGGAGAGGTGCGATTAGGAAACTGTAAACGAGTGTTGAAAGTTATGCATCCCTATAGACACAAGAAAGGTCCCGTGGGAATGAATTCCACACGAGTTTTACCAGACAATCATCATTTTGTGTCATGGCCAGGTCTCTGCCCTTTGAGGCGGATTATGATTTAAAAAAAACACACAACAAATTCGACAACTACATCGTGATTGATTGAACGAGAATTCGTTTTTGTGCTGATTGAACAACAAGGTTCATCCCGGAAGTTAGTAGGTTTGTTTACCTACTCACCTATTCCCACATCGATGAAAGTTCAGGATTGTTTGTTTCGAGGAACTGCACATTTGGAACTCATTTATACTGCCCTAGAGGATAGCAGGTACGTACATCATTGAGTTAGTTCAGAGATGTACCACCATTGGTATAGTGGAGAGATCTGAGAGACCAACAAGACTTCATTATGAAATAATGAGTGGTACAATTTGCGTTGGAGTATCATAGACTTTGGCATGTTTCTTCGTTCGGCAACATATAATATAAGATGTTACTGGGTACATAGTTCAAAAGCAATGGCAGGTAGCAGATCACTGATTTATTAATTTATTATTCTCCCACGCGAACATGTATATGAGGTACATGTATCTAATTCCAGAAATAAAGATAGAGACATATCAAGTATAATATTTAGAAGGAAGAATATCACTTCATCTTGGCTTGGTTGCTCAAAACCAAAATTGTTCAATGAAAATATTGAAAGTGATAACGTCAAATAACTTCCTGCTCTTGACGAATTCTGGCTTCTCCAAAATTATGAACAGCAATGCTGAAGTCTGCTGGGGTTTCATCCTATGACTACTGCTTCATCCTTCGACTAGGTCCAAATTTAGTGAACCTCATTGTCATATGTTTCTGTCTTGCTTTTCTCTCTATAAACCAGACCGTTCATTAAACAACACATATCAACTATTGATCTACCAATCGCAAAAATGGCCCAAGGAAAGAATGTTCTCCTCGCTTTTGAACTAGAAGGTAACGTCTTACCGGAGACGGCTACTATAAACCTACTTAACCATCGATATAAACTGTTCGTTATACCGTATCGTTAAGTTGATAAATTATTTTGAGATTGATTCGCCCAAGTCTGGCAGATACCTGCTTCAAGACATCAAATTCGTTTAGGAATTATCAACAAAATACTCACGAAACTGACAAGACGATCATATTCCTCTATGCTTTACCGAATACCATCAGTAACTGATCACTGTGTGTAAATTCTGAAATAAAATCTGATAAAATTTCACTCCCCAACAGTAGGTCACTTTGCAGAGGTTATCCGTTCCTTATCCGTCAACCCATTTTTTTTGTTCCAGTTTTAGATAGAAAGGTTAATGGGGTTCTTGGCTTTTTTATCGGTGCTTTCCATGATGACTGTCGTATATATGTACATGTATTTGGGTATCGATGAACAACTCCTATAAGAATTTAGATTCAAGTACACTACACAGTACATATCATTGTTTTGATTGACTTCGACAGCCTGCTGGCTGTGGCTAAGAAGAGGAAGCTGAGATGATTCGGCCACCGGATGACAAGAGCGAAAGGAACCCTAGGGAAAACTATTATGCAGCACGCGAAGCAGAGCATGGGGGGGGGGGGGTTGGATAGACGATGTAAAAGATTGAACGGGGAAAAGAACTGGAGACCTGATCCGCCTCGCAAAGGATAGGCAAAAGATGGTGCCGCCATAGCCACGGTCGGCCCCACGGGACAGATAGATAGATAGTTAGATAGATAGATATTCTAGTATACACATGTCTTGGTACACAGAGTGAATGGAGAAAGCACTATACCGGAGTTTATCTCCTGTTGTTGCAGAGGTTTGCCTTTAACTGATGGTAGCGTTCTCATCAGCAGGTAGATAACAAAAACTGCTGATTTAATGCTCGCAATCTGGGCCTGAGTTAGCAGAATAGTATGTATATCTAGTCAATAGGTCTCTACTGTTAGTTTATTGTTGACGCTGCTCCTGGGAGCATATGTCTTTAGCTACCTGTTGTCTTCGGGCCGTTTCTAAAGGAATTGATAAGCTGTGAATGCAACCAATTTTTGTGATATACCCCGGGTTATATCAGCGGATTATGTTATTATTGGTGTTGAGAACCACATTACTCCCCGATTCAGTTTCCTGACTTTTACTGTTCTCCATGGAGGAACGATGGAGTAAAGAATCCTGAGAATTCAGAAAGTGATACGTCTTTACAAAGGAAAAGTACCTGTTTGTTACTGGCTTACATGTAGCTCTGGTTCTGAATCTTTATTTTGAAGTTCAGGAGCCCGATCTTGGAAGTCCAAGGACCCTTGCTCTTCGTATGTTTTGGGATCTTTTGGGATACCAGATAAGTGAATGGATAGAAGTTTCACAAGTTACATGATATACTGGCGAAATACTCGGAATTACGTGCAAGATATACAAACAATACTATGCTTTTCCATTCTATGGGATTTAGCTGATTTTTGAATAATTTTGTTGCATTCGTTTACTTCCATTGCAGGATAATTAGTTTTTCAATGGAACAATATGAGTGGGGATAATGTAGCGAAACAAGGGCTTGCATGCGGTCCCATTGATAAGCGTCATTCCATGGAGGCTAAACAGACTTCATGCCCAGGCAAAGGGCATCTTGAAAATGCTCAAAGCAAAGGTTTGGGAGATACAGGAACTTCACCGTCTCCCAAGTGTCACTGCGCGGGAAGCAAAAAGTCCACAGGACAAACGAGCAACACCGACAATCAAGAAAGTAGTTCCTCTGTGATAAACAAAGAAACTCGAGGAACGTGTGGCTCAATGAACAAAAAGGAAGAAAAAGTAGAAACGTCAAAAGTAGAGAAAAACAGCTCAACGGGAAAAGGCGATGAACGGTTATGTAATGCCGAAAAAAAGAACGACGAAGCTGCACCTCCTACGGAGGGAAAAACTGATCAACAAACCGATGATGATGTCGTCGGCGCAATGCCACCAAAGACTGAGAGCGGCACAAATGGCCCGAAAGAGAACCACCACAATGGTGAGCAAGGACGTCAGTATACGAGGGCATTGAGGTAGGAAAACATATCTCATCCCTCCACCTTAGGCTGCGCCTAATCCTTCTAACATTTCGAAAAGAACTGACGCTCCTGTGTCACTTGCGTGGTGCTTCATCTCGTCCTCGACGTCTCGATCAGGCGATCACACCAGTTGTTGTTCTGGTAATGAGACTGCGAGATGTTGCAGGAAATCATTCGATTAGATCGATTTTTATACTGATAACACAAATAGTGGGCATTTCTTGCTACTGGGGCCAATGATGGAACAACGAAAGTCCAACTACTCCTTCAACGTATCTTAAACACGCATTAACCATGTTTTTCTGCCTAACAGCCAAGCGCCTTGATATAATGTTTTGTCGATGTTTGACTTAACCATATTCATTTTCCTGATGGACCTGTTCATTTCTGATGAAATCCAGCCAAACCACTAAAAGTGTGAATTATGAAAACTATGTTGTTTACGTCTGATGCATTCACTCCTTGTCTACCACCAGCAGGCAGCGACTCCTTGTCTTTTTGACCACTAAGTCTTTTACGTCACTCGTCTCCCTAATTAAAAAAAACTGAAATCTGTATTTACCAAGGTCAGTATACTCACTGTGGTCTATGCCATTCCTCGCACCCAGATTGGTATCATACATGACATACACTTATAGTTGTACCTTCCTACCAGACAGAATTTTATCTCATCCCCGACAGTTTACGTTTTCCTTGCCATCATTCTTTGTAACATAACATCTCTGATAATCAATCATCCTAGCGTTTTTCAATGTTCAGGGCACCTTACATTCTGGTGTTCTAGTGCAAACAAAGATGTGGTATGGTAGAGTGTCAAGGTACATGTATACCCACATAACAATGTGAAAGCCAGAGTGATCAGCTTAAATAACTTCACTTTAATGTTGTGGAATATCATGATTTGTCCTCCACTTACCTGATGGCCGATCTCATTTAGCCCAGTGGATAGTAGGGGAGTATGGATTTGTTAAAACTGCATTCGCTTTCGTTGAAATCATGATCAATTTTAAAAGCTTGGCATGCAGCATCGTGGATCATCTGGGAGACTCGAACTCACAATCCTCGGCTCATCAGGCCTTTTGTATACCAACATGATTAAAGATGTGCTAAAGGATAAATATTAGGTTACGCTGAAAAATTCAAAGAAATGGCTGTGAGAAAAGTAATGTCCCTCTAGAAAAACCAACTACAAAACTCAAGAAATAGTTTGGAATTTGCTTCGGAAACCGTTATCGCCCGCAACCAGTTAAACTACCTAAACAGCAACAGATTCAACACGTCCGTTTCCCCTTTCTGTTCCCATGGCAAATACGTTCAACTCGTTACTTTTCATTGTTGTTCATCTCTCTCTGTTACTCATTGCAGTGCCAAGGTGAAGATGAGTATACGAGTTGACGAATCGGAACCCGACTGGGGTGAGTAGACGATTCTTATCCCCTTAGTGTAGGTCACACACATTCAGATGAGTATTGCATATATAAAAGTAAAACAGCCTGTCGATCAAACAACGAGGATAATGGTTTCCTTACTAGCAATGCTACGCTTGGAATGTTGGTCGGACAGTGGGCTTATTGAATCAAAGTTGGCAACAGAATACGATGTAGGTGCTTTACCTGTATTTTACTTCTAGTATTAGCCAGCTCAAGGGGATATCACGATTTAGGTTTTTACTTTCTTAACCACGTAACAAACAAACGAAAGAACTTTTTTTCGAAACAAAATATAAAAAACATCGGAACTGCCGTAACCCAAAAGTTGGAGCTACAAAGCGATAAGTGCCAAAACGTTACATTAACGGATGCCGAGAGATATTTGAAACTTAAATATGTTGACGGGATAAAACTACAGCTGAGCAGTTCGCTGTCAACAGTTTCGCTACAGACGATCCACTATGGCTTCATAAGAAATTACGGTGTAACTGTCAGATATGTCTCGATACGGCGATACATGTAGACCTAAGTCTTAAATAAAGCAGTTGAGTTAATACGTAGAAACACGTATACGTGAAAAGTGAAGCTATGAACTCGGTTTGATACTTCGAAGGCTAACAGATCAAGTTTACGCATCAACTTAATCAACAATATCATCTACTCCTTAATTGATTGAATTAATCAACCAAGGCCAAGAAGATTAACGTTAGTCATTTTAATTGGCCAGGTGAAACATCTTTTAGAAACTGATATCAGTAAATCTCAATTCCATGAAAGTCTACTGAATCATCGTCCTCGAAACGATATGCGGTTGCATATCCAAGAAGGCAGTGCTAACACTGAATTGAATGAATTTTTTCTTGGAAATGATGGCATTTTCTTTCAAAACATTGTATCACGTGACTTATGCTACCTTCTGCTGCTTTCAACGCATGCAATTGTTCATGTAGCCTCCCGCAAGGGCGTCCGATTACCGCAGGTGGAATGTTGGCCGTTCGAGGCAAATCCCAGTGGAGCATGGTTCCCATTGGAAAGTTCAATGCGATCTCCATTTGTTTTGATCCACTTTCTCAGGGCTAAATAACCTCTTTAAACAGAGATGAAGCCAAAAATATACTGTACAGCAGCTTTATTGCGCAGTGGATAAATAGCGTAGATTCGAACGCGAGATACGTAGTTCCCAATTTTAACGTACATTCACCATTTTAACGTACATTCCCAATTTTGAAGTACATGTATATATCTGATGAGCCTCAATTGGGGTAGCAAATTTCCTGAAAAAAAGAACAGCCTATATTCTGTTTAGTATACCTACTTTAATTTCTCTTTTCAGACACAATTGACATTCCGTTTGAAAAACGTGAGGTGACGATCAAGAAACGTTGGATTGACAAGGAGTACGATGTGAAGGAATTCCTTGGAAGGTAGGGGATTATAGACGGATGAACGTTGGTAGTGAATACTCTAACGAATTGGGGGTGTGGGGGGGGGGGGGGACATCAGAGATCTTTACCCCAAAATCACAAAGGTATACGTAACACTATTTGAATTATTTCTTTCTTCTTCATTAATTTTTCAGCGGTAAATTCGGTGAAGTCAAGGCGTGTGTTGAGAAGTCGACGGGGAAGGATTTCGCGGCCAAGTTTATCAACACGTACACCCAAGATGACAAGAAGGGTGTCATGACGGAAGTCGAAGTGATGAAGAAACTCCAGCATCCCAGGTTGCTGCAGCTGTACGATGTGTATGATTCCTCCGATAAGCGGAAAGAGATGTGCCTCATTTTAGAATTGTGAGTGTTTTATTTTTAGAAAAATATCCGTGTCGGTGTTTTTCTTGTACTTTTGCAAAGGGTTGCATCATAAATATCATAAATATCCAAAATGTCCAAACCACGAAGAAGCATGAGAAAGACTGAAGTTTTGTGTCTCGTAAACACAGCCTGGTTGCATGCCTACTGCTGCAGATGTTTTGCCGAGATTGTGCATCAACACATACGTTATTCAGGCAGCTAAACGTGGAGTAATGTAAAAGCAGCCGTAAACTACATTAAGAACATAATGTACCGACAGTCATAGGAAATGCACAAGTGTACAAAACGAGCTTTTGCATTGTTACCAATTCTATGTTAGCAAAAGCGGAAGCAGAACAATTTTCTACTGATCCCACTGGACAAGCATCTCATATTTTCTCGTTTGTAGAATATCTGGTGGAGAGCTGTTTGAAAGAGTTGTCGATGATGATTTCTTTCTCACAGAGCGTGCTTGCATGATGTTCGTGAAACAAATCATAGACGGTGTAGCCCACATGCACAGTGTGAATGTATTACATCTAGATCTGAAGGTAAGTAACAGCAACCCAAGATTGGCTGTCTGTAAAACAAGTTCAGAGGAGTGTTTCAAATAATTGTTCAACACACCAACATGCATCCTCCCATAGTAGTCTTTGTATCGTGCCTAAAATGCACCAATCAAGGGGTTTGAGTGTATTTTAGAAATGATCCAGAGGCCTGCTGTCATGCTTATTGGAGGATGTTAGCATGATAAATCCAAAGCATACATAACCATGTATGGTCTCCATTTACTAGTATACCCCACGTGCACGCAACTTGATATGTGGTTGACATCAGACCATTCTGAACGAAGCAACATGTTACCAAGACATTTCCCCGTACAATGCAATACGGGTCAGGACGAAGAGAAAGAAAGGCATATCCTAGGGATGGCCAAAAATCAACTTGCTAGAATACGAGAAGGGGCTAATACGGACATGACAATATCCCTTCATCACGTAATTGCTGTAAGAGAGCGACTTAAACTTTGCTTGAGAAGATAATACAGCATCTTTAATAGCCTGTATTCTCTATTTCAACGCCAGACCATATCACGTCTGCAGAGCCTCGTATTATAACTAATCTGCCTCTTTTCTTAGCCTGAAAACATTCTTTGCCTGACGAAGAAAGGCAATGCCATCAAGATAATCGACTTCGGCCTCGCCCATTTCTACGACCCGAAGAAAAAGCTGATGGTCCTGGCAGGAACGCCGGAATTCGTCGCACCGGAAGTTGTCAAATATGAAGGCGTCAGCCATGCGACGGACATGTGGAGCGTTGGAGTGATATGCTATGTGTTGTAAGTTATCATAAGGAGGGATTTTAACTCAAGTAGTCATCCTTCTGACATCGTATTCGTGAGCCAGATGGGTTTAGGCGGTCCCTGTGTTCGTAAGAAGGATATGTTTAGGTTGTCTTTTGCTAAATTTAAACGGAGGTGAAGCCTGGCTCTCCAGAATCTCTCTATGTCATCCCAATACCAATGTACTCAATTTGCCGGTTCCTCACCCAGTGAGCTTGATCTCACTGAAGTTCACCAAAACAGGATAAAGAAGCATACTAGAGTTTCAAAACGTCATTTTCAGATTATCAGGTCTCTCCCCATTCATGGGAGATAGCGACATGGAAACACTAGGGAATGTCACGGCGTGCGACTGGTCTTTCGATTTCAAAGAATTCGAGGAAATATCGGACACAGCCAAAGACTTCATCTCCAAGTTACTAGTTGCAGATCCCAAGAAACGCATGACCAGTGAGGAATCGAGTAAACATTCTTGGTTACAGGTAATGGTGATGTTTTTGGCATCTAAAAAGAACAAACGCGCTTCGACCACAGTGAAATACTCAAACTAGTATCGAATTTGATTAATGTTTGGATGCAGAAGCCGAGTCGTGTAATACAAGATTTGTGTCTTTCAACTTACAGTACATGTACAAGTGATAGGATAATACTATAAACTTCGACAACCACACTACGTGTTCTTGCATTCTGTGGTACGTTAACGACTACGCGTATAGATATTACCATGTGCAGTAAGTTGTTCAAGGGATAAAAGCTATAATCTGAAAATTCGATTGATACCAAAAATATTCTTTTCAGTCATCAACTCTAATGCCAGCAGCAAAAATTGACAAGGCAAGATTAAAGAGGTTCCTGATCAGACGAAAATGGCAGGTACGTAATAGAAGAAAATTAGGATGCGAATACTAACTCTGTCTCAGATTTGAGGCAGCGTCGGTAAAAAAATTATATCGGATCACGGAAAAATGTATCTGGAACCTGTGTAGCACGAAGGCTACACCTTTTTAGATTTTATCTCAGATATAAGCATCGTCAATTAAACATAGAGAACGCCTTTTTGGTCGCCGACTAGTCTCCACATGTATCTTCGTGATTGTATTTAAAAAGTTCCGTCGTTGTAGTTGAGTGGGCAGTTTACCGTTTGATGGCATATTTTTTATTTCGTTTACAGAAGGCGGTTAACGCAATCCTTGCTTTATCCCGTATGGGTGTGCACCTCTCCACAAGGAGTGCACCGGGAAGGGAGAACTGAACAATGGATGATCCTTCAACAGGAAATATTGCTATTTTCTTTTGGAATCAGTGTTCTATCACAGGCTTTTGTTCAACCATGTTGTTCGAAGAGACTGATTGAGGGTGAGAAATACCTGCAGTGGTGACCGAGGAAAGTTTACCGGCCTTTTTTCGGACCTTTCCGCGAACTAGACTTTGTTTGCTGTGTGGTGAAGAAGCGCTGCTGACTCCGCAAATCGGCTATTTCCCTGGCCTGAGCTAGTTTATTTGGAAGTTCAATGTGATATACGAAAATGAATATAGTATGCGAGCCATGCAAACTTCCATTATGTACATGGATGGATATCTTTTAAATAAAATATCAAAACTAACATCTTTCAGCGCAAATTGAACCGGTTGCAGTGCGGTCATCAAAAGATACAACGAAGTATTATCCTTCCAGGTATCTTTTATTTGGTAGCAATAGGAAGGTGTTCCAACGACGATTGGTTTTTGCAATTTGTTTTTATTAAAGGGATCGATCGATATTCTATGGTGTAACTTGTACCTGTCTTGGGAGAAAGTGCTCCTGTGTATATTGCACTGGTGTGTGCCTTATTTTTGAGAGAATAATTGTGAGGAAAAAGTGACTCACCGGTGTACAAAGTAATTTTCAAGAGATATTTTTTTCACTATTTTTGACATAATTTCGGGGTGGGCATTTTGGAATAAAATATAATGTTTTGAGTGTTTTTGTTTATTATGGGGATCGTTTTTATCAAAGGTAACGAATCATCTCTGTCTACAGGTCATGAATGTGAGGATCTTAAAAAAACTGCTAAAATTCGTTATGTTTTGTCGGACACCTTATCCATCATGTCAAGTATAGATTCTTTCATGCATATGAAAGGATTCGTCTTCTCCATCTTGGAGATGGTGCTGCTACCTGTGTTTGAAAATGGATCTGGTGCTCGCAACAGAGACTGGTCTGCCGCGTACGAATCTAGCCCATTGAAATAGGCTCCGATCGCTGTACATCGCAATTAATTCATATATCTCTGTGTTTTTTATAAGATTTTTCAAGAAAAAAATATGTAAACGGGGGGGGGGGGGTTGCCCTACTTGCCTTTCTATACATCATTGCTTCTGTTATCCAAAAACTATGTTCTTATGTTATTCGGATTGTTGGAATATACCTTAAAAATCTCTGTAAATGGACATTACATGACTGTATTTAAAAAATGAAAATAAACTGTATAAGCATATGAGAATATAAAACGTGTTTGCTTTTTCAACGGCCGGTGTAGAAGAAGAAAATGTCCCACTAGAAAAAGGGTCCAGCTGGTTGGATTACACTACATGTGTATACGGTTCTAAAGAGGCCTTTAATATCAATACCTCAGAATTAAAGCGCATAACATAATCCTTTTTTCCCCAGACTTTCTTTTCTAGGACATTTCAAACTTCTACAGCGAATAAACGGTTGCTTTGTGAGTGCGAGAGGAACGATTCGACCATTTCATTTAAAGGGATACATGTATGTTTGGTTTCGAAGCTCAGATGAATAGAAACCTAACTTTTAAGAAATCCGAACAGTAGTCGGTGCACTTAGACAGATATACAAATGCTATAAATACAAAGTTCCATCGTGTTTGTTTGCATACCGCACTACGGCATTGTGTCCAACTGCACTTCAATTTTCCTGGACCACCAATAATTACGAACGCCGTACCCCCTTAAAACAAATGCAATACAGTGTCGGATCTAGGCGGGGGCGTGGGCGTCGGGTTTTTTTCAAGACTCCTAAAACATACCAAATATTCCGTCAAACATGGAGGTAGAAATTATCTTGAAAACGCATTTCAGAGTTCTAGTTTTCAAATTTTTCTGCATGGGGAGGGCCCCTAGACCCCCGTTCGCGCTTCGCGCCTGCGGCGCTCGCAATGTTCAGGCTTTGCCTTCACTTACAACCCCCCCCCCCCCACCACCTTTCTAAAAGTCTGGATCCGCCCCTGCTATATGCATGAAATGGTAGAAATAACAGATAGACATCGAAACATCAGTGTTCAAAATCAGCAGTGATCCCGCTTAAACCAGATGGCTCCACATTCACTATCAGAAGATATTTTCAACCAATCACACCACGTTCTCACTAATTAACACGGTTAGATGATATCTCGTCTGCACTATAATAGACCGTCATAATATCACCGGCTGCTGGGAAGATCGACAGTACAATGCTCAGCTGGCGTGACCGATTAACATAGTGTCAAAGGATAAATTTAACAATATATGCGAAAGGTAGGGGCTAATGTGATATTCGGTTCGATTTCTGCATAATTCTTTCTGAACAAATGTATCCTGTCATGTAGTGTACCGTATAAGATGTTGTAGCATTATCTCCTGACCTGATTAATCATCATTAGATGTCTATTTTCGGTATCAGCACGTGTACTCTATGCTGCTGGTGGTATATCCGTCAAGAACAAGCAGTGGATTTTCCCTATACACAGTATCGCACCAGCAGACGATCAGATAATTATACCGTTGTCGTTGTTAGTACATGTGCACTGAATTCAGCTGAGGTTATGTGCGATTCTATCGTATAGTTCAAGGTATCTAATATCTAGTATCTAAGAATCTGTAGTCTGTGATGTGTTGCATCTGTATCTAGCAGCTTCTTCCAATTGTGATCTCGAGAGAAGCCACGCCTTGGAAACCCTAATTCGTAGCCAAGGCCGGTAGGCTGGTTCCACCAGCCCCACTGGGGTCCACTTGGGCTTGTGTATAATGGTTTCCACTTGGGTGAACTGGATCCTGGTTAAATTTGGAGAGAATGCAAATTGTTATGCTTTTCATTGTGGTCAACTGCATATTGAGAGCCACTTTTGGATACTTGTTTTGAGCTGAGTCTTTGGAGGCCTTTAGGACTATTAGCTGCAGCCATTTCATCTTTATATCCTTTGAGTTGCACCCATCTGGGTTTTTTTTGTTTCCCTTACAAATGATCTATCAGGTCTCAATTTGTTTCCTTGGAAGCCTTACTGGATCATCACTCTTGTTTCCACTGGAATCCACCAAAATCTTTTTACTTCGATTCCCTTCTTCTTCTTGTGGCAAAAACTAGTTGTTTGCTTCCCTCCATTCGCCCAGGAACCACTTCCATTGGGACCCATTGGGAGTTTTCATTGGCCCCAATTGACTCACCAGTCCTCCATTTCCAGTGGGCATCAGTGGTAACAAGCCACAATCCTACATTGCAGCTTTATGTAGCTCCAGTATGAATTCAGATTCGATCACATGCACTGGGCTTACCCATTCTCAAGCTTCCTTAGCAGTCACAGTATTGTCATCAAGGGACAAAAGCTTGTGTATCATTGTACATCAATCATGAATTATTGATTAATGCATTGGACTCCTCCTTTGCACATTAATTTGTGTTTCACATTTAAGGTCCATATTTCTTTTTACTTTCAGCAACTTCAAAATGCAGCCAGTTTCTGAATTCTACACCGATAAGGGTATCTTCATAACTGGAGGTACAGGATTTGTGGGCAAAGTTCTGATAGAGAAACTGTTAAGATGTTTTCCTGGAATAAAATGTTTATATTTACTGACGAGGCCAAAGAAAGGGCAAAATGTCCAGGAGAGGCTGGAACACATTCTGCAATGCAAGGTAAGAATTTGGCCATCAGGGGTTATGAAACCAGTGTTCTCTCTAGCAGAACTCATTAGAGTTATTTGGAAATAACCTCCTCTTAAGTCAAGTTATCAATTTAATGTGCTTTAACTTGGCCATCAGGGGTTATGAAACCAGTGTTTTCTCTGGCAGATTTCATAAGGGTTATTTGGAAATAACCTCCTCTTAAGTCAAGTTATCAATTTAATGTGCTTTAACTTTTGGAGGTACTCTAACCAACTGAAGGGCTTCTGGCAATGTGCTTGTTTACATAGTGACCTGCTCACAATTACAGCATAGAAGCTCACATGCCAGTTGTTCTTGTATGACCGAGCCTAACCTTCAACTGTTTGCAGCGTTGTAATTCTATAAAGGTTTGACTTCGAATTTAAAAGAAGTGCAACTCAATTTTGATTTAATGTTTTCTTTGCAGTTGTTTGACAGGCTCCGAGAGGAACAGCCAAATTTTACTCAGAAAATCGTCCCAGTACAAGGCAACATGCTTGAGCATGAACTAGGGATATCCAATGCGGATTTAGAAAAGATCCAAAAAGAAGTATCCATTATATTTCACTCAGCTGCTACTCTCAAATTTGATGAACCTTTAAGGTAGGTAGTAACAGATTCAGAATTTTAAAAGCATCAATCGTTTGTGAAAACTGATAAAATCATGCTCATGTTATATCAAAGTTTCACAACGAATATATACGATGGTAAATTCAAACTAACTTTTGTCAAGGAACTCGATTAAAAGTCATCCACTTAAACTAATTCCAGTTGTATTTGATTTAAGGTCTAGACGACTGACCTATCAGTGTCCCCTTAGCTTTCCTCATGAAGTCAGTTAAAGTGATATCTGTGTCCGAATTTAGGTCAATAATGGTGTCTTGATTTAAGATAAATAATAGTCAACATTTTCAAGTAGTCTTGAAACAATGCAGATTGTTTAAATAAAGACTTTACACCTCCTTTGAAACACTCTCTTTTGTATAATGGAGTTCTCAATCACGTCTTATGAAGTGATCATTGAGAGAGTATGGAAGTTCATATTTGCTCTGTTAGGCCTGTTAGGACAATCTTAATCATTATTATGCACTATTAGACTAGGTCAGTCATGATCACATTGAAGACAAAACCTAATGATCGATTATATTCCACTATGACATCCTCAAAGTAAAAGCAATAGTTGATATGAAAAAGTAAGAATAGCAATCCCCTGGTCTTTTGTTTGTTTGAGAGTCATGGTTGCATGTGAATAGCTGTCTGTCTCATATTGGTCACAACTGATTTGACTGGCCACACGTGACAGAAATTGTATTTGACAGTGTATCTGAAACTTCACTCATGATGTGTGCAAACAGAAAACTAATATTTTGCAAGTTGGCAAGTTCACAGAGTGCAAGTATATGTGCTCAGTGTGAATACTGGTATTATGGACATAATTCATGATATGTGAACCACTACTGCACCCCAAAGTTATTTTTATGGAATTTTAAGTTTCCAGTCCCCTTCTACCAAGGCCCAAGCTCTAGCAGCATTTCAGTCACCAAATCAAGAGAGAGGAGAGCGCGTCGGCCAGAGGTCCCAGGTTCCATACCTAACCGGTGCCACTTTTTAACTCTCAACAGGCCTGTCATTTCTACTTTTAAGGACATTGGGTCAGTTTCTTTATTTGCTTATTGTAAGATATATATTTTTCAGAATAGCGGTTGAAATGAATGTGATTGGGGTTAGAAAAGTAGTGCATTTAGCCAAGCAGTTGCCAAATTTACAGGTAGGTTATTATTGCAACATTTTTATGGTGTGCTGAAACATTTAATCACAGTACAGTACAGTACAGTGTAACCTTAATATGATATCATTATTATGCAATAAGGGAAGATATCTAAAGTGACAATAGCAGTGTTGAACTATTTAACCTCAAGTTGACCCACAAAGTGATTGTCTTTTTAAAATAACTTAAATGCCAAATAGATGTTAGGTACTTTGATTTGATATTTATCATATGATCAGTATTTGGTTGTAATTACATTCATGTTTTAAGGAAGTAAAATGGCACTTGACTATTTCGTTTTTTCAATGAGAAATTGAAAAAAACGCTCCTAACATGTGTAACAAACCCGTTGGACAACCAAAATGCCTCATTTTGAGTTGTTAGGTTTTACTTTTTGTATCCTTGTTGCCACCAGAACTTTTCAATTTGAATATTCTTTAAAAAACAGGAACCTGTCATAAAATACTTACAATGTCTGCTTAAGTAAATCTGGCTGGTTTTTTCAAAAACAAATTATTCGCTTCCAGGCATTTATCCACGTGTCGACAGCCTATTCGAACTGTGAGCGACCAATGATAGAAGAACTAGTCTACCCATCAGTTGTAAGCCCCGACCAGATCATAGATGCCATCAGGTAAGCCTGTTATTCCGATGGAATACTTTTCAATCATTACTTACCTTTGTTGGGTTCAATCCTCTTTTTGTCTGCATTTCGTGATTAGTGAATCTTTTACAATATGTGTTCATGGTCTTTCTCATCTGAGCATAAAGATAAAGACATTCATATTATGAAAAGATGCATTGTTCTTGAAATTAAAACTTTCATGAATTAAAGCGAAATTTATTTTAAGTATTTCAGATCAACGACTTATTAAATGCATACTGATGAAGGGCACATTTTGATAGGGGTGAATTGTGCAATTCCTGAACAACCTTAAAGATCAGAGGAACCTGTATCTATTTTAGACCATCTGTAACATGTCTGTCTCATAAAGTATGTTACCATGTACCTTTCCCTTTCATTCAGAGCAAAGTAACTATTGATAATAATGTAAGTCTATTATATACTAGTAGCTGCCATATGAAATAGGACTTAACAAAACATTCATGTACCGGTATTAAGACAGATAATGATTGGGGAAGGAACTGTTCATCGGAATTACATGTCTACTTGACTCCATTCTGAAAATTGACATTGTAGGGCTGACTGAGACAATATAACTTTAATCCAACTTGACTTTTTAGATAAGGATAATACCTGCTCTGAAGTAGTGGCGTGATCTTGTCATATCATTTAGTGTCATAGATCGAATTTGGTAATCAGGCATATGCTGCCATTCCCGAGTTCAGTACTATCAATTCACTTGTGACAGTTAAGTTATATCATGTTCAATTGGTATATTGTAGCAGAAATAGATTCTTGTAAAAATCTCATGTCCCCACCAATCATGATATCGAATTATGTCTGGTTGCGTAGGGTATTTCAAATGTCAGAACAATGCCGTAACAAGCAGAACGTATGTATCTTAAATCAATGACTGTCGTGACAGATATATTGATCAATTAGATATATTTTGTACTGACTTTACCTCACATTTGCACAGTCACTTCACCCGCAGTTGGCTAAATACCGCAGGCATAGATATGGCGGAGGCTACATGCTTTTGATTTTTTTCAGAGAGTCGTTACATAAATCACATGTTCTCTGCAAATGGCTGTGATACTTAGACTGTATCTGAATATAACCATTATAGTTTATCATTTTCTCCTTATGAGTCAATTCTGAAACCATCAAAGAGTATATAGTAGTACATCAAATAAGTGGAAAACTAGACCGCATAACCCCTTCCCCATCCTATTTCGATTTCAGCTGGAGCATTGATCCATGAGCCAGATACACTAACCCACCGATGCTATGATCCATATGTTTTAATACTTAAGTGCAGATTATGGCAATGTTCATGTGTCTGGGGATATTGGTTATCCAACCTCCTATTTTCAAGTTTTGATATCACTCTCAGCATGGGGACTTTATACTCGTCACTTTTGAAAGATTTTAAAGTGCTGAAAATAAATTTCATATCCTGGGAATCTTTTCTATCTTTTACCAATGTCAAGCTGTCAATAGTTTCAATGTCATTGGTCTGGTTATAAATTGCAAGCTGGTACCAGGTTTAATTCATAACTCAGAGAGCCAGTGGCTAAAAACAAACAGCTGTAATCAGAAGCTTTAAAGTAAGCATTTGTTTAGAATAAAGGATGGAGGCCTTTTGTGACCATGGCCTGATATGCTGTTTGTGTTCCCTCGCTTAGAGCTTTAATGCTCAACCAATACTCTAACCTACATGTATCTGCTGCCAATTTTTTGCTCACTCTTGGGATGATTTGGAATCAAAATTATTTTTATAACATTATGTCAAACATACAAATCATTAATTTATTTGATGTTACTCGTTTATGTTTTGTCATGTAACATTATTAGGGACATCTCATATTAGAAAATTCTAAGAGATGATGAGATTACTATACCATCAAATCAGTTGGCTGGTTATGTAGTTGGTGTCATAGCTGAAGGGCTCATGCTGTCCTGCATTTTGTGAGAAAATAAATTTGTAGGTTTTTAATCATATACCAGTTTACCTTGATAATGAACGCCAGAGGGAATTCATTTAATCTTTTGACCCTGTCTTTTTATACATGTGCAAAGTTTTGAGGGCATTTTCAACATTTCAAAACTGACACCAGATACAGCAGTGCTTTTGATTTCAGGTAATAGAATGCAGTTTGACAAAACAAAATGATACCAATAACTGCATTTCAACAAAAATGTAGTTACTGGGTTCTTGCATGCATTTTTTGAATATTGTCATGGCTTTGAGCTTATAGCCATGAAAAGGGGCAACCAAATACAACGTATATGTCTAAAATCCTAACAATTAATATATAGTAAGCTTGTACTTACTTAAAAAATCTTTTTCTTGTTCTTCAGTTGGATGGATGATTCACTAGTCAATGCCATGACACCTTATCTCCTCAAAGAGAAACCAAACACATACACATTCACCAAACATCTTGCGGAAGTGCTTCTCACAGAAGAGGCAACTGATTTACCAGTGGCCATTGTTCGACCTTCAATCATTGGAGCAGTATGGAAAGATCCTCTCCCTGTGAGTACAGTGTTGTTTGTAATGTCTATAACTTGAAGTTTGAACTCCAATACTGGCTTACTTACTTAAAAAAGTTTGTCTGAATCAGTAAATGAATGTAGTAAAGAATGTTAAACTGGCATTATATAATACATCATCATTGTTCCATCCATGTAATATTGCATTGGTAGTATGTGTATTTGTATTTTTATCTTGTTTCTGATATTTGATTTTGTTTTGAAAAATGCATTTCATTTCTGATGCGTTTGTTTAAAGCCCAAGAATTCAAGTGGATGCTAACTGTGCTATTGAACCTGGAAATCTACATTCTGAAATTGACATGTTATTTTTTCAGGGCTGGATTGATAGTTTCAATGGTGCTGCTGGATTATATGTAGCGGTAAGTATAGAATTTGTTTGATGATTTTCATTAAATGTCTGTCTGGTCAGATTTCTTGCTGTAGCATGCATCAAAGGGATAAAGAATGCAGAGCATTAGGTTACTGATAGACTGTTCTGACTTTAATTATTATTTAATCAAAAAAATGTTCAGTGAACTGATACTATTTCTCCTCTTTGGTGAATCAGGGTATAAGGTTTATCTTTCAGAGAACAGTCAAAATGTTAAAATGTTGATTTCACCTACGGATGTCTCCCCTGCACTTTATAATGATGGACCTTTGGTGGCAGATTATTTTGGTCACAGAATTTGGAAATAGAGAAGAGATCAACCTTTCCGCACTGGAACAGACAGTGTACTAATAATATAAAACTACTTGCATGTGGTGCGGTCAGTGATAAGTTTGACTTTTTTGATTTTTAGACTGGGAAGGGTCTACTGAAGTCTCTCCATTGTGAACTAGATGCAAAAGCGGACATCGTACCATGTGACATGGTTGTGAATATGCTTGTCATTACTGCATGGCACACAGCAATCAACAAACCCAAAAAGATAAACATCTACCACTGCACAACGGGGACCTTGAACCCATTCACATGGGGAGAAGTTGGGAATGTTGTGACAAAGTTCTTCAAGAAAAACCCCTTGGATTCGGTATTCAGAAGACCAAACCTTGTCATGACTTCAAGAAGGTATGTTTACTTTTCTATGAATGGAAAACTTCGCGTTTTAAGTTCTAGAGGAATATAAAATAATATACCGAGGACAAATTTTACTATGAATTCACTAGGGCTGACACCCATCAAGCAGTATTTCACAAAGCAATACCAAGACTTTGTCCATACTATTTCTTGGCAGTACAGTCATCTTCAAGATAGCGCCAAGTCCTAGACTGTTTTCTTGTACTGACAGCATGATCTCTGAATTTCTGCTGCTCATGTAACAACAAACAAGACAAAGCAGGATCTCTAACCAATTTAGCAAATTGCATCGGCCGACTAGTAATAAGTTAAAACTCTATTTGATTTTGATCTTTTTCATTTTCTAGCTACATTCATGATTACTGGGTTGTTGTGTCTCATTTGATTCCGGCATACATAGCCGACCTGGGATTCAGAATGGTTGGCAAGAAACCAAGGTAAATAATGTTCCCCCCCCCCCCCCCAAATCAATTATTTTGTTACATTCAGATAATTGAGCAGAACTTTAGGAGGATCAGTTTAGGAAGTCGAAAAAGTTTGGTTTTAAGTCAATTTGACAAGCTTTTTTGGCCATAATTCACCTTCAAGTAATTAATGCAGTGCAGTTACTTGGTTGAACAAGGATACTTATTCAAGTCAATTAACTAATTGACCATGTTGACAGAGAGTTCATGAAAGCCAACACATAGCAGGACAAAATTCGTCTTTTGTAATAATCGTGCCAATATCATAAGATGTTTATCTTTTCTAGGATGGTACATATCTACAAGAAACTGCATAAAGTGATAGAAACTCTGAATTTCTTCATCACCCACGAGTGGCACTGGTCATACAACAGTCTGGATGTCCTGCATTCCAGCATGTCCACAGCTGAGAAGAGCGTAAGTAACACGGTGGAGAGCATCTTTTGTCTATGAATAGTTTGGTAATGCCCTGAATCATGCATTTATTGCCTCCAGAGGATGTTCTGGACAGTAGATCACAAATTTAAAGAAGTCAAACTTTTTACTCTCTGTCAATTTCAGTCATTTTATCTTGACCCAAGGGCTATCGACTGGCATCATTACAATGACACGTTCTGTTTTGGTGCGAAAAAGTTCATTCTCAATGAAGATGAAAATGAAATTCCTGCAGCCAGAGCAAATTTGAAGAGGTAGGTTGAGAATCGAAAAACACAGAAATGAGTGAAATCATAGAGATAGATGGCATGGTATAGAAGGTGGCAAAAGTAACACTTTTTTAGTATTATGATGCCTTACTAATAATTGTATTGAACCTGGGTGAGCATGGATTATAACGGTTAAGATTTCAAGTAACCATGACAATGTCATGATTAGGATGATGACTTTGTACTTTGCCTCTTAGGCAATTGATAAATTTTGTAACCGTACTAAAGTCTAATTTCCCATTACAGTATACACTTCCTCATGCTATATTAGACTTGCCAGTTTCAAATCCAATGTGTTTAATT